>NW_026988480.1:12721250-13447500 GCF_030222135.1 Aotus nancymaae | reverse complement strand
TATGCTTTGGAGACTCCCACAGGCCCCTAAAAGAGGTGTCCCTGCTCCATCTCAGCCTGAAAAGAGCATGGAAGCTCTGTGCCCCTTCTCCCATTCCCCACCCTGTACGTCTCTTTCATCTGACTGTTCATTTGTATCCTTTGTAGTTTCCTTTCTAATAAACAGTAAATGTAAGCAGTGTTCACCAGACTTCTCTGAGCTGATTGAGGACCAGGAACCCTGATTTATAGCCAGTCAGTAAGAGGTGCAGATCACAAGCTGGGGCTTGTGACTGGCATCTGAAGTGGGAGGCAGTATTGTGGGACTGAGCTTTAATCCATGTGATCTGCTGCTGTCTCCAGGTAGATAGTGTCAGCACTGAGTAGAATCACAGAGCACTCAGTTGATTTCCACTGGAGAACTCATTGCTTGGTGTATGGGGAGAAATCCCCACACATCTGGTGTCAGAAGTATTGTATTTACTTGTGTGTGAGAGTAAGAAAAACACTGTTTTTTTCAATGTCTATTAAAGTTTCATAGAAAACTGACTCCCCCCACCACCCCACCTTCCACAAAAAAACCCACCTACTTTCTCTGAGAAGAAGGAGAGGGGTTAATTTTTTGTTCGATTTACATAGCTTGAACAGAGTCATTATTCTTTTTCTGTTTTGTGAATGTGGACCTAAGTTATATTTATCTCATTCCATTCTGAATTTTTGGTGTCTCCTGAAGGAAAAGATCTGTTTGAAAATGAAAGGTCCGTGTGTATTGTGAAAATGGAAGAGGTTCCTTCCATTTTTATTACTGTTCTTCTTTCAACAGCTTTTGGAACTTGTGCCTTATCAGTAGTGAAACAGATTCCTTTGCATTTTTTAAATTTGTCAATTTTCTCACTTGTATCAGTAAATTATCCTTTTAAAATTTACTTTAGATGACTTTTCTGCTTTAAAAAAAGTAACCCTAGTCTTTTTCTGTAAATAGAAATTTTAATAAAGACAATTTCTCGGTTATTCTTTATTAATTCCAAGAGGCTTTTATGTTCTAGTTAAGAAAGTGATTAGGACAGTTTTCCTGATTTGCTGGCTGTCAGGTTGAAGTGAAGGACAACATCTTTTGTTAAAGCCTGTGTATCCCTGAAACTTCTGCAAATGTTGCTTCTCAGAGGGCTGTGAGAGTAGGTTAGTTTCTCCACCTGTGCTCAAGACCACCCCCTTCCTTTCTTCAGGGCAGACTTCTGAAGTCTGAGTTTGTGCTTTTTATCTTGGGTGCTTATAAATATTTAAATTCCATCATAAACACAGGCCACTGGCTTGGATGCATTTGAGAAATGGCTCTAATGGAAGAATGTGGAAGAAATTTGGTTGTTTGAAGTTCCCTTTCCCACCGTGGGAACCTTCAGACTTCTTGGCTGTGCTAAAAACTACTGATCAGCCTGTGATGGGGAGATGGATACTCCATTGCTTGACTTTCAGTTGACCCTTGTCAATTATGTTGAGAAGATGAGACAATCTCTTTAGTGAATTTTAAGTTCATGTGTTTATTGAGCATTTTAAGTGTCAACATTCACTCTCAGACATTGTCACGTAAGTTGGTAACTACATGAAATGGCTTGGCATCTGGCAGTCTATATTAGTTTTCTATTATTGCCATAATAAAGTTCTAGAAATGTCATGGCTTTAAACAAAACAAATGTGTTATCTAACAGTTTTGTAGATCAGAAGTCTCACATAGGTTTCACAAGGCTAAAATCAAGATACTGGCAGATGTATTCCTTTGTGGAGGCTTTGGGGGAAAAGCCATTTTCTTGATCATGTGTGTTACTGGCAGAATTCAAATCCTTGTGGTGTACTACTGAGGTCCCCGTTTTCTTTGCTGGTTGTCAATAGAAGACTATCTCTGGCTTCTAAAGCCTCTTGCATTCCTTGGCTCATGGCCCCTTCCTTCGTCTTCAAGGACCAGCAAGGGTGAGTTGAGCCCTTCTATTATTGCATCTCACTTCCTGCAGCCCGGAAGGATAATCCAGGATAGTTTCTCCATATCAAGTTTTGTGACCTTAGTTACATTCACCCTTATTCATTTACATCATAAGTTTCAAGGATTAGGACAGCATCTTTGGGGTGGCATTATTCTCTCTACTGTAGTCTTGGTGTCCTTCAATAGACAGAGATGCAAAGAGGCATTCCATTTTACTTAGAGTCCATTTCTGAGACTCTACCCCACTCTTTAAAAAGCCTTCCTTGTAATTTTAAAAAACATTTTAATCAAAATAATCCGTACGTGGTTTGAAGACACAAGTAGTATGGGTAGATTTATAATGAAAAACAGCATAACCTTGTGCCACCTCTCCTCTCCAGATTCTTGTCTCCTGAGAACTCTGAAAGTTATTTCTTCTGTTAATTATATCTATATTTCTAAATAATGAAATTGATACTATTTCCTAATTTTTTTGAATTTCAGACATTTATTCTGTTCTGTGGACAATGAGGATTTAGCTCTCTTTTACCATTTTCTACACTCTTGTGACCAACTTCCTTGGCTCTTGTTTTAGGCTACTAGGTCATAGCAGGTAATAGTAGGCTACTAGGTAATTTAGGCTACTAGGTAATAGTAGCCTAAAACAAGAGCCAAGGAAGTTGGTCGCAAGAATGTTTGGTTCTCTAAAGAAACTAAAGATATCTTAATATGCATTCCTGACTTGTTTTTCAGAAGCCGAGACCCCCACCAAACTCACAACCTGCTTCTCTCTCTCTCCTTTCCCAAGATAATCTTATACCACTATTTTTGTTAAATTAGTAGCTAATATTTACATTACTATGAGTATATAAATGTTTCTCATAGTTGAGACACATAGTGTCTTATGAGTTTTGTGGTGGTTGTTGAGACAGAATTCTGCTCAGTTGCCCAGGCTGGAGTGCAGTGGTGCGATCTTGGCTCACTGCAGCCTCTGCCTTCCGGGTTCAAGCAATTCTCCTGCCTCTGTCTCCCAAGTAGCTGGGACTACAGGCATGTGCCATTATGTCTGGCTAATTTTTGTATATGTGTGTGTGTGTGTTTTAGTCGAGATGGGGTTTTACCATGTTGGCCAGGCTGGTCTCAAACTCCTGACCTCTAGTGGTCTGCCTGCCTCGGTCTCTCAAGGTGCTGGGATTACTGATGTGAGCCACCACACTCAGCCCTTATGAGTATTTTTTTCCCCTGATTTTAACAGTTTGCCTCCATTAATACACTGCTTAGTTTTCTGTGTTTGTTCTAGTAATTCAGACCTAAACTCTCTACTGGAGTTGTAAAACTGTGCAATACAATTTTTAAAAATCAAGAAATTTACAGATTATAGTTTACCTAAAGATAGCCCTCCTGGAGCCCTCCATTCTGATGTGGATTAATTCTGTATAGACATTGCTGTTCGACTGTCTTCCTGAATTGTCCTTTTACTATCAACTTGGGATTATTTTCTAGAACCCTGTCTTTCTACTGGAAAAAGACACTTAGGACATTATTTTGTGGAGATTTTACATGCGTCTTTATCCTGTTTTTACCTTTGATTGGTAATCGGCCAGATGCCAGTCCTCTTTGCCTTCAGGGTTGTTGTTGCATGCCTCATCTCATTCTCGTTCTTCATCTTTTGATTGTGGATTTTTTTCCCTCTCTGGAAACTTTAAAAATAATCTTTTCATATCTGGTGCTTGTTTAGTATTCTTTGACTCATTTACTCATAAGTTTTAGGCCACATGCATGGCTCTTGCCTGTAATCTCAGCACTTTGTGGGGCCACGGCAGGAGGCTCCCTTGAAGTCAGAAGTTTGAGACCAGCCTGGCCAACATAACAAGACCCCATCTCTATTAAAAAATTTCAAGCAGTTTGGAAGTTTTCTTATATTCATTCTTTGAGAATTTCATACCACAGCTTAATCTGTTGTTACTCTCTAGATAGACCATCCTAGTTTTCTGTTTCTTTTAGTTCTGTAATTCTGTTTTATAGTTCATCTATCCAATTGTCTGCATTCATAGTCTCATTCTCTGAATGAAAGAGCATCCTGTTTTTATTTAATGATTGTAATGTCTTACCTGAGTAAATGTGATATATCTTTCTTCTGGTTCCTGGTTATATCTTTCTTCAGTTCCTGGTTTCCTGTCCCATTGTTTCCCTTTTTTGCTTCACTTTGCCTCTGTTGTCATGTTTGAGGCAGTAAAATGTACAGGTTAGAAACATGGGCTCTGGATAAAAACTGAAAGTCTGTGAAACTGGCCATACTACTTTGTAGCTTGTGACCTTGAGCAAGTTACTTAATTTTTATGTACTTTACTTTCCTTACTGGAAAATGAGAATAGTAGTGGTACTTCTAAAACTGGGATAAGTAGTAATTCAAATTATATGTAGATATGAAAAATATTAATATATATAAAGAAGTTAATTTGCATAAAAATTAAAATGTGCTTAGAATGGTGCTTGACACACAGAAAGACAGCACTGGCTGTCTATCGATATATCAGAATGTGGCACTGATAAGCTGACTGGGAGCTTTGTATGTGTAGGCAGAATTTGACGACTGGCAGCTTCTAGAGTGGAAACAGATAAGATGGTAAGCTGGCTTTTTCTTTGAAGGACCCCAAATATCAGCATCTACACATCTATTCTCATGGTCTGCTCAGTTCTCCAGAGGAATTCTACACATCTCTGCCTGTGGGGTTTAAACCTGATTGTCTTTGTTCTAGGAGCCCAGTAGGGGAGGGAATGGGGAATCTCATATTTGGCATGTGAATTTTCAGTTCATTGTCTGGTTTTAGGCATGGAATATTGCTTTTGTTCTCAGCTGTGGATGGTGTTACAAACTCTATAGTTTCTATGTTCAAAATCTCTAGAAAGCTGGGGCAGGGGCAGTCACCTATTTACAAATGTTGAGCCAATACTCCTGTTTTTAGTGTTACTCTGCACACCCACCTTCCTCAGGTTACTCCAGTCCTGGGATTCACATGTTTGAACTGACTTCTTTCTCACTGACCCTCCTCAACCCACAGTTTCAGTTTTTTCCCATCTTCTAAGTTGATTACCACTTATCCACTGTATTTTCAGCCTATAAAATGTTGTTACTATCGATCATCATCTGTTGTTTCTTCTCCTCTTTGTCTTTCTAGGTTTGTTCTTAAAAAAAAAACTTCTAATACAGCAAAAACTGGCCATGAGCAGAAAAAAAGGAAAAAAAAGAAAAGAAAAAAATTCTTTACTGTCATTTTGGTGGAGAATTATGAGGGAAGAATAATAAGCACTGTGTTCAACCTACCATGTCTAATTGTCACTCTAGGCAAGGCTGTCTCCACTGGCAGAAGGGAGCAGGGAGGAAGCAGGCATTTAAGTAGACATTCTTTTGAGTTTTGTCTCTTCTTTTCTTTGACACTGGTAGACTCTGTTGATGTCGTGATTGTTATTTCTTGAGGTGACTTTCAATTTTACTCTAGCTCCCTCTCAGAGAATGGCAGATTATTTTTTAGCTGCATCAGTAGTTGATGGTCTAGTCCCTTCTACCTTCTTCTGGTGGCCATTTGGTGGCTCCACAGCTCCCACATCCCCTCTAACTTCTGCGTTCCTTTTTTTTTTTTTTTTGAGACAGAGTCTTACTCAGTTGCCAGGGCTGGAGTGCAGTGGCGTGATCTAGGCTCACTGCAACCTCTGCCTCCTGAGCGATTCTTCTGCCTCAGCCTCCTGAGTAGTTGGGATTATAGGCACCCACCACTATGCCCAGCTAATTTTTTTGTATTTTTAGTAGAAAAGGGGTTTCACCATGTTGGCCAGGCTGGTCTTGAACTCCTGACCTCGTTATTCGCTTGTCTTGGACTGAGTTCTTTCTACCCTCAAAGTTTTGTAGAGAATTGGAATGGGAATACCCACAATTTTTCTTCCCACAAACACTGTACTGTTATAGCCCCTTCATGTCCTATTGGCATGGGCTGATCCAACAGATCTCAGTTCCTCCTAGATGAGAAGCAAGCACTAGACTCTATTTTTAATTTGTGCCACCTACACCCATACATACTTCAGAAGACTTATGGCAAGCTTCTTAGGAACTCCTTCACCAGCTTCTCTAAAGGCTTTCAGGTTCTAGGAGTGAGCAAGCTTGAAGCAGAGAGGCGGTGGCTATACTTGGAAATGGTGGAGATAATTTATTTTTGTCCATTTCTTTTGCGTGTATTTGGAATTATGGGGTCCCCCAATTTTTTAGCCACCAGTTTATTTACCATGCAAGCAGTTTGATAATTTGGAGCTATTCATCCTTCAACAGTTTTTATTGAATATTCAAGATGTTGACTTAATTTGGAAACTGTTACAAAAATGTGTAATCTCAATAGTATTCCTAATGCAATGGTCAGTAAATATGAGTTCTTTCATAAGCGAAGACTTTGGGACTCCCATGGCACAATGAGTCTTGGCCCAACAGGCTCAACTTTCTTCCACGTGTTGGTGTTGCAATTGATGCCGTTAGAGACACAGACTTTCTCTGTACACAGATTCCTGGCTCAACAGGGTCAGAAAAGGGTCTCTCTGTTACCAGAGATTTAAAGTGAGATGTTTCATAATGGGAATTTTGCTTCTGAGTTCACATTTGCCCCAAGAAATTACAATCCAAGTCTTATTCCCAGTCACTGGAATAGTTGCTATGGCACTTCTATTTGTCTTGAAATTATATTTGTCCCTATGATACCATGTAATAGTAAAAAATTAAAAACAACTCCCAAAGCCTCTAAGCAGTTATATCTGAATTACAGGTTGTCATCAGACCTCTAATATATATATATATATATATATATACACACATATATATATAATTTAAAAGAAGATAAGTCACAAAATTTCTAACACACATTGGTCACTGTTATACTAAAGGAAATATGAAAAATAAAAAATTTCCAAGGAAATACACTCAAGTTTTAACACTAATGGTGTTTGGGAATGAGATTGTGGTGTAAAAGTTAGGGCTAACTTTCCCCTTTAAAAAATTTTTTTTTCCATGTTACAAATTTTCTGTACTGAAATTATATTCTTGAGTTAGAAAAAATAATTTACACAGTCACATGATAGAAATTACTAAATTAAATTAAAAGTAGTATATTTGTAGATAAAATTAAATATTCAACTTCTCTGTTCATATTTTAAAAAAATCTTTGGAGAGAGTAAACATTCTAAATCTTTACCCCATCACACTACTGAATTCTGAAAAGAAATGGATTTATGTAAAGGCTAACTTAAAGGACTGTGGAGTGGAGCAAATATGGTAGTTTTTACATTGACTATTGCTGGTATAGTTTATCAAGGAAGGGAGGAAAGGGAGAGACTGACTTTTCTGAGGCAAAGACCCAACTTTAAGTTTCTTTAAAAGCTTCTTGTAGGTTAAGACATGTTTAGAAAGCTGCAAACCAATATGCGTTCTAATTCTCATTGCCCTTCATTTTTGCCTGTGTGTTTACTCACTTTTAGCCTGTCAAGTAATAGAAAAAGTAGCCTTGGGTGGGACAGACATGTCATTGTTCTAGAAAAGGTTTAAGTGTCCAGTGGATAGCAAGCAATGAGCCCTCAAGTTCTGGGGAAAATAAAAATATCACAAAGGCAATCTTTTTTATTTTTTTATGTCTGAACTTTTTAAGAAAATCGTAGAATTCCAAGCAAAGCAAAAAGACCATAGTTTGTTTAGAATGTCACTTTCAGAGGAAAAGAGGATTATCATGAGTAATTTTCCAATGAGAATATTTAGCAACTTTAATGGAACATAATCCTCTCAGATTTCAGACAGAGGCTTTCTACTGCTGATCTTCCATAAGGGCAAAATTCTTTCCTGACTTGTACTTCCTTCACTTTGTATGAAGGGCATCATATAGCCAATGCAGAGAATCTTCTGGTGAAATCCTGGTGCAAATGAGATGAAACCATTGCAAAAGGTCCATTTTTTATAAACAGACCAAGTCTGTTTGCCCAGCTCAGATTCTTCTAGCAGCCAAACTGGCTGGGCAGTTTCACTTAATTGAGTGGCAGGGGGTGGGGTGGATGGGTCAAAGGGTTGGGGGATTGGGGGGAAGGATATTGAGTGAGTCACAAGGATTAGCTGTGCATATTATTTTATTCAGGGTACTCTCTTCCTTAATTCCTATGACTTATCCCTATGGATTTTCCACATTTAAGCAATAAGTAGCCACTGTAAATTACCACTTAATAGGATCAGTTCCCCATGTCAGAACCTAAAGCACTTCCACACAATGGGAAATGAATATTTGGCTTTTGCTTTCTGAGAATCCATGCATATGGTCACCATACTACAAAGGATTTCTAATTCATATTTAGATAAATGGATTTGTCCTCTTTGCATTTGTAATAGTAACATAGAGGAGTCTTCATAGTTGAGCCCTTATTGTTGAGTCCAAAAAGGATGCCGAAATCATGTGGAGCTTGGGATATGGGCCAAGATGGTAAACAGAATGGTTACAATTTGATTGTCTGGGACTGTTGCCTTAAAGCTGTTTTATTTATAATATCATCGTATGTACGAACAAGAATATTTTTGTGACATGAGTAGACTTCTGCTCACAAAACAGTTTACAAAATGTTTTAGAACCTTAAGTAAACTTTCTAGTTACCTTTAGATGTACTCTATAAATCAAGTATTATATTTCTTAAGCACTTACTTCTTCTCCATGCCTAATTAGGTTAATTATTGCCCAATATGTTAATTATATTAATAGGTATATTATGCCTAATATGTTAAATATTTAAAAACTACATTCTCAGAAGTCTTGCTGTAAGTCATATTAATGGAATAGCAAGACAGAGAGATCAATTCATCCATATTTTTTTTTTTTTTGAGACAAGGTCTCACTCTGTCACTCAGGCCACTGCGCTTTCTTGATCTCAGCTCACTGCAACCTCTAACCTCTTTGGCTCAGGTGATCTTCCCACCTCAGCCTCCTAAGTAGCTGGAACTACAGGTGCATGCCAAGATGCCTGACTAATTTTTGTATTTTTTGTAGAAACGGGGTTTCACCTTGTTGCTCAGGCTGGTCTCTAATTCCTGGGCTCAAGCAATCCACCCTCCTCTGTCTCCCAAAGTGCTGAGATTATAGTAAGAAGCCACCATAGCTGGCCATCCATGTAAACATTTGAGCTGAACTCTTAGGAGGACCTAAAGATTGTAACTGGAAGTCACTGACAGGCACTCTCAAGGCCTGTTTCTTCTCCAGAAAAAAAGGCAAGAGCCCATCCAGACCAAGTATACTTGGTCCTTTTGCATTTGGGTCTCTGATATTTGCTCTGGAAGAGAAAAGGAAGACAGGAAAAACTGATACTGGGTCTTCCTACTCTTGGAGAACTAAGGATCTCAAAGAATGAAGACAGATTCTGTAGAAACAGGAAACAAATGGAGCTGTATGAAATCCTGGAGTGACCTGGCCCTCTACTTGAAGAGGCAAGAAATGGCTTTTGGGCTCAAGGTCAATCAGTATTTTCTTATACGAACCTAAAAGTGTGTATGTATGGGACTATGGTAGACTCCTGAAAAATACTTGATTAATTTATGTGAAAAACTTTTTTTTTTTTGCCTTTAGTACTGATATAAGACAGAACTTTTTCTCTTCATAGATGGATCACACTCAGAAGCCAGGTATCTTATTGATCATGAGCTATCATAGCCATTGGGGTTTAAAAAGAATTGAAATCAGCATGATCAATAATTCTCCCCAGAAGTCAGGCCTAGCTTTCTGGTGAGTGTAGAATCAGATATAAATTTTTGATATATATTAGAGATATGCCAGATATATCAAAAGTTTATGGAGCCAAACCAAGACAGCCTGCTATATCCACTCAGTGATGGCAGCCAGAAATTATTAAAGTTTTGGCCTAAGAATCCTGTTTTTACCTTCATGCTAGAACCTTTCTTGACATCAGATTTATAGTATTCAAGTCAAATGGATGTCTTTCTTTCTTAGAGTCTGCTTGGATGAACGCTCTTAAAACTTGTTCTTAGAATTCTCTTTTATCTAAAGTTTCAACAATTGCCTTCCTCTTTTCTAGGGAGAGGAAATGGTACGGAGTTTTAGGAAAGAGGATTACAAAGAGAAGAAAATGTGGGCAGATTTCAAGAGACACCAAAATTTGTTAAGTGCTCACCATGTAGCAAAAATATTTATATCCCTTTCTCTTTGGATTCTTAATAATAAAACGGTCTATTTCATAGTTAAAGAAACAGAGGTTCACAGAGGTCTTGCCATAGGAGGTGACAAAAGCCTGAATTTGAACCTAGATGTCTCTAATACCAAAAATTATGCTCTTTCACTGTGCCACCTCTGTCTCAACTATCCTAGTCACTCATTAATGATATCTCAGTAAACCCTATTCAGTGTCTATTATGTCTCAACACTATGCGAGATGCTGAGCAGAGAAAGGGTGTGATCTATTGCCGTAAGTGGTATAGTAGTGGTACTTAGAAGGGATCGTGAACGACTGAGGGGTGAAGACAAGGTAGCAATTCTGTTTTGCAGGGAACACAGATATTCAGTTCTATGAAAACTATAGTGAAGGTGGGACATTTAAGTCTTCCCCTGAGAGTAAGAGTATGACTTTGCCATGTTAAGGGGACAAAGGGTTGGGGGATAGAATAGGGAAATGAAGAAGGTACTTCAGGTTTAGGAAGTAAGAATAACAAAAGCAAAATTTGAAAGCTTGACAATCCTGATTTTTTGGAGTTTTGTGGTACAGCCAGTGAAGTTGCAAAGGGTCTCGTACTGTGTACTAAGAAAATGGGAGCCTTCCTAAAGGCGAAACTGGATGAGAAAATTAGAGCTGTAAAATGCAATGATGGAGTTGAATATACTACTGCAGCACACACTTTCACTAACCCAAGAACAGTTCATAGAGCCTGGCTTCCTGGGACACAGGGATACTTGTACTGGAGAGAAGATTCCAGAAGAAAAATATATACAGAAAGAGTTCAGGCACCAACAGTAAACTTCACTAAAAAACTCAGCAAGAACCTGCTAGTCCTCTTTTCCTTCACCTAGAAGCCACCTGAAACAGGGCTCACAGTCTCATTCTACCAATGAGACACACATTCTTGAGAACTGGTTGAGTAAGGGGAAGAAGAATGCTTTGAGATATTCATGCTTTGTGCTAAGTGTCAGGAAGGTGACTGGTTTAAACTAAGGGAAGAAGGGTTTTGATTGAGCTAGTAGGGATCATCTTTGAAATCATACTACTTCATCTCTACTATAAGGGCTTTGGAGATTTGGAGAGAGGAAAGGAGTTGTGAATGTCTCCTGGAGAGTCATTAGGAGCTAATTCTTCTTCTTCTTCTTTTTTTTTTTTTTGAGATGGAGTTTTGCTCTTGTTGCTCAGGCTGGAGTGCAATGGCATGAGCTCGGCTCACCACAACCTCCGCCTCTCGGGTTCAAGAAATTCTTCTGCCTCAGCCTGCCGGGTAGCTGGGATTACTGGCATGTGACACCACGCCCAGCTAATTTTGCATATTTAGTGTAGACAGGGTTTCTCCATGTTGGTCAGGCTGGTCTTGAACCCCAATCTCAGGTGATCCACCCACCTCGCCCTCCCAAAGTGCTGGGATTACAGGTGTGAAGCACCATGCCCAGCAGGCGCTACTTCTTAAACTAAGAATGTTCCTTATCTCTGCCCTAGTTGCCATTGTTTCCTGTGGTACAGTAGACCAACCCTTCTTGTCAGTCATTTCCCCAAATACATTATTTTGTGAGTGATTATGAGCTTGGGCTTTAATTCGTGACAGAAGTTTTTCAAGTACTGGCTCCACCACTTATGAGCTGTGTGAACGTAGACAAGTTAATTGACCTAGCAAATTTTCACTTTTCTTATTTGTGAGATGGGAATGATAGATGGTACTTAATGCACAGGGGCTATGTGCAGATGAGATGGGACGTGGAATTGATCGCACACTTTCAGGCACTATTCCAAATGCTTTATGTGCATTCATGCCTTGAATTTTTAAAACCACATAAGGTAGTGCCATCATTATCCTCATTTAACAGATGAAGAAGCTGAGGGCCAGAGAGGTTAAGTAAGTTTCCTAAAGTTACATGACTAGTTTCAGAGCTGAGATTTGAACCCAGACTTTTGGGCTTCAGAGATAACACTCTTTGGCTACTGTGCTATATTGCCTCTGAAGGAGCATGAAACACCTGGACACATTTACTATCAAATATAATCATGAAATAAAGATCACCCAGTCGAGAAAGCCTGGTTTTTTATTTCAGCCTGATGTTCAGTGTATTCCTCAGTATTAGAATTTTGGAAACTCACCTTACCTTATTGTTACATTAGCTGATATTTACTTCTTTACTAATCCAGTTACATAAACACCATTAAATATTTGCTATTTCCAGGACCTGGGAAAGTTTTAAGGAAAGACACTTCTTTCAATCACTAACTTAAAATAATTTCATTTCAACCTCACAAAACACTGTCCTGTCCTCACAAAAACATTGTCCTGCTGTGTTCTCACCATCCTTTTTGAAAATATTCCCACAGCTCAAACAAATTAAAGGTGTCAGGATCCATTGCATAGCCAATGTGTATCTAGATATTTCTTGTAGTGCATTTTCACTTAAGTTCAAGTTTATTCTGGTTTTATCATATATTGTCCTTACTAGGGATCTCCAGATGTTGTAAAACTTGAAGTCTTGATTTTAACTGGCTTCCATTTTCGTTTTCCATTTTGAAAGCTTCTGTCAAAGGCCTCAAGTATGAATGAGGAAGATTGCCTTTAGTCCTAAGCTCACCAACTTGTTTCCATCCTGCAAAAAGCTGACATGGAGAAAGTTCAGCAAGGATGTCAGGTCTGCCCTAACATATCTGTGATGTTTTGTAAAGCATGTGAGCAGGCTCTTGGCAAAACCCTGAGGAGAGGAACTTCAGCTATTGCTCTGGGCTGCTATCCCTCTCTTGAACTTGGCACTTAATGAATCGGCCCTTAGCTTATTTGCATCTCAGAATCAGCTTGGAATAAGCTTCATTCTCAATGTTGGACTTTTCAGTTTTGTCTCTAGCATTTCCTTTGCAGTAGAAATTTTATTAACATTCATAAATAATGTGTTCCACATACTGTCATCTATCTCTTTTCCACCTAACTTATCCCAGATTTTCTGGGGAATGTCTGAAAATCATTCACGTTGTTAGTGAACAATTTCTACATTGTTCTTGGTGGTTGCTAAATAGAGCCTTGCCCTTGGTTAAGTCAATGAGAAAGATACAAATTTGTCTTCTTTCCAACAGTTTGTTTCCTGTTAAACAAACTGAAGAAGATAGAAAATAATTCTTGCCATCGGTGGTCAGAACCCTCTTTTACAAAGATATCGTGGCTAGGAAATGGCTCGGAATTTTCTGAGATGAAACGACTACCTTTCCTCTAGAAGTACTGAAAGAATTTGTACCAAGTGGCTCGAGATGTTTTGGGGGATTGGATATACTAGTATCACTGGGTCACCTGCTCAGTTGTAGTCACTTTGCTTGAAAAGCAGACACATTGGTGCTGACTATCCCCTTTGTTTTATGATGTGAATCATGTTTTTAGGATGAATGCTTATGGGGAATTGTTGAGGGGTATTACAATTGCCATCTGCACCCAAATAGCCCAGATATTGAACTGCCTTAAGATGCTTTAGACTTTCACCATTTTATTTATTTATTTCATTAGTATTAGTTGCCTAAACCCTTATTTTTATTTTTATTTTATTTTTTGAGACAGGATCTTACTCTGTTGCCCATACTGGAGTGCAGTGGTGTGATCATGGCTCACTGCAGCCTTGACTCTCTGGACTCAAGCGATCCGCCCACCTCAGCCTCCCGCATAGCTGGGACCACAGGTGCATGCCATCACATCTGGCCAATTTTTGTATTTTTCGTAGAGATGAAATTTTGCCATGTTGCCCAGGCTGGTCTCAAACTCATGGGCTCAAGCTATCTGACTGCCTCGGCCTCCCAAAGTGCTGGGATTACAGGCTATATTGTAATTTTAATGTGGGTTCTTTTTCAGGATGTGATAATGTGGTAATGACCACAACTATTATAGCAAATGTTATTGAGAGCTACAAGGGCTTTTTTTTGAACAGGTACAATTATTAGCATTCCACTAAGACAGAATTTTTTAGCCTCAGCACTATGGACATTTTAGGTTAAGGATAATTGTTATAGGGGCTGTCTTGTGCACTATAGGATGTTTATCAGTATCCCTGTCCTCTACCCACTAAATGCCAGTAGTAACCCCTTCACTTCAATTTGTGACAATCAGAATATCTCCAGACTTATCAAATCTCCCTGGGGAAGGGAACTGCATGCAGTTAAGAACCGCTGTGTTAAGGAGATGATAAAACTGAGGTCTGAAGAGATTGAGTAGCTTTTCTAAGGTCGTAAATGGCAGAGCTAGTTCTACAAGGCTTTTCTGACTAGAAAATGCTTGTCTGCTTCCTACTGTATAACACCAACCCATCCAACAATTCTTTTCCCGTTTCTGTCTAATGGCATATGTCCAGTGGACATTTGCCATGTATACAGGTGTGCCTGTATTTAATATTTCAAAGCATCTGTACGTACTCATGTCCAGCAACTATCTGTTAATATTTCAAAGCACTCTTATTTTTTTGAGACGGAGTCTTGCTCTGTCTCCCAGGTTGGAGTGCAGTGGTACAATCAATCTCAGCTCACTGCAACCTCCGCCTCCCAGGTTCAAGCAATTCTCCTACTTCAGCCTCTTGAGTAGCTGGGATTACAGGCATGTGCCACTACGCCCGGCTAATTTTTGTATTTTAGTAGAGACGGGGTTTCACCATGTTGGTCAGGCTGGTCTCAAACTCCTGACCTCGTGATCCACCCACTTTGGCCTCCCAAGGTCCTGGAATTACAGGCTTCAAAGCACTTTTAAACTGATTTTACATTAATCCTCAGTCACCCGTCAGTCACGAATTGTAGAAAAGGAAACTGATACCTGTTTCTTTATCCTACCCATTTCTGAGTCAGGATACATTTGAATGGAGGTCTATGGTCAGAGACTTGACATAAAAGTTCAGATTAGGAGACCCCACTGCAAGCAAACTTTCATTTTTTAATGGAGCTGTGTAGCCTGCAACTCCAATCATCCCTACCCAGGCCTTACTTATGTTTGGGGTAAATAGAATATGCTAGTCTCCAAGGGATAAATAAATAATATGAAAAAGCTCCAAAATGCTTCTCACCCCTGTGCTGTTATGAAATGGAAATGACACCCAAAGCTAAAACTAGCCAAGTATATATCTTTGTTTCCTGCTCATCCTGTAGTCATTATCAAAACCTCCAAACTCCAAGTTTCAGCTTCTTCCATCCGAAGCAGTTGAGCCACTAGGAATCTTTGAGAATGTTAGTAGATTTTAATTCTGTGTCTCTTTCTCTCCTGACTGTTGACATCAATTCCTTCATGCTCAGTGACATTTTCTTCATTACTTCATAAATACACGAATATTTATTACTATGAGGGGAAAACACACTACGGTTTACAATGACTGCAGCTGGGAAAAATGCTAATTAACATGAGAGATTTCCAGGACTCAGGAGAGTAAGCAGCCCAGGGAAGGCAAACCAGGGTCTGTGGAATATGAAAACAACTGTCATCCAGAAACAACCAAAATGGTAAAGACCTGTCAAAAGTCATTGTGTTGGTGGAAAATAACCAAGGGAAGTTTTAGATTATAGTGTATAATTAGTGTGTAATTAACATTTGCATAAATATTCACTCTGCGGTACTTTGTGCATAGTACGGTAGTAGCAGATACCAACACCCCACAGACACACACACATACACATAAACATATGCACACACACACACAGCTAAAAGGCTCAAAAAATGTTTATTCATATACTTATTCAAAATCTTACTCAAAACTCAACTTCCTAGTTAAATCTCACCCATTTTGCCTACAAAAATACTTGGCATTTTATTCCGAACTCTATGACTCTTTTCTATTTATAAGTCTATTATTTCTTTAGACTCTAGACTCTTGGCTTACCTGGTTTATTGCTTCCACAGTGCTCAGTGAAATGCAGGTATGTAGTAGATGCTCAATAATTGATGGCTGAGCTGGGCACGGTGGCTGATGCCTGTAATCCCAGCACTTTGGGAGGCCGAGGTGAGTGGATCACTTGAGGTCAGGAGTTCAAGACCAGCCTGGCCAACATGGTGAAACCCTGTCTGTGCTAAAAAAAAAAAATTACAAAATTAGCCAGGCGTTGTGGCAGGAGCCTATAATTCCAGCTACTCAGGAGCCTGAGGCAGGAGAATCGCTTGAACCTAGGAGGCAGAGGTTGCAGTGACCTAAATGACGCCACTGCACTCCAACCTGGGTGACAGAACAAGACTCTGTCTCAAAAAAATTGATGGCTGACTGAAGAAAAATGGTCAAGATGAGAATTGTTTGGTTCAGTTTCATTTAACTACCTGATAACATGCCCTAAACAGGCAGTGTGTTAGCTACTGGAGAACAGAAACATCTCAAGGATTTGTGGCCTTACCTTCACCGTGATCTGAGATGATCATTTGTACTACAGCTTATTGCTCAGTTATTCAGCTAGTTAGATAGCCAACAAGCCTTTTCCCTCAGTGCTCACAAAGTGCCAGCCATGTGCGGGACTTCTGAGAATATGCAGCAAAGAAGTTAACAGACATTTCAATTTGCTATCATACATGCTGTGCTTGATATGTGCTCAAGATTTTTTGAATGAACAGAGAGGAAGACATTTTGACCCAGACTAGTAGAGTCAGTCAATACTTTCCAGTCAAGATTCAGTCATGAGCTAAATCTTGAAGGATGAGTGAGTTGCTCAGATGGGCACTGCAGGCAAAGTACAGCATGAGCAAGTCCTGGAGATGGAGGAGAGATGATGAGATGGCAGCCTGTGGGTGGCTGGCATGGCCGGGTGACAGCAATGTGAAGGCCTTTGGAGAGGTAAAGGTGGTATCTATGTAATATTCATAATGCAAGTGAATATCTGAGATGGTCTCAATCTAGTCTTTTAGAGGGGTTAGGGAGGGTGAGGCCAGAGGAGGTAGGCAGGGCCAGACTTAGTGGCTCAAAGTGTAACCCAAAAGGAGGGAGGCTGGTAGGGACAGGGGGCTCACCCCTGACTTGCAGGACTCTTTAAGGGTGGAATGCAGAATTCCCACCCTATGTAACTGGAGTGCAGGCTCAGGGCAGAGAGCAAGTTCAGGATGCTGTCTCCATTAGGGTTAGACCTCCTCTTGCGGTCAGCGCCCAAGAGGAAGAAACAACCACACCCTGTCATTTGTTGTGGAGACTACACAGATGCCTCGAGTTACACATATCAGGCTATCAACACAGTCTGTTGAAATAGTTTGCTCTTTTTCTTTTGGTCATTTACTTCAAAGTCAACTTTGTCTAATTGGTTGCTAAGATTGGGTTAGCATCCAGTTAAGGTTGAAGCATTATATTTTACTATCCACATAATTCGTGAGTTAAAAATGCTTCCAACAGTTTATGACTCATACTTTTCAACTCATAGATGAGAAGTGAGGTGGGTGACTGTGGATGCCTGTGATTTTGGTATAGGCTCAAGGGCCAACGAGTTCTAAATGTGATTTCTGGCCTGCTGAAAAGGCCCTGACATTCCCACATTCCAAGACTTTCAGGCGATGCCAGAAGTTAGAGCCACATCCATTTAGATTCAAGTTTATTACCTACCGTGATGAGTAACATTTTAAGTTTCTATCAATCACACCGTCTTTTATGTGTTTGAAAGATCTGGGAGTAGGTTTTGATAGGTGGGAGTCAGGGTTGAGAACAAGAGGTTACAGAGTGGGGGAGGCACAGAATTCACTTGGTTTGCGATTTCATAGCAGATTAATGCAGTTTGGTTCAATGTGCCAAATATTTATAGAACACATACTGCATTCAAGATATGGCGACATGTCCTCAGGCTATCAAAGATGGGGCTCCTGTGCTCCTTGCCCTCAGTGAGGTTTCTAGCCTTTGGAAACACTAAGAAATATATCAATAACTGGGATGCAGCTCACAGTATGATGAAACAAGCTGCTAAGGTGCGTGGAGGTGGAGAGCTAGGTTTGTGTTTGCAGATGGGACTGGGTGGGGATGAGAGAAGAAAGGGAGCTCAGGACACATGGCAGTGGACACTGAGTGAGAAGACTGCCAAGTTATACAGACCCACCCTAGAGTTGGCTTGCTTATTTGTAAGCTAGGGGTGATAAGTCTCCCTGTGTTCTGCAGAGGTATGTTGTAAAGGTCGAATGAATTGCATAATGTTAATGAATTTGAAATATATAAGGTGTGTTTAAATGCTGTTAAAGTCACTCACAGTGGCTCATGCCTATAATCCCAGCACTTTGGGAGGCTGAGGTGGGCAGATTGCTTGAGGCCAGGAGTTCAAGACCAGCCTGGCCAACATGGCAAAACCTCATTTCTACTAAATATACAAAAATGAGCTGGGTCTGGTGATGCACATCTGTAATCCCAGTTACTCGGGAGGATAAGGCACAAGGATTGCTTAGATCCGGGAGCTGGAGGCTGCAGCGATCTGAGATTATGCCACTGCACTCCAGCCTGGGCGAGAGAGTGAGACTCCATCTCAAAAAAAATAAAATAAGTTAAAAAATAAACAAATGCCATTAATTCTTTGATTGTTGGCAGCATCAGAATCAGAACCCAGGCTATTAGGTTTAACCCTTAAACTCTGTGAGCCTTTCTGAAACTTTTTTCTCCTTTTCAGTGGAATTTGCTTATTGGAGAAATCTTTTGGTTGCTGTAGGCAGCTGCATGTGTCTCTTGATTTATAGAGGAGGGTGGAACAAGGACAAGGAGGAAGAAGATGACATTGATAAGTGTGGGTGGAGAATTCTAAATTTCATGAGTCAAATACAATTTCTGGGACTCTTAAGATGCTTGGAACCTCTTTGAAAAACTGCCTTACACCCTGTGTTTTAAATTGCACAATGTAGCATACATTAGCTGAGTGGGCCTGCCCTTACAGCTCCAGTCCCATCTTAGGACTGGAGATTCCTCAAGTGTTCAGGAGAACTTAGCTTTTCCCTAAGACATGGGTCTGTTCAGGCCTTGCTTGAGTGAAATCTTACATTGTAACATTTAAGTGATCATGAAATGAGAAATCTAAGCATTGAATTTATTAATGGAACCTATAGTGAGAAACCTCCCCAATATACTATTGTTTGAATAACTTAGAAAGTAGAAATAGGCCAACAATGCTGTCTGAGTATTTTGCACAATATTTCATTTGCTCTGCTTTCAGATCAATTATTTGTATTTTTGTTGTGACCGAAAATTGACCAATGTCAGAGGAAATGCTCCAATGTCATGGTCAATGCTCCATTGACCATGTCAGTGCTTTTATATCTTAAGGATCAGCAGTTGTTCAATTTGTTCTTTTCCTAATTTCTGACAGCAGAATTCAGGTGACAAGAAATGCTTTCTGAGCAGGTAGTATATTTTGTTAGAGGTCATTAGGCGGTGTATGGTACAATAAGCAGCTACTGATTCTTATTTCACCTCTTAAATATATATCTATTGTGGGAGTAAGAGGAGACTAGCTATGAGCCACAGTCACTCACTGAGGAGAAAAGAGCCACTGCAGAACCAAAACCAAACCTCACCTCTCTTCTAAGTAGCTTCCTGTAGCCAATCCAGTCTGAAAATTATAAGCAAGGGTTGGGGTTGAGATGGAACCTTCTTCCCCCCACTCTTTGTTTTGATTGGTAGTGGTCCGGCTGAAACCCTGGCTCCTTTTATCATTCTTTCCTTTTATAGTTGCTTGAGGAAAGCCCCAGGCCTCTGAGGCTGGCTTCCTCCACCTTCAGAGATTTTAAATGTGAAGACAGGAAACGTTTGTTGGGCTTCGTCATTTCATGACACCGATGCCCACTCCCCCTCCCACACACTCTCATTTGATGCCTCCTGAAACGTTCTACCAACATTAAGCAACCATCTTTTAATGTGGCTTTGGCTGAACTTGTCCTCTAGGAAATGAGTGTGGCAGGGCACTCCTATCTCAGCCACGGCAGCCACTTCAGAGAGCTGAGCTCATCCGCCATTCCACTGTTCAAAGGCCCTGTGGGCGTCAGCCTGGCTCCTACAGTGCTGGGCGACCTGAGGGGCCAAAGCTACTTCTGCAGGGCTATCTGGCTGCTTCTAGGACCAGCCCTCTCCTTTCAGAGGGAGCTGCTAGGTGTCCCAACAAATGATGATACACTGGGCATATGCATAGTATTTTCCATGCGATCCCCTGGGAAATGACAGAGTTTATGTGGGAACTAGATAAATACAGAGTAGTTAAAGGAATTATCCATCCACAGCCATTCAGGCTCTGATAGAAGGTGAATTCCAGATCTCCTTTCTACCAAACTTTATCTAATTAGCTAGTGTATTTTCACTGTTGAATCTCTAGAGCAGTTCTAAAATTGTAACATGCTCTGCCATCCCCATTTGCTAAGCTTCACTGGAAAGCTCTGTGAAGTAGGTATGTGGGGGCTTCCTCCTACTTTCAACTAAGGAAGCTGAGTTGGGGAGAAAGTTCTTATATGGCCTGGAGCCAGACAGTGAGTGAAGGAGAGATATGCTCTAAAAACTTAGCCTCAGGTTAGGAGACCCTGGTTTGCCCCAAGGCCATGGTTCTGTCCCTTTGCTGTCACACATATGCCAAGGGAAAGCTGTAGAAATGCATAAGAAACTCATGGATTACTGTGCAATCCACCTGGGTTACATCATCACAGGATTCAACTCTTACTTAGTCATTAGCCTTTTCTGTAAGCCCTGCCAAAGATTCGCTTCCTAAAATAATCCTCAAAGCCACCAAAAACCTGAGCCTTCTGCCCGAGGCAGGGTGTTTGAAGGCAGCCAGAACTTCCTCAGGTCATCTAAGTGGTGATAGAGAGATAGTTACCAATGTGCAGACTTCTTTTGCATCTCACAGTTTGTACTGGATAGGCAGGCCGGCTGCTAGAACAAGTTTAGAAGAAATTTAAAATCTAGTTTCTAACCTCTCACTGTGTCTAGGTATTTCTCCTAATGTGGAAGAAACTTGGCACTATTTCATGAGGGAAATCATAGAGTGAAAAATACACATTTTCATGTGACTTTTCTGTAAAAAATATCAAAGTGAAGAAAACCAAGTTAAATCATTATTCATTACCTCTAAGAGCCACAAATTACCTTCTCAGCTTCTTGGACTATGGGCATCTGTCTGCCTTTTCCTCCCTCATGTGCTCAGCAATAATGTTTTGAGCATATGGTATTGGTACATTAGATTTATGTGTATTTTAAAGGCATTGAGTCCACTTCACTTTAAGCTTCTCTGCTTTAGGGGTCAACCTACTGTAAGGCTACTTTCAGTTTCATAGTGCTCCGTGTTTTGGGGGTTGTGAGAACTGTGTAACAAGGTGTTCTTTTAATGTCCTGCAAGCATCAGTGTGGGATTTCCAGCTCAATGAAAGATCCCTGAAAGGCATTTCCTGGGCTAGTTTCTTATCCCATGGGGCCCTCACGTATAACCAGAGCTAAACATGGAATTCTTTTACAGCCCAAAGCTAGGTAACTCTCAAATCGGCCCACAAAGTGTGCAAGAATATTTTGGTTCTGTTTTTGTGTGACAGAGCTGTTGTACCAGTCCTGCCTCATCATTGTTATTCCAAGGAAAAGCATCTAAGTGCTATCTACATGGACTGTTTTAACAGGAGAAATTTGCATTCTGTGTGTGTGTGTGTGCGTTTCAGCCTGTCCTCTTTATAGGTGGTGATAAGTGGTCCTTGCCAGGGTCCAAATGTCCATAGTTCTTTTGAACAAATTTTTCCTAGAGATCTCAGGTGAAGCTCTGCATTGACCTGTAGCATCCCCTCAGAATGTGTTTTTTGAGTCATTTGAGAAGGTCACCTTCTCTGACCTTCTCACTGTATATATACATACTCAGATTTCTTTGGAGGCTGGAAGAATTGGAGGTACTATCTTTTAGAGTAGTTTTGCTGAAAAGTGATAAACTCCTTTCACAATGTGGAAAAAGAGATCCAGTAAAGCTTTATCACTTGCCCAAGTTCACAGTAAATAGTGATTTTAAGAGAATTCTTGGCAACAAGAGCTAGCAATAAATCAAATACATTTCCTGATACTGATACTCAGGTTTCTATACTTACAATCCCAGATGGTCAAAGAAGGGCATATATACAAGACCTTCTCAAACAGAAACATAGGCTACCTCTGCCTTCTTCAGGCAGTGTTTCAAATTTGGGGGCCAAGGATTAGAAATTACAGACCACTGTGTTAATTGTTGCAAGTGGATACTAAATAATAGCAACATGTGGTCCCAGTGTTCTATGAGCCTCCAGTCTATTTGAGGAGAAAGAGCTCTAAAGCCACTAAAGGTGTGCCAAAAGCAATGTGTACTTACGCCTAGCGTGGTCCAACTATAGGAGCAGCAGACCAGAGGAGACTTAGACGGTGAGTCCTCCTTTCTGGAACGCTGATGAGAATCAAGAAGAGAAAAGTAAAACCTGTCTTGACAACAAGGTGTCCAAAAGCTCCCCCTGGAAAAAAGTGGAGCTCCAGAGATTCTTATTGGGAATCTCTTAGTTTAGATGATGCCCATAATGTGGGAGTTTCCCATCACTCTGGAAACTTCCAGTCTTGGCTTTTAAATCTGAAAACTTGGCTTTGAGAATAGGAACTACTTCTTGTGGCTGTGTGATCTCAGGAAAGTCACTGACTTTTCTGAGGTCGCTTCTCTTCATCCGTAAGTGGAGATATCTATGCACAGGATTTTGTGAAGATTATCAGTGGTAATCTGTGGGAGTATGCAGATGACAACACCAGATGCTGTCACAAGGGGGCCCTTATAAGCATATCATTACCTAACTAAGTGGACAATAAGACCCATATTAGAAGGGAGGTGAGGGTGAGTAGCCAGGGAGGCAGGGGTATGGGAAAGAGCAAGGAGTCCCAGCTAACAGGTGACCACAAGGGTAGAGATCATATAACATAACATGAATCATCAGCTGTCAGGGTAAATGGCCAGGCCTGACTCAGCATGAGGGTGTCATTATGTTACAGCTCAGCTCAGGGCAATCTGTCCAAGGGTGAGTTTTCCCCAGCCAGCCTCTGTGTACCTGAGAGCCTGACATTTGGGAAGGTTTTGTCCTTTTTGTATTGAATTGTAATAAGAATAATAATGATGACAACAACTAACTCAATTAACACCGTGTTCCAGATACTATTCTAAGGACTTTACATTACATCGTAGTAACTTATTTACTCACCAAACAATTTATTGAGGAAGGTATTACTATCTTCATTTCACAGATGGTAAAGCTGAAACTCCTTGAGGTAACTTTCTCAAAGTCATGTAGCTTTTAAGTAGTGGAGTCATGATTTTTGTCCAAGCTGTCTGTTCATACTATCAACCCCTATGTAAATAACATATTGAGACTTCTGAATCCCCATTTGTCAGGTATGCTGAAAAATCTTAATATTTGCCTTTTAATTTTATATTTTTGTATATTCAGAAAATTTCCATTTTTGTAGTTAAATGTATTCTTTAGGGTTCTTCCTCGCCCATATCAAGTTCAGCTATTTTTTATTTCCTTTTACTTCTTTTATGCTTTTATTTAAAACTTATTTTGACTTTTTAATTTTTGAGATAATTATAGGTTTGCAGGAAGTCACAAACATCATATGAGGAAGTCTTGTGTACCTTTCACCCCCTGTCCCCAGTGGTAATGTCTTACATAATATATAGTGCAATATCAAAATACAGAAATTGACATTGGTATAATATGTATATATTGTTTCATGCCATTTCATCAGAGGTAGATTTATGTAATGAACACCACAATCAAGAGATAGAACTGTTCCATTACCACAAAGATCTTTATGCTTTCATTTTTATTCACAATTTTTTGGCTCATCTGAAATTTATTTTGGTGTTATTGAGAAGTAGGGAATCTATTTTCTAATTTCCAATTTTCTCAGCACCATTTGTTTTACAAATCTCCATTTTGACACTGATTAGAAATTTCACCTTTTTTTCCCAGCATGACACTATTACAAGTCCTAGATTTTTCAGACCCAGAGCCATTGCTCCTTCTAATCCACTACATATCATCCTAAAATTTGGGTCATACCAGAAGTAATATTTAATCTTTATGCCATCAGAAGCAATAGAGATTAAAGCAAGGTCTTGGACCACTTAACTGTGCTGCTGGTGTCAAATTATTGCCTTTTTCCTTGACATTTATCCCTGGATTTCACTAAGACAACAGGGAAAACGGCACCATCTTCTGCACCCTGCTGACTCCTTTCCATAGTGGCATGTCTCAGAAACTCAGAGGGGACTGGTGTGGTACAAAGGGCATGAGTTCAGAGCCATGAAACCAGGTTCCCTCACTTTTCTTAATTTCCTTAATTTTTCTTTGGCCTTAGCGTTCATCCTCTATAGAATGAGAAAAATTATATCTACCTCAGAAGCATGTGATTTTTATGAAGATCACATGAGGTCATAACTTTAAACGTGGGTCTAGGAAGAATTCAACGTTGTCTAGTATTTATATGATCATTAGTATTTCTAATAATACAGCATTTCCTTTATTCTATGGCAAATATATTTTAATTTATATTTGAAGACACATTTATATTAGTATGTGTCTTCAATCATGATGGTGATTCTTATTCTTTCTGGAAAAGTCATTGTAGAGTGCTAGACACAATGGCTCATTTCTGTAATCCCAATACTTTAGGAGGCCAAGGCAGGCAGATCATTTGAGGCCAGGAGTTCAAGACCAGCCTGGCCAACATGGCAAAATCCTGTCTCCATTAAAAATACAAAAATTAACCAGCAGTGGCAGTATACACCAATAATTCCATCTGCTCAGGATGCTGAGGTAGGAGAATTGCTTGAACCCAGGAGGCCGAGGTTGCAGTGAGCCAAGATCGTGCCACTGCACTCCAGCCTGAGTAACGGAGTGAGACTCTGTCTCAAAAAAGGAAAAAAAAAAAAAGAAAAGAGAAAAGTCAGCATGATAAGAATCTTTGAATTGAGGAAATGTGGTCATTGTGAGGTTAGAGCACGGAGTTGATTACAGTAAGTGGAAACATCCTCCTTCCTCTCTGGGTGATGTTTCTCATGGCAGTGGCTTCTTCGGTTGGCAGTAACATCCATCCAGCAACTTCCTAGAGGCTGCTCTGGCATGGGGACAACCAGCCTTGTTCCCAGCACCACTTCTAGCAAGCAGCTATCTCTAGAGACCTTGTTGAGTCTGAATCTAGAAGAAACCACAGAATTGCCAAGAAATTTTGAGATAGCTTTGTGTGCTGGCTTTGTGTTTAGGAGGCTGGGTTATATAACCTAGCTGCCTCTCTTTTCCTTCTCTTGTGAGCACAGGCCCCAGACTCTCACTTTGCACAGGATGAGCAGTCCTGCTCCTTAAGAGAGTCTTCACAAAGATTGTGGTCACGACACAGTTCGGATAAGTAGAGAACTGCCCACTGACATTGTCCACTCTCATTGTCCACTTTCACTCTTGGAACAAGAGTACTTCTGTGTTAACATGTATCAGCAGCTGCCTCAGATACCTGGATATCCTATAATTGCCCAAGGTAGAACTGTTGGAACTGAACTCGAATAGTGACTAAGATTACGTGAATTTACACCTAACACTAAAAGAAGAACCTGCCTTTAAATGAGGGGTATAGATTTGAATTCTTACTGTAAGCCAAGAAAATGCTGCAAAATCTATTTTTTTTTTAAAGGCAGAAATGTTTGGGCAAAGAGAACATTTTCTTTGTCCCCTTTCTTTTTGCTTCATCCTCGTTTGTTTTGGAAGGTGTTTTGAATGAATGTATATGCATGTTTTTCTTCTAAGTTGTCATCATATAACACAAGAATGATGCTGTGATTATCATTTCCTAAAGAGGCATTTTTACAGGAAATTGGGCTGCAAGAGAGGAAAAGTGTGTGTTTCCCTGAAGGAAGTGCTTGTAGAAAGCTAAATCTGGGAAACAAATCATGGAGAATGTATAAATAGACTTCTGGCCCTTTGCATTTGAGTGGTGAGATAGTACCTTTGGTCCTATGGAACGCAAATGTTTTTGGATATAATCCCTTTAAGGCATGTGAAAGATTCAGGTTTAATTTTAAAACCAGCACCTACAATCTTCCAATAGCCCACTTTCCCTAAACCGCTTGACCACAGGCGCATATACCACAACCATCAACATCAGGAAATGTACAAATGGGAAAACTGAATTTCATTTAGAAAAGGAATCTCCATGGATTTAAGCCTTAAATATTGTTTCTAAGTAGGTCTGGTGGATTTTTGTTTCTTACCAAAAAAAACTGACTTCTTTTGTTAAAACTTGCTTGTGATATAAATCATAAAATATTTTTTTCTGTGCATTTAGAAAATACTGACAATAAAATTTTAGCAATGAATAGCAGCTTTTATTGGGAGAAAAAATGAATTTCAGATTTTTAGCTGTTAGCATAAATGATATAAAATCTTTCTTTATGGTATTATTTAATAATATTTATATACTTTGAATAAAATGAAATAGAGGTAGGTTGTTCCTTACCTTTCAGCTTCAGAGAATAGAATGTGGTCTCAAAGATACTTCCCAGCTCTCTACAGCACCATTTAAAGTGACAGGAAGCAGAGAGATATATCAGTACTAATGAAGTATTTCAGTACTAATGTCAACATTGGCTACCAGGACTGAAACACTTTCTGGGTACTCTGTGCTTTAATGGTGTCCTATACGTACCTCAGTCTGGATGTGAGACTTGATGCCCTCATAAACCCTTATTTCCCATTCTAGGTTGTGATAAAGCAAAAAGCAGAGTTGCATTGAGTATACAGAGTGTGTACATCTTGCAGGGCCTGTGAGACCTCTTAGTGGATTAAGGAAGTAAAGGAATAGGTCAATAAACTTTCCTGGAAGCCATTAGTGTTTGTTTCATTCTCACCTAGCCTACTGCTCTATCCTTTTATCTGTGGTCCCTGATTCTCTTGCTCTATCTTCATTAGGTCAACCATGTCACCACCTGCTCATAGCCCTTAGAGGCCTTCGGATCACACCATGTTCTTCCTGTGAACCTGGGACCTACAAGCTCCTATGTGATTAGGGGCCTGGCTATGTCTTGAACTCATCTCCTGCCACAGACTCCCTTGCTAAGCAAGCCCCTGCCTCAGGTCTTTATACTTGCTATTGCTTCCACCTGAGCACTCTATATATTCTCATGGCTTTCCTTACTGCAGTCACTGCTTGCTCAAATATCACCTCTTCAGTGCACTCCCCAAACCCCACCCCAGTTATCACTCTCTATCCCCTTCCACTTGTTTCTTCTGGTCCATAGCATTTCTCACCTCTCTGTATCAGATTACATATATTCATCTGTTTATTGCTAGTGTCTCTCATCAAGATGGAAATTCCTTGAAGGTAGAGACTTTGCTTGTAGAGTTTACCATTGAGGTCCCAGTGCCTGGAACATAGGGGAGCAGTAAACATTTATTCAATGAATTATTCTGTTAGTAAACATGAATTCCTGCCCCTCTTGCAACTTCTTGTCACAAAATTGTACAATAAGTATCTCTTATTCACTATCAGGAATTATGATGACATAAATTTTAGAAGAATAGAGATCATGTGATCCACCAGTTTACAACCTTTATGTTTGCAGTGCCAGAGCATACAGCATTGTTTGATGCACTTTTAGTAAGACTCCTATGCATATTCCTGCATTTTTTAACTCTTCCCCACCAAACAATAACTAGCCCCACCCATTAGCACCCTAAGAAAAGTTTTTTAAGTAATTATACAAGTAGTCATGTCTTAGTCTATCTCCCTAGAAGCAGACTTGAGAAGTGGATTTGTGTGCACAGGATTTAATGAGGGAATAATCTTTGGGGAAATCCTGTGAGAGAGTGAGGAGAGCAAGATAGAGAAGGAGGAGTGTCTACAAGGATGTGGTCTTAGGCAGAATCTGCCCTTGGCCAGGTCCCCAGGCTCACAAGGCTGTCTTGCCCTGCAAGGAGTTCAGGCTTAAGTACCTTATGTCATTGGCCACCCCAAGGTTGTGGGTAGGTGGCTTCCCACACATCTCTCCTTATTCTGCCAACCATGGAGAAGTAACGGGAGAAGAACACAGGTGTAAACCCTCAGCTATATTCCTCCAAGCAGCCCAGGTACAAGTGCATTGGCTGATCAGGAAGATCTGAATGGGTGGCACCAACAACCTCTACAACAGATGTTTTCTCTGTAATGGTTACTCACTGTAGGTGATCACCACAGTTCTCAAACTTCAGTGTGCATGAGAATCACTTGGAGGGTGACTTAAACTACATAGTATTGTGTGGCTTCACTCCCAGAATTTCTGACAGAGATCTGGAGTGAAGCTCAAAGATTCATTCCAACGAATTCCCAGGTGCTGCTTCTGCTAGTCAGGGGTTAGGAACCAACTTCAAGAACCACTGGTTATAGCATACTGAAGATTGCCTTGAAGACATTCTAGACAAAAGAAACACAAATTTTACCCTAAACAGCATTGGAAGCAATGTGGATGTTTATTGAAATTTTCTTGAGGAAGGGACAGGGCTGTACATAAACTATGGACAGCACCCAGCTAACTTCCTGAAAAAGAATCCTTAGATATTGCTCCTCTCTTCTAAATTCCCACTCTTCACTGTACTGACTGCATTTCTCTCTGGGTTCTGAAACATTCTCTGCATGTTAACTATACGGTGGGCCACCTCTTTCTCGCTCATTCCAGAAAATGCTGTAGAATGCAAGACAGAGGAGATACATTTCTACAGACATAAGCTTGAAGTTGCTTTTACTTACTGAGAAACAAGCCATTTGTAAATTTTTATTCACAGGTATTAGGAACAAAATATTTGTGATCCATCTCAGTTTATGGAAATAATGTAGATACAATCCTAGCCTTTGTTTTATAGTTGGTGAGTAAGGGGCAATGACGGAGGTAAGCCTGTTAATGTTTTACCCCAGAGAACTTATCTTTGGAGTTTTTCATCCACTTCCTCTTCCTTCATTCTCACTCCTCTAGCTCTTCATAAAAAGGGTAGTTTTAAAGATGCATTTATGTGTGTGTATGTGTGTGTGTGTGCAAGCGAGAGACAGATTTCTAAAATCATACCTAAAGAACAACAAATGAGAAAAACTTTATAGTCACATTAATAACTAGTCTAGGAAAAAAATGAGATGCTACAACTAGATAATTTAATTTGAGTGGAGAGTCCAGTAAATAATTATCCACTTATTGAAAGATCAACCCTGGGGTTCATCAGAAATTTTATTATTGCTGAATTTATTTTTTCCCATGGGATCTTAATTTAAGAAAATTACCTTGAGGAGTTTTTATTTGAAAGATGCCATCTAAAATAAACTCAAGGTTTGCCTGTGGTTTCTCTATGTTTAGAGTGTGAAATGCAGCCGTTAAAGTGTTACAGGATAAGGTATTGCCAGTGGACTGGGGTAAAGGAAGGAATTGGGAGTACGTCATGGTTGCCTGAGTCGGTTGATGTTCACTTAGGTCTGTAGTGCTATTTAGCAAGGTTGGTGACACTTCTAAATCATATATGAGCAATCCCAAATGCCTGCCAGGGCTGGGTAGGGAACATCAGTAAGTAAAGGCCAACGGGTGTGAGAAGCTTAACAGAAGTGACCACTGCGCTGCCCTAGAGAGGACAACTGTTCTTGAGAGAGCAACTTCAACCCAGCCCCTGGGGTTAAAAGAAAGTTGGAAATCAGGATTTTGTTGTGAAATTTGATAATGGAGCCATTAGTTTGCAACCTCTGTATGAAAAACTGCCATGCCCATTTCTCTTTCCTATCCAATCCTCCTCATCGACCTCCAGTCCTCCATCCTTTCGAAACTTCATCACTGCTGCCCGTGGAGTTCGCTGCCTCCTATGAAACCTTATCACTAACTGGTGGAATTACTCATTGAATTTATACTTTTTTTTGTGAATTCTGTTTATATCTGAACCTTGAAATCGTTGTGAAAATGTTTCTACGTATCCTCAACTAGATTTTAGGTTTGTAAACTCTGAGCATAGTATGCAGTCTCATGGATCTTTGGGTTCCCTGGAGTGGCTTATGCCTTGACATGTACAGAACAGGATGACTGGCCTGCACTTAGACAGCGTGGCAGAGGCTTTCACATCCTCATTCTCATTCAGTTCTTCCCATGGCTCTGGAAGTGAGGTCCACAGCCAAGATGAGGAAACTGAGGCTCCGCAAGCCTAGCTGACTTAGAAGGGGGCCCAGCAATAACGACTGGCCTTAGAAACTGACTTTGACTTTGTTGCCCTTTATGGTATGTAGACTATAGCTTCTTTGCTTGGTTATTAGGGGTTTTGAATGATGGATCCATGTTCGAATATTCTAATTATTTGTATGGATTACTAAACATTCATCTTGTAACTTTTAGGAATGGTATTTGTTAAAGGAGCAATACTAACAGAGAAGTCGGTAGATGAGATCAGATAGAAAAATGTAACCTACCTTCTTTTAACCACAAGTAATTTTATAAGAACAGATTCATCTGTGTTTCCTAGCCAAATAAAGCATATTGTGTTGCATCAGACAGAGATAGAAAGCAGCATATATCTCACATTATATGTTACATGAAAGTTGATTTTTCATCATAATTTGTTATATAGGATGTTGTGCAAACCTCCTGGAGCATAATGCAGTATAGAAGGAAAGCTACCAATTGCCTCTGTAGAGAAAAAGAGTTTAGGATTATAAAACTTCGCTTGAGTTTGCAACTCTTACTTGAAATGCTGGGCAAATAAAATGGAAATGTATTTGTTTCTTTTAAAGTATTTATTAGAACTACCAGTTAATAGTTATCCTTCCAGAAAGGGATGTCGAATCTAACATTTCAACCTTCAGCCTCCGAATATACCTCAGGGGAGGATGGAGTCTCTTACCTGAGGCCACAGTGGCCCCTTGGCACACGCAGGCCTCACATCTCCATAGAGTTAAACTTAAGGACCAGACTTCAGAGCATGCTGACATTACTTTATTCTTTTGAAACCTTTAGATTTTCCTGCCTCTGGACCTTGGGACCATCCCAGAACATTTTCAGTGACTCGACAGTAAAAAGTTTTCCACATCTCTTTCAGTAACAAGACTTGTCTAAAATGTAATTCTTACATTAACATGGTAGAATAGCAAAATCTCTGAAATACTGTAGAATGAAAGCTTCTATTTTTTTCCATCAGTGGCCTACTTCAATTCAGAAGTCTGTAGTGGAGGGAGGAGGGAATATGTTTGGCTTCTGTTCCATTTCCTCACCTGTCACTTGTCCTGCACACCTGGCCCCAGTTACCTGTCAGGAGAGGGACACAGCAGAGTAGACGCAAGGACAGGAGAAGCCTCCCCTTACTGGTGCTGTGTAGTCTGGTGTGGACTTTCTCTGGGGTGGAGACTGCTGCAGGCTGACGCTCTCACAGAAAGGGCAGTTTAGTTCTTCTCCCACTCAGAAAGTCCTTCTGTAGGGCTCTGGGCTCAGATAGTACCTGTCCTGTGCCTGGCCTCCTAGCATTTCCTCAGCCCCTCCTAAGTCCTGTAGGTATGATAACCCCCCATCTTTTCTTAGTTATCTTCTGCAGGCCTCTTTGATTAAGCCTGAGGGCAGGAAGAAGCAGTTCCTTCATACATCCATGGTCAGGGGTGTTATCACAAGAAATGCCACTGTATTCCAATAACTTTATATTCATGAGGTAGGTGTTGAGTTAAGGGTTACAAAACCAGTTTTCACCACTGCCTTGCAAGTCCTACCAAGGCATTCCGGAACCACAGCCACCTGTTAATTTGTGTTTAATCTTTGGGCCTTAACCACAACAGAGGTGGATGTAATTCTATCTTAATATTCTGTAGCATGTGCAAATCCTGCTCGAGACTTAGAAATCTAGCTGTGGTCAATTTGAGTATTTGAGAATTATCAGTTCTGTAGAAAATTGTTTGGATTATTCGTTTCTCTCCAGTCCCTCCCCTCTCCAGTCCCTCCCCCAATGCCCCCCACCACATCATTCATGAAGCTTTTCTTCATATTCTCATACTCCTTTTGGAAAAGAGGCATTTTAACCACATTGGGGGACATCGTTTGGTATCCAACTTCCATTTGCCATGTAGAAAACCATCTGAAGTTATTAAACTAAGAAACATTTTAAACTTTATATCAGTTTCTATGAGAGCATTAATTAGCTAATGTTAATCATTGAAAACAAAACAAGGCCAGGCACAGTAGCTCATGCCTGTAATCCCAGTACTTTGGGAGGCCAAGGCAAGGAGGATCACTTGACGTCAGAAGTTTGAGACCAGCCTGCCCAACATGGTGAAACGCTGTCTCTACTAAAAATACAAAAAATTAGCTAGATGTGATGGCAGGCACCTGTAATATCAGCTACTTGGGAGGCTGAGACAGGAGAATTGCTTGAACCCAGGAGGCAAGTTGCATTGAGCAGATATTGTGCCACTGCATTCCAGCCTGGGGGACAGAGCCAGACTCCGTCTCAAAAAAAAAAAAAAAAAAAAAAAAAAAAATAGAAACAAAAGAAGCATAACTACTCATCCCCCACTCAAATTCAAAAGATTCTCTGAGATTTGTTATATACTTAAGTGTCCCTAAAAGCAGAAAGCTATGGTTCTGCTGTAGTTTCTGTTTAAATCTCATAGTTTTGCCTGAAGCCATGAAGTTAACCTCAGAGCAGAGCCTCTCTCCAGCCCCTACTCCCCAAATGAAAACCATGTGCTTGTGTGGTTTTTCTTTGTTTTTCTTTTTAAAGATCTCCATTATTTAAGGAAATTATTACATAATGCATAGGTCTTCAATAATAGAGTTCACACTGGCTTTTATCAATTAAGTCACAAATAGTTGTCCTCAGAAGCAGATTTAACTCTAGACATTTTAAAGGCTGATTGTAACACCTTGGAAAAGCTAGAAACTTTTTGCATGTTAGCCAAGTCAAACTGTACAAGACAATACATGGAAATAATATGTGGATGAAATACTTAATACTAGCATGGTTCCTAGCCATACTTTTCTTTTTCCATGAAGGCAATTAATCAGTCTAAACTCCCACGCTGGGTAGTGCCACTTCTGACCCTGGTTTAAAGGTAGAAATATGTAATTCACACTGAAGTTCTATCACATTCCTAAAACTCAGCTGCAAATCACAGGTCAGAACACAGAGTGAGTGTGGTTTATCTGCCTTCCACCTGCCAGGAGTTAAGGTTGTATATGGAAAAAAAAAATTGCAAGGGTATGACTTGGATTATAAAAATCACACTTTTACTTCTATTGAAACATTATTTTAAAAAACAAACTCTCTCCTTTGTTCTTAAAATTGACCAAATTTGTACAGATAGCACATTCTTGAACTGTCTATTCATTTCAGTTACACAACAGAGAATGAGCAATTTATGGTTAGTGCAGCAAACACAGCAAAGGTATTGATGTGGGGTGGGATGGGGAATTTTGCTGCTATGATCTCATCTGTACAATTGCAGAAGAACATCTAGCCTGCCTCTGCTACCTTCTTAAAGTCCCTTCTCCTGTTGCCTGGCATCCCCTCTCCTTTCTTTCAGGAACCCAGTGTCTTCTAGTACAGGATGGAAGGAATGTCCCCCAAGGCATACTCCATCCATCAGTTGTCCTCATTTTCCATAAAACAAACAAACAAAAGGGTTCAATGTGTCTAAAACTGAGTTTATCTTTGCCCCTACTCCTGTGTTTTCTATCTCAGTGGATGGGCACAAGCATCTACCAAGCATAAAGCTATGAAAGGGAGAATCATCCCAGACTTCTCCCTGTCTTTACCTTCATATTCAATCAGTTGCTGAGTCCTAATTCCACCTCCTCTTCCTATCTTCTGACTCCTTTTCTGTTTTCCCACACTTGTCTTTTGACATCCTCCCTCACATCTCCTGCCATATGCTTCTTAAGCTGTTCTCAGTCCCGGTACCCCCAACTCTGTATCAACCAAGTGAATCTTCACATACTAATTTCCTGTGTTTTTTTTGTCCTACCCTGTTTCCTCTTGGACCATTGTTTTCTTCTTTGTTCTCCTATTGCACCCTCCCGTACATCAGGAAAGTAAGGATTGGATTTTGTAGCACTTGTTATTGACTTATCTTTCTTCCTCACTGGCTGGCGTTCTGAAGTCAGAAAAATTTTCTTATTCCTCTGCCTGTCTTTAGTGCTGAGCACAGACAAGCTGCTTATTAAGTGGTAGGTGAGTACACTGCTGGACTTAGGCATTATAAAAGAGAAACTTGTGAGCTCAATTGATGAGCTGGGTGGGGAACATGTTCCTGACTTTAACATATTGCTTGACCCTGGTGGGCTGCCCATAAATTCCCATGGAATTCTGTTGAATACTGAAGCAGGGAGGCTTTCCCACCCTGCACAATCCTCCTTCCTCCTTGATTCCATTAGGCCAGAGAGTGGTCATCAGCAGTGAAGAAATACTAAGTTTCGGTTTGCTGGGTCCTATCATATATAACATGACTGAGCAGTAATAAGTCAGGGAGCCCAACTGGCTGATTGACGTCTAATCTGTACAACTGTCATCTCTGCAGAAGGTCCAAAAAGTTACTTCAGAACTTTAACTTATTCCAAAGTCTACTTCTCTTTAACAAATTTAATTAATGAATCAATGGTTCTCTATTAAATGCTTCTTGTGTTTAAAGGGATTAGTAATATTTAAACAGAATAAGCTTCAAATATGATATATGAACACAAAAAGAACTATTCAATAAATATCACTAGGGTAATTGGCTAATCATTTGTGAAAAGAGTAAATTTTTGAGACTACCTTTATTAAATATTTCAATTTAATGTATAATAGTAGGAGAAAACTAAGGTAAGTGTTTATCATAGAAAGTTAGAGAAATCATGGACGTGAAGCCAATGAAGAAAGCAGCTCACTATGTAAATTCTAAAACTTCTCTGTATCTGCTAAACACAACCACAGTATATAAACGCAGATATGGTATTTTATAGATTTCAGATATTGATTGATGCAACATTATAAGTATTAATGAGAAAGAAAAGAATGCCACTAGTCTAACTATGGTATACCATAAGTTGTAATATATAACTAGATTATAAAGATGTTAAAATGTGAAGGAAAAATGTGCCTCTTGGAAGCCAGAAAATATAATAGCAAACTAGAAAAAATAATATGATAGAAAAAAGTCATCTGCTCACCTCTACTGGGAATGTGATTCTGTACACTATTTTAGCAGTTATATGCCAAAAAGATTAAAATATGCACCCTTTGGACCCCAAATTTTATTTCTTGAATTTGTGCTGAGGAAATAATCAAGAATGCATAGAAAGATTAAGCTACATATTTGTTCACTGTCATAATATTGTTACAGAACTTTCTCCTTAGTTCAGCTAAAAGCAGGCTTTTGTCACACACGACTAGGAAGGATTAGGCTCGCGGACACATAGAAGGGTGAGGAAAATGGAATTTATTGGCGAAGAGGAAAAAGGAAAATGAACTCTCAGCAAAGCAAGAGAGAGTGCTGCTGGCAGGTTTTCTGCTTCACAGATTGAATCCCAGGTCACCACAGGAGCTGGAAAGCAAGCTCCTCCCCTGCATAAGGCGGGAATACTCTGTGGCTCCACCCATTTCCCCCAGGGCAGAAGTCGGGCTCCAGTCCACTGTGGGCATGCCCAGACAAGCCCTGGGCAGGTTCCCTCATCTACATAAAAGCTTCTGGTGTAAACACTTGTGGGGCGGGTTGGAGATTCTCTGGGGACCCCTTTTTATCTGTGTAGGCATTTGGCTGTCTCAATATTTATAAAACTGAAATATTGGGAAATGCACAGAAATCAGTGATTAGTTGAATAAATTATAGCATATCCATGTCAGGGCACTATCCTTGCTATTTAAAAATAATGCCGTAGATGAAGAGTAATTGGCCTTGGGAAGATCTTCACTGCATGTTTTGGTTCCAAGATTTTTTCTAAGAAAATATCCATAGTCATAGTCATAGATAAATAGATATGCATACACAGAACAAAATTTGGAACTAAGTTTATATTAGAGGTAGTTACTGAGAATGGTACCTAATGAGAAGTATATTCTCTGCTTTTTCTTTATATACATATTTTAGTTTTTAAAAATTACTGTCTATAATAGCACAATAATGAAAAGTTATTTTCTATTTAAAATGAAGATATGTCTTTAATAAATAGATTAGATTGACACAGTCAAGGGAGAATGCCAATGAAAACGTTTTTGAAATAAAAGTAGAAACTGTGCCCTCGATTTTGGTCATTTGTATCAAATCATATTTCATGCAAAGCAATAAGCATTCTGGTATAAAAACTAGCATCCTCCATTTTATCACTGTGTTGATTAATAACAAATCAGGTTTCTATTTGTGTCTCACATGTGTATTAAGACTCTAACCTCTGCAACCAAATCCAACAAAATCTTGTGAAAAATTTCAGAAACAATGTTTGAGAAGTAACCCGGGACTTAAAAATGAATGAATATGCCATGTAACCTGACCTTGAGTGTCATATTTTAACATCTGTTTTTCATGTTAGGATACTTATTTGAGATTTGGTATTATTAAGTAATGAGGAAAATATCTTACTGTTTCCATAGGTAACAGGGCAATAACTTGAGACTGATGGATTGGCATGGTTTGTCTATATAATGTAATTCAAATAAAGTCATAACATTTTGGCTATGGCTCATGTGTCAAGCATTTATACATTTTTTTTTGTCTGATAAATGAACTGCTAGGCTTTCTGGCTGGTTAATAATAGTCCAATAAAAAGGGAGAAGAATGCTCTTAACCTTCCATTTAATATTACTATCAGCAGCTTGGAGATTTAGGTATATATGTAAACATTTAAAAATAATTTTGCAGTGACTTTTTTTCAGAAAAAGAACTTTTAATATTTTAAATAATGCTTGCTGAAATGGATTCCACATACTTGTGTCTGAGCCAGTGTCCACACTATTGCCACAAACTCTAGGAACAAATTTTGATGTATCAGATTTTATACAAATATGTATTTATAATCTTTTTCCCATAGAGTATGTGATATAAAAATTTAAAAACTAATATGAGCCTAGACCACTTTGAAAATGTGACTGAATATAGTTCCCTAAGGAATTAAGACCAATTTGGAGATTTCATATGTAACATTCTAAAATACAAATTGCATCATGTTATTCTATGTCTAAACTTTTTAGTATCTCTTCATTGTCCTTAAGATAAAGCCCAATGCCCTGACATAGCTTTTGATGCCATATGTGATCTGGCACCTGCCATTCTTCCTGGGTTCATCTTTTATATGAAACCCCTTTCATCCTTCAGAGAATTGACCATGTCCTGCCTTAGATAGGCCTTTGCACATGCTGTTTTTTTTTTTTTTTTTTTTTTTCTGAAATGCGCCATTCTTTTCCTTTCCCTATTTCTCAGTCCTGTATATCCCAGTCTTTTTCACATTCGATTCCAGGCCCTAATCATCTCTAACTTACTGTGATTATTCTTTAAGTCTCCTGCTTTTTTAGCTGCTGCTGTATGCATCACATCAGCTTTCCCATCCTGACCATGATCTCCCTCAGGGACTTTCAGTTGAACTTGTGGTTCCCACGTTGGATTCTTTGGCATTATACCCAGCTGGAGCCAGCCCCGGAGAGCCACATGCCAGGGGGCCTTAAAACCTGAGGGACTTCTGCAAGCCACCAACTCAAGAACAGCAAAACTGAAAACCAGGAAAAAGATCTTCAAAACTGAAAACGAGGCAAAAGTCCACAACAGAAAAATCAAAAGCAGAATGAGGTTGAGAAGTGAGTTCACACAGAGGGTAAACTGGGGTGAAGATGAGAATCTGATGGGCCAGATGAGGTGAGAGGCAATGAAACTGCTGAAATAAAGGTGCATAAGGGAAAAGACAGGAGTACGGAGAGCTCAGGTGAGACATCAGTAGTAGGCAGAGCACATGCAATTCTGTTTTGTTTTGTTTTTGAGACTGAGTCTCACTCTGTCACTGAGGCTGGCGTACAGTGGCATGATCTTGGCTCACTGCAACCTCCGCCTCCCAGTTTCAAGCGATTCTCCTCTGTCAGCCTCCTGAGTAGCTGGGATTACAGGTGTCTGCTACCACGTCCGGCTGATTTTTGTATTTTTAGTAGAGACCACGTTAGCCAGTCTGGTCTTGATCTCCTCACCTCAAGTGATCCACTTGCCTCAGCCTCCCAAAGTGCTGGGATTACAGGCGTGAGCCAGCACACCAGTCTGTGAGCACATGTAATTCTGGTATAACAGTCATAAACCTGGATTTTAGTCCCCTCACTGCCAGACTTGGGTAAGTCACTTAATCTCATGTTATTTTAGAGTCACATGACCTTGTTTAAGTCACAAACTCCCTGGTCCTGAGTATTCTTATCTATCAACTGAGGAATTTTTGTTAGATTTGTATTTGTCAAAAGGCGCATAAATGTCAAGAGGTACAAGGGGGGATGTTCACAAAGCTATGGCATAAAAATGCCACATCTTGGATTAATTTTATGTAATAAAACAATTCTAAACATTTTAATCCAAAGAAGAATGGAGATGCTGTGTATCAAATGCAGAATTTGAACCGTTTTAGCATGAAGCATGAGAATACAAAGAAATTTTATTCATGGTCAGGCCGCTAGGCTTTTCCCCAAAATGTATATGAAGTCTCTGTTCACTCATCTCCACGATTTGGGGCCCTTCAGTGGACATGTATGATAAAGAATGACTACAGTATTACTCAGACTCTTTCCATCTTAAACAAGAAATTAAAAAAAAATAAGATTAGTGTAATGTGTTAAATATGATGTTTACTAATAACAGTATTCTATTTCTTTAAGTAAAATAGTAACCTTTAGATGGCCAGATGTCACTCTGTGTCATGTTTTTTGCTCCTCAAGTGTATATATGTTGTGATAAAATGCATCCCTTACATATCATCTTTGAATGAGACCAAAAGATGCATGGTGTTTTGACAACATGAAGAAAGCTTTACAGCATGTTACATATAGAAGATTTTAAAACACCGAGCTATATTTTCCCTATGTATTTCTAGGTTCTACCTGGATTTGTAAGAGTCAGGTTATTTTTCCTCGTCTTTATGAAGCTTATTTTCCAAAAGCACATAAGGTTAATTTTTTGAAATACTCAAACATTGAGGAAACAAAGTCTGGTGATGGTAATGGGAATTTATGATGTGCCCACTCCAGTGACTTCTTCATGCAAGAGCCTTAAGTAAGCAGGTTCTGGAGCCAGCCTGTAGGAGCTCTCTTCACTTTGACAATGTGTTGATGGATTAAAGCAGAACCCAAATAGTCCACTATCTGCCTGTTGCTGTGTAAATGAGAACCCCCTTGATATTTTTTTAAAGGAGGGTTGAGTGTAAATATCAATCCTGGGAGGTAACCAGATTAGCATGAAACAGAGCTCCCATTTTATACTATGCCTCATTCAAGTGATAGTCATTCAAGTTGCATTTTATTTTTCATCTCCTGAGAGTTATTATGAACTTTCTTTACTGAGTGTTATATTTAAGGCTTTTGAATAGTTTGCTGTCTGCAGCGGTGGTGGCAGATAAGGAATGCTCTCAGAGGATCTCACTGTGAGACATAATGGTGAAATGCTACAATGCATGGAATTTTATTTGGGACTGCAATTTAATAAATGATGAACTATCTCTAGGTCAAATCTAGTCCAGATCAGTCATTACCATCTGTCACCAAGCTACAGCCAACTGGCAGCTGGTTGGTGGCCATTATGAAATCCATTAGTAATTTCAGTTCATTTCTTAATTGATGGACGTACTTATGCACAGAACATCCCATAATTGACCATTTTCTTAAGTGGCTTCATTCTGTTCCTGTTTTAGGATGGACATTCTTTACCTCTGAGGAATATGTCTTCTAGTTTGCAGTTGCTACAGTGGGGATAAAGTTTCTTCTATCCCTGTTTATGCATATGTGTACAATCTGTGAAGGGATGGTAGCTTTGAAATTTCATTTTACATAGCTTGAAGTTGAAAATATGATTCCCAATGAGACTCTGAGAGTTGGACACATTTCAAGAATGTCCTTTCATAGGAGATTTTAGCACTGCATCCATATATTCTGGTCCCAGATGAAAGAAGGTCTTATAGAAACTTTCAACCAAAGGAAGAAAATCTATCCTTTTAAATATGAGGAAAGCTGGCCTGTGTTTGGGCCATTCTCCCAGTAAGTTTTTTTTTTTAAACAGTTTTGAATGATTTCATCCACCACAAATTGACAGAGCAGAGGACCTCCTGTTTTGGAGTTGCCAACAAGCACATTTTGCTACCAGTAAATTCTCCTAAATAATAAGTATGATGAATAACAACCAATTGGGGAAAAATTTTCAGCATGAAAAAGGCTGACAGCTGTGAAAACAAAGCAAGCATGCAGCTCTTCAATTTAAAGAAATCCTTGCTCATGCTTATACTATAACGTAAGGGAGTCTTTTGGCAGAGTCATATTTTGCTCTATTTTTACATAATAAATACACATATAATCAAGTGAAAATATACCTTGGTGCAGTGCTCAGCCATTCCCTTGCTGTGACGATATAGTTCATGTAAATTCTCCTTGGGAATGTTGGCTCATTCAATGAGAAAACAGTCAGTTTTAGACCAAATATAGTCAATTTCAAAAAGCATTCAAGCCAGTTGCATGAAAATGAACTTTTTTGCTTCTCCACTGGCTGGTTTCAAATCACATTGGCCCAGACAGAAAATGGAGTAAGCATTCTAAAACCACATGGTTTATCCAATATAGCTTTCTTTTATTATTTTTTACTGATAAATAATAGTTATACATATTTTGGGAAATACATTTTTCCCAAATATTCAATACTTACCTGTTTCTTCTCTAAGCTAAATTACCATATTGCTACTTCTGTTGTCTTATCATATCTTCAAATTGCCCCTTTAAGGTGAAGTATTTTTTCCTTTGTCAATAAAATGTCTGTGTGACACATTGAAGTGATATCCTTCAATCTGATAACATTATTTATAAACCCTATAAATCATAAACAACATCTGTACTCTCAAGTTATGTTTGCCATCTGAAATGAATCTACCAATAGTGCAGTGTAAGTGATATGCTTCCGATATCAGCTGGCTTGGAGTCCAAATACAGAAAACAAACTGGCAATTTTCACGAACATTTTTTACAGGACTATTGAAACTTCTATTTAACTAAAATGACAAAGTGCTTCCAAAGCTTTGTGCTTTGTGAAACTGGAGGTCATACTGTTTCATAAGCACACCAGATGCCTTTACATGAGGCTGGACCTTAGGCACTTACCTGGCTCTGTATACATAATCTCCAGTTTTAGCAGGAGGTAAATGAACTAGAATCTTGGTCCCACCATTTCTTCATGACCTTTGAAAGTGACTTGACTTCTCTGATTTGAGTTTCCTCAGCAGTTGACACAGGTTTGAAAGGAGATGATGGCTGTGGGAGTGGCTGGTTCTGTGCTCACCCTAGTGGTATTTAGCAGTGTTCTCTTTCTCTGTATCTTTCCCCTTTCCAGCAGGTGTAGGGGCTGTGGCTTTTTCTTTCCATTTCACGTTTATTTGCAGAAATATAGAAAATGCATGGATTCCTCAACTGATGATGGAGCAGTTGACTGCTTAGCCTCTGGAATATTCTGTCTCCTTGAAGTCCCAGTTCTGTAAAGGAGAATGAGTTTTACTTTGACTTGACTCGAACAGCTTCTGCTACTAATTCCTTGTAATGGACTCCTCCTTGTAATGGAATCACTTGTGTGATTCTGCCTTCCAATTAAATCACAAAACCAAAGGAAATCTCTAATTTGTTTTTAACACTAACTTTTTGACAAAAAAAAAAAACCTATGACTTTCCCAGAAACACTAGAATTTCTTATTTTTCATGCTACATCCCATTAATTCAGACACATATTGAAAATATTCAGCCCTTAACCACTGTATATCACAATTGTCTGCTTACTATCTGCATCTTTATGATACGGGATCTTGTTCACCTCTATCACCAGTTCCTACCACCTAACAGGCCCTTGGAAACCGCTGGTTGAATCAACAAACGGATCAATATTTATGTATTTCCTGTCTATTTCTCAAAAGGATTCAAGGCAGTTTATAAGAAACACATGTGAAACAGAGCAATACAATTAAGATCAGAAAAAAGGAGACCAGACACCATGTGAAGAAAATGAAAAGATATTTATGCTGAAGACCAAGGCCTGGTATGAGATCATTTGAGAACTAGACTTAACTCTAAATTAAGGCAAAAAATGAGCACATGATTGCCTATACTGTTCCCTTAATGGGAGAAAATAAAACATACAAGGGGAATTTATTCATATGGGGGCACTAGCAAGTAGGAGGATATTACAAATGACCATTGTCACTTCTGACCCTATTGTGTCTATGTGGCATTCTTGGTCATTTCTGTCTCTTATTAAGATGGTCTGGGGTTAAATGTAATGTCCTGGAATCTGAGATCTAAGCACAGCTAGTGGTTTACTGTTCTCTCTTCTGAAGTCAGTACAGTGCAATTTGGATGTGTACTATATGAAGGTTTTTATATATAATACATATTTTAAATATATATGTACATATAAATATACACATATAAGTTACATATGTATATTTATCTCATGTATGAAAGCTACATTTCTGTTGGAACCAACTCTATATCCTTTATTTTTAAAAAAGTCAAATTAGAAACAGATAAAACTTTAACAAACATTGCTATTTAAGGTTTGAGGAAACAAAAAGGAAATTCCTTTTAAACATCTATTCTGCCACTGTAGAAGGAGCCTTTGATGCATTTGCCAGTAGCCCATTTTTATAGCCATGTAAAAGCTCTAGAAGTACTCAAAACAGTTGAGAGTTAGAAAAGCTGGACAGGAACAGTGCTTGCTGAGACACAAGCTGTCGTGGAGCTCCTTCCAGATCCTGTTCCCCACTTCTCATTTCAGCCTGGCCCTGCTTTCCTTTCCCAGGACTTACACATCTGGTAGTATTCTCAAGCAGTTATAGAATGTAGAATTTTGCCATTCAAGATGAGTTCTGGCAACATCAGCATCACCTGTAGTCTCAGGAATGCAGAACTCCTAAGCCAATTCTACAGAGGATTCTTATGCATTGCTAGTGTGCCAAGCAGCAACAGAGAGGACTCTTCCTTTTGAATGAATAAATGAAAACTGTGAGACCTTCTTTCTTTAGAGTATACTTTTATGATATGCATTATCTGAAACTATCTTCTTAGAATCCTGATATCCAAATGACACGATGGGTTTTCCGTTCTGGCTTAGAAGCCTTGCCCACTTTTAATCTTTTGAGTTTCTGTGTACTTGTATTTCCTTTTAAAGTTTCTCCTTCTAGAAGAAACCCCACTATTATGTAGGTGGCTAGCATAACACGTTAAGGGTCACAAAAGACTTTGAGCAGTAGAGACCTCTATTTTCCTTTTTTTACTTTTCACTCTTTTTTAACTATTCAAACTCACTAGTACATCTGTCCCCTTGCTATGCTCATATGCTTCCTCCTAAAGGTAATTTCTTGAAACCCTATAATTAATTGTTTATACCTACCTTAAAATCCCGTTTCTTAGCAGAGTTAATACAAATCTGTGATTCCCAGAATCACTGTGTTCTTGATGAAAATCCTGGACTCTTTTTATGGAGAAATCAGATTTTTCCTATTTATCTTGCCTCAAATCCTTTTATAGCCTTGATTTTTAAGGATATATTTTTTTTAGACAAGGAACCCAACAGAAGCATAAGAGAGTAAAGAACTTTATAGAGAGGGGCAGCAAGCAGCTCCTAGTGAAGTATTAGAGAATCTTGCAATCAGGAAGGCAGTCAGTAGAAGATAACATAAAATGAGTGTCAAGAGTTTTGGCCCTGGCACCAGGGAGCCCCAAGTCAGGAAATGATCCATATAAAACCTCAGCATGTAATAAATACTCACCTAATATTAGCAATTACAGTTAACCCTTGAACAATGTGGGGATTATGTTCCCACTCAGGAATGGTGTCAAGACCCCTAATCCCAATACTGTAATACTTGGACTCCCCAAATATTACTACCCTACTATTGACTGGAAGCCTTACCACTAACAATCACTAACACATATTTCATTTATTATATATATTATACACTGTATTCTTACTAAAAAATAAAGTAAGCTAGAGGAAAAAATGTTATTAAGAATATCCTAAGGAAGAGAAACTACATTTACTATTCATTAAGTGGGAGTGGATTATCATAAAGGTCTTCATTTTCAACATCTCCACGTTGAATAGGCTGATGGGGAGAAGAAAGGAGGGGTTGGTCTTGCTGTCTCAGGGATGGGCAGAGGCAGAAGAAAACCCATGCCTAAGTGGAACATAGGCAGTTCAAACCTATGTTATTCAAGGGTTAACCGTATCACTTAATATGTACTAACTTGCACACTTCAGATACTTAACACTTTCTTAGGTGTTTATAAAGGCCAATATCTTATATTTCAGTGTATTCACACATGAAGAGATATTACATTTGGAGTGGGGTGAAAGAAAAACTGAGGCACCACAACCGAATTGCCAGGTCTATTTTGGGAGGGCATCGACAATGGGTTGGCTTACCGCCACTATGAGGACACATGCTGTACTTGACTACACAGGTGCTGCTTGGAATAGGAATTTTCATGGGAGGAATAAGTGTGATCATCAGGGAAGGAGTTAGTATCCATAGCCAAAGGACTGCACTAAGACAACGAAGAGTGATATATAAACAAGGCACAACACTCACATGGCAGGAGAAAGATGAATGGGGCACTTAAGCAGAGCTCTCAAGACAGAGTAGTGTGTGATTGAAAAGGCTACAGTGACTATGTATATGGTGTTTGGAGAAACAGGTGAGGTCCCCATGGACTGTCAAATAATGAATAATATATTAGTAGTAATGGTATCATGTTATTACTAGTGACACCTTTTCACTGTTAGCTAAGGCAGTTGCTTTTTCTCTTTATGAGGATTTCTTGACCTGTGAGATTTCCTTTTTTGCCTTTCACAGTACACTTTTCAATGCTATATACAAAGGTGTCATGATTTCTTTAACAGGAAATCTATTATTATTGCCCCTTGGAAGTCATTCTTCAACTTATCCAAAGTATATAATTCACTTTTGCATTTCTAAGTCACAGTTGTTGATTCCCTAGTCTTAGTTGATATAAAGCTGTAGCATTTTGGAAACTGTTCGCCAAGCATCTTTCTTCATTCTCAGCAGTGGAATCTAGTCCCTTGGACCATTCTCCTCTCTTGTAAGCAATTTTTATTTAGTCATGTTCCAAGACCTTTATGGTTTTTTTATGATACACCTTTATTTATTGACAAATGAAGACTATTCCACCTAAAACTTTGTTGTGTACTTCATGTCTGATATCTGTGCTGAGGCTTGGCAAGAAATAACTATATCTCACCATATAGGCATAATTTCTTCCAAATTAGCCATCCAGTTCAGATTAGAACTGAGGTTTTCAAATTTTGATCTTTGATAAAACAATGTACCTGTTGATTTAATATCACCTTTTTGTCTAATTCTGGATGCATAGGTCATAAAGTTGAAATGTTTAGTTACTACTTGCAGAAAGAGAATTTTGCCACCCTTGGAAAATGCTGTAGTTCTAGAGCTTATTAAGAAAGAAGTGAGTTAATTTTCTTTCATTTTTCCCTCTTAATATTGGGGATTATTTTATTCATACAAAATTACATTATTCATTTTTACTTAGTAACTTTCTCATGTTGTTAAACAACTCTGTGAACATAATTTTACTATTTCCTCAATGTTCTAGCATATATCTGTGCTATTTTTAGTTATTATTGCAGTTTTAGATAGGTTCTTGTCAATTAGATAATGCTACAAGTATTCTGAGATGAGCATTTTTAGGTATAAGGTTTTATTCTTTGTTAAAATTATCTCCATTATATAGATGAAGAGTGTTAGGATTGTTTAGTCAAAGAGTATTTATAAAGTTCTTTAGTCAAAGTGTATTTATATTCACTAAACCTTTTATATAAATTTATACCTTTACCTTCAAGGTGAAAATTTTATGTCTCGTTTCACCTTTGAAAGTTATATCCTTATTAAGAATATGCATATTTAGACCAGGCACAGTGGCTCACACCTGTAATCCCAGCACTTTGGGAGGCTTAGATGGGCAGATCACCTGAAGTCGGAAGTTCGAAACCAGCCTGGCTAACATGGTGAAACCCTGTCTCTGCTAAAAATACAAAAATCAGCCAGGCATGGTGGTGGGTGCCTGTAATTCCAGATACTTGGGAGGCTGAGGCAGGAGAATCGCTTGAACTGGGAAGGCAGAGGTTACACTGAGCCAAGATCACATCATTCACTACAGCCTGGGTGACAGAGTGTGATTCTGTCTCAACAAAAAAGAAAAAAAAGAAAGAATATACATATTTATATGTTATAAATAGATGGTGTTTTATTGTTGTTTTAGGATAGCTTTTCTTCAATTACACATAGTTGTATAGGACTAAATTGGAACTGAACAAAAGGAGGAGTTTCCTGAAATTTCTATCTATGGGAAATGAAGGCTTTATGATTTGTCTGAACATAGAGATTTTTAAATCTAACGTAAGTGATACAGAAGACCTCAGAATATAGCTCTGTCACTACAGTGCTGTCCTATAGGTCCAGTCTGGGGAGTGGCTACATAAAGGAGACTTCTTGATGAAGAAGGCTTTCTATAACAAAACAATAACAATAACTATAATTGCAGTAACAATAATGTCAGCTAAATTTGTTTAATGCTTTGTGCCAAATGCACCTCAGTGTTTTGTAAGTCATATAATCATCTCAATATCCTTGGAAGCAGGTTAAAATTCCTATTTACATATAATTAAACCATTTTGACAAGTAACTGAGCTAGAATTTTAATCAGTAAAGTCTGACTCTAGAGCCTACAGTCAGATGCTATACTATGATGCTATTACTTTCTCTTTTGGTGGGATCCAAAGTGAAATTCATTCATACTTAACTCGAGACCGTAATACCTAATATTATTTATACCAAGTCAAACCAAATTTTTAGTCTTGTTGCGTGCCAAGTAGTGGATAAGTACTCAACATTTTTGTTTGTTTTAGCCAGTGCATGTTAATACTTGTATATATCAAGTACTGTGCTAGAGGGTAGGGATATAAAGGTCAGTGAGCATGGCCCCTTTTCTCAAGGACTATATGTCCACAGATCGTTAGAAACCAATATCATAAATTCTACAATGTGTGTAGCATTAGAAGAGGAAGCACAGAAGTTGCTCTGAGCTGACCAAATAAAACTTCACTGAAGTAGTGGCATTTAAGTAGAGTCTTGTAGGACATATGTTTGCAAAGAAGATAACATTGGAGATGTGGTAGTGGTGGTGGGGAGTGGAAGCATATTAAAAATCCAGAAGATTTTTTGAAAGAGTGTGCTGTTCAGGAATCTCTAAGTGTTTGATGTTGTGTTTGGGTGAGATGAAATGAGGAAAGTAGTCCAGGGTAGGAATCTGAGGGCCTTTGGTCCATGCTAAATTTTGGACTTTATCTTCTAGACCAAAAGTCACAGCTCAGATACCATCAGATGCTAGGCAAATAAAATCAGTGAGTGAATCAGACTGGTAACCAGCAGAGAGAGTGGTGGGGACGATGGAAAGTAGGAAAACACATCTCACTGCTAAAGAGAAGCGCTGTCTCTCAGCTCCTATAGGTTGTATCCAAGGGTCTGGTTGCATGGAATTTTTTTTTTCATGGAAATTCATAAATCCAAGTTTGTATGTGAAATCTCCAAATTTTCAGTCTTGGCAATTAAGATGGAAAATGATGATAAAACACTGTGTAAGCCAGGGAAAATATAAAAGATACCCTTGGGCGTCTCGGCTGGGTCATGCCCTATAGAGGGTCTGTGGAAGAACATGAAGGAGGGGAATGACATGGATTTGAACACTGGAGAGTCCATTTAGATGATATTGGTTTTTGTTTGTTTGTTTTTGTTTTTGTTTTTAAGATGAAGTCTCAATCTGTTGCCCAGGCTAGAATGCAGTGGCATGATCTCGGCTCACTGCAACCTCCACCTCCCAGGTTCAAGTGATTCTGCTGCCTCAGCCTCCTGAGTAGCTGGGATTACAGGTGTGCACCACAGGCACAGCTAATTTTGTATTTTTAGTAGAGACAGGGTTTCACCATGTTGACTAGACTGGTCTCAATCCTGACCTCAAGTGATCCACTTGCCTCAGCCTCCTGAAGTGCTGGGATTATAGGTATGAGCCACCACACCCAGTCTATTTTTATTTTTTTATGACAAATAATAATTATATATATTTCTCACATATGCTGTGATAATTTTAAATATGCATAAATTATGTAATGGCTCAGTTGAGCTAATTAATATCTGCATTACCTCACATACTTATTTTTGTTTTTGTGGCTGAGAACACTTAAAATCTACTTTCAGTGAGTTTCAAAATGCAGTACATTGTTATTAACGATAATCACCATGTTGTACAATAGATCTCTTGAATTTATTTCTCCTAACTGAAATTTTGTGTCCTTTCACCAATATCTCTCCATCACCCTCTCCCTCTGCTCCTGACAACCACCATTCTACTCTCCATTTCTGTGAGTTCAACTTTTCTAGATCTCACATGTAAGTGTGATCATGTGATACTTGTCTTTCTATGCCTGGCTTATTTTACTTAGCAAAACGTCCTCCAGATTCATCCATGATGTTGCAAATAACAGGATTACCTTCATTTTAAGGCTCAGTTGTATACATACATACCACTTTTTAAAAATCCATGCATCCATCAATGGACATCTAATACTGATTCCATATCTTGGTATTGTGAATAATGCTTCAATGAATGGACAAGTAATAGACTTGGTAAGGATTTTAACTTGACTGAAGGGCAAAGGTGGCAAGTTGTTAGAAAGGGCAAAGTCAAGGAGACTTCCCAGGTGTGAGACAAGGGTAAATGAGTGAATGGGAGTGCCAGTGGTTGGTAGGGAATTTGGGAGGAGCAGGTGTGAGGTAGGGTGACAAAGAGTTTTGGGTGGCCCTGTTGACCTTGAGAGCTTCTCAAGGGTGTTCAGGTGAAAATATTTCAACTCATCTAATTATCTTAACAAGGCTACATAGTCGATCATAATAGCCCAGTTTTTAAAAGTGCAGAGCCAGAAGTCCAAAGAAGTTAAAAGAATTTTACTAAACCCATCTCATCTGATTAGTGGCAGAATCAAAATTGGTAAGTGTTCCTTCTACTAGTCCATATTATTTTAGGTAAGATCAGGATCCTTTGAAATACCTGTTCCTCATCTCATTATTTTGGTTTCAGAATATTCTCATTTATAGGAAAAAACAGCATTATCAATTATGCTTGTATAGTTGAAGGAAAAACTTGAGAAAGTCAATATTCAGGAATCCTCAGAAAATAATTACGTCTTAGAAATAAACCAAAAGAGTGAGGATAACATGCATCTGCATTTACATGGTGCACACCCCCCCACAGGAATCACCAACCTGTGCCTGAGTTCAGGTTATTTGCATAAACAAATCACTAAAGTGGAAGAAAGATTAATTTGGTGTGAAAGTGGTATTTGGTTTTAAGTTTTCCCCAAATTATTGAGAATGGCAAAACTAGTTCCAAAAGAGTGAAAAATAGGATGGAAACAATAATATTTCTTTATGAAAATAGTTGCAATAGAATACTATATGGTTGACTTCATTGTGATTATATGCTGTTTGAAATAATCCTTTCTTCATGATGTAGCACGTCTGAGTCTCTTTTGGACCATAAGATTGATTCCAGTTTTTAATTATTTTTTTATTTGGAGGGGTTATTTGTTTAGATAGGGGTTCATGAATTAAGCTGAGAATTCTAGATCCTGATAATCTATGTAGGTGTAACTCAGGAGCTAGTATACAGTTTGTTTTAGGGCTGCTGTAACAAATTACTATAAACTGGACTGCCTAAGAGAACAGATATTTATTCTTTTACAGTTTTGGATGCCAGAAATTAAAAATGAAGGTGTTGGCAGCATTGCACTCTCTCTGAAGGCTTTAGGGGAGAATCTTTCTTTGCCTCTTCCAGTTTCTCTGGCTATAAGCATTCCTTGGCTTGTGGCAGCATCACTCCATTCTCTACCTGGCTGGTCACATTGCTACTTCCCCTTCTGTATTTCTGTGACATCTTTCCTTGCCTCTTTTATGAGAACACTTGTGATGGCATTTGGGGCTTACTCCCATAATCCAGGGTAATTGCACCATTTTAAAATCCTTCATTTAATCCCATCTGAAAAGACTCTTTTTTTAAATAAGGTAACACAGTCCAGGACTGGGACTTGAAATCTTTGGATGGCCATTATTCAACCTGTTACAGGCAGTGTAAGATTGGATTTAAGGACTAGGCAAAGTAAGATGGGCATCTGACATAGGGTTCAACTTCAAGGAATGTCTTTATTGTGAGCAAAAGCAAAATGTCCAAACTAGAGTGGCAGTGTCAAGTGTTAAGCCTGAAAGATAAAGCATGGATATGAATAGAAGACAATCACACAGCAGCACTCAGAAGGCAGCACCTCTCCCTGATACTCAAGCAGGGCAGAGGCAAAAACCACTTTTCTGGTTGGGTGTTGAGATATGATAGTGTTGTGAATATCCATTCTGAAACCATGTGTCTGTAAGTCAGGTTGATGACACCTGATTGAAATTGTGAGCCAACATGCCTGGAATCTCAGCACTTTGGGAGGCTGAGGTGGGTAAATCACTTGCGGTCAAGAGATCAAGACCATCCTGGTCAACATGGTGAAACCCCATCTCTACTAAAAATACAAAAAAATTAGCTGGGCACGGTGGCACGTGCCTGTAATCCCAGCTACTCAGGAGACTGAGGCAGGAGAATTGCCTGAACCCAGGAGGCGGAGGTTGTGGTGAGCCGAGATCGCGCCATTGCACTCCAGCCTGGGCAACAAGAGCGAAACTCCGTCTCAAAAAAAAAAAAAAAAAAAAAGCAAAATTGGCCGGGGATAGTGGTGCGTTCCTGTAATCCCAGCTACTCAAGCATCTGAGGCACGAGAATTGCTTGAACCCAGGAGGCAGAGGTGAGCTGAAATTGCGCTGCTGCACTCCAGCCTGGACCACAGAGCAGACTTCATCTCAAACAAACAAATAAAAAGGACGAGACCTAGTCCATAATTATTTTAGATAAGATCAGGATCCAGTAGTGAGCCAAGTGAGCTGGGAAAACAAATGTGTCTGAGAGAAGCTTGGGCTTGACTCCTGACTGGACTCATGTCCCTCCATTTTAGTTTCTATGTATTTCCATCTCTACCCCTCTGTCCCACACCTCAACACTAGCAAGCCAGAATTACATATACATGACTCAGCCCTTTCTCCCTGATAACATCTCTTGGCATATCCAAAGGGTCACTTGCCCACAAAGTTATCAGTGACTCTGCTGACTTATCAATATTATCTCCCCCAGGCCTGGTCACACAGGCTGCTTCCTAAAATAGTTCTCCTTATCACCTGGCCTAGAGCAAACATGTATTTATCTGCCTGCAACAAGCAAAGTTTATTTCCCCATCCACACAAATTCCCAGGAAAAGCAAACCAAAATGTAAAATGAAAACACTGAGTTTATTGAATTTTAGAACCACCAGCTTAATGTTCTTAAGTCTTAGAAACATGTTAATTATCATAATGGTTCTGGGACTTTTTGAACCTGAGCAAATTTTTGGCATAATGAATTAGGTGCCAGGAAGATGTTGTGTTCAGTGTCTGTGTCTTTCGGTAGCCACAGGACTGTCACTTGATTGCCCCCTGTGTGGTTATGGTTCTCTAGAATGGCTGACATAAAGCAAACAAATGATACTGCTTCCTCATGGCAGACTGAGTAATCGCACATTTATCAACTGCCGCTTGGCCTTGTGGCTGTTCAGATACTGTGTGTGCCACGATATCATTTCCTCTGTGGTTTCCTGTTGCTGAAAACCTTTCCTGGTTAAACTTATATCATTACTATATCAAGAGGGATAGTCTTAAACATATTTGGCATATATGACTTTATTAAGAAAATTTGTTGGGAGAGATCCAAGATGGCCGATTAGCAGCAGCTCAGGATTGTAGCTCCCAGTGAAAGCGCAGAGAGTGAGTGGACGCCACACTTCCAGACGAACTTTTGTTGCCCACAGACCAGGAGATTCCCAGCGGAGGAGCCCCATGGGTTGCCAGCGTGACTCTTTTGGCCAGCGCGGCTGTTTTGCTGGTGCCCCAGAGCGGTGGTTCTCAGTGTGGAGTATACGGGACTGGGTGCCCTTTTAGTTGACGTTTGGAGCTCTGGGAAGGCAGAGTCGCCCATTCAGCTGATTGAAAAGGGGACTGAAGCGGGGAGCCAGACCAGGAGATTCCCGGGCAGAAACGCGCCACGAATCTTAATGCCGCTGTGTCAGCCAGTGCAGTGGGTTGCCACAGGGGAAATTACACAGATTCTGGCGCCTTTTCAGTGGGCTACTGGAACACCTGGGAGAGAGTCGACTGTTCAACTTAAAAAAAAAAGAAGAAGAGGCTCTGAGACAGGGAGCCAGGTGATTGGGCTCGGCTGGTCCCACCCCCACAGAAAAACAGCAATTGGAAGTGCTGAGGATTGAGAGTTTCACAGCAAGCACAGCTGAACCCGGGAAGGTCCAACACTGTGGGGGAGGGGCGTCTGCCAAAGGAAAACTAAGAAACAGAAAAAACTTCATCACCAACAAGCTGGATGTCCACTCAGAGACCTAATCTGAAAGTCAGCAATTACAAAGGTGACAGGTGGATAAATCCACAAAGATGGGACGAAACCAGCGCAAAAAGGCTGAAAACACCCGAAATCAGAATGTCTCTCCTCCTACAGGGGATCGCAGCTCTGCATCAGCAACAGAACAAGGCCTGATGGAGAATGGGTGTGATGAATTGACAGAATCAGGCTTCAGAAGGTGGGTAATAAGAAACTTCTGTGAGCTAAAGGAACATGTTCTAACCCAATGCAAAGAAACTAAGAACCTTGAAAAAAGATTTGATGAAATGCTAACGAGAATAGACAATTTAGAAAGGAATATAAGTGAATTAATGGAGCTGAAAAACACAATACGAGAACTTCGTGAAGTATGCACAAGTTTTTACCATTGAATTGATCAAGCAGAAGAAAGGATATCAGAGGTCGAAAACCAACTTAATGAAATAAAACAAGAAGACAAGGTTAGAGAAAAAAGGGTAAAAAGGAATGAGCAAAGTCTCCAAGAAATATGGGACTATGTGAAAAGACCTAATCTACGTTTAATAGGTGTACCTGAATGTGACGAAGAGAATGAATCCAAGCTGGAAAATATTCTTCAGGATATTATCCAGGAAAACTTTCCCAACCTAGCAAGGCAGGATAATACTCAACTCCAGGTAATACAGAGAACACCACAAAGTTATTCCTCAAGAAGAGCAACCCCAAGGCACATAATCGTTAGATTCACCAGGGTTGAAATGAAGGAGAAAATACCAAGGGCAGCCAGAGAGAAAGGTCAGGTTACCCACAAAGGGAAGCCTATCAGACTCACAGCAGATCTCTCAGCAGAAACCCTACAGGCCAGAAGAGAGTGGGGGTCAATATTCAACATCCTTAAAGAAAAGAACTTTCAACCCAGAATTTCATATCCAGCCAAACTAAGCTTCATAAGTGAAGGAAAAATAAATTTTTTTGCGAACAAGTAAGCACTCAGAGATTTCATCACCACCAGGCCTGCTTTACAACAGCTTCTGAAAGAAGCATTACACATAGAAAGGAACAACCAGTATCAGCCATTCCAAAAACATACCAAAAGGTAAACAGCATCACCATAATGAAGAATCTACATCAATTAATGGGCAAAACAGCCAGCTAGCATTAAATGGCAGTATTAAACTCACATATATCAATATCAATCCTAAATTTAAATGGACTAAATGCCCCAATCAAAAGACACAGACAGGCAAATTGGATAAAAAGCCAAAACCCATCTGTATGCTGCATCCAGACCCATCTCACATGTAAGGATACACAAAGACTCAAAACAAAGGGATGGAGGAAGATTTACTAACCAAATGGAGAGAGAGAGAAAAAGAAAAAAGCAGAAGTTGCAATTCTCATCTCTGATAAAATAGACTTTAAAGCAACAAAGACCAAAAGAGACAAAGAAGGACGTTACATAATGGTAAAAGGATCAATGTAACAAGAAGCGCTAACGATCCTAAATATATATGTACCCAATACAGGAGCACCCAGATACATAAGGCAAGTTCTTAATGACTTACAAAGTGACTTAGACTCCCACACAATAATAGTGGGAGACTTTAACACTACATTGTCAATATTAGACAGATCAACGAGACAGAAAATTAACAAGGATATCCAGGACTTGAATTCAGACCTGGAACAAGTAAACTTAATAAACACTTACAGAACTCTCCACCCCAAATCCAGAAAACATACATTTTTCTCAGTATCACATCACACCTATTCTATAAGTGACCACATAATTGGAAGTAAATCACTCCTCAGCAATTGCATAGTATTTCACAGGTTTAAATGAAATATTGGTTGGCTGCTTGTTTGTTATTTTCCTTCCTTATTCCTTCCTGTCTCCATTGTTAAGCACATTTATTGGCATAAAAGAGCTTTTTAATACCCATTTTTAGACTGCATTCTAGCCTGGGCAATAGAGCAAGATTCCCATTCTTTCTCCCTCTTTCTCTTCTTCCTTCTTTCTCTCTTTCATTCTTTCTTTGTTTCTTTTTTTTTTCTTCTTTTCTTTCTTTTTCTTCCTTTCTTTTTTCTCTTTAAAAGAAAATTTGTTAAGGAAGCAGATGTTAATGTTTTTTTACATCCTTCTTATTCCTGTGGACTTACTAAGGGAAAGCTTTGCTACATCAAATAAGGAGATGACTTGTTGCAATTCAATCCCAAAGGAGATTTAATTTCAGTAGAGTTTACAACACACTACCATCAAGGAGACAGAGAGGAAGGTCTCTGTAAAATATTACTGACTATACCTGATTTTCTCAGGTAGCACTTGCACCAACAGAAGAAATGACAAATTGCTAATGTCAATCATTTGGAATATTCTGTGTCCCCAATGAGTCTTTCTTCTTATGTCTGTGTTGCACCTAGATCAGCAATACTAGAATCTTATTATAATGGAAAGTTGTAATGAACAGTCTAGAGACAGACACAAGTGTGGTAGAAAGATCATAGGCTCTGCTGTCAGACATATTTCATCTTAACTTATAATATTATTCAAGTTGTTTTACCTCCCCAGATCTGTGTCTTCATTTTTAAATAGAGATAATAATGGAAAATTTATTTCACCAGGTCTTGGTGCATGCAAATTGCCACCTAGTTATTAGGCAAATGTCAGGTACAGTCCTCTCACACTCACTCTGTCCTTGTTTTACATTCAGGCTGGTTGGACTGTCCAACCCTGACAAGTTACACAGAAAACTCTGCCCACTCAGAGAGTCCATGTGCATTTTTTTTTTTGTTATGCCATATTTTTGTCCAATTGGCTTTTTTCCTCCTTACACTCTTTTGTTACTTTGGTCTCTGCAAAAAAATAGAATTGTTGGCAGACATTAAAGTGATGAGTTCTTGATCAACAAATGAAGAGTAATAAGAAAAATGTTTGCCTCAATGGCTTCTGAAGAGGATGAAGCATCATTTCATTAATAAAGTAGATAGCTTCTGCCTCTTAGACTGGACTCCCAAGTTCTTGCCTAGAATCTTCAGTCTCTGGGGAAGACAGGACTAAGTCCAGTCAGAAATATATATATATATATATATATATATATATATATATATATATATACACATACATATATATACACACACACACACATATATATATATATATATATATATATGTATAACCTCCTGACCTGTTCTTAGGACTAATAAAAACTCACAGGTTTCCCACTGGGAAACTAGAAAATTCCTAAGAATGAAGGAGTTATTTGGTTCTTGCTAAGTGAAGACAGCACACACAAAATTACCCGCTGACCACAACTTGGAATGGTTCTTTTCACAGGGCTTTGTGGACTGCTGTGCTGGAAGGGAAAGAATGCTTTCTCAACTTGAAAGTTTGTAGTTTGGTTCTGGGATAACTTAATTAAAGGCCCCGCTTCCAAGAAGGATAGAATTAAAGATGTAAGTCTGGACTTCTAACAGCCTGACTTTAAAGTTCAGAAATCACCTTTATATTTCACTGGATTCTACTGTATATCCACTTTTATTTAATAGTTGTTATTTTTCTTATTTTCTGGGCTACTTTGTCTTGGGAAAGGTTGGAACACCAAATTAAGACTTAAGATATAGCTTAAAGAGGATACAGTGATATCTGAAGGACCTGTTTCTGACAATATGGAAGACTATATAACCACAGAAATTCTGCCTATAGAAAAATGATTAGAAAACATGCATGCAGAGAAGCAGGCACTAGAACCAGCATTTGCTAATACTCTTTGGCTTAGAACTTGAACTTTATGCGCCATAAGAAATGAGGCTATAACAAGCATCCTGAAGTCTACACTAGGTGGGAGATAGAATAGAAACTTCAACATAAAGGTTAGACATCCAAAAGTCAGCATTGTCATTGGGCGAACTAGGTAAAAAACAAAACAAAACAAAAAAGAAAGCAAACAAATTTTAAAATCTGCCACTGGAGACTGAAGAAACAAATAGATATTCTAACCTGTTTGGAATATGGCTCTTTGAATATGGAAATGTATAAAAAGAAAATCTCTCATTTTTCTGGGGCTAGGAGATGGCCTAGCTACAAATCTACTGTCCTACATATAGGACAGTAATTAATTCTACTTGGGGGCCCAAAAACCACCAAACAGAAAATTAAGTTTAATGTGGTCCTATTTCAGTGGTGCCTTTAAGCACTTAGAAAAATAGTATGCAAATCATCTCTGGATTAAGAACAACTGCACAGCAAATTAAATGGTAGATTAGATAGGAGAGAGAATTCATAATCAGATGCATAGATCTGAATAAATTAATTACAACTCAACCAAGAGAGAGACACACACACACACACAGGAAATACAAGAGAGGCAGAGACATATAGAGTGCTCACATCTAATATATAGCTTAAATTTGCATTAATTTCATATATTATATATGTAATTTATTGTATATACTTTTGTTCATCAAAACATAACAAAAAATAAATGAGAAATAAAGCCATAGTAGTTTCAATTCCAGTGTTTTCATGTTCCAATGAAGAGTTCATATCCAGAATATGTAAAGAACTCATAAATGCTAGTGGCCTGGTGTGGTGGCTCACACCTGCAATCTCAGCACTTTGGGAGGCAAGGCAGGCAGATCACTTAGGGCTAAGAGTTCAAGACCACCAGACAACATGGTGAAACCCCATCTCTACTAAAAATACAAATATTTAGCTAAGTGTGGTGGCAGAGGCCTGTAATCCCAGCTACTCAGAAGGCTGAGGCACAAGAATTGCCTGAACCTGGGAGGATTCAGTGAACCAAGACCATGCCACTGCCCTCCAGCTTGGGTGGTAAAATGAGACTCTGTCTCAAAAAAAGAAAAAAAAAAGAAAGAATAAAAGAAAAAGAAAAATATAATTAAGTCAGTAGAAAAACTTCTTGAATAAGCATTTCATTGAAGAGGAAATGTAAATTATTATTAAGCAGAGAAAATATACTCAACCTGATTAATAATTAAAGAAATGCAAGTTAAAGCTTTAATAAGATACTATTTCACAGTGATCAGACTGGCTAAACTTAAACTCTGATAATATTAGGTTTTGCTGAGATATAAAACAACAGAAAATAACATTTACCACTGGTGGGAATGATCGGTAAATGATTTAGGAAAATTATTTGTCATTACCTAACAAGTGAAGATATATTTAACACTATGCCATACCAAATCAAGCTCTAGAGAAATTGTTGCATGAAGAGATGAGTTAATAGCAGCATTGTTTGTCATAGTAAAATAACTGGAAACTACCTAAAAGCACAATAAGTTAAATTATGGTATATTTGTACAATGGCATACTTCATATAAATGGCCATGATTAGCTGATAGCCTCATGCTTCAGAATGGATGAATCTCAGAAACAATGTTATGAGAAAAAGCAAGTCAGAGAATTGTATGCTTGATTTCATTGAATTAAATGTTACAAATGGGTGAAATCCAGGAGGAAATAGTTGGAGTATATACACACTGATACAAGTAGAAAAAAAGTAAGGAAAAGATTAACAAAATTCAAGAGAATTCTATTTGGGGATAGAATAGGAAGGAACTGGGCATACCTGGGACTTTAAACATTTTGGTAGTTATGTTTCTCAGGCTGGGTGTTTGATGCATGGGTGTTCATTTTATTAGTCTTCAGTAAGCTATATATATATATGTGTGTGTGTATAAATATATATGTACATTATATGTATACACACACTTTATATACACACTATATATGTGCACACACATGTGTTTGTGTAAAACACATACCTTTTACATGACCAATTTTCATTGTTTTTAAAATGCCTTTTACATAACCAATTTTCATAGTTTTTTTTTAAATTAGAGAAAACAGGAAAAAGGCTATATCATGTGCATGCATGGCAGAATGAAATTTAGTTACAGTGAATTGTTTCAAAGAAGTAAGAGAATAAAAAAATGTCAGCTTTTAAATGTGATCTCCATTATCAAAGTCAGCTGTCCTTAACCTTTTTGGCACCAGGGGCCAGTTTCATAGAAGACAGTTTTTCCATACGGAGTTGGGGGATGGTTTCAGGATGATTCAAGGGCATTACATTTGTCATTAGATTCTCATGAAGAAAGCACAACATGCTCAGTTTGCAATAGGGTTCCTACTCCTGTGAGAATCTAATGTTGCCTTTCAACTGACAGGAGGCGAAGCTCAAGCTGAAATGCTCCTTGCCTATTGCTCACCTCCTGCTGTTTGGGCCGGTTCCTAACAGGCCATGGACCAGTACCAGTTTGCGGACACTTGACCTAAGTAAAGTTAGGGACTTTCATGTCAATTTGTTTTCATGAATTTATGTTATTTTTGCATTTTTGAGGGCATAGTTTTCAGAAGTAGTTGAATTAACTTTTAAATATATTTACTGTAAGTTTTGCCTTCAGTTATGTAACCTTTCAAATATTATTCCAAGGTTATTTTCTATTATGCTAGAGGAATGAGTAAATTGCTAATATGGGAAATAAAATAAAGCATATTACTCTGGTGTTTTTTGCTTAGTAAGATATTGTGTGTTTTAGAAATGGTTTTCTGAGTATTCCTAAGAAGAGCAATTCTGTAAATGTTTTCTTCAAGTTTAGTAGATTAACTTTACATGTATAAATGTGCGTGCCCATGTTTCTGCTGAATTCCTAGGTCCCCCTTTTTGGCTTTCCTTTATTGATAGTGACCATTGTCCTTGCAGAGCTTCTCAGCATGGCCTCTGTAATGTCTTAAAATATGTGCAGTGTATATGGCAGATTCAAGATCAGCGGGAAGCTGCTTTAGAAAACTGAAACAATTGCAAGGCAACACTGGAACTTGATAACTAAATTCTTAAAAATGACTGTATTTTGGAAATTCAGTAAAACAGTTTTGTGTCTAAAGAACTCTAAGGATTCATTAAAAGCTTAAAACCAAGAGCACTCTACCCATACTTCTATAAAAAGAACTACCTGCAAGGTACTCAGTTAATTTAATTTAACTAAAAAAATTTAGTAAATGTTTATTGAGCATCTACCAGATAGTGCCAGATAACTATCATGGCACTGGGCATATAGCCTGGGACAAAACAGATATTATTATGTATCAATAATAGACCAGTGGTTTCTGCTTAATTAGAAAGTTTGCCTTAGGAGGCAATCAGCTTCTTGAGGGCATGACATTGACATTTCTGTGACCTGTTTTTCCTCAGCACATAACAATGCCTGGCACATTAATATATATTTAATGCTTATTGTTAATGATCATTCATTACTGTTAGTACATTTAATATGTGTTCAGTGAATGTACCTCAAAGCCACACAGCTTGTACTTGATGGAGCCAGAGTTTGAACTCAGTCTATTGGCAACAGGAAAAACAGTTGCCACTTCATGTGAGCGCACTCTGCACCAGGGCCTATGCTCAGGGCTTTATGCTCATCATCTTACTTCATTCTTTAGAAAGAGATATTATTATCCTATTTTTACTGATAAGGATTTTGCTTTTATTTTTTAAATGCTTTTAATTTTTTTTTTTTTAATGGAGTCTTGCTGTCACCTAGGCTGGAGTGCAGTAGAGCTATCTCGACTCACTGCAACCTCCGCCTCCTGAGTTCAAGCGATTCTTCTGCGTAGCTGAGATTACAGGTGCACACCATCATGTCTGTCTAATTTTTCTTTTTTTTTTTTTTAGTAGAAATGGGGTTTTGCCATGTCGGCAAGGCTGGTCTTGAACTCCTGACCTAAGGTGATCTGCCTGCCTTGGCCTCCTAAAGTGCTGGGATTACAGGCATGAGCCACCACGCCTGGCCACTGATGAGGTTTCTGAGCCTTAGAGTACATAAGTGCCTTGCCCAAGATCACCTGCTGGGTCCATCCCCTTCAAATCCTTCCAGTTTTCAAAGCCTTTGTATCAGTGGTGCCAGAGTATCCTTGGCTTCCTGCAATGGTGCAGCTCAGTTTATTAACTAATAGGACCACATGGTGCCATGTAATCCGTTTGGCTGATTTTCTTTCCCCACTGAAGTGACTAATTTGTTATACAGAATTGACCACATCAGCTAGTTATTTTAATGGTAATCAAATAATGCTTTTCCTTTTTTTTTTTTTTTTTTTTGTCTCCAACTGCCAGGAACCTGGCTAAATTTGACACACCTAAATTATAATCCAAGATCAGCCACTTAGTAGTTGTGAAATCTGGACAAGTGCTTAGCCCCTCTAGGTTTCTAACACCTTATCAGTAGAGATGAAGGTAATAATAATTCCTACCTAGTCTGGTTAATGGGAGGATTAAATGAACAAAGCTTTAACTCCTAACACAATGCCTGACCCTTCAGGAGCTTTGCTGAGCAGCACCTGCTGTTATTACATTTGTCATTGTTGTTTTTAACCTTAACATCTAATTTCAATATTATGTTTGTTCTCTAGTCTTTACCAACCTCCGTGACCTAGGTCATTTAAATTCTTTCTGGATAGGCACAGTTACTTACTTGCTCCTCACTGGATTTGCTCCTTTCTTAAGGAGCTTAAACTGTGTTATAAAAATTTACATACTGTTATTAAAAACCTCTCTTATTCTATACCCTCTCTGCTAATTACATACATTTTTAATGCAGGTTCATTCATCTTTTTATTGCCAACTCCTTCATTGTGCCTAGCATATAAGTGCTCTGTGGTGTTTGTTGTATTGAATGAATAGTTCATATCACTATTCACAGTGAATAGATAGGTCAGTTCTCTTTTGTGCATTATTGCCAATGCCATTGGTGGTATTACTTTGATTTTGATATGTATAAAGATAGTATAGTCTTTACAAACATCATTTGTGTATGTAATTTCATGTCTTTTCATTTGACTATTCCTGGCTCTAGAAAGGGTATCGATTTTTATTTTTTGCATTTTTGTCTTGCTAGTCCTATATTACATTTTTTTCTTCTACCATTTCTGCCATAGGACTTTATAAAAAGACTTTCTTACTTTCACTTAAACTTTTATTTCCCACGTTACTTTAAGGTATACATTTTACTCTTTCCCCCCATCATTAATACATTACCATTTGACTCTGTCATTAGGCTGTCAATCTGTAAAACGCTTGAGAAAGAGAGAGACCTTATTTTAAATAGGCCTGATACTTTGCTAAAGAGGTTGGCGCACTGTCTACAATTCTATTCTTGTCAAGAATAGGCTTTTGAATTTCAAGGACAAGAAATGGAATTTAGAAGAGCCATGAAACCATGAAAGACCTAGGAAGGGTAAAATAAGTAAAATGAAGGAGATAACAGTAAAAACGAAAGACACTGCCAAATGAACAAAATTCAGTACAAAATTCTAGAGAAATTCCCTGCCATATATTGAAATAACTCAATATGCAACAAAGAATGCCCTGTATGGTCAGACCTAGCACCAAGGCATGAAACTCTTTAAGGCATGAAAATTTTAAGGGAAATTGTAGCAGTTGATTGTTAGAAAACGAAACATTTTTAAATTGAATTTCTAGGTTAAGGTGATAGAGGTTGGGGTGTTGGGGCCAGATGAGAAAAGAACAAGGAAACGTTTAGTTACCATTCTCCAAAAAATGTTATACAAATGGTGGTAACAGGTTGTTCCTTCATTTCCAGTGAAGTTTAGAGGAGACGGATTTAATCATGTAGCAAAGTTAAGTGTCAAATGTGAAAGGGTAATGAAGCAGGAGAGATTTATGTTAGAATTCAGACAGACTTCCTGGGTTCTGAAATCCTCTAATATGTTACTAAGCAGAGCAGGATTCGCCCCACAAACAAGGCTGGAGAGTTTTCCAAGATTCCAAGTCATTAGGCAGGGTTTCCAGGGACAGCACTGCTACAGCCCGCATTGTTCTCTGGGATATTCTGACCTGATTCACAAAGAAAGCCTATGGAATCGTATGGACTTCACACTCTATATTAAAAGGTGGGTGGCAACCAAGCAGGGGAATATATCAGTTCCTTCTGAACATGAGGGCTCAGACCAGTCCGTCTGCCTGATAATTGTAAGCATGCTGCAGCTAATGAGAAACTGCAGTTAACTTCCTCTGCCGAATGTAAGAATTTACATTTTTGCTTAAAACGGAATGGGTTTCATGCAAAGGCATTGATAAGGTTAAAGTTTCATATTGAAAATATCCTATATAGACAGCAATCAGCATAGGGGTGGAGAAAGTACACTGCTTAAACTGCTTCCATGGAAAATTTCAAGCAACTGTTAGCTTTTGCTTCACAAAACTTTGACATATGTCCCTTGACCTTTACCAACTACCCTTTCACGTTTGACACTTAACGTTTGCTACATGATTAAAATTCAGCGTTAATTAATTTCAGCACTATCAGTTAAGTTATATTTAGCTAAGAACACTCACTTTTGTCTTTCGTGAGTAGCACTGCAGTGTTATTACAAAGAGGTAGTCAGGAGGGCAACAGAGATACGAGGAGAGAAGAATGATTCAGTGTGCAGATAATTGTTTTGAGTGAAATTTAGCTCGGTATTTTTGTTCCTGTCCTCAGTAGAACTGAGATTTAGCACCTCCCGTTGGCATTTAGCCCCCACCCCCACATAGAAGGAAGCTGTGCGGGGTGGGTGCTGAGAATGAGCCACACCAGAATTAAATTATAGCACAATTCTAACACTGGCGAGAATTTTATCTGGCCAGCTCTTGAGTACAAACCTGGTGATCCCAAAAGAGAGAATCTCTGTGTGGTCTGTTATCATCCTCAATGAGGGAGGTTGACATCGTTTAAAGAGCATCACCCAAAAAGTGGTAACCATTCCCAAAGAAACCAGTGGCAGCCAGAGTATTTAGCCATAGCAAAACTGTAATTCTAAACTTAAAAAGTCACTCATGAAGTTGTCTTATTGATGATTTGTTTTATGATGTGACAAAAAACTCACCAGAAATGAATAAAACCCAAGAAATTTGAGCTCTTTCTCTGAGTCTTGCAAAGTGAGAAAATGTTTTTAATAGTTACTTTATTCAACGCTCTTTTGCTCTGCGAATAGATTATGGTAAGAAGGTAAATATACAAATCTTGCTTTTACCTGAAGCTCAGAATGCTGTAGAACCATTATAACTGCCATTCTTTGGAATGTTGGCTTAAAATTGTGGTCTGTAAGATTAATGTGCCACCCAAATACTTCTGTCCTTTAGATGCACATATAGGACAGGAAGAGAGAGGTTCTCTGCTTGGTAGATAGCGCAGGTGAAACACAATTTATATGTAAGATGCCCATAGATGTCTAACTGAGGTTCTAGTAATAGATGTTGGATTCTTTGAGACAGTATACCCAGGTAGCCTCTAATTGTTTAAAAAAAGAAAGAAAGAAAGAAACTTTTTGCATTTATATTTGTGTATCACAGAACATTTTGCCTCTAATAATTCAACACTTACGTCCCAGAATTTGGTTCTATGCCTTCAGCGCATCCACCACCTATAGTTAGAGGGCACTTCAGATTTTGTCTTTTTGCCTCTTCCCAGGAAAATTTCCAGCCTTCATTCGCCAGGGATTTAAGTTGCTTTATTTCAGTAGTCAAGTGATTCAGCATCAAGTCACATTTCTCTAGTCAGGCACTGGTAGAACGTCGCTTCACTAGTAACTGGCCTTAGATCTTAATCCCAAGCCAAGGCTACCTTATGTTCTTGATGGCATACTAGATACCTATCTCAGTCCCATTGCATGAGAACCTAATCAGGCCTCTGGGATGAAGTCTCTGGCTTTTTTCTCCAGGATCCTGGAATCCTGTTTCTGAACTCTAGTCTTATGCTTAAGGTTTTGACTACCATGGACAACGTTCCTGGTTCAGCTCTCCTGCACACACTTATGACCTGGATCTCCTCTGGGTTTGCTGTCAACTGCTCATTTGCTTGTCACAGCAACCCTGAATCCTTCCATCTCCAGCAGTCACTGAGCCTTCTGGATACTCTGATTTATTCTTCAAAGTGGTCTGACTTCCCATACCTTCTGCTGAACAGATTTCCAGGAGTATGTGTGCCACCCTAGTGTGCTGTTCTGTTCAAGGTCCTGTTTCTTGACCTTGGCCAAGTCCTACCATGAGATAATGCAGGAAAAGGCTGAGTTTTAATATTAGGGGAGCATCCATAGATGAAAGAGAGGAAATAATCTGCTATATTTAGGAGCAAATAAAAATTTTAAAAGTGGGAAGGTCTTACTGAAATATTTGCTAGTCTGTGAATCCTCTAGTCTTTTTTGGCTTCATTTGATGTATTATAAGATGAAACATTATTTTTACCTCAAATATTCACTTTCAAATGAAAATTTTAAACATCTCTGTGTTTTGCCATATCTTTCTTTGATGTTGACTGAATAGATGGCTGTACCATACCTTGCAGTTGAAGATGGGTTTATTTTGTAAATTATTTTTCTCTCCATTTTTGCCTTTTCAGGTATTACACAATGGCCTCATTATGGAGATGGAGCATCCGACTGTGGGGAAGATTTCCATCCCAGGTCTGAAAAATTTTGGTATTTTTCTCTAACACCTTTCTTTATTAATTGTCCCATACACTGTTTACTACATGTAGCTTATGATCTCCCAAACAGCTTTCCAAGACATAATCCAAATTTATAATGTTAGGTAAAAGGGGAATCCTAGAGCTACACTCACAGAAATGCATGCTGAGGCTACAACATCGTGTCTTAGCTCTCAGGAGTGTCAGTTTGCCATGATGACAAAAAAATGCTTGCATTTCTTAATTCCATTTTGTGTAATCAGGTGCTCACAAAAGTACATCATGTAATTATCAACAGATTGATAGTAATAGGTATGGCCAATAATAAGAAACAGAGTGTGGTTCATATGAGAATTGGAAAGAAAGTCTGGCAAGATGTAACTGGAGTCCGAGGAAGTCTACTGACTGCCCAGGCCCGGGCATTTTCTTTCAGAACTGTGGTTTAAGGTATGGATCATGGTTTTACAGATCAAGAAACTATGTTTTCAGTACACCCAGAATAGATTGAATTTTTGTAAGTTGACTCACACTAAATCAACTCACCAGAAACCGCTGCCTAAGCTGAAATGCCAGCTTCTTCCCTTGCAGAGGGAGCTCTCTTTTCAGCAGCCAGTAGCCTCATGCCTACTCTCAGAGCATCTTCTTAGGTTGTGCATTTAAACTGTAGTGAGAGCTTGTGACCAATACATTTCCCCCATACAGCCTTCATTTCTCTACTAATCATAATATTACCTTTATCAGATCTGTTGTTTCTCTGTTCCAGGCATTGCTGGAAAACCCACATTCCAGCAATGGAGTTCCACATTGTTTGTTCATTGTGTCCATGTTTTCTAGACTACACACAAACCCTGCACTTATTTTTTTTTTTCCTTCTGATTGAGGTTAATGCAATTAGCCAGGATATAACTTTTGTTACCGTTTTTTCCTAACACCATTTCCTGGTAATTGTGCTTGGAATTTAGGTATTTCCCAAACTCCTCAGTCACCTCAGTCAGGTGGCATAGAGCATTTGCTTCTATAGGTATCTGATCTCATTTATGGAAGGACTGTTATTGTTAATTTTATCCTAAATAGAATCTAATTCTGAAATTTTGGGTCAGCTTTATAATAATCTCCCATAACCTATAAGATAGTGACCACTGGCACATGAAAAGAGTAAGAAGAGGTAAGTGTGATGAATAAAGAAAGTTGAAGAGAAAATTCTGATGTTTAAGAACATAAGGAACATTATGCATGGATTAAGGACAGTAACTAAGAGAGCAGGTATAAGCAAATGACAGACATAGGGAAGTGTTATATGGTATAGAAAAGTGGTAGAAAAAATGTTGACAAAAGCTAAGAAGTTCATTAGTTCATTCACTCATCTATATTCCTGAGTATATACTATGTACCAGGTACTGCTTTGGGTCCTAAAAATACAAAAATAAACCACATAACTTCACCCCTGGCCACTTGGAGCTGATACTTAATAGAAAGTTGGATGATACAACAACCAACAAATGTTTTTATAACTGTAAATCATGAGTGCAAAGAAAGAAGAATGTGCTGCCATAGAGAATGATAGGGGTCAGGTGGGGCCTTCTGTAGTTTAGGTGATCGAAGAAAGTCTCTCTGAGAGGCTGACTTATTATATGACACCGAAGGGCAAAAAGCATAGAGGATGAACATTTCCAGCGGAGGGAACAGCATGGGAGAAAAACCCCAAGGTGAGAAAGAGTAGGGTGTGTTCTAAGCCAGGATGAAAGGTGGGGAAGTGGGGCAGGAAATGAGACTGGAGAGACAGGGAGAGCCTGGGGGCCCTGTTAAAGTTGGGTTTTCTCTCATTTTAAGCAGGGGAATAAAATGATACAATTTACAACTCAAAGCAAGGGGTCAGGTTAGGAAGTGATTACAGGAGTTTAGGTGATAGTGTCTTAAATTAGGGTGATGGGAATAGAAATAAAGAGAAATGGGTGGTCAAAATAAATAATGTAATCATAGTGCTTTGAGTATTAGAAGACTTTAGAAAGCATCTGGTCTAGTACTTCTTGATATTTAAACAGCAAAACTGATTTTCCACATGAAGAATCTGTAGCTAACACAGATGGAAGCAGAGTTGTGCTGATTGATAGGTTAGCACTCATATTGTTCAGCTTTCCTTTTCTGCCCACCATGCTGTGGTCTTCCACACATCTCTTCTCAGAAGCCTGGGCCCTCAAGAACAATTCAAGAACCTGTGATCATTTAATTCCAAAAGTTTACAGATGAGGTCATACAGGGGTTGGTATCCCCAACACAGTAGAGAAAGGGTAAGCATTTGAAAGTCAATATGATTGTCAGCATGATAAGGAGGAAAAAAGTGTCAGTGGCCAATCTAGAATAAAGTCATTGGATGTAACACTCTTTGAATCAATCAGGCATTAATTTGCTGACTTTCATAGTAAATAAATGAAATCTGTGTCTCAGGAAGAGGGAAATATTCTTTTCAGATTACTAGAAGGGAAGAATATTTCTTTTGCTCACTTTAATTTATAAATGTATCAGGAAGCCATTGTCACAAGAATGCTGTGTAAGAAATAACCTCAAATTCTTAATGGTTTCAGATATAAGCATTTATTTATCCCATGCACGTGGATTAGCTGGGAGGTTTCATATAGGTTGTGCTCAGCTCGGTAGCTTTGTTTCTAGTTCCAGGGCTGGACAGGCTTAGCTCCTGCCTGTGTTTGGAGTCATTTCCAATCCATGTGTCTCTTCAACTATTCTGATGGTCACAGCTACAGAATATCAGGGCAAGGAGAAACCACAGTGCCACATAAGATGTTGGTGTACAGATGGCAAACCCTTCTGCCTGAATCTTACTGAACAAAGCAAGTTTTATTTTTTTAATTAATTTTTTTGAGACAGAGTCTCACTCTGTCTCTCAGGCTGGAATGCAGTGGCACAATCTCAGCTCAATGCAACCTCCAACTCCCAGGTTCAAGTGATTCTCTTGCCTCAGCCTCCTGAGTAGCTGAGACTACAGGGATGAACCACCACACCTGGCTAATTTCTGTATTTTTAGTAGAGATGGGTTTTAACCATGTTAGCCAGGCTGGTCTCAAATTCCTGACCTTATTCATTCACCTCAGCCTCCCAAAGTGCTGGGATTACAGATGTCAGACACCGTGCCCGGCCAAAAACAAGTTTTAGGCTGTACCCAGAAGGGTGGGGAAATACATGTGATCCTTTCTGAGAGAAATTTCAAAGTTATATGGTGAGGGGAGTGGGCACAGCGAGAAGTAAATAATTGAAGTAAAAAATTCAGCTGATCACAATAGAGTTCTCAGATCTACAGCAATTTCTTTCTCCCCCCTCTTTTTTTAGTCTCCCTTTGGAAAATTCTATTTTTGTTTAATGTTTATAGGGCTTAGTCATCTTGTTATCTTATATTCTTTCTATAGAATTATCAATATGGGAATTCCCAGATTTGAGATTACATGGATGAGTCTAGTTTATGTTCGGAATTAGAATCTGAGTGTTTTTTGAGGGCAGCACATCTGGATTCCTCATGAGAGGGGAATGACAATTCTGCCTATAGATATCAGATAAAAAGAGGCTATTGTATCTCCTAATTCAGTGTATCTCAATAAGAGGCTACATAGGCAGGACAAGAGTTATTAAATGCAAAAGGAATTTATCAGTAAGTAAATTTAAAATTTGCCTGTGGATTCTACCTGTCCTTGATTTTATTTATCTATGATAGTTCTGCCTCTCTTTGTTGGGGATGTCCCCACTGGGAAACTCATAAATGCTTTAGAAATAACTCAGATTTCCTCACAATATCTCAATGTGGTAAGTCTGCCAAAAGAAGAAACGTAGGCTAGAATTAAAGGTGACTTTTGCAACACTATTTTCTCGTTAACTAGTGGAGACACATTTTGAATTGCTAAACATAGTTCTATAGATTTACACATACATATCTACATCTTCATGTTTGCAGTGAAGATGTAGATATGTGTTGCATTATTAGCATTAGTATTGCATTATTAGCATTACCATCTTATTAGCACTGAACTTCTTGCAACCAGTACCGAGTTTTCTATATGTCACACTAATTTGCCTGAAGCACTTTCTATTTTAGTCATTACCAGAAACTTGTCTTCTAAAAACAGCAGTAAATCATGTGCTATTTATGGAGCCTTCTTTAGAGGTGTATAAATTTACATAGCATTCCTTCAGATGAGAGCTTATTGATTAATACATTAAAGATACTGGTCAACCCATGTTTAATATACTTTGGATAAGGATGGGAAATTATTTACCTCTTACAAATCCCTCTTGGCTACTTAAAGAAAATAATTATTTCAGCCATTGAGTATATTGTTTCATTCTTTGTAATCATTACCATTACTAAAATACAATAAATAGTGTGATCTAAACTATTTCCTTTATTAATTATATCTATTGCAAATACTCCCTTTCATATCATTCTCAATCATCTTCAAACTATAATAAAGAATTAGGAAAGAAATATAATTTGTGTTTACAGATGACATAGTTAAAGCATGCAAACTAGTTAAGCTCATGAATTATCTCTAAGTATGAGTTTTAGTTATGCTAATGTTATTTTTCTTTATTTAGTATATTATTCATTAAACTACTTTCTCATTGAACTTTAAAGCCTATTATACAGTTAAAAGTGAAGAGAGACAAGGATAAATGAACTATCAATGGGCTTATATGTGAGAACAGGTATCATGTGTCTCCTTGCCAGATTCCAATGTTCTCATGTTTTAAGAGCCCTCAGTGAGGGGAGTGGTTGTTAGTTTGAACTCACTATTAACTTAATGATAGAAGTGTCGGCATGGTAGGCACAATGTACTAATTTGCTCTTAATTAATTAATATAACCTATGTTGAGCACTAAAACCTCAAATGTTCCCTCCCCTTCCCCCCAAAACTAACCTAACTAATTTACTGTGTCTGGTACACTACATAAGCTCCAGGGAGAAAACTGGACAGGACCAGACCCTCATGGAGCTAATGCTTTGCCAGGGAAACAGGCATAAACAATGAACATGGTAAAGTAGGTTGAGTGTTTCCTTGGAGAATCAGAGGCTATAGCTCGAGGCTTTGGGAGCACATATCTGGGAGACCTCACCTAGTGTGTGGGCTGAAGAAAGGTTTCTCTGAGAAGGAAAGTGTATGCTTAACCTTCATTGTGTAACCACATGCAAAAACAGTATCAATGTTGAATCTGTGAGTGGTTTTCCATTTATTGTGATGTGCTACCATAAATATACTTCTTTAATTACTTCAGGTCTCTTTGATCACCTATTTAAATTTGTGTACATTATTGTACATAGAATAAAATGTTATCACAATAAAATTTGAGCAAATAGTTTTTTAATAGATGCAATGATCCTATGATATATCAACGGTGCCAACTATTCTTCAATTAAATTATATAATGTAAAAAAAATGCAAACAGATACAGGAATGATGTGAGTGCGTGGCACCCTGGAGGAGCAGAGAAAATGCTCCAGTGGAGAAATAGGAAGGGGGCAAGCTCACAGTGACCCCAGAGAGGGAGCCGGAGGCCAGATGAATAAGTTCTAAAATAGAGCTAATAATCACATGAAATACAAATCAAAAGAATTCAAAGATGTCTATGCTGGGGTCCCTGAGATTCCTATTGTCTGAGGAGTGAGCGTGGGACTTGGAAGTGGAGCTTGAATAGACACCACTGGTTTAGCAGACGTTCTCATGGAGTGATTTTAGGGGTAATTACTATCTCTATTGAAGACTTTTGTAAAACTCATAGTGTCCTAAATTTTAAACTGTGAACAAATACACAAATGTGTATTTGTTAATTACAGTAATTTTTTAAAAAGTACATTAAAGTTGACACCTCGCATTTCTGCAATGGGAGATTGGCCATTATGTAAACTTCACCTTATTTGTGACTTTAGTGGGAAGATCCTGCATGAGTTATTACCATCCCAAAGAATGGCCAGTTTCCACTAAGCCATTCACATTTGCATCTTCTTCTTGCAATGACACCAGTGTTCGGCCTTTGAGTCACAGTGGAGCATGCTGTCCTTGCATGTACTGTGGAGGTGCCAAGTTAGCATTGGTGCTGAGCGCCAAACTTCAAAGGATGTCATTAGAATAGAGTTTGATGTGTAGCTCTGCAGTTTCTCACCATAAACTTTTTCAGATACATCCTGTGAATGTGCATTGCAGTCTCATTTGATTCTAGTTGCACTTCTGGGAAGTGTTTCAGTGGTGAGTGTGTCTGCACTGTGAAGGAGAAGCAGTCTTTCATACATGCAAAAGGATTCGAAATTGAGTTACTTCTGCCTGCCGGTCCCTTGATCTGTGTTTTTCAGAAAGCAGCTCCAAGTTATTCAATATATTTTCTCCATAGTATTTTAATATTCACATTTGGAACCTGTAGCAATTTTAAACTAGTGGGTGTTGGATGCAGAAATAATAGTCACGACCATGCATTAGTGTAGTTTGAATCAAATTATTAGAATATTGATGTTTGGATTTTAAGGTGAATTTTTATAAAGTTGAATGTACTTCTCTATTTTATTATCTGACATATTTTATTTCTGAATGTTTTGCAAGATGTTTTGTAACTAATGATCTAAAACACGTCTCTGGGTTTGAGATAGTATACCTTCAAAAGCTCCTGGAGGGCAAAAATGTCATAATTTGAAGTCTAACCAGCACCCTCTATGCCAGCTAGGTACTCAACGTTTTCTGAATGATGATAATAGAAAACTATTAAATAATCAAAAACATGATTTATGATTCATTTATTCAGTATTCATTTTTTATTAATGGACTGGCTACCTGCAGAAGCTCTCAGATAATGATTTACTTTACTTATTTAGTTTGTTTTCAGTTTGAAGCCCATACAGTAAATGGAGTAACTGCCTTGTATTTTCCATGTGTTACAATTCTGCCTTTTCTATGATACACAAGACTTTGCCTTACCCTGTTACTTTTAGCTTTCTTTCTTCCCTTTAGGTAGAAAATTAGATCATGTTTCTGAAATCACATGTCCTCAAAGTGCAGTTAAATTTCTATAATGGATAACAGCAATGGGAAAAGCTGTCACAAATCTCACTGGGGAAAAAGAAAAATTAAGAGGAACCAAAGTTTCAACTTATATCTCTCCGTAAAGTTTAAGTATGCTGATGCTCATAAGGAGTTCTATGTAAAACCAATGTGAGAATGAGAGGTGAGATAAGTTATTTCTTCCAAGTAGAAGGGCCTTTCAGATGACAACAGGAAAAGTGTGTAAAGTTTTCATGTTTTGCGTAGTGCATAATCTATCTTCTAGAAAGAGCATACTCCTTTAGGGACCAGGTTAAGCTGCAAAAAGAGGAAAGAGATGAAAGGAAGTTTCTATAGTCTGTCAACAAAATGAGAGAAAGCTGGCAGGAAAGTGAATTTTCAAATAGACTAGCTAGGGTACTTCCCAAAGTCCTCAATTATTTTTTTACCATTATTAAATCCTTAACCCATAGCAGGGTACTGAGAGTGAAATCAATCAGTGTATCTCAGGTGATTTGCCAATGAATGCCTGCAGTCTTCTCTGGAAGTCCTGTAACAATAAGACGGGATAGTAGACATTGTCACTATTCTGTGAGAAATGAATAGCACAGTGATTTTCCTTCCTAGGAAAGCAGAGAAGAAACAAAGGACTCGTGAATTGCATCCCCAGGAATGTCTTTCCATCAGGCACTAGAGAAGCTCCCCAAGCCAAGTTACTGTCACTGATACAACTCAGGGATCTCCATCAACTATGCTTATCTGTGGCATGAGGAAGAAATATTTTGTGAGACCTGGGCTTTCATGCTCCGAGAATTCTTGTTTCTGTTAGCTGGGACTTGGAAAGCTGCCAAGAACTCAGTTGTTCCTTTGCAACATATCGTCATCAACCTAGACCCTAGTGGGTTTCCCGATACGTGAATGTGTCTAACAGACAAGAAACTCGTATTGCAAATTGGCCCTAAGTTATCAATGATTTCCTGGGGTGCAGAGTAAGTTTTCACTACTAGGAAGTCATATTTATGCTCAAGAATGGAATATTTAATTGGACTTATACATTCTTTGGGATTTTTTCCAGTGTCTCTATGCAGAACGATCCTTCAGATTAGAGGTATATTTTAAATAATCTGAGTGGACCACTGAATGTTAACCTGAAGATATTAATCAAAACAAAGGCAAAACAAAAAAAAAAAAGCCACAGGGAGAGTGGAAGGATAAATGATGGTATACCATTTTTGTAATTGTGTCAGAAGATGTATCAGAAATTTTCATCAGTTCATGATTGTGTTCCTGGTATATTATCTGCAGCCAACCTTCATTGAGTGCCCAAAGAAGTCTTTCTGGATCAACTTTAAGTATTGACTTTATGGTGAGCTTTTAGGGAATAAATTAAATTAATTAAATTTAATTAGACATGTAAACTGATTAGAGAAGTAAAAACAAATACCTTACAATAGCTAAATACAAAGGTTTTAAAATTATCTTCCAGTTTGGACTTCAATGTCATGGCTTCAGCTTGAAGAATCAAGAAGTGACATCATCTTTGCTTCCAAGTGGCCTCAGCTAGGAGTGAGTTGCTTGGCTTTGTTGCTGGGTTTATTCATGGCTGGACAAGAAGTCATTTTAATCCTTTCTCAAAGAGGAGTGGCTTTGCTTTCCTTCAGCATTACCAAGAAGGGATTCTGTGCAGGAAGAGATAAATTGGGCTGAATTTCATGGAATTTTCTTTTTTTAATATCAGACCTAAAGGTGTCAAGAAGTATTCTGATTAAGAAGACTTAGTCAGATAAAATATTAATGGAGCAAGCCATCTTTTTATTTAAAAGGATCCTAGTTTAATTTTGACTAAGCACACAATGCACACAATGTTACATTAATATTAAAAAGATGTTGGTGGAGATAAAGAAATGGTAGTAAAGGGTTTAAAGAAAAGCCTCCAGATGCCCTACTATAATCAATAGAAAATGTACAATATCCCATTTTTCATATCACTCCCAAACCTTCAGGATTTGGGGTCACTGAGCTAGGTCTGTGGGTCTTACTGCTTTCTCCTCAGCTGGAGTGAATCTTATTTGTCCTGTATATATCAGCTTTATTGAAACCATATCTTCGTGTTTCATATCTTTATCTGGGTATGGCATTAACAGTCAGGGTGTCTCTGGATTCCCCCTTTTAAGTAACATGTTCTAACACCACATAGGAAGGGGGGCCTGAGGGACCTTGAAATGCTTCCCTAATTTGCCTTTTATCTGAACATTGTGTAAGTCAGAGAGGGCTGTGTGCCCCTTGGAGTGGGTTGCCAATTAGTCTAACCTACTTACAACCCTTGTATCTGTTTGAAGTGTTCCTAAGAGCTCTAAATCCTGGGTTATTTCAAGAAGCCATAGCTTTTCAAACAGTTAAGCAAAAACCAAATTTTAATCAAATTAAAAATGAACAAAATTAATAACAGGACACTTTGGGCATTTGAGGTGGGGATGTGGTGAAATGAAAGTGTACCAAGAAGATGCTGAAGCCACAAAAAGCTAGAGAAGCACTACCCTCCTTAGACTTAATGAATATCAGCAACAAAGACTAATTCTGCTTTCTCTTTGTTGCTGGGCCTTCAAGTTCATGTGTGACCTTAAATAACTGACTTCAGCATCTGGCGCCTTGTTTTCTTGTTCTAACGGGATTAGTCTTTTCATCCTTTTAATTTAATGGAAAAATGCACTTCACTGTGCTGCATATAACTATATCTTGTGAATGGTTTCTAATGTCATAGTTGCTGTGGAGCATTCAAATTTGAAAGGAGGAAATGTAAGTAAATAAACATCTGGTTAGTACTTCTGTATATGTGATATGTATATGAATACTTTATGTACACCATTTGTTTCTTCTCCAGGACAATTCAGTAAGCCATATTACTATGTCCATTTTACAGATGAGAAAATGCAGATTCACTGAATGTTGCTACACCAACCAATGTTAGTGTTGCAATTCAAACCCAACTCTGAGTATATTTTAAATCTGTTCTCTTTTCTCTATTTATTATTATCTCCTAAAATTGAGTCAAAAAGGGAAGTCGAACTAACTACTGAGTTTTTTTTTTTAACCTTATTTACATTAGTCTCTAATTGAAAGGCTGCTGGATATATTTTAAATGTTTTATTTGCAAATCAGTCTGGAAATTTATTTAAATAATATTTACATATTAAGGATTTAAAGTTAGATTCAGCCTATCTATATTGGGATTACCTATTCTAGGATTACATTTTTCTTTTTGCTTTTTACAAAGTTTGTAATTGTGTTTCTATTAAAAAAAAAAGAAGGAGCAGGCATCAGAAAATGTATTGTTAGGCCATTTTGATATTCTCAAGAGCATATAAGTGTAAATGCACCAAAACATGTGGACTACATTTCCCCCTACTTGTACTGTTTTCACACATTAACAGAAATACTTTTTGGAAGGGGAATAAAGGAAACATGTTTGGGTTATATATGCAGATTTCAATCATCAAAAGACCCAAGATATTAAGCTGCCTCCTGGAATCACCCGGAATTTTTGTCTTTCCAGTGATCTCTGTGGCCATGGTGCTGTGTGAGCAAATTTCCTCTTGCTCACCTGGGGCTGGTTTTATTTCAAAGTTAGAGCTCGATTCCTTCAAGCAGCATTAATTAAACAACAAACAATGTTGTGTTGGTATAATAGAATTAAGATGATTTTCTTCCCCAAGCATGTGGTTGATTCTATGGCCAGAAAAATTTAAAAATAAATTAGTGACAAATACTGTGTGATTTCATATAAGGTATCTAGAGTAGTCAAGGTCATAGACACAGAAAGTAGACTAGTGGTTGTCAGGGGCTAGAGGGAGAAGGGTATGGGGAGTTAGTGTTTACAGAGTACAGAGTTTCACTTTGGGAAGATGACAAAGTTCTGGAGATGGATGGCAGTGAAGTTGCACAACAATGTGAATGTCCTTAGTGCCACTAAAGTGTGCACTTAAAAAAATGGCCAAAATGTTAAATTTCATGCTATACATATTTTCAGCTATAATAAAAACATGATTTGTAAAAATATTAATTAACTTCTATGATGTTTTCATGTGTACATGTAGGATGTATGCGTGGTGTGCATACAAAACAGGCTAGAATGGAGAGCATATAGGTTTAGTCACTGAGTCCTGAGCTCAAAGCCTGGTTTTGCAATTTGTGCTTGGATATAATTGACACCCTATCTCATGTGTTTCAGTGGCAGCTTTCTTATCTGTAACAGGAAGAGCAAATACTGCAACTTACAATAATTAAATAATAATATATGTCCAGTGCTCAGCACATAGAAGAAATTACATGGAAACACAGTATAGATAGTTAATAAACTCATATCTTCATCTACAGTAACAAGTTGTCTTGGGGAAAAATAAAACTAGCCACATGATTAATTTTTCAACCATTAAACCTTGAAACAATCACTCATATTTCTTTCAGGAATACACTAAAACAAGTCACTCTTTTGTTCAACAAATATTTATCTAGTGTTTATTTGGTGCCAAGTCCTGGCTGACAATAAGCAATGTGTAATGAGGCATGTGACAGTGACCAATCAAATAAGACACAGTGGGGACTGTGAGATCCTGGGACTGTCACTGCCAGATGCGTGCAAGGCCAAACTGACCTCTTTGTCTGTTTTCCAAGTAGGAGCTCTTGGATAAATGTTTTGTGCATAAAGTCAGTGGAGACCATGCAGTATGAAGGCTTCCTCCAAAGTTATTGTTTTCAGACAAACCATGCAGGTGAAAATAATGCAGAGGTCATAGATGAGACTGTAACAGCTTGTTTAGGGGAAGTTAGAGAGGGGTCCATGATAGAACATTTCCTAAATGTTCCCTGCCTAGAGGACCTTAGTTTGCTGAAATAGTAATAGTTGTCCCACCACAAAATGACCCTTTTGTCAAACAACTTTGGGAAACCTGCATTAAGCAAAGGTCAGTGAGTTTTCTTTACTTTGATATTTCTCAGAAGCATTGATAGCTTAAGATGTGTTTGCCTCTCTAAGAGGGAGATACTGAAGACCATCTTTCCCGAAGTTATTTGACAGCAGAGCCCTTTTCCCCCCAGATCGCTTATAAGATCCTGTGGAAAAGTGATTTGTGGGTCACCCTACTAGGAACATGTGTCCCTTGGAGCCACATGAGACAAGTTGTAATAGTCATTTATTGAAGAAATTGGCTGGATTATGCTAACAAAGGAAGAGGAAATCAAATAAGAAAACTGACCGTCCTCCAAGGGTCAGGATTTTCTCTTGTTTTTTTTTAGCTCAAGGGAGCAATGGTCCCGAGGAATGTCAGAATTGGGTTCTTTCTGCTGTGAGAGCTGAACACCCATGAACACTGGGCAGGAGAGGGTGGGCCAGGAGCATGCCCCGGAGAGCTGGTGTGGCTAAGAGACCTCCAGTGGGGGGTGGTGATTTCACTCCTAGCAGGCTCAGCCCCCACCAGAAGCGCCTCATTTGACAAGGAAAGGCATTAATAATGGAATGGATTGAGGGCAACACTGACGTGCAGATCAGGAATAGCTCACACGGTGATGCTCTTGCACTAGAAGCAAAAACTATCCTGGGATCTAAAGAAATCACTTAAGAAGAAAACATTTCCTCTTCATTGAGCCTCAGTAAAGCTGCACGAGGAGAATTCTGCACAATTGTTCGTACTCTAGCTTAGAAAATGGAGTTGATTAAGTGGAAGGAAACTTTAAAAATGTGACAAAGATGATGAGGTGATTAAGGGGTAGGTTTTAAGTAGCAAGATGTGGGGAATTTAAGATGTATGACTAGTAGCAGTGACAGTGAGGTTTATGATAGCTGCCTATAAATACCCAATTAATTGCCTAATGTGGCAAATGAGAAGAAACAGGCTTTTACCACCAAAAGAGAAACTTGAAATATATTAGGGAAACAGTATTTAACAGTAGGGGTGATTTGGCTGCCATGATATGGAGAAATCAGTGGTGTTATTTGGATAAAGACTCAGGAAGGTACTTTTCTTCCTGTAACATCCTGGTGTCAACAGATTATTTTTCTTTTAAAAAAGATGCATACATTTTCATGTTTCTTAGGAGCAGAAATTGAAGAATAGAGAAAACTAATTTGCTGTAATTCTGGGTTGCCTCAAGCCTCCAAACATGTTTTCCTCCAGGCTGAATTATAGTAATATCCTTGATGGGAAGAAGCATTAAACAATTCTTAATTCTTTTTTTTTTTTTTCCCAAGATGGAGTCTCACTCTGTTGCCCAGGCTGGAGTGCAGTGGCGGCATCTCAGCTCACTGAAACCTCTCCCTCCCAGGTTCAAGCGATTCTCCTGCCTCAACCTCCTCAGTAGCTGAGATTATAGGCACCTGCCACCAGGCCCAGCTAATTTTTGTATTTGTTTTTAGTAGAGATGGGGTTTTACCATGTTGGTCAGGCTGGTCTTGAACTCCTGACCTCATACCCCCACCTCAGCCTCCCAAAGTGCTGAGATAACAGGCAAGAGCCACCCCTCCCAGCCAGCACAAAACAATTCTATGCATTGTATTGCACTGTAGGTGGAGCTACATCTGATGGTGTAAGCCACCATAAGACTAGTTACTGTAGGGCGCACCTGATAACACTTGCTAACACTTAGTGAGCCTGAATATGAATTAGGTACTTTATGCAGGAGTATTTAATCAGCATGTAGACTCTCTGAGTGTGATATTAGAGTCCCCATTTCACAAATGAGCAAACTGAGCCTCAGATAAATTAAATAGTCCGAGGAAGTTCACTTAACTAGAAAGTCACAGAGCCAGACTTTGCATTCACTTCTGAGTTACTCAGAAATCCGTGCCCTTTTATTGCAATGCTATACTGCCTCCTGAAGGCATTTTTTGATCACCACTTTTATAAACTTTAGGCTTAGTTTATATGAAGCACTCCTGAGAGTGAAATGGTGTGCTTATGTTTAAGAGTGGGTGGTCACTAAGGGTGTTACTCACGCTTGACACAGATAATATTGTGGCATGGCTTCAGCAAACAGTTTACCCAGGATTGCACAGAGAATGAGATCGGCCGGGCTAGAAGGAAGGGGCAGTTGGCTCCAGCTCACTGAGCGTTCATATGGTATATGGAGGAGCACTGCCAGATCTCAAAAACAGCATCCAGATTTGATTATAACTTCTCTTTGTGGTCTTTGAAGCTTTGTGTTATTTCTTCCCTTCACTCGTGGAGTTCGGATCTATTTTCACATAAACAAATGATTCCTCCTTTCTGAGCACTTCATTGTTGGTGGCATTGTGGAATGTCCCAGGAAGGGGGAAATGGGGCCAATTAGAAAGGAGAAATTCTTCTTCAGCTTGCATGTTTATACGAAAATGCCAAAGCCACCAGCTGTTGCAGCAGCAGGCCTAGGGTAAAGCTCTTCCCCAACTGTCCTGCATCATCTCTACAGCAGAGGGAGGTCATTTCAGTAGGCCCAATTAGAAAGTGGAAAATAAAAAAGCACCCCCACCAGAGAAAAGTGTGATCCTCTGCTCATGAGTTGTATAGCAAACTTTGGAAATAAGCACTTAAGTATACTTTTTATTTCTTCAAGAAGTTCCCAAATATGAGCATGAAATAGAAAACTCAAATTCCAGCCATTCTCTATTAAATACCTTACCTCAGCTCACCACTGAGGAGTTTGTTCCTTGAGTAGAGAGACTGTAGATTGAAAAAAATTAATTTAACATTTCTATTTATGGGACATTTGAGACGAACAGCCCATCAGTGTTACTGTTACCTCATTCGCCTTTTTTAGCCATCAGGACTGACTGCTTATGTCTTTTACGTTCATGGGACACATTTCAAATCTGAGGAATTCAGTTCCATAGCAGGACTTTAGCAGATATGATATATGTCATCTTATTTGGCTATCTTTTTAATGCTTTCTTCTCTTCTTCAAAAGAAAATATAAATGATATATTAGTACTGATGGAAAAAGCAGACCTGGCAGGAAGGTTAAAAAAATTAGTGGCTTAAACAATTATTCTGGAATCAATTCAAGAGTAGGGTGGAGTAGAGTCTGAAACCAAATAATATAATCCCAAAGATTATATTTTTAAAGTGAAGCTTAACTGGGGTTGTTTTACTGCATTTTACTAGCTAAGGTGTTTTCCCTGTCAGCCTTCCCAATGGAGGTAGTTCCAATCCTGTTTCATCTCTCTGCTACCTGGTGTACAAGGTGAGCTGTCAATTTCTTGGAGAGGAGCAAGATCACAGCTGGGACTCAAACATAGTTAAAGCAGGCCACAGGTAGGGGCTGTAGTGTTCTTTCTGTGGTGTGGAGGGGCATCTTTCTCTAGTATTCCAATCCCAGAGTTTCTTTGTGCTTATGTTATCTCAAGTTATAATCAGAATGGCATAATGGGGTTTCATAATCTCCTTTGCCAGCATATAGCGATAGAGTCCCTACATTCTCAGAATGTGTAAGTGACAGTTGATTTTATCTTTGGCATTTTAGATTCAACGAGATTTAACAACAGTTTTTATTAGTTAATTTCTCTTTATTTGTAGTGAATTACAGATAATTTTCTTTCTGATCCTTTTTCTCCTAAATCTTTAGTTGTGAAATTTTCCAGTAAGACAAATACAAAGAGCTGTCATATAAATGCATTTGGTCTTAAATCAGATTGGAACTGTGGACTCTCCAAACCAGAGGTTCTCATTCCAGTTGAAATACCAAGATATTTTCTATGGAATTGGTTGGATTCTCTTCATTTCAAAAAAAACTAAACTATATAAACAAAAAAAATGGCTTGAAAATGCTTCTTGGTTTCTTTACATTCAAACTCCTTCCTGGAATCCAAAGAGCTTGATATAAATGCTTTCAGGGACATGCCATTTGTAAAAAAAAAAAAACCCAAACTGTGTTTTTCTTCTGAAATAAAAAATAACCAACTATTATAAAGTCATCTATTCGACTTTAATGATTTGGGTATTCATGGAGCTGAAAGAAAAATGAGCTATTTAGAATAAGAGGTTTCTAAACCGATATACATTGCCAGTTATGTTCTTCTTTATCTTTTAAGTCTTCTTTGTCCTTATGTAGAGGGTTTAGGAGGTAATAATAAAGAAGACTAAAAGAAGGCCCATACAGGGAGAAAAATCTGGAATTCATGAGTTAAAAAAAAAAAGTAGAACAGATACTCATGTTTGAGCAGTTTCTGAAGTAGTCTAAATCTTTCACCCAGTCAACCAGGGTACCTTCTTTCAGATGCAGGAAAATCCTCTGATGACATAGCCTCTTCCTGTTCTTTTCTTGAATATCAAGCATCACCCTCTAAGTTTTCAGCCGTGTATTTTCTTTGGACTACTCTTCTTTACCTTTATTAAATGCCTCACATATATGAAAGGAAATGTCAACATTCAACTTTTCGTGTGAGGTGGGAAAAGGCAAAAGTTTATTTCGGTGCTCTCCTATTTAAACACAAAGGAACTCTGTTGTAATATAATTTTTTATGCTTGAATTCCAATATATAGTTGAAACTATAAGCCCCTCGAAAATATAGACAAAACGATACATATAGTCTATATACAAATCCTGTTGTCAATCCTGATATAACTAAATTCAACCTTAAATCTTTATTTATTTATTTATTTAGAGACAGGGTCTCACTCTGTTGCCCAAGCTGGACTGCAGTGGTGTGATCTCTGCTCACTGTAACCTCTGCCTCCTGGATTCAAGCAATTTTCCTACCTCAGCCTCCCAAGAGGCTTGGATTACAGGGATGTGTCACCACGCCTAGCTAATTTTGTATTTTTAGTAGAGATGAGTTTTCACCATGTTGAGCAGGCTGGTCTCAAACTTCTGACCTCAGGTCATCCACCCACCTTGGCCTCCCAAAGTGCTGGAAAATATCTTCATTTAATATATGGATATGCCTGTTGTTTTTCTTTTTTCCCCGAAAATCTAAATTCCTGCAAATCCTGTCAATTTAGTTTTTTTCCTAATGTAAGTTGTAAATTTCAATATGTCAGTATGTTACTAAAAATTAAGCTTTGAAGCAAATATTTTTTTCCTGCAACACTCTGTTAGGGTATGTATAGAGAACTTCTGGAGTATTTGAAAATCAACCAGTAGCTAGTTTTTTTTTTTTTAGATATTAGCAAAAACGCATATTTTTCATATAAGCAATCCAATCTTATCCTCCTGGCCTGCATATGCAATTTGAGGTGTATTATGTGTTCATGTGACAAGTCAAATATTTTAAATGTTATACTAATGTAAGTTACTGGTATTATTATTGTATATGCGATATTTAATTTGCACCATGGGGAATTTAATGATATTGGATGAAGGTGATAGCTTGGATATAGTAGTACAGGCATGAAAACTGGCATCCACACTTAAAGAGACCTCACATTGATAATGATGATTATGTAACAGCAATATCTCTACATCTAACCTAAGAAATGTTTAGATATGTACTGTCTGGATTTATTTACATATTATATGCTTTTGAAAATGTTCCAGTGACTTAAGATTTTCAAATCTGTCTTTTGCAAAGGAAGAAAAAAGTTTACTTAAACCACAACACTAAAAACAAGTTGGCTTATAGGAATTGACCCCCTGCATTAAAAAAAATAATAATAACATAGGTGGTGTCTTCACAGAATTTTTCTCAAAAGGGTATAATATTAATTCCTGTAACTTAAAAAAGCCATCTGTAAAGTTTTGTACCCAAAATATGCACCCATAAAATGCAAATCATGTGATATAAAAGAAAACTGTATAGTATTCCTAAGTCTTAACATTCCCAAACCTATCCTAATGGGGCATTTTTCAAAATGCTATTGGTCCAAAGGGTCTCTCATGGCACCCCAGAGCTGATATCCATGGGCTGCTCCATCCTACTTGGGCAACTAACCCTGTCACAGAGGAGAGTGACAGGGTTAGTTGCCCAAGTAGGATGGAGCAGCCCATGGATGTGAGAACTTGGAACTGGGCAGGCCGACTGGTACGGGTCAGAGTGGCAGCAGAGGAAGGCCTACCTGCGGGCAATGGAAGGAATGCTGACTTATCAGGTGGGGCACAGTAACTGGTAAATATGGTGTCAGAAGATTTTGCAAGAGATGAAAAGGTGCCCTGATCCTCAGTAGACAAACACAGTGAGATGGTAGGTTCAAGAAACATCACAGAATTCTAGCAAATAGGTAAGACAGAGGCTTCAGGTAAATCCTTCTGGATAGCAAGGCCTCAGTCACAGGGCTAGTATTCAAACGCAGAACTCAATTCCTGACATTTAAGAAAGAAAAAGCCAGGAACAAGATGGAATCATTGATTTTTCCATATCCTGGAAGGACACTGTTGCCAGAATGGTTTTAAGGGTGGAACTGAGACCAAGGGAAGAAGGCAGAACCTACTTTTCAAAACTTGAACAAAAGTAGGAATTCATTTCAGGACACATTTGAGCATCACGACTGTGTGTGAAAACATAGTGAGGACTGGATCTGCCATAGGTCATCTGAGCTTGGACCAAAAGTGCCCCATACTCCTTCAGGGTCCCAGGCTCTGTAGAAACTGGGGAGAATTAAAGGACAGAAAAACCAAGCAGAATTATTATCCAGATAAGGTTTTCAGCTCAGTTTTGGGCTTATTCTCTGTTCAGCAGGTAAGATTCCATAGGCAGGGGCCTCAGGCTGCTTCACTACCTATTTCTCAGAACTCTGCAGAGCTTTAGTGGAAGATGGAAGTGGCTGCTCAGGGAGAGTTCACAGCAATCTGCAAGAAGCCTCAGCTACTTCTTGTGTTCCTGGAAAACTTCTCAGGAGTTTCCTAGAGTCCTCAATGGCATCATGGACTCTTGTTCTCCATGAAGGATATAAGAATGGTGTTTCAACTTGCCTTTGTGGGAGGCACCTTTTGACCGGAAGTAAGATTACCCAGGAATCTGTTCAGTGTATTTAAACACAACCCCTAAATGTTTTAAACAGCACCGAGACCCACTCTATCTTTCTATGACCATTTCTAGGTAGAAGTATATTCAACATGACCAATACCAAATATTGCTTCATAAAACAATATTTGCTATGAAGATCAGGCTGGATGCTTTAAAATTGTGCCCTATAGCCAGTTTATTTCCTTTCAAATAATGTCACGTTTGCTATATTGCAATCCAAATGTCTTTGTGTTATGGTTGATGCTGTTGGTGTCACATTTATAAAGCACTTAATTTGTTAATGGTATTGGAAGGCAGGTGCACACTGAATGAAGTTTGATGCAGGCACATGTGAGTGCCGCGTTGTTCTTTAGGGAGATTGCAGCCTGCATAGTGAGGCAGCTTCAAACTGTGTCCTGTGCTGAGTGTTTCTATTAGGAGAAGTCATGACTACAGTGGTTAATGTAGAGAGGGATATTATTTGGGAGGGCAGAACTAGGACTAATAATTAGATGTTAGAGGGAAAGATTCAAGCTCAAGGCATAGACAAGCTTTCTTATGTGGGGAGCAGTAAAGAAAAACAAGGGGGAGAGTACTGACCTTCCTGGCAAGGTAGCAAACAAAGCAGTAGTAGTGGAGTTAAAAGAAGAGAGTGGATGAGCACTTAGCAGTAATTTTATATTTAAGTGTAGAGTAGAGAATTGACTTAAGTGGCTTTTAAGGTCAATCACTGAGTTAGAAGCAAAATTCAAATGTCTTATTTCCTAATCTGGAATTTTTATCTGATTCCTTGAGGTGGTAGCTGAACAATGGCCCCTAAATATGTCATATCTTAATCCCTGGAGCCTGTGAATGCTCTCATATATGACAAAAGGGACTTTGCAGGTGTGATTAATTCAAGGATATTGACTTAATTATCCAGGAGGGCCTCGTGTACTCACCATCATTTTATAAGAGGGACAGAGGAGTAGTCAGAATCAGAGGAGAATACTATGTGATGATGGAAGCAGAGAGTGGAGGGATAAGCTTTGGAGATGGAGGAAGGGGCCACAAACCAAGGAATGCAGGCCGTCACTAGAAACTGAAAAAGGCAAGGAAATGGATTGTCCCCTAGAGCTTCCAAAAGGACTGTAGTTCTGCCAGTGCTTTAGCTTTTGCCCAGTGAAACCCATTTCAAACCTCTGAGCTCCAGAGCTCTACAGAAACAAAGCCATGTTTTTTTGTTTGTTTGTTTTTGTTTTTGTTTTGAGACAGTTTCGCTCTTGTAGCCTAGGCTGGAATGCAGTGGTGTGATCTCGGCCCACTGCAACCTCCGCCTTCTGGTTTCGAGCAATTCTCCTGCCTCAGCCTCCCGAGTAGCTGAAATTACAGGTGCCTGCCACCATGCCTAGCTAATTTTTGTATTTTTAGTAGAGACTGGGTTTCACCATGTTGGCCAGGCTGGTCTTGAACAAATGTCGTGTTATTTTAAGCCACCAACTTTGTGATGATTTGTTACAATGGCAACAGGAAATGAGTATACCTGCCTTTCTCTAAACTCTGTCTTAAATTTTGTTTGAGCCCTAAACAAGGTAGCCAAGGCCCCAAATGTACACACCAACGCAGGAAGCTGTGTGACTTCCTTCCTTCAACACTTAGTGGTTGATTCTTGGATTGAGCCTGCATATTAACGCAGTCATTTCTTATAACATTATTTCTCCTTTATTTAAATATGCATTTTGACTTTTATGCATTTCTAATTAAATCCAATTTTCTTTGCATGACCTGCTAGCCTCTTCATGATCAAGCTTGCTACCATCTACTTCCTCCCTGAACCCGTGTCATGCTGAACTTTTCAAGTTTCTTGAAAACACTGCGCTGTTTGTCTCTTTTATTTTGCATGCATTGTTTCCTCTGTGGTGAGTGGCTTTTATGTCAGGATTATGTTTAGCTATAATAGAGACCCCCAAATAGCACAGATTAAATAGATGTTCATCCTCTCTCCCATGATAGTCTGGAGGTGGGCAGCTTAGCGCTGGTATGACATCTCTGCGCTGGGATGTCCTCAGGAAATCAGGCTCCTTTTAGGTTATTGCTCCATCTTCCCTGGAGTGTCATTCTTGTCTTTGTAGTACAAGATGGCATTTCGAACTCGGGTCATTGCATCTATGTTCCAGACAGAGGGTTAGAGGAAAGCACAAAGAGGAAAAGGAACAAAGAGCACACCCCAACTATTTTGGGAGAAGGTTCCTGGAAGCTGTCAAGTTATACCTCTACTCACATATATTAGCAAGTACTTAGTCACCTGCAAAGAGGCTGGGAAGTATAGTTTTTATACTATGGATGAGGAGTACCATTTGTCCTACTGGAAAACAGATGCCCTATTTCTACAGAAGAAGATAAGGGATATTAATGGACAACAAAATGTATCTGTCACATCATCATTTAAGATAAGACTCAGCTTATACAGTTGCTACTCTGGGAAGACTTTTTCCTAATCCTGAATGCATTGGTGTCCCTCCTGTATGCTCCTCACATCCTGTGAATACCTTCACTTACTGTGTCAAATGCCTTTATTACCTTGGAGACAAATTGCTCACTGGACTATGAACAATTTGAGGCAGGAGCTCTGCGATCACTTTATCACCTAGCACAGTAACTATAAAAATGTATTTATATTGAATGAATGAACTAATTAACCCTGAAAAGTTTCCAGATGCCAGAGTATCTAAAATTTTGAAATTTGAGCAGATATTTTAATTTCATGTATACTATATTTTGTGCTCTTAAAAGTTTTCTAGAAATTCCCAGGAAGTTAAGATTGTATATACAAAAGTATTTGGATTGTGCATCCAAAATGTAGCTCTGTGTGTATGTTTTATGTTTTAAAAGTTGTAATTCGACACATAACAAAACATACTTAGATTCCCCCCAATGCTCACCCCTATCATTCTCTGTAAATATAGCTTAGAAAGGTGTAATCAAAGGAAGGTTATATTAGTTTAATCTATTAAAATACAGCAGATTGTGTGTCGATCACAATCTGTATCAATGTAACCAAACTATATCGGTAGCTGTAACATTAAAGTTATCAAATAGACTGATAATCAAATTAAATTATAAAATCTATCAAGTAACACAATACACAGTTTATTTTCTAGCAATTTTTTTTCGAATGTGTCCCTTTCCTGTGATGTGTCTTAACAGTGCCATGAGATTGTCAATGCTGGAAAGATAAATACTGTGGTTCAGAGAAATCCAGGGTCTTAGAGCACTCTCTCAGTTCAAGCAACTAATTTTATCTTGTAAGATTAATTCAAGATTCGATGGGGGAATAAAACTGTAATTATTATTCATATTATTTTCATTATGTAGGTCTTCCTTTTTTTTACGGATACTATTTTGATAACAGATATTTATCATCTACTGAAGAAATGAAACAAATGAGACTTGAAAGGAAATATAATTTTAAAATACATGATTCTGGCTCTTAAAAATGTGTAATCTAATAGGAAAGAGAGATTATACTGGAAAGTGTAATGTATTACAGTTAGCTATTCACTGAGACTGACTGAATGAATGAATACATAAATTGGGGAGGCTATTTCTTCAGGGTATTCTATGGAATACTTTTGTGAATTATTCCTTTATATTTTCTGACTGCCCTCTACCTCAAGAATTGTTAGAGGATAGTTAATTAGCATAGTATTTTTCATCTTGCTCCTTAAAACTAGGGTGACCATATATTCCATTTGCCTAGAACTGTCTTGGTGTATGCCTGTTGTCCAAGCATAATTATTAATAGTCCCTCCTTATGATCCCTGAAGGAGTCAGTCAGCTTGCAGCCTGCTCCTCCATCCTCAGATGAATGAGTTTTCCCTTCCTCCACTCTTCTTCTTCACTTTCCACACCAAAAGCCTGTAGGAGTAGGAGAGAGAGTAACATTCTCATTGAAAGCTCAGTTTCTGGTGTTGGTTTTATTCCTGTTACCACCTGCTGAATATCAAGTCTTGCAGATTGTTTCAAGTTCCTGTGGTTACAGATAAAAGCTTTTATTCTTTGGAGGAGAACATGCTTCCGGTTTTTTTAAAAATGAAAAGACAGAGTTCCATGTTTGAGCTCACAAGCAATTCTTTAAATAACTATGGGATTATCCAGCATTCATCATGATAGATGCTAGATCTCTAGAGGGTATCCTTATGTGTCTATCCTTTTGAAGTATCTATCTATCTATCTATCTATCTATCTATCTATCTATCTACTCTCTATCTATCTATCTATCTATCTATTTTTCAGACAGGGTCTTACTCTGTTGCCCAGGCTGGAATACAGCTTTGAAATCATGGCTCACTGCAGCCTCCATCTCCCTGGGCTCAAGTGATCCTCCCACCTTAGCCCCCTTAGTAGTTGAGACTACAGGTGTACACCACCATGCCCAGCTGATTTCTTTAGTAGAGGCAGGGTCTTGCCATGTTGCCCAGGCTGGTCTCGAACTCCTGGGCTCAAGCAATCTTCCTGCCTTGGCTTCCCACAGTGCTGAGATTATAGGCATAAGCCACTGCACTAGCCTGAAATATTTTGTATTCCATGAATTCTTTATAAAGTTACTTTATAAAACAACTTCCTCACTTTCTTAACTAATGTGAATTGAATAAAATGAAAACTTTTCTGTTTTTATAATCATTATTAATGTTAATTTTTTTATAGTAAGTGATTTCTTATGGACTACAGAAGCACATGGAGTTATTTGACCTTTTTATTAATGATTTTTAAATTAGTATCTTTTTTTTTTTGAGATGGAGTTATGCTCTTGTTGCCCAGACTGGAGTGCAATGGCATGATCTCGGCTCACGGCAACCTCCGCCTCCTGGATTCAAGTGATTCTCCTGCCTCAGCCTCCCAAGTAGCTGGGATTACAGGCACCTGCCACCATGCCCAGCTAATTTTTGTATTTTTAGTAGAGACGGGGTTACACCGTGCTGGCCAGGCTTGTCTTGAACTCCTAACTTTAGGTGATCAGCCCACCTCAGCTTCCAAAATGCTGAGATTACAGGCATAAGCCACTGTGCCTGGCTGTATATTTTTATATCATATTATTCTTAGTGTATTGCCTCTGTTAGTCTCTCTTTCTCAGATATGATTTGTTTCTTCTAATCTGCTCTAGCCTCAAAAACAACATCAGCATAGTGATCGGAATTGTGAATGAAATCAATGTACATTTGCTTTAAATGGTAAGCAGCTCTCCGATAGAGAAAATCTATGTGATTTGATGACATCACTTTGCCTGCAGAGATACTTTTTTTACTTGCTTTTTGTCTGAGTTCCAAGTAGTTGAGTTTGTAGAATAGTCAACCTCTAGATAAGTAAAGTGTTTTTGTCATTCCATTTGAAAATTAGTGTGGAAAATTAAGGTGTGCACCCCCATAGAGAAAGTTGAGGTCAAGTAATTCATTCCCGAAGCTGTGCAGTCATAAAGATTCACATGCTGAGCTCAGAACTAGTATTAACCAATCAAATTGCTCCCAGAGGGGTGCTTACTTCCTAGGTCAACTCTTAAAACACTCCACATAGCCATTTTAGGCTTCTAAATACTTGTTGGTGAATGGACAGAGAAACAGGAAATCAGAGTGAAAATGGACGCTATAAATCTATACTCTACAGAAATGTGTTACGAGGGCAAATATACTACATCAAATTTTAGATTCTCACAATACTTCCGAATTCAACCCAAACCTTTCCTTTGTTACATTTCTTTCTTTCCCTAAGTTAAGATTCACCAAGACTGTGCAAAGCTTATGATTACTTCCAAGTTTTGGAAATCAGCCTTCTTTTCCTTTTATAAAGATTGAATAGCCATCCCTCTGAAATTCACAGGGGAGATAAGAAATTTTATGAAGTAGATTGAATGTATCACATGAAAGCCCAGAAGTTATTCTTGCCAAAAAAATGCCTTCAGAAGTAACAGGCAAAATGGAAACTAAAATATTTGCTGTAATTTACATAAATGCTCTCTTTTATGTAATTACAGCAAATAAGTATAATGAGATATATGTGTTTATGCCTTCTCTTTAGAATAGATGTTATTAATTCATCTTGAAAAGTTCCCAGTGTCCCATGAGATTGATCTATAATGTTCTCATTACTCATTGCAGAGATGGGGAGATTGCTGATTGTGTTGATTTTTGTGAAATTTTGATTTTTAGATGCTCAAGTAGAACCTGTAGGCCAAAGACACTATGTTCTGCTGGAATGCAATTATAATTTCCTAATAGAGTTATTTCTGTTGTCGATACTTGTATACAGATTATAAAGCCTTGCAAAGACTTACAGATTTTGATTGTATGTTGGCTTTTTCCATAAGTTTCATATTTTCAATTTATCCCAAATAATGCAACTGTGAAATATAATGACTAAGTCATTTTGGGGAAAAAAAATCCCACAAATTTGGTCTGAACGTCAAAAAATAATGGGTCTTGAGTTTTCTTGGCCATGTGTACTGTCCCATTAGTAACATTTAGTTGGTAGTAAAAAGAGAAAAAAGCTAAATAAAATGATTCACATCTTTTAAATTGTGGAACAGCAATGACCAAAAATGAGACTCTAAATGAGAGTGAAATTCTTGTTATTGGAAAAAAATATATATTTCACAGTAGCAATTTATACTTATTTTTGGAACTGCTTACCATACCATGGAATTCCCACTGTGGTGTTATTAGGGTTTCTGCACAGAAGAGATGCCAAACAAAAACAAAGGCCAAAACTTTTATTTCAGAGCCATTCAGAATTGCTCGAACATCTCTGAAGGTTTTGAAGGCTAAATCTGCTTTACCATCTATAAACATTAATGTGACTTGCACTAAAAGGAGGTGGCCTTAAGGGCCCATGAACACTAATGAACTGTGCTCAAAATGAGTGCAATGTCCTTTTTCCAATTATTTACCCCGACTTACAAGTAAATGTATTTTACTTCTGCTCTCAACCACTGGCTTATACATACATGAGGTCTTTGGCAGGACATAGAGTCCCAATTTCTTTACTGGAAAGGCAAATACCTACAAGCATTCTCAGTTAACAATGCTAAAAGGTATATCTGCAAACTAATAGTTAATATGCATTGAGTGCTAACTCTGTCAGATAAGATGCCTAACATACACTGTTTTAAAAACATCCTTGGCAGGTAGATACTATTTTCTCTGTTCTACAGATTAGAAAATTAAGGTTCAGGTCAATTAAAGACATGGTTATGGACACACGGTGAGAGGCAAGGCCACACTAGACCACTCTTTAGCTTTGCTACTCCATGGGAGAAAATTTGGCCTCATTTTAGATGGACATACTTTATGCCTTTTAGAGCACAAACTCAAGATAATAAACTGTCTCTGGCTTTAAGTGTAAAGTGAGTGGATTATTTCTGTACCTTATCTCCTTCCGTGGAAATGTAAATAAGTCAATATAGGTACAATCTTTCCAATTCCTATAAAGCAGCAGCAATATAAAATCATGTCAGCCTAGGGTGTGAGAAGGAGGAACTCCATGTGGGTTTTGAACACAGGTAAGGCTTTCAGAATGATTTTGTCTCTGGAATTGTTACTTTAGTTCTTTCACTTTTTCCAAAGTTTGTGTTCTAAAGAGTCTATTCTGTTAAGACTTGTTGTCCTTCAATGTCAGATGATCTCCTGGCCACTCACCTGAGCCCTTCCCCATTGTGCCTGCCACTTTTATACACCTTGGCCAAGTTCCTGCTGAGCCATATTGCAGTTTGCAGTGAGTTGCCCAGCGGTAGTCCCCATCCTGCCACTGTGAAAGTCAGCCAGGGAATCCACATGTCTGAGAACTAAAACAAGTCAACTCCAAATCAACTCTTTTATTTCTAAACCCAATATCTGCTGTTGATTCACACTGGGGCCTTTGAATTAGTTTTCTCTTTCACACTCTACTTCAGTTTCTTAATTATCAAGATAGGAAAAAGAAAACAAAAGCACATGTATTCTGAAGGGAGATTCCAGCCTTATTTAGATTAAAAGACTTTTTGAGTTTTGTGGGGTTTTGTTGGTATCTTTTTTGTTTGTTTTTTGAGACATAAGCCCAAACTGATTACATCACTATTTGTATTCATTTTAATGGTTGTTTCTCTTTGACATCATATGGTCCTTTTGCATCATGAGAAAAACCCTACTTCTTGGATTTGAGTTTTCATATTCTTCTGGAAGTTCCATAGTTATTAATTAGTTGCTCTTACTTTTTCTGAACCTAGAAGCTATAAGTTTCATCAATGTTACTTTCTATATATTATTTCAGTTTTAAATGTCGACACCTCTGTCTCAAAGAGATATTTGAAGCTGAATTCTTTGTGCTAGGCTCACAAATGCAGTCCTCTAAATTAAACACTCACTTATACACTAAAGTTGTAAAAGTTGAAGTTGGCTGCTACCTAGCATTCTGGCTCTTTTCCCTGCCATACGTGTGCCAGACATTGCTCATCAATCCCAGGCCCTTTTCTATCAAGCCTAGAGTCCACTTGGCTTTGGAGAAGCCCTCCTGGGACAGGGCTCTAACAATCATTTGGAGTTAGCAAGTAGGATGAAATCCATTTGCCATCTATAGAACAATGCCCTATGTAGTAAATACCAAGCCAAAGGTTGATTTTTCTCCTCAGGGAGCTCTTTGAAACCTTAATGCAGTAGAGTGGTGAAGCATGAGAAGGTGCTGACAATCTTAGAAGCTCTGTTACAGTGTAATGGGGATCTCCTCTATGAAGTTTGTACCAGAGGTAGAGATTGGAGAGATTTTTCTTCTCTTCTCTAGATAGCCTCTTATCTACCTTCATAGATTGTGGTTGTTTGGATTCATGCTCACCAAACACTAATGAAATGCATGTTCTTCTTCCTAGACCCAGATATTAGTCTCTAGGTATTGATCCTGAGGGAATGTGTTCTCTTTCTGGGTCCACAAGGGGGTATAATTTCAAGGGCAAGAACTTCTCAGTGCCATGCCCTCCACCCCCATCTCTCTCCATCTGGGAGATTTAATGGTTCCTGTTTAATTTTCGTGGGCATGGGAAAGGACTAAAAGGTCAGTCACTCCAGCTGAAGTTTAAAGGAACTCTTTTCATTGGCCAGGGGTCTTTGAGTAGGTGGGAATTCCTCCCAGGTTAAAAGTTCCCTTCTTCCACACCCCTTCAGACTCCATGTCTGGATCCCCTTCCACAAACTCTTTGTGGAAGCTGTCTTTCCTTTCCTGGATTCCACCTTTCTGTATTCTCTCACTCAGTGTGAGAGGAGCTTTTCTTCTTGGTTTTCCTCTCTGAGAAACTTCTCACTCAGTGTGAGAGCAGCTCTTCCTTCTTCTCACTCAGTGTGAGAGCTAGCTGTTTCTTTCTCCCTTTCTCTCTCTACATAAATAAATCACTTTCTGCAAAACTTTTGGGCCTGGTATTTATGAGTGCACCATGTCCGGCGTGGTCCCCTCTCCCATTCTTGGGTGAGCAAGAGACCAAGAACCCGAAAAAACATTCTCTCGGTGGAGCTGTGCCTTCCCTGAACCCCCAAACCTGGTTACAATCCTACTTGCTTTTTTTCTGCTTAACTTGAATGGAAAGCCACATGATGGAGGTATGCCTCAGATTGGGCATTCTTATCTTTTCCATGGGCATCAGGTACAACTAGTGGAGAGGCCACGGGTTTCTACTGCAGTAGGGTAAAAAGACATCAGAGCCACATTCTGATGTGAATGGCCACATTCCAATTTATGTTTCCATGGTTTTTTTTTTTTTTTTAATCAGTTCACGGTTTTGGGTAATCTTTTAATCTAAATGTAACCAGTATTAAATTTCAGTGATACTTCATGTTGATTTTAGAGGAAGAATGACCAAATTGCTTGAAGTACTCACATGAACCAGGAGCCACCCTAGGAGGCACCCTTTTCTGGGAGTCCTGGCATTGCTGTGGGTCTGGGGAAAGCTGGGTATGCTTGGGACTGGGCAGTGCTATGGTTGGACCACCCCAGAAGATCTTTAATCATTTCCTTTGGGGGCCTTTTTTTCTTCTCAAGGCATTCTTGGTTACAAGAAACAGACATGTACTTAAGTTGCCTCCTGTGAAGGAGGATTGATTGAAAGTTTGTGCCTGGAAGAAGCCAAGCGACCAGCTGCAGCAAGGGCAGGGGCTGCACTGTGCCACCCTCATATCCTTGTTTGAATCACAGTTCCTCTGCCTGACTCTTCCCTTTCTTTCCCAGCTGGCTTCCTCTGTGTATTCATAGTCACTCCCCTCCTCAGCATATGCTTAGCCTAGCCCACAGTGGCCACCCCAGCAACGCCTCCCACCACCTTTCCACTCTAGTGGCCCCTGCTGTCTAGCTCAGTGACTTAGCTTGCCAGTTCTTAATTTCACAGAGAGGACTGGGACACAGTGTCTCTGATCTTAATGTCACATAGACTGAAATCCAGTGGTTAACCACTTTGAGTCAAGACCTTATTGCTTTATTCAGCTGTGGCCAGAGGTTGTAGAATCGGACTTTACAAATCACAGCTACCTTCTAAGGACTCTTTAGTATACCTGTGCTTTTAGCACCCTTGGGGTGTGAGAATATAATGATGATGCCTAGATTAGAATCATGATAATGTACATGATTTACCTGGGGAATATTGTAACAGTGCAGTAGCCGTTTCCAAAGCTAGCTCCAAAGAGCTCACAATAGGATTAAAGTTATGTTTAAAATTAAATATGATATTTAGCTCATTTAAAATTTATATTCGTCTACTCATTTATTTTTTCCTGGCAGAAGTAAAATTATTTCAGAAGCACTCATTTTTCCTGTAATTATTGCCATTGGCTTATTTCATGATTTAATGATCTAAGAATGCTCCGTGTCAGCCAGTGGTGAGGTGAGGCTACAAAGAAAGGACCCTTGGCATCCTGCCCTGCACCCATAAGTGATCAATAAATAATCAATGTGGATCACAGGCCTGGAGGCCAAGGAAGCTGGTTTGATATGAGTGAACTGCTTGGCATGAAACTTATGCCTTTCTTACCTGACCTTCCCGCTTAGTGGAATGTGATCTTACTAGTAACTTGGGATTAGACCTGAGAGCCTTGGAGTATAAATTTTTTGTAGAAACATATTTCTGTGGCAGGTGAGATGAAGTCTTTTGGATAAGGAGATTTTCCACTCCATTATTTTTTGTATGGCTTTTACCAAGTACAAATCAAGCCAATATTAGAGTCCGTTTCTGCAACCCTTTTGGCTCCCTTTCAGCCACCTCAGGAATGTTAGAATGGACATTGACCAAAACACCCCAGCCTTTTGTAGAGAATGCAGGTAGTGTTCTGAACAGTGACCCTAGGGAAACAGATCAGGCAGAATGGCTCAGGGGTCTGGGGTCTGAGATTCTGCACTGAGTGGTGCTAGTTCTGTCTCTGTTGATGTCTTTGACCTAGAAAAATTCACCCAACTTCTTTTCAGGTCTCAGTTTCCTCATCTGCAAAATGGGCATCAATTCCCCTCAATGACCTCTAAGGACCATTAAGAAGTTTGCTTATTAATGATGCTAAGAATGCTTTGGACTTACAAATATTTCCTAAGCAGAGCTGATATCTTTCCTCTTGCTATAAGATTGGAGAAGGTATGCAGCATCTCTTCTGTTCATCTGTAATTTAGTCAGCTTGTGTACATACTGCATTGCATTAAACGCTGAACTCTGATCCTAGTGTTTAAACATATTAAATACAAAATATGAGTAGTATAAATTGTATGAAACACTTTTGTCTCCTACTTGGAGGCTTAACAAGATTTTGATGCAGGGTCAGCACAAACATTATACAGACACTGCTAAGAGTAAGTGGAAGTTTGTAGACAGTGGTTGGAAAATAGTCTTACAGAAAAAGTAGTAGAAGCCCATCACTGGGGGGTTTATAAGTAGGCCAAGGGAAATTGAGGGTGGGCAAGGATTTGAGGTATTTGTTTATTTTATTTGCCCATTAACTTTTGTAATGCTGTTTCTCTAAAGACCACAAGAAAGCTTCACAGATAACAGACTTCATGTTTTAAACTCTTCCTTCCCACAACAACTTTGCTGGGGTTTGCTGCCGTAAATTAATCAAAAGGAACGTCACCTATCTCTCCCTTTAGAAAAATAAAGCTTCAGGACAAGGCAGTTTTCTATTAGTGGCTTGGGGATAGAGGACACCACCACATGTCTTTTACTTCTGAGATCTGGCTTCTGGGTGTTCATTAATAAACATACAAGGGGTTTTACCTGATGGCTCTGTAAGGTGCAGTGCTGTCGGCAAACTGCATGGAAGCTACTGATGATCATCAGCATGTCCTATTGTTTAATTGCAACTCTAATGGTTTTATTTATATAAGTATCTTTAAATTATGGAGTTTTCTTTCATCCTCTTCTGGAAGTGGTCATCTGTTGCCCTCCTTTGCTTTTGCCTTTGGCTGGTGATTTGTAGCCTCTGCATCCCTACAGTTGCAGTTCTCTGAAGCCACCCTGGTTGGGAATCAGGCACTGAGTGAAGGTTTATGTCCTAAAAGAAATGTGGAGCTCTTTAACTATTTCCTTTTTATAATCCTGCTGTTTTCGGTTTTTGCTCTGACTTGTGTTTTTAAATTTTGAAGTCTTTAATATTTTCCTGTGGGGCAAAGTCCAAGAAGAAAAGAAATCCTCTAAAGAGTGATAGAAATTGTTAACAAGGAAAGTTTGCAAATCACCATGTTTTATTTTAGTTTTCAAAAACTATAAGCAGACATACAAAAATCCCAGCAGTTACCCATATCTGCTGATCCCTCTGTCCTCTGAGAAGAGGGAAGAGATTTATGGAATCCACAGGGGCTAGGGCCACATAACCCAGTTTGAGCTTAGAAGGCACTAGCTCCTTAATGCCAAGTAAATTTTGGAAATGATTCTCCTTTGCTGACAGTACCCTCATTACTGATTGTGTAGAGTAATTTATCAGGCATTTCTTAAAATAAACCGTTCATTTATACTAATAGGACTTGGCAGGAAGAAAAAATTGGCAGGACTTGAAGTTCCTAGTGTGGGTTTCTTTTTCTTTTTCTTTTTCTTTCTTCTTCTTCTTTTTTTATTTTGTTGCCTTTAAAAAATTTAAAAACACCAGCATTGAAAAGTTTTAAATATTTTGAGGAAACAGTTTTCAGGGGCCAGCTTGAAATTCATTAAAGCGTAAAGAATGGCATTATAAATCTGCAAAATGGAAGAAAGGAAATATTTCCAATGACAAAGTTTACCAAAAGAAAAATTAAGTACAATGTATCTGATTTTATCTTTCTGCACTCTTAAAAAATTGGGTTCCTCATGTTGATAACTTTGTTACCTATTTTTGGTGTCACATGGGCTTTTGAAGAATGCTCATTTCCCTTTTTCTTCTCCATGTACAGTTACAATCTCCTGATCCTTGGAGTCTGTGTCAGCTAGCTGCTTCTCCTTAGTTATGCACGTAATGTATCAGTGTTGTTTATATATACCCAAGATAGTTATTCTCAAGGCTTTCTTATTATCTCTGTATTCTTAGCCTTGGGTCTCTGACAATAAATTTCCATCTTACATTCCATTGGAATTAAAAGGACATCACCAGTATTGATAACCTTTTTTTCCTGAATAAAATGATAGTGATGGAAATCATAATAAAAGATAAGTAACAGTTGAATCTGCAGGTTCAGGAAAACTGAATTAGCCCTCTGCCAGCACTGGGAATGAGGCTGGTCTGAGAACCAAACTCAGACAAAATGCTATAGTGCAAGGAAGATACACACACACACACACACACACACACACGTAAACATTTGTAACCACACACCCCTATATATAGACATATTTTTAAAATAATGGACCTATATAAGTTACAGCATGTATTGCGATTCAGACTTGCCAGGAGGTTGTGTGAGTTCAGACCAAAACAGAAAGAATAAATGTTTTCTGAGAATGAATAGAGTTTTTAAAAAGTTCAGGGGTCTACTGATGGTTGAGTCACACTAAAAAGGGGTAACATGGGCTAAGTGAAACTTACAGGAACAAAGGCAAGTGTTTTCCTACCATTGAATTAGCAGACTCTACCTGCTTCTCAGGCAATTTCTTTAACTGACTTTTTAACATCAAATGGTTGTCCCTGTTTTCATCTTCTTTCCTATCTGGACCTTAGAGCTTGTTATTTGTCTAAAACTCAACTTACAGATTGTTTTGTAATATTCAAGCTTTTGCATAATTGATAGTATGAGGTGTATGCCTCCCTTCCACAAAAAATCTAGAAGGAAATATATTCAAATGTTAAAGACAATGTTATGATATTAATAATAATTCTTCCTGGGTGATAAGATTTTGGGTAATTTTTATCTTTATTTTTCTTCAGTATTTTAAAATAATTTACTATAGTATTTAGAAAAATGTTTCCAGAAAAATGGGAAAAGGTCATATACCTTATTTTTTAGAAGTACAGTGTTAATTAATAAAATATTGTTTTTTCCTAGAAAGTTAAAATTGTGCCCATTATTTCTTTCTACATGTGCATTGAGAATCAAGGTTCTTCACAATCATATTATATTCTGTTTAGCCTTATTTTTATTACATATCTATAATTTTTAAATATGCCTGACCAATTCATCAGTAACTTTTAATTCTCTAGTTTTTTAATACTTTTATTGCCAATGTAAGTAGTCTTGCTTTGTTTCCTTTCTTTTCATTTTTCAGGCTATTAATACAAGCATATTCCAGTTTATTTTGATTATGATCTGTGGCTTATGACATAAGGAAATTTGGTAGTAAACACTTGGGCCTTGTAAATTTCTTCTGCTCCTAACCAAAGATTTCTAGCAAAATAATTAGCAGAGGTGTTCTTGCAGCCACCACATTTAGGTCATTGTCTTTAATTTCAAACCAAAAGATAGTCTAGAAAAGTTTGAGGGCAGTGTATATTTAGATTAGCACATGCATCCTTTGAGCCTAAATATAGTAAGAGAATCCAGAAAAATATATCATTCCTGTCAAGGAAAAAAGTGGTATGAGGGGGCCGTGTTCCTTACCCCTTTTCAGATTAAATTCATCTCATGAAATTGCCATGTTCTTATTTAGCAAAACAGAAGCATAGAGGAACACAGTTATTTTATGATAAAGATTCTTTTTTATCACAGTATCTTTGGATGTCCAACCAATTCTGGTCTTTTCACTATAGTCTTTTAACCCTTCTAACCACAGGTTGCCTTTCCTGAGTTAATGTGTTTTTCTGGAAAGGGGACTCAGTTAACAGGAATGAGTGAGAGAAAAACTTCCATGTGACTCTGCCTTTGTTAGTGCTGTGGTTATGATGTGGTGGGACGATATTGGAGTCCAGTTGATTCCGTGCTGAGAAAGGCTGACTTTGAGCATAAAGCTTCTTCCTGGCATCAGTGACTAGTGAGACACCCAGCCAGAAATGAAAATGAAATCTGTCTTTTGTGACAAACTCTGGGTGGTCACAACATCCAAAAGCTTACTCTGTGGAGACCAACTAATGCCAGCCAGAGGACATCAGGCTACCTTGTCCTCTTGCTAAAAATTATTTCAGTCCTGGAGCTGTGACCACCTCCTTTTCAGGGAATCCCACATAGAATGAGGTAGAACTTTCTGGCTCCACAGGCAAATTAGCTTTGATAGGCTCAGAAAGCTTTTCTTAATTAGTTTGCCTATATGTATAGCATTCTTACTTCCCTTTTGTTCTCCTTTAATATTCAGTAAAGGGAACTTTGCTGAACATTTCAACCAATTTCAATGAAAACTAATAAGTAAAACTAATTTTGTTCCTGTTTATTTTAGGGCAGGAGGGGTGTTAAGGGGTCCACAGGAGAGGGCATAAGAATCAGAGGGGAGAAGGAGAAAAGGTAGGTGAAGCCCAGGGGGAGAGACTGGGGGTTGGTTCAGACACTCCTTTTCAGCCATTGATTTGCTGTCCAATGAAAAACTCTGAAGATCTCTATGTCTTATTAAAGGAAATAATCCCATTGGTGAATTACTGAGAAAATGTACCAATGTTGATGTGCTTACAACTTCATGCAGGTTTACTTAGGCTGGGATCCTAGATTTGCTCTCAGCTGTGAACTTTAGAAATTTCTCAGTTATTTGACCTGAATTGCTATGGTTTACTCTCCCAGTAGGTTACAGGCCCTGATAAAATTGGTTTATACCCTTTAAACTCACTCATAAAACTAATTTGCAGCAAAAAGCCTGTTAAATTCTGAGCTCCTAAAGGGCAATGGTGTCTCTATCATTTTAGATTCTTCAGTGCTAAGCATGACTGTATGACTCAATCAATGACTTGTTGAATGAGTGTGTATTAAATTTTTGTGTGGGAAAAGCTTTCACAGTTTCTGGACCTTTCTAACCCTGAATATGATACCTTTTTCTTAATCTAATAAAAACCTAATATGGCACATTGATATTCACAAGATGGTTTGAGCATGGCTTCCCGGCAAAGAGAAGAAGGTAGTTTGGGGCCATTTTGTGTGTGTTAGGGGTGAGGGGGTGGTGAGTTTCACAGCTTTATCAAAAATTGGTTCTGCTCCACTCATCAGCATGCCTTTATCATCTTTTGAAACTTAAGCTCCTGTGATGGTGTCTCCCTCGGACAGGCTAAGAGCATTCTTTTCATTCTCATTTTCAGTGTTTCAAGTGGGCCACTCAGAACTGCTTAGGTCATCCTCTTCTCATAGCGATTTCTAATACTTTTATGTCATTAAAATTCTACATTACCGAGGATTACATCGAGAGGGCGAGATTTGCTTGCTTCTGGGAGGAACTCTTGTAGACTAATCCCTTACTAATACAGATGAATTCTTGACCTCTTGGGCCAGAAAGTACACCCTTTGATCTCTTTCCAGTTCATCTTTTCTGTAGCAGGGACTGGAAAAGAAATAACTTTAAAACAATTATGAGTACAATGCTAAAATTACTCTTACATGCCTTGAGAATAGTTTAACATTGTTATTTGATGTGATTATAGTTGATGCAGGTACTACCTGGACTGTGGAGAACTGGAAAGAATAAATAATGAACAAAGAGTTAGAATACAGCTTTCGTCCTTATATGTTTTGTTACCTGTAGCAAGTCACTTAATCATGCCAATCCTCCCTGTCTTCACTGTAAAATAAATAACTTTACCTACTATCAGAAATTAATATTAGTGTATATATCTATAGGAGCCCATAAATGCAAGGTAATATTGCATGTAATAGATGAATAGCAAAAATATTTTTGAAGAAACCACTTAACAGGGGACATTTACCTTCAAGGCAGGCTCAATAATTAGTTTTAGCTGGTCAAAACTGTCACAGTCTCTGCCATCATAATTTCCCCCACACTTCTCCAACATTTATACACTTCACAGTTTTTACATAAATTTTATCAATGGAAGACAGCCTCTTATAGTGAACTAGAATATATACAAAAGTGATATCAACCATTTCTTCTATTAGGGAGAATAAGCTGCTGGATTGTCCGCTGCTGGATTGTCCCCTCCTGGAGAAGATGGCTGTTCTCAGATTAACGTGGTCTGCCTATCTGTTTTCTCACTAATTCTTTAGGGATAAGAACCATGACTAAATTAGCTCAGTGAAATGAATTTTGACAATTTGGCAGTTTTCAATCTTCCAGTAACCGAATCCTTACAGTATCTTCAAAGATAAGTGTGTCTTATAAATCCTATTAAAGAAAGCTTAGTCACAGTTAGAGAACTTACATTTGATATTGAGATTTCTTTGGACCAAATTAGTAATCAGGAACTTAAGGTAGATCCAGGAAAAGCCTCCAAGGCTTGGTCATAATCACTGGGAAATATTAATACATCTATAAGCACTTTTTGTTTTTCTTTTTCTGCGGGCAGCAAGAAACGCTGGCTTGCAGCTGGCATTCTTTTCCCTCCCTTTTTCTTTCATTTGCAGCACATGGTTCCATTTTCAATGTAGCATATAAAGAAAAAGAAGTTAAGGTATTAAAAATGCTTGTAATGTCTTCTAAATTGGTGGATTTCAGAGTGAAGAATTGTAACTGTATTACGATTTGGCAAAATTATTAATTAGGCTTCTGTTTGTAATTTGGTTTAAAGAAAAGTAGTTTTAGGGACAGGCATGGTGGCTCATGCCAGTAATCCCAGCATTTTGGAAGGCTGAAGTGGGAGGATCATTTGAGTCAAGGAGTTCAAGACCAGCCTGGGCAACATAGTGAGACCCTGTCACCACAAAAATAATGAAAAAAAATTTTTAATTAGCTCATGGTGGTAGAGTATGTCTGTAGTCATAGCTACTCAGGAAACTGAGATGAGAGGATTACTTGAACCCAGGGGTCTGAGGCTGCAGTGAGCTATGATTGCCCTACTGTACTTTAGCCTGGACAACCGAAGGAGACCCTATCTCCAAATAAGAAGAAAAAACAAAAACAAAAAATCTTAGCTTGCATAATGCCTTGAATTTTCCTATGGAAGGTCAGTAAATGAAATATTGACTAAGGCTTATGAAATTTGAGTATATGATTTCAGTCATGTGTATTGACAATAATACACTGATACCACAGTTCAAGAAGAAAATGATTCAGCAAGTAATAGAAGAATAAAGATGGCCACTATTAACTAATTTGCTAATGATTCTTTTCCATAAGATATGTGTTATAGGATGTTCTTAGTTTCATATATTCAATGTAACACTTTTGATTAGTAAGAATTACTTATTATCTCAGCTGTGAGGTTGGCCTTAACATAAGTGATTTGTCTTAAACTGGTAATTATGTCTAATTTCAATTATGTTAATGAAAGGTAAAGATATCCATAGACTAGAAATTAAGAGTATACTAGTAGAAACAATTCCAAATATTTTTGCTAATTATATTCTTGCATATTATTCAAATAAGGAGCCATATTGAGCAATTATCTGTGGAAAAAACCAAAAAAAATAATTAATTTATAAAATAAATAAAAAATAAAAAAATCTGAGGTAAGTATACAAGAGTAGTACTCAAAATACCTTAACAACAGTTAATCATACCCCCTCACTAAAAATAACAGAGTGCTGGCCAGGGCATTGGAATGGTGTCACTGAAGCTGCATCCCGAACTGGATGTTAGCCTTAATGTTTGGATCATTAAGAATTCCAGCGGGATCCCAGGTTGGGCATAGGTGATGCAGGACAGCAGTTATTTACTAATTAATATGAAATAGATTAGTATTCTAGTAACCAATATGAATGTACCAGTACACACAAACTTAATGTCAGCCCTGGTGAAAAGCTAATAATTCATTAGTAACTGTTTGATTCGTTTTTTATTAAACTTTACAAAAGCAATCTGTCTTGATTCTTAGGCCTCCACTGTCAGAATTGAATTATAAGTCCTGGACAGATACAAGAAAAGAGAATACTGGTTACAATATTGTATGCAAATCCTAAGGAGGTATCTGAGAGTTTCATTTCTGATAAGGAAGACCAGTTTGTAGCACACAAACCCTTCCAGCAAGAACAGTAAGAAAAACTGAATAAGTTTTCAAAAATCTGTTTAAAATCACTGGGGAACTACCAAGAGAGTTAGGGCTCCAGGGCTAACATCCCAAAGAGAAAGGAAACATATCGGAGTAAGCCCTATATACTCTTTCCCTTTCCCCGCTTAGGACATTACCATTTCTTGGTGCATGGGATAAAGATCTACCAGAAATGGTGACTTAAAGCTTGCGCCAATGTTTCTAGGTCTGGTTTAGGGACACTAAATCAGTCAGCACTTATGGGTCCAAGATCTCAGAGAAAAGTAGATGTTGGAGATAAATTTAAGACTGAAAGGCAGAGAGAAGAAGGCAGACCAGCTAGTGATCTTGGGATCTAAGGATCAACATGACAATAAGATTCTGGGATTTCTTTTTGCTTCACATATCTCAAGTTGGGTGTTGGAGAAACTGGTAACCAAGAAATTTTGACCAAAAATAAAAATAAAAATAAAGCCTCAAGAAATCCCTGCTCTCTCTAGCCAAAGAACCAGGAAAGGGGCAGGCTAGCATGACAGAAAATATTTAGACAGTAACCTCCCTACTTCAGCCAAACACCACAGGAAAAAAAGGCAGCCCCACTTCCACCTCTTTCAGCAAAGGCAGAGTGAGAAGCATAGACCTTCATTCCTACCTGGCATTAATGATGCCCACGTCCACATCAAAAGTAGAGACCCATGGGGAGAAGGTAATTCCTCCCCCACCTGGTGGTAACAGGCATGCCTGCCTGTCTCTGCTGGTGAGGTGTTAGAGACCAAGGGGGAAAGCCTGGACTGTTATCTTCCAGCAGTAACAAGCCATGCACTCCACCACCTGCTGTATCCATGAAAGCCACATGAGTAGGAGCAAGAAGGTCTCTGGTATCAGCAGAGACCCAAGGGGAGCCCGAAGCGCCACCTCTGCCCAGTAGTATTGAGAAGTCATTCCCACCGCAGCATCGTGTCAGTGGAGACCAAATAGGGGCCTGGGCTTCCACCCCCAGCTGCCATAATGAGGCAGGACCCCTTCCCTGACCAGCATGGAATCAGAGGAGGCTTCCTAAGACAGAAGATTGAAATTACACCCAAAATGTCTAGGCGTACAATTGAAAATCAGTCTTCATACCAAGAAAATCTCAGCTTGAAGGGAGGGGGGAAACAATCAATGGATGCCAGTGATGAGACTGTAGAGATGTTGGAATTATCTGGCAAAAGTTTTGAGGCAGCTATGATATAAAAGCTTCAACAAGAAGTTGCAAGCACACATAAAACAATGGGAAAAGTAGGAAGTTTTAGCAAGAAAATAGAATATCTCTGCAAAAAAACAGAAGATATAAAGAAGGACCAAATGGAAATGATAAAACATGTTGAGCCCATACAGTTTCTGTTCTCTTCAGATGGATCTCTGTGTGGGTTGGGGTCTGCATTCAAAGTCCAGACATTTCTCAGGTCTGTCTCAGCCTTTGCTTTCCACATGACCCTCTCATGGCTCCTACTCATGGCAGTTCAGGCAGGCCTGATACAATCTCCCCTGGGCAATGAGGGAACATGAATCTACTACATCCTCCTGGCCAGAGAGTTCAGCCCAGGGCTAGGCACATAACCAAGTCCAGATAACATGAGAAAGTTCTTGAATGCTATCTGTAATTATCGGGAAAACTCTCTCTTCAGTTTGTCACTTAATTATTAGAATAATTATTAGAGCTATTACAGCACAGGCTTCTTGCTGCCATATTTGTCACCACTTAGTTGGAGCCTGCTTGAAGTGAGCCAGGAGACAGCAATTAAGACATGATCATTATTAGGATCCTGGTGACAGGGTTTCATCACCAGGATCCATCTAGACTTTCTTGAGTTAAACTTTTCTTTTTAAAATATTATTTTATTTTATTGTAAGAAAACACTGTGAGATTTACTGTCTTAAACTTTTAAGTGTGCAATACAATGTTATTAACTATAGGAACAATATCGTACGGCACATCTCTAGAAAGTTTTCATCTTGCGTAATTGAAACTTTATGCCCATTGATTAGCAGTTGCCCATTCTCCTCCCTCTTAGGCCCCAGTAATCACCGTTCTACACTCTGATTCTGTGAAATTGACTATTTTAGATATCTTGGGGAAGGGGAATCAGGCAGTCTTTATCCTGTGACTGGTTTATTTCACTTAGCATAATGTCTTTAAGGTTCATCCATATGGCATGAATTTTCACATCCTTCCAAATAGCAGGTAGGTAGCATGATCTTCTTTTTTAGGGTCAATAATATTCCATTGTATGTATATACATTTTATTAATCCATTCATCCATTGATGGACATTTAGTTTGTTTCTTAGTTACTATGAATAGTGCTGCAGTGAACATTGGGGTGCTAATGTCTTTTGAGATCTTGATTTCAATTCTTTTGGATAAATACCCAGAAGTGGGATGGCTGGATTTTGAATTGAGTTCTTGAGAAAAAGTCTTATGAAAGAGTCTCAAGAAATAGAGTCCTAAAGAGAAAAAGCATACTTTATATTATCATTTTTTGGATTAAAATGTGGAAAAGAACTGACTTAATATTATTATGTACCTTTTGTTTATAAAGCACTGTATTAGGTTTTACACTCATCAATTCATCTAATCCTCATAAAACCCAATGTGGTGAGGGTGATTTCCACAGTTAACAAATGTGTGAAGGAGGAGGCTCAGAAGGGTTAGGAAATGTGTCCAAGTCACCTTGATTAGTAATGACCCAGGAAAAATTCAAGGCCAGAAGTGGTTGCTCCCAAAAGCTGACTTCAAAATAAGATTTATCTGTAAATATTTGAGGAAGATAAGAATGTATTACAAATAACTTCTAAATCAATGAATTTTCACTGCTGTAGTAAAACTTTGATATGGTTTGGCTGTGTCTCCACCCAAATCTTATTTTGAATTATTTGTAGTTCCCATAATCGCCATGTGTCATGGGAGGGACCCAGTGGGCGCTTGCTCCCATGCTGCTGTTCTTATGCTAGTGAGTGAGTTCTCATGAGATCTGATGGTTTTATAAGAGGCTTTACCTGCTTTTACTTGGCACTTCTCCTTGCTGCTGCCATTTGAAGAAGGACGTGTTTGCCTCTCCTTCTGCCATGATTATAAGTTTCCTGAGGCCTCCGGAGCCCTGTGGAACTGTGAGTCAATTAAACCTTTTTCCTTATTAAATTACCCAGTCTTGGGTATTTCCTCATAGCAGCATGAGAGTGGACTAATATAGCTTTCAGTGTATTCTAAATACTTAGCCAGGATACAGAGGAGAGTTTACTTTTCTCTGAAAGCCTAACTCAGATCTGAGAAATAATTCCAACAGCTAATAGAATAAACAACAGTATGGACCACAGAAATTATTTGCAGACAAATAAAATTAATTTAAATGCAGTGTTGAAATAATTCAAAAATATTGTCATCATGTGTTTACTTATATGCATATGATAATTTAAATTCCGATCACTTTATCTTGAGAAAATAAACATTTGAGATATTACCAATGATTTTTTAAAAACTCTTTAACTTAAAAAGTGATGAATAAATATTTGAATGTTATCTGTTTTAGAATTATACTCTGTCTTTAGACAATGACTGGTGTGCATTCTTTTCATCTGTAAGCAAGGAACTAAATTACTCTCTTGATGCAGTCCTTTTATTTGCTAGTCAAAGAATATCACAAATGATTGAAAGGATTTATAAAATGAGGTGGCTGAGATTTGTTCTTATTTGCTTGCAGCTGAAAGCATAATACACTTAATGCTTCCAGGATATGGAGGAGCTAACAGATGTCAAAAGAGCAGAGAGAGTGATTTTGCAAAGATCGTTCAAAAAGCAAACAAAAATCCTTTCTTTTACAAAATTCATAAACTTTCTCTGTCAGACATTAATTGTCTTTGACAGAAAATGCATTTACTGTTTATATAGAATGTATCTTTTCCCTTTTAAATTAAAAAGAAATTAAAGTTGTTATGATAAAGGTAAAACCACTGGATTAAAATTAGTGCAACACAAGTTTGTCTTCATCAAAAGAACCATTACCGTAAGCTCTATCTTTGTACCACTTTATTGTCAATGCAATGTAGACAAATAATTTTGCTTAAAGATAGCAACAAAATAATTTAAAATCAAAGAATGTTTCTACTTGCTGTTTTGCTTAAACAGCTTTTTAACTGATTTGCATTTCCAGGAACTGCCATTTGACACTAGAGATTTTATTCAGCAAATTCAGAGACTGTGTATGTATTCTAGTGATCAGAGGTCTGTAGGGCTGCCTAGCTAGGTCAACTTCGTATGCTTGAAGGAATAATCGTAACATTGCACATTAGAATTATAAGAGAAAGATGATAGTTTGAGGAATAAATTGCTTAATGCTGTTTCCATAGGTCCCATGTAAACAAATAGTAGAATGCTGGCAAGTTTTTACAATCAAGGCCAATGTTTAATAAAGACAGGAAGGAATAAAAAATTGAAATATTATTTCTGGATTTACATTTTATCTAATTTCAGTCCAAATTCCTAATGCTAAAACAATCCAAAAATATACTGAAGCTCTCACCTGGGCTGCCACCATGCTCTTATAAACATGTTACTTAAATGAATTGATTTGTTTCTGACAGAAGCTCCCTTTGGAATTAATCAGGAATACTACAAATATAGTAACTATTTGGCCTTACACATCATTTTTCCCTCTTTTGTTGGTCTAGCCCCTCTTTTTTCTCGGGTAACTCCTCCCACACGTGGAGATCAGGAGCAAAGATTTTAATCCTATCCTCTGACTGCACATGATTTGTCAAGGTTTGGCCTAAGATGAGTAAATATGAAGCATTACCACAGAAAATTTGCAATTATAATGGAAGAAACCATTTTTTTATTCGGTGGTGGGCAAAGCTGCATTGACTTAATAAAAACAAAGTCATATTAAATTTATATATCTGTCTTAAGACGTATCTGGACTTTAGAAATATGAACATGTGCCTGTGTCATAGAACAGGAAGGAAGAGTGTATATTTTTTAAACTGTTACTCTAAAGCAAGGTACAGCAGTTAAGGAGTTTTATGGGGGGCAATGTCATCTGTGCACATCCCAATCTGTTCACGTACTCAGAGTTCCATTATCAGGAGGATACTAAGGTAGATTAAATTGTTCACAGGGTTATTGTTAAAAGTCCTACATATTCTGGTCTTGTATTAAAAATCATTACTTTGATGAGAAGGGTATGTCGAGGGTTCTTCAATTTGTCTTACCCCCTTGTTCTGATTCCATATTCGCCAGCAACCTATTAATTGCCATGAAGAAAATATGCTGATGATATATGCTGGACTTGTAGCTATCTGGTCCACGTGACAATGGTTTCTGATGCAAATGAAGTCTCTACTTGTAATTATGCTTCCATGTAGTTGACTGTAGGTGGAGAATGGGCCAATCATGGGAACATAAATGTCAGTGCTTCATGTGGCAGCTGTATACATTAAGGAGTGGTAATTTGGTGCCCATATTAGTTTTAAAGACAGTTTGATTTGAGTTTATCAGTTGTCATGAGACTGAGAACTATTAAGAATCAGGTACTGGGCCTTTGGAGCACAAGGCTACATCTAGCTGGAATTCCCTCAAACAACTTGTTCTCAAACCTTTCCATATATCAACATTGCTTAGGGAGGCTTTTAAAAGTACAGATTTCTGTGCTGGATATTCTATTCAGTAGATAAGGCACAGTCCAGCTATTTGTATTATTTAAGAACACTCCTTAGATAATTCTAATGCATATCCACATTTAGGAAGCACTGTCTTAGACTATCTCTATAAAACATTCATATGTGCCTTCTTTTAGCTGATTTTTAAAGCCATAATTAGATTTCATGAGTTACTGGCATTGCATGCATTACACTTATAAATTTGACTCTAGATGAAATTCCTGGTTGATTATCTAAGGTACACATCTCTGGGTTTGCAGAAGAGGTGGAATGGAGGGATGGCAACAAAAATTCAAATTTGCATCTTTGATGTGGTAAATAGGCAGCCAAGCTCACTACTCCTGTCCCTAGAGACTGCAGTTCAGAAATGATTGGTGATTACCCTTAATTTTAATGACATTCTTTCTCTAGTTAGTTATTTCATTGGTCAGCTCCTGATAGTTTTTACTTTGTTTTCATAATTATAGTATATTATACAAGACTATTTGCATTGACTAGCAATATCTATGCCTCTGCCTTCATTCTTGCTGTTGAGAAGTCAGCGCCCTATCTAAGTTTTGTTACTTTATAGGTAATCTTTTTTCTTTCTCCTTCGACTTTTAAATTTAAATTTTTGTCTTGGACTTTATTTTTTGTTGTTATTGTTTGCTTGTTAGTTTTGTTTTTGCAGTCTTACTAAATGTAAGATGTATCTAGGTATGGATTTATTTATATTTTTATTATCTTGTTTATAATTTGGACTTTTTGAATCTGAGAAGTCATGTTTGTCAATAGTTCTGGAAGATTCTTCAAATGTTGATAGTCTCTTTTCTCCTTCTAGAACTCTGATTAGATGTGTATTAACCCTGATTACTTTACCTTTCATGTCTTTTAACTTTCATATTTTTTAAGTCTGATTATTATCTTCAGTTCTGTTTCACAGTTCACTAAATGTCTCTTCAGCTGTACCTAATCTGCTGTTTGCAATTTGCTGTTTCTTCATCTGTATCTATACTGATGTTTAACCTTTGCATTGAGTTTTTAAATTAATAATTTACTTTTTATTTCTAAAAGTTACGTTTTCACATGTAATTATTCATATGGACTGATTTTTTTTCTTATAACTTTGATTCTTCCTCTTGAAAACATATTTGTATGTTGGATCTGATAATCTAATAGCTGAACTATATAAGGATCTGGTTCTTTTATTTATTTGTTTTGCTTTCTGTAGTTCATGGTAATTTATTTCCAGGTGTGTTTGATATGTTATGTTCCTTGGAACTTTACTTGTCAGAATTCTTTGAGGCCCAGATGGAGAACATATTCCTTTGTGTTTGTTTCAGGTAGATACCTACAAAACTTCAAACTAACAATTTTTTAAGCTTCATTTCATGTTATAGTGTTTGTTACTCTTAAAGTGGTGTGAATTCAGGCGGTAACCCTATATGAGGTATGACTTATGGTTACATTCTCAAGGAAATTTTTTTATCACCCTCCATGCAGCATCAGGGTTCTTGCCATTGTTCCATGGGATGTATTTTTATTTATAGTTCACTGTTTCACTGAAGTTATAACTTTTGGGAAGCCCAGCTTTATGGAGGTATCACAAATATGGCTCCTTATCATGTACAACCCTTAAGCTATGTTTTCTGTTCTTCTTGTGGTCATTTATACCACAGCTATAAGTTAGCAAGTATTGGCAGATGCACCTGGAGAAGCTGCTAGCTTCAGAACTTACTTAATATTTTACCATTTACTGTGTGTACTGTATCCTCCCCACTCTTCTCCTGCCCTCTGCGAAGATTTTTTCTTTATTTTTTTGTTAATGCAGCCATACATTTAAAATATTTTAAATCTGTATTCTAACATTTTGTTAATGCCCTGGATCAAGAAGATTTTTTCAGAATAGTTAATCCACCACATTTTCATAAACAGAAGTTTCATGTTCTTTTTAAAACTAAAGAAAAACAACTTCATTCTTTAATTTTTATTTCATGCCACAGACACTTTGAGCAATCAAACAATACAAGAATTTGTGAGAGTTTCAATAAACAACTTTTCCAATATGCTAATATGTTTCTGGTGAGTAAATATACGCCTAGAATAGCACTTCCCAAAATAAATGTTCCATACAATACTAATTGTAGTTACATGGTAAAATAAGCTTGGTAAACACTGGGTTAAGCAAACTTACAGATTTCATTCTCGAAGAAATTACGTGATGTATAATACACCAGCGAGCTCAAGGATCTTGGAGAGTAGGATAATTTATACCCCTGTCTTCCTAGAGGTGCACTGGAAGAAAGCTGGCTTAGACATAAAAATGACTTCCCCAAAACCATAGAGGTAGTTAGCAGCAGAGCCAAGACTAGAACCCAGTTCTCCTCACACTCCCTTTCTCTTTATTACCACAGTGAAACATTTTGTAAATAGCTACTTCGGAAACTATTTCCAGCAGTACCCCATCCTCAAATTGAAATGTGTTTAAAGCCCATCTTCTTTCACTAAATGAAAGTTGGCTTCTTTCCTAAAAACAGCTAAATAGGAATGTTCCAGAAGTTCTTCAAGAAAAATAAAATCTTAAGTAGAAAAGCAGGGGTTCCACATCTTGAACTGAAGTCGAAAATTGATGCTATTGTGGGGCTTCAACCCAAATTGACACAGAGATACAGTAATCCTGTCTGATTGTCAAAAGGGTTTGTATTCTCTTGAAAATCATAGTTTTTAGTTGGCAAGGAGCAAACTCCCAAGAACAAGTTGTGACAGAAAACTTAAAAAAAAAAAAACAAAAAAAACTACTTTTGGATTTCAACCAGCAGAATGTGCATAGTTTCTGACTGTTAGTGTATTCTTCCCCCATTATGGAAAATGGACTATGGGAACTCGGGAAGGTGAAGTGCAATGTTATTTACATTTTTGTGCCAAAACATTATGAAGTGAAATGGTCAAACATGCTGAGTGAATGCAGCATATGAAAATTAATAGGAACATCTTGAATATGTGATCTTTTACTTGAAACAATATAAATGAAAAGCGTTCTGTGGAGGTACTTTCTTGACCTCTTTTAAATGTTTCTTTTTCTTTCTTTCTTTTTAAACACTCTCCATTGTTTATAATAACCCCTTTGGATCCTAGACCTCAAAGTTCTTTCCTTTCAAAATTTCATTTTCTCTGTTTGTCTGTGTACAACAAATACCTTTCAGGGAAAAAGAAAAAAAAAAACCACAGTGTATTGAGCCAACTAAATAGTCAGTAAAAGATGTCTAATAGCATCTAGAAATAGGAAATAAGGTGAGTATTGGGTTGGGAATCTGAGTGTCGGTGTCCCATTTAGTCATCAATCCATGAAAACAAGTAATTATATGCAAAGGTATTCGAAAGGGATGAGAACACTGATAATGGTAAGTAGAAAACTTCCAAATGAAAGCTAGAGAGTGACTTGGACATTTCTGAGAAGGTGCTTTGGAGGATGGCAACTTGGTAGACTTCATACTAACAAAGAATATGTTAGAGAATTAACGATGATGAGGCAAAGGAGAAGGAAGAGAAGAAGGAGAAATATTGAGCTTTGTTAGGTACCAGGTTAAGCACTGGCCATATATGACTGTTTTATTGTATCAGTACCTCAAAAGCTAGGAGGCATCTTCTATCATCATTCCTGTTTTATAAGTGAGGCTTAAAGAGCTAACGTAACTTATTTGAGATTTTATATCATACATAGCAGACCAGAGATTTGAACTCAGTTTTTTCTGATACCACACCCCAGTCTTCATCACTAAGCTATATTGCCTTCTATACAAGGTGTGGCTATAGGTTGCATCTTTTTTATGTCTTAGATATTGTGGAGAAAGGGTTTGACTTTATGCTATGAATCTAGACCAATGAAACTTTGAAGCCAACTGATAGACCCAGAAGTTTGGCCCTGAGGCAGTGCCCAAAAGAGAGGATGACAGTGAGTGAAGGTCAGACCGAGATGAGACAAGGCAGGTCCCTGAGGGGAAGCCAGGCACAACCTGAAAGCTGAATGTCCAAAGAGTAAGGTAGAGTAAGGCCAGAATTGACTGGGATATAAACAAAGTATGAAGTGGGTCAGGGTAATTCTGACAAAGAATTTTCTAGTGGTCATGACCAAGTTTCCTCAGTCTATAGCATGCATTGCATACTGTGGGGTTCATTTAAGTCTTGGGTTACATTTTTATTTGTTCAATGGGATGGAGAAAACATGAGATGATGCACAGTTTAATTCCATGAATATTAAACTGACCTTCAGTATCAGTATTAATACTTAAAGTACACAGCATTTCATAGTTATAGTAATAGATCCAAGTTGAAATGTGTGCCTTATTTTTTTTTTTTTTTGCAAAAACTGCATATTGGGATGTCCTTACAAAAGTTTTTTTAATTTGGAAAATATGATTGCTCTCTTTGTAAGTAATTTCAATGTCTTAACTCAAGATCTCTGAAACTACACTGTTTTTCTATTCTCTGACGTCCTTTCCTCCTCTTGTACTCACCCTGGATTATTGGTTGCATTAGTCATGGTGGCTGGAAACGACAGTCATCCTAGCCTGCTTCTACTCTTACTCCCCATATCCATCTGGTCAATGGAACTCTCACTTCCATGTCATATGTATCTCTTAGATTTATCTCTTCTTCTCCATTCCTACATTTCCCATACTGTGTACCTTACAGGCCAATAGCTTTCTCATGTCCAACCTTTGGGTCAGCCACTGATTCTCAGTCCACTTTATTGTTATCAAACTTACAGAGTCACATGATGAAAAGCATGGATCCCCAAAGAAATGGTAGGCTGCTTTGCTTCGAAGAGGTGATGCAAGTTGTAGGTACTTTTAGGATTTAGGGCTTCATGGTATTATGTACATACTCTGTATGCCCTTTGCTTATAAGTCAGAATTCATATTCTATATTCTGAAATACAAGGACTTCTTTACCAAGACCCCATTCATCTTCCCTACTTGTCTTGCCTCACGGCCAAACTCATGCTGTATAGATTAGCCACTCAGATATTTTGGCAGCTTTATGCAGTTGCATGACTTCTGTTATTTCCTATGCTTGAAAGGTATATCCCTATAATGCCCACCAGGAGATCTCCAATCCCTCCTTTAGAATTGAAGATTCAGCAATTCTGATAGAATCCTCAGCCACACACAGATTTTCCAACCTGCCTTACTTTTCTGCATACATGCATTTCCTAGCATTTATCAAATTGTATTATAGCAATAATTTGATATTATGTCTTTTCCCTCCCCAGTGATCTTCTTGACTGTAGACTCATATTTATCTTTCATCCTGAGCCCCTTGTAAAAACTTGGTTCAATAAATTTCCTGTACTGTTTGATTGATTATGACAAAAGAATAACTGTGGCTCCTTTGATACAAATTCTGTTGGTTCTATGGTACACTCCTTTTTGTGAGATTCTTTAACTGTATAAATGAATAATTTTTAAAAGGGAAAAATATGTATTTTGAATTGCTGAGGTAGAACGTCAATATATTGAGAAATTTTTATAAGAATTTTTTCGTTAACAGTAGTAAAAGATCAGAAGCTTTAGTCAAAATAAGTGAATTTTAACTCATTTTAGCCCATAATACATCCTGGTGCTAGTGAGTAATATTTCAAAGCACATTGGTGTCTTGGGTTTAAATAAATCTTTTCTTTAATGCTGTAAGGTTCAAATACAACCACTTATTTTGTCTGTTTCCTTGATGCTTTGTGCATGCTACTTAACTCTCTGAGCATTATAATCCCTACTGTAAGTGCAGAAAATAATATCTACCTCCCAGAACTATCATAAGGATTTAAGGAGGCAAAATACCTAAGTTACTGAAATAGCAGCTGACCTAGCATTTAATAGTAATTTTTTTCTCTTTTATATTTTTAAAAATAATTTTTGTTAAATGGACTGTACCCCAAAGTGTTGTTAGGTTCAAAAATGCATTATAGCTCATCATTTCTCATTACAAGCTAAACTACCACAGCGCCATTGCAAATCCCTGCAGATTTTTGCTTTAGGAAGATTGCTGTAGAATTAATGGGTGAATCACTTTGCTCTGCTGGATGGAAGCCCACAGCCACTTTGGGCAAAGGAATTCTTATGAGACAGGATGGACTCTTGGCCCAGACACATTTCTGATTCGATCAAAAATGCCCTGAAAGGCCACCAGAGCTACCTCTTCCATGAAGAGTGCCGGGAGCTGATGTCTCCTCTTCGTGTACCAGGAGGCTCTTTAGTTCCCTAGAATTGGTGCTCTTATTTATCCAAACACTCAAATCAGACCTTTTTTTTTTTCAAAAAAAAAAAAAAACAAAAAACTAACATCAAGGTTATTGGAAAATTTTGATAACTTTTATGTAGTATATTTTGCTTGGGGATAGCATACTCCTTTTGAAAGCTTCTAAAGAAAGCATATAAAAAATATCCTGTGCATTTTGTGTGAAAGATTGACAAAAGTATATTTTCCTAAAGAAAGTTACCCAAACAACCAGAAGAAAAGTAAGGCAGAGTGAAAGGATAGAAAAGGGTTGGTTGATGGTTGACATGTGAAACCCCTTACCATTCATAAAATATTTAGGTTATTTGAGCTAAGGAGGAAATTGCTAAGGATTAGGTATATAGCACTTGACCATGTCTTAGAAGTGCTACTCTGTAAAATTTGTCAAAGAGGAAAAAAGAAAAAGAAAAGAAAGCAATTTCATTAGGCAATTTGGACTTTGCATCCTGTCGTTTATTAAATTTGTCAGTTGAGGCAGTTAGGATTATGGCAATAGATTTATTAATTTTTCAGAAAATCTGGCATGGAAAAGCCTTATCCTTGGCAGTAACCTGGAAAACACAGAGAAGAAAGTTTGTGAAACAAGCAGAATGCTGAATACCTGCAGTGAAAAAATCATTACTATAGCAAACCTGCCCTAGATGAAGCCAGGTAACAGATTTTGGAAGGACTAGATTCCTGAAAAACAGTGAGATTTTATTCAGAATCTTTTTTGTAGACAGGAAAATCCTTTCTTAGCACGAATGCTATGGTGGCTGCACTGACTGTGGGCCTGGAAAATGACATTGTGCTCCAAGCAGACATTTGTTTTCACTTCTGACATTCAAAAATCATTGCTATCAATGTCTCAAGATTTATCCTTGTCTACCCAGCCAAAAAGCTGGGCTTACTCCTTTGAAACCTTTACATAATGTTGGGGGCTGCAGCACTCTGAGATCATCTTGCTGATGCTCCATGCCTTGGATGATGGGTGTGGCCTTGTTTGAGAGTGGCTGTAGTCTCAGGCAGGACTAGGACAGCATGAGGGTGTTGTACTAATGGCCTTTTAAAGTCTTTGCTGTTCATTCTGGATACCACGGAAAGAAGGTTCTCATTATTTTCTTCTACTGCTTACTGTAGGTTCAAGTTGCTTTATTTCTTGTGTTTTCTACCCAGGAAGGTGTACAGGGTATACAGAGGGTTCTATATTGTATACGGAAGTTGAAGCTACAGTGTTCTTGATTTAATAATAATCATCATAAATTGCTTGCTATACTTCAGGCACTATTTTAAACACTTTACACATATTAATTAACTTAATCACACAATCTGTATTCTAACCCTATGCAGTGGTTGCTATTATTGCCACCATTTCAGAGATATGGAAACTGAGACAGACATGGTTAAGTGTCTTGGCTGAGGTCACAGAGCCAGGAAGGGTCACTGCCAGGGTTTCTGTTGCCAGGCACATCCTGACACTGATCTCAAGCAGTCATGCCATGGTGGCAGACAATGTGTTTAACGTGAACCAGATTAGCTTGTTCTCACAGAGCAATAGTTCCATCGTGAGTACTAATAGGTAGAAAGAAGAAGATTCCTGCCAGGAAATGGATTGATAGTGAACGTGTGTGAATACTCTTCAGGATAGAGTGAAAGGGATGAAGACCTTCATCACTCCTACTTTAGTCCACACTTGAGTCACCCAGGGGATTTAACTTTTCCCCTACCTGCAGAAATCTCTGATTCAGCAAGACTTAGTGGGATTTGGAAGCTACATTTATGTAAACAATCCCAAACAATTCAGAACATCTTGGGGGTGTCTGAGATGTATTTAGTTACAGATTTATGCCTTATTCTCTCACGTTTGGGTTATTTCAAAGGGGATAGAGAGAAAATTTTATCCTAACAACTTCCCAACCAGGACCTTGTGGATGTGTCTTGGTAAGGAACTTTGCAGTACTTAAAGTACTTCATTTTCATGGGTAGATTTCATGTGTACAGTTAAGAAGGGATTTGGAGAAGCTGGCAACAGTGAGCCAGTCTACAATCTTAACCATAAAAATGAAGACTGAGTTTTTTCACAGGAGGATGCCCCTTCTTCTGAGAGGTACAGCAGATGGCAGTGTATATTTTTTCTAGAAATAAGTTCAGAAATGAAATCTTCTGGGACATTTTAAATTGGGCTGAACTTTGAACTCATGTTTATATACCTTGGACATAGGAATGGGAGAAAAATAATAACCCTAAAGATATAAGGTAATATGTGGTTTATCACATGTGCTCAGGCCCTCTGAGTTGGGATGCAGACATCTGAAAATGCCCTCATAAGTGCATTGGAGGAGGATCTGACCCCATAGACCAGCTTTTATAGCTCTTGTGAATAAAAAAAAATATGCATCTAGTCTTACATCCCTTCTAGCGAATGTTAAACGTGGCCACCAAGAAACCCAATCATTAAAAATGAAAACAAAAACTATTTCCTATGGCTTGATGTAAAGAGCAGTCTTTTTTTTTTTTTCTTGAATGGAAACAGTGACTTGAAATGGAGTAAAATTAAGCTAAATAAGAGGAAACAGTGAAATTTTGTAGACTATGGAATAGTCTCACTGGGAGCATTATGAGAGCCCCATCACTTAGTCATTACAAACTAGACCAGAAAAATGATTTGAAGATATGCTGTAAGAAGCAGGGTCATAGGGAATGGATGAATTAATTTTTTCTCTATCCCCCATGGAAATTTCTCCTGTGGTTTCAGCACACACACACACACACACACACACACACACACACACACACACCACAGTTACCTTCAAGTTGTCTTCTTTCTGACTGCAAAGTGATCATCACCAAAATAGCACTAAAAAACCCCCAAAGCCTCTTTCTATTCCTGGGTCTACATTTACTGTGTATTCTGGTCCCCTGTCTCCTTGATTATGGATAAGGTTTTCTGTTAAGACTATAAAAGCCTTACAGTTTCCACTTCGTCATCTTTAAAGCCTTGTAAACACCTTCCCCAGCAAAACCTAGTGATTGCAAGTAGTGAGCAGAACTGAACCCGATGGAGATTGAAGAGGACAACCCAATTCTATTCAAATGGTGGTTTACAGAAGCTGTTTGCTCATTTAACCTACACAACCTAAAAACCACTGAGCATTCCCTCTGTCCCTTGAGTCACACATGCTTTTTATAGATAGCTGGTAGAAATCACAATATTGAAAAGCCAATTACTTGCATATTTGGAGCTAAAAGTGGGGATTTGAAGTATGACCATCCCCAGTGTTTCCTATTCTATAGAGTGTAGCCCACACCGGGAAATATATAAATGACCAGATTTTATTCACTGTTTGTTCAATTTTCTATTACTAGCTACAATAAGATATTTGAATAAAATTTAAAGATTACTGTGGCTATCCATTTAAACACATTATTTTTGATTCTCAGATTATAGGAAATTAGGAATTGGTTACATGTTTCTATAAAGAAGCTGTTTACCTATTCCAAATAGTTGATGATAATGGGAAAGAATAAGAAGACCAATTTTTATTTTTTAACCATAATTTTATTTGGAAGACAAGACTTTTCCGTTATACTTCATTCCTTTTCTTCTTGTTGCTCATGGGCAAGACAAAACAAAATTTTCCCTCTTGTCTTATGCAATGTAATAATAAAATAAAATACTAAGAATAGTAATAATGAAAAGTAGCAACCATTTATAGAGTGCTCACAAATATGTCAGACCTTGCACTAAGTCCTTCATGGATATTGTCCAATTTTATGCTCACAACAGCTCTCTAAGTAAAATAGTCTTATCTTACTAATGGGAAACTTGATCTTAGAGAGGTTCAACTGTGCCTAAAATCATGTGAGTATTTGGCAGAACCAGGATTCAAGCCCATTTTTTTCTGACTCCAAAGCTTGTGCCTTTAATTACCTGCTATGTACCTTGAATTCCTTGTCTTAAGGAAATTATTGTATTTCCTGTGCCCTCCCTCCCCTCACAAGAGTTCACTATCCAAAATAATATTTTTGGACCATTAAACATAATAGACACAATTATTATTAATTTCACCAGTGATTAAAATGATCACAAAAGTAATATGATCATGCACAAATTCTTCGAGGAACCTAAAGAAATCAAAATTTAATGTAAATTTCTTTAGGGTTCCTAAGAAAAAAAATCAGATAATTGAAAACCATTTCCAGCACTTTTATGCTATTGCATTTGTTTTTTCAAGTGCTAGTTTTATTGAAGATTGTAAAACATATTGTTATAATCTACAGTGGAAAGGATAGTGTGTTGATTACATTTACTTTTGGAAGAGGAGGAAAATAGTGCTTTATATTACTTTTTCTACCTGGTCATCTAAAAAGATCAACTTCAAAACCCAAGAAAATTCACTTTCCACATGAAAAGCAGCCCATGGTAGTATGTTGACTAAATGGAACATGGGGTTTTGAGGTGATAGTATTTTATTACTATCTTTGTTGCAAAGGGGCTAATCCTAATCATCTAGGAACTGATTATTGCCCTACAAAGAAAAGTGTGTGTAAATTTCTTCCCGCCTTCCAAAAGCTTACAAGTTTTGGCAGCATTGTACATGTTGTGCATAAACATAACATTGGGCATAAAACTAACAGAAGAAATGCTTACAAGATATTTAAATCAAGCCTTAATTGAGCAATACAGCATTGATCTAGTTCTTTATTTTTCCCTCTTCAAGTATAATAGAATGCAAGTTTTATGAGGGCAGATACTTGGGACTTGTTAATTAATTGCAGTCTCTCTAACATTTAGAAAAGTACCTGACACATAATAGATGCTTAATAAATATTTCTTAGATAATATGAACTTTAAGAGGAGGCATCATGGGGATGCCACACCTCATCTTGCATCTATTTATATCTATGAGTTGAAGTAGTTAAGTCACCCACCTTTGTCTTTGTAAGAATGTCCAGGCCATTACCCTTCTCAGGCAAAAAAAAAACATTCTTTCAGTGCAATCAGCATTGTGGATGATTCAAAGATGGAATATCTTAAGCGAAAGCATCTGTTGGAAAACAGGATAAGGTACTCAGAGACAAAGTCCTTGTCATTTATATGTTCTCAATGATGCCTGACTTCCCATGGGTAAACACTGAGACCTAAATGTGATAATAAAAGATCAGTGCCATTGCCAGTAAAATGCACTGAGTTTCTACTAGCTTGACTGCAGAAAAAGAAAGAATGTTGGCACCATAGGACTGATTCTGCACCCATGTGGAATAATTTAATTCTGTTAATAATGCTAGAAATGTTAAGAAAACTTTTGGGGGAGGGAAAGGCAGAATATGGGGGCATGCAAAACCAGTCTTGTTTCATCTGAACTCCAGGATCCATTTGTTTTTCATTGTTTACTGTACTTATTCTGGATCTGTTTTCACTTTTATTCGTGGTCAGCTTCAATATGTCTACACGAAAGCATACTTCAGAACTAAAATGACTCTGTCTTTTTACAGTATGACTTCAGACAGTTGGACAGTTTTAGAATGCACTGGTTCCTTCTCCCATGTCTGCTTAAGGCATGCTAGTTAATATACTGCAAAGAGAAAAGGCATTGTCTCTAAAGGCACATGAATCCAACTATTGAGCTGGATTCTGGGTGTACGCCACGCCCTTTGAGCCTTATGCATAGCACCCCAGCCAAGTTCTGCCCACCCCCAGAAGTTGAGCCTTAAGCATAGCACCCTAGCCAAATTATGCCCCCTAGAAGTTCTCATGCAGTTTTCATTGACTATAGTAGAACTCATCTGGGTGTGTCCAAGGGCAGAATCTGGCTGGCTACATGTAACATACTGTTTGGGTTGGGGCATGAAGCCAAAAAAGCACTGTTTACTATTTATATGGGTCTTCACCAATTTCTGGACTCTAAAAGAGATGAACTCACTGCTTCTGAATAATTCATTCATCAAAGCAGACATGAAAAATTTTGTTCCTTGGGTTTAGTTAGAAAGCAAAGCATTTGCTGTTTCACTGTCTGGAAGCCAAAATATGTTTGGGGCTCTCCACTTCAACCCAAGCTGACATTCCCAAGCTGACAGCATCTTAAAGCAAGATGACTTGCTTTTTTGCAAAGAGGCATATATGCAAGCAATTGTGGCCATGAGGGTATGACAAAGACATTGAGATTGAACCTCCCTCAAGGTTTCCTACAAATTTTACATTCCTGTAAACCATTTGGGAAAGAATCACTTTAGTATCATCTAGACATAAATCCAGCCTAGGGAACTGTTAATGTTTCTACTGTCAGGAATCAATATTTCTTCTGTGGAGTTGACTTAATAGCAGTTGTCATTTGTTTTATGTCTTTGTGAAAAGAGTACATATTCCTTTGGGGTGCTTTTTAATATAAAGATTTTAGTGCTTTGCTTTTGAATATATTAAAAGGTTCCATGTGTATTAACAAACTATTGTAGTAGCATAGAAGAGGGTGTTGCTCTGACTTGGACTAAAATTGTTTGTGTGTAGGTGGAATGCCATCTATGGTACTTTAGAGACAGCACTGGAAACATGAAACAGTGAGGAGGAAAGTCTCCTTGAAATAGTGTGTGCATCTTGAAAAGCTACTTGGGGACTTTCCTTAAAAGGGATGGCTAGATATACTTCCAGATCCTAAACTATCAAGCATCCAAGTGAAAACCATTAAGTTTAATGAGTTACTCTGTCCATAAAAGAAAACTAAAAGCTTACAGAAATTTCAAATTTACAAGTACCTAGGGCTAGATATTCTATAATAAGTTCCTGCTTTTAAGAAGCAGCTATGTCTACACTCTGTAGTGTTGGTGGAGTTTTGTTCTCAAAGGTTCCCAGGTGGTCCTGAATAGCCAGTTTCAGGATTTTATCAAACTCAAGAGCAAGCCTTACAGATATTCAACTCTAAATCCACTCTGCTTTAAATCTTTTTTATCTTGTTCATATTTCTATGGATGTTGAGAGTAAAATCCTCATCAGGAATTTTTTTGAACAACTGAAATTCAAGACACCCTTAGCCTTCCCTTCTCAACCATTATCATTGTAACCTTCCCTGTCAACCTGATTTTCCTCTCTTTGCTTATCTTTCTTACTTTTTTCCTACATTTTATAACATAAGAGGAATTATGGTGGTTGAATGATCTTGTTATCTTATACCCATCCTTGGTTTTCCTCTCTGCCCCCTTTTATTTGTTTTGTTAAAAAAATCATCATGAATATTGATTCTAAAATCAGTTTCTAATTTTCACATATTTGTATTCAGAGTGACTCTACCACTCAACCAAATTTCTTTAACTGGTCCTTCACAATATATTCAATGTGATAGAATACATTAAAATCAATAATATTGATACAAATGCTGGGATTGGAATCCTGGAATGAACCCATGGGGCCAGTTGAGGAAGAGGCTGCAGATTTCACCTGGACTCTACCCAGCTGCCCTGAGGATGAGGAAATCTGTATCTCAGAGGGTGCTGCGTGGTCTCCATGCAGCTTCATGTGCACAGCACTTGGCAGTCTCTGGCTTCAAGTCTACATATGTCAATTTCCAGACCTATAAAATTAAAACAAGGAGGATATTCACTACCTACCTTCTAAAGTTGTAAGATTGAGTGAGTTCTTACAGGTAAAGCACTTAGCACAATGTCCATCACTCAAAAGATGCTAACTGGTAATAGTAGTAGTATAAGTAGTGGTAGTAGTCACAGTAGCAGTTGCAGTAGCTTTATTTCTTTATAGTCTCACAAGTAGGAGAGAATCATTGACAAGTTACAGGCCAATGTTATTTACATTTTCAGAGAATGTTTATTTTATTTTTATTTTGAGTTCCGGGGTACATGTGCAGGATGTGCAGGTTTGTTACATAGGTAAATGAGTGTGATGGTGGTGTGTTGTACTTATCCACCCATCACACTTAAAGTTCTAGAGCAGGAAATTTTGATGTAAGGTCTCACAGGATGAAACTGCAATGAACTAAGACAAGTGAGAAGGGGGATGGGTAGAGAAGAGGTTTCCACAGCAGGTAGAGTCTGGAGGAAATTACTCCGTTTCTCAGCAGAAACAGGTGAAGTACCTAAGGCTAGGCCATACAAATAAAACAGTCAAAAAGCTGAGATTTAGAAAAGGATGATGGCTCTTGACAAATCATCTAAAGGAAGAAGCTGGACAACCAGACAGAGGCTCAGACCATGATGAGGCTAACTTGGGGGTAGTTTGAGTTATGATGGAAGGGCTATCTGACTACGCTGGACATGTCCCATGGTGTATTAGTCAGGGTTCTCTAGAGGGACAGTACTAAGAGAATAGATGTATATATAAAAGAGAGTTTGTTAAGGAGTATTGACTCACACGATCACAAGGTGAGGTCCCACAATAGGCCATCTGCAAGCTGAGGAGCAAGAAAGCCAGTCCGAGTCCCACAGCTGAAGAACTTGGAGTCCAATGTTTGAGAGCAAGAAGCATCCAGCACGGGAGAAAGATGTAGGCCTGAAGACTAAACCAGTCTAGTCTTTTTGTTCTTCTGCCTGCTTTTATTCTGGCCTCACTGGTAGTTGATTAGATTGTGTCCACCCAGATTGTGGGTCTGCCTTTCCCAGTCCACTGACTCAAATATTAATCTTCTTTCACAAAATCCACAGAGACACACCCAGGAACAATACTTTGCATCATTCAATCCAATCAAATTGACACTCAGTATGTACTATCACACATGGCTACTGCACCCTTACTCTGTTTGTCAGTAAGGAAAGCACAGGAGGAGGTGAGGGCAGCCAAGAGGCTTGGCAGTGGATTCCAGGCCTGAGAAAGCTGCTTGATTTCAAGGCTAACTGGAAGGACTCTGCCCTTGAGACTGGCCCCTGGCCTCACCTGAAGCAAAGGCCGTCAGACATTCCAGCAGCAGGAGCCTGGGCAGTCTGAATAAATGGGAATGGCCTGGAAAACGAAGAAGGCTTTGATTTTCAAGAACCGTATTCAGCCAAGTCTGGATTATCTGCAAAGAGGTATCCATATGGTTGGATACTGTCTCATCCCTCACTGCCCAACTGGTCTACTTCCAGCCATGCTCCCCGGGGGCATTGCCTCCATTCCCCAAGACTTACTCTTCTGCAGTTCCACAAAGCCCAGTTGGTTTAAATTCTTTGTCCGTCCATTGTCCAAACTGAATAAGGAAGTCAGTCAGCTGTGGGTTGGGATAAGGAGCTGGTTGGTGGTAAGAAAGAACATTCCTCTAAAGGCCTTTTGATCTTTAAGAGGCAATAAGTTGCCCCAGTCCCTGCTTTTATACAAAAATATCTCGTGTGTGTGTCATTCAAACAGATTGTTTTCCTTCCCATGAATGTAATTGTTGTCTCTTGGATATTTTATGAGAAACAGAATTCAGGCCATTCCAAAGTTAGGCAGAGGAGGAAAGCATATGACTTTATCTTGCTCACTTCCCAGACTTGTCTCTTTTACTTGTTGATATTTGTCTCCAGGAGTCCTAAATGGCAAGGCAAAATGCCCCCAGACAATTCATGCCTGTCTCTGACTCTGTACCTAACCAGCTGTGGGATCGTGGTTAAGACGTTTTATACCTTTGGGCCTCAGTTTACTTATCTGGAAACTTGGGAATTTGGATTGAACAAGATAAATTTGGCAGGCAGTGTGTTATTGCTATCAAAAACACGGATTTTGCAAATTAACATACCTGATTTTAAAATCTAGTTCTGTTGTTTGCAAAGATGACCCAAGTGCAGCAGAGCCTAAGTTTTCTCTTATAAACAAGGTTGTTATGAGAATTACACAAAATAATGCTTGTGACGAGCTTAATACTACTTGAATATTCTAAGAGTTAAGTCAGCTTTAACTCATATTTATTGTTTCCATCTATGATTTTTCCTTCTTAAGTAAACTTTACAATATCTATTATTCTTTACCATACATGCCAATGATATTTTCTGTTAGTGTGGGCAAATCAAAATGGACAATGGTAGCACTGTATTTTATTCTATATATACAAGTATGTCTGTGTGCACGTGCGTGCTCTCTTTGTCTTACACACACACACACACACACACACACACACACAAACTGATTTTCCTACCATCAGCAAAATCTAGGATTAACTTATAAGAGGTTATATTAAACTAGTATGGTTAAAGAGGTACCATACTAAGTTTTGGATCCTCAAGGTCTTTCATCAATTCTTCCTTTTGAGTCAATAGCTTGTGAAGATAGTAGGTCAATTTTTTTTCAACTTATATTTTAGATTAAGTGGGTATATGTGCAGGTTTGTTATTTGGGTGTGATGCTGAGGTTTGGGATATGAATGATCCCATCACCCAGGTACTGAGCATAGTACTCAACAGTTTTTCAGCCCTTGTCGACCTCCCTACCCTCTCTAGTAGCCCCCAGTTTCTATTGTTGTCATATATTCCCGAGTGTTTAGCTCCCACTTATTTATATATGAGAACGTGAAGTAATTGTTTTTTTTTGTTCTGACGTTAATTTTCCTAGCATAATAGACTCCAGCTGCGTGGTATGTAATTTTATTCTCTTTTATGGCTATGCAGTATTCCATGGTGTATATATACCATGTTTTCTTTATTTTATCCTTCTTTAATGGGCACCTAGGTTGATCCCATGACTTTGCTATTGTGAATAGTTCTGTGATGAACTTGTGAGTGCATGTGTCTTTTTGGTAGAATGATTCTTTTCTTTTCTTTTTTTTCAGACAGGGTCTGGTGTGGTCATCCAGGCAATGGCATGATCACGACTCACTGTGGCCACAACCTCCCAGGGCCAAGCAATCCTCCCACCTCAGCTTCCCAAGTAGATTTATTTTCTTTTGGATATATACCTAGTAATGGGATTGCTAGGTCAAATGGAAACTCTGGTTTTGGATCTTTGAGACATCTCCAAACTGCTTTCTACAGTGGCTGAACTTATTTACATTCCTACCAAGAGTGTATAAATGTTCCCTTTTCTCTACAGCCTCACCAGCATCTGTTGTTTTTTGACTCTACTAATAGCCATTCTGACTGGTGTGAGATGATATCTTATTATGGTTTTGATTTGCCCTTCACTGTTGATTAGTGATGTGGAGCATATTTTTATATGTTTTTTGGCCACTTGTATGCCTTCAACAGATGTGTCTTTTGCTGTACGTTGCCCATTTTTTAATAGGGTCATTTGCTTTTTACTTGTTCAAATGTTTATGTTCCTTATAGATTCTAGATATTAGACCTTTGTTGGATGTGTAGTGTGTGAATATTTTCTCCTATTCCGTAAGTCATCTGTTTATTCTGTTGATAGTTTCTTTTGCTGTGCAGAAGCTCTTTATTTTAATTAGATCCCACTTTTCAATTTTTGTTTTTGTTGCAATTGCTTCTGAGGGCTTAGTTATAAATTATTTCCCAAATGTTATATCTAGAACAGCATTTTCTGTTTTCTTCTAGGATTCTTATAGTGTGAGATGTTACATTTAAATCTTTAATCTATTTTGAGTTAATTTTTGTATATGGTGAAAGGTAGGGTTCCAGTTTAATTCTTCTACATATGGCTAGTCAACTATCCCAGTTCCAAGTATTGAATAGGAAGTCTTTTCCTCATTGCTTATTTTAGTTAACTTTGAGGAAGATCAGATGGCTATAGGTATGTAACTTTATTTCTGTATTATCTATTCTGTTCCATTGTTCTATATTTCTGTTTTTGTACCAATATCATGCTGTTTTGGTTAGTTACTGTAGCCTTTTAGTAAGTCAGGTAGTATGATGCCTCCAGTTTTATTCATTTTGCTTAGGTATGCTTTAGCTATTTGGGCTCTGTTTTGGTTCCATATGAACTTTAGAATAGTTTTGTGTTTTTTTTTTTTACTCTCTCTTTTGTGAAAAATGATGTTGATAGTTTGGTAGGAATGGCATTGAATATGTAGATTGCTTTGGGCTCTTTGGCCATTTAAATGATGCTGATTCTTACACTCCATGAGCATGAAATTTTTTTTATTTGTTTGTTTATTCTGTGATTTCTTTTAGCACTGTTTTATAGTTCTTGTACTGCTCTTTCTTGTCCTTGGTTAGATGTATTCTTAGGTATTTTGTTTGTGTTTGGTGTTTGTAAGTGGGATTGTGTTTTTGATTTGGCTCTCAGCTTGAACATTATAGGTGTACAGAAATGCTGCTGATTTTTATACATGGATTTTGTGTCCTGAAACTTTAGTGAACTTGTTAATCAGTTCAGGAGACTTTGATGGATTTTTTGGGGGTTTCTAGGTGTAGAATCACATCATCCTTAAAGAGAAATAGTTTGACTTCTTTTGTTTTTTGGATATATTTTATTTCTTTGCCTTGCCTGATTGCTCTGGCTAGCATTTCCAGTACTATATTGAATAGGAGTGGTGAGAGTGGACATCCTTGTCTTGTACCAGTTCTCAAGGGGAATGCTTCCAGTTTTTGCCTGTTCAATATGATGTTGGCTGTAGGTTTGTCATAGATGACTCTTACTATTTTGAGGTGTGTTCCTTCAATGCCAACTGTCTTGATGGTTTTTGTCATGAAGGGATGTTGGATTTTATTGAAAGCCTTTCCATGTCTATGGAGATCATACGGTTTTTGGTTTTGATTCTGTTTATGTGGTGAATCACATTTATTGATTTTTGTGTATGTTGAGCCAACCTTGCATCCTAGTAATGAAGCCTACCTGGCAAATTAACTTTTTAATATCCTGTTAGATCCGGACTGCTAATATTTTGTTGATGATTGGCCTGTGATTTCATTTTTTGTTGTGTCATTGACAGGTTTTGAAATCAGGGTAATGTTAGATTAGTAGAATGGTTTAGGGAGGAGTCCCCAATCATTGACTTTTTTTTTTTTTGAATAGTTTCAGTAGAATTGGTACCATCTCTTGGTACCATCTCTTCTTTGTATATCAGGTAGAATTCAACTGTGAATTCATCTGATCTGGGGCTTTCTTTATTGGTAGTTTTTTAAATTACTGCTTCAACTTCAGAACTCCATATTGGTCTGTTGGGGTTTTAACTTCTTCCAGATTTAATTTTGGGAAGTTAAGTGTTTCCAGGAATTAATTCATTTCCTCTAGTTTTTTTTCTAGTTTGCATGCATAGAGGTGTGCCTAATAGTCGCTGGAGATCTTTTGTATTTCTGTGAGATCAGTCATAATGTCACCTTTGTCATTTCTGATTGCACATATTTGGATCTTCTCTCTTTATTTCTTTATCTAGCTAGCAGTCTATTGATCTTGTTTATTCTTTCAAAGAACCAACTTTTGGTTTTATTGATTTGGATTTTGTTTGGTTCTCAATTTTATTTGGTTCTGCCTTAATTTTAGTTATTTCTTTTATCTGCTAGATTAAGGGTTAGTTTGTTCTTATTTCTCTACTTCCTCTAGGTGTGACATTAGACTGTTAATTTGAGATCTTTCTAACTTTCTGCGGTAGGTTTGTGGTGCTATAAACTTTCCTCTTATCATTGCATGTGCTATATCCCAGAGATTTTGGTAGGTTGTGACTCTATTTTCATTTATTTCAAATAATTTTTTGATTTCTGCCTTAATTTCATTATTTAATAAGAAGTCATTCAGGGGCAAGTTCTTTCATTTGCCCTTAGTTTTCAGAGGTCTTCTTGGTACTGATTTCTAATTTTGTTCCACTGTAGATCCAGAGTGTGGTTGGTTTGTTTTTTTTAAAAACTTATTGAGACTTGCTTGATGGCCAAGCATGTGGTCAATCTTGGGTATTTTCCATGTACAGATGAGACGAATGTATCATCTGTGGTTAATGAGTGGCATATTTTGTAGATGTCTTTTAGGCCCAATTGGTCAATTGTGAAATTTAAGTCTATAATTTCTTTGTTAGTTTTCTGCCTTGATTATTTGTCTAATGCTGTCAGTGGGATGTTGAGGTTCCCCACTATCATTGTGTGGCCGTCTAGGTCTTTTCATATGTCTGAAAGTACTTGTTTTGTGAATCTGGGTGGTCCAATGTTGGCTGTGTATATATTTAGGACAGTTAAATCTTCTTACGGAATTGAACTCTTTATCATTATGTAATGGCTATCTTTGCCCTTTTTTACTGTTGTTGGTTTAAAGTATATTGTAGCTGATACAAAGATGGTAAGCAACTCATGCTCTCTTTTGCTTTCTTTTGTGTGCTGGATCTTTCTCCAAGTTTTTTTTTGAGCCATGGGCAGTGTTATATGTGAGATAGGTCTCTTGATGACAACAGATGGATGGGTATTATTTATCCAATTTGCCGCTCTTTGCCTTTTAAGTGAAGCATTTAGATCACTTACATTCAAGGTTATTATTGATAGATGAGGTTTTGATCCTATCGGGAAGTTGTCAGTTAGTTGCTTTGTAGTTCCTATCGTGAGGCTGCTTTATAGGGTCTGTGGACTACGTAGTTAAGTGTGTTTCTGTAGTAGCAGTTATCATTCTTTTATTTCTATGTTTAGAACCTTAAGGATCTGTTGTAAGGCTTGTCTAGTGGTAATGAATTCCCTTGGCATTTGCTTGCCTGGAAAATATTTTCCCTTCACTTATGAAGCTTAGTTTGGTGGGATATGAAATTCTTGGTTGGAACTTTTTTTTTTTAGGAATGCTGAAAATAGGCCCCCAATCTCTCCTGACTTAAAAGATTTATGCTGAGAAGTCTACTGTTAGCCTGATGGGTCTCCCTTTTTAAGTGATCTCACCTCTTTATCTTGGCTGCCTTTAAGACTTTTTTTCTTTAGTGTTGACCTTGGACAGTTTAGTGACTGTATGCCTTAGTGACAGTCATTTTGTATAGTATCTGGCAGGTATTCTCTGGATTTCTTGTATCTGGGTGTGTACCTCTCTGGTAAGATAAGGGAAATTTTCTTGAATGATTTCCTTAAATATTTTTTCCAGGTTGTTTATGCTTTCTCATTCTCTCTCAGGAATGCTAATAATTTGTAGGTTTGGTCACTTTACATAATTCCATATTTCTTGAAGACTTTGTTTATTTTTTAAAATTCTTTTTCCTTTATATTTGTCTGACTTGGTAAGTTTAAAAGACCAATCTTCAGGCTCTGAAATTCTTTCTTCTGCTGGTGTAGTCTATTGATAAATCTGTCAATTGCATTTTGAAATTCCTTAGGTGAGGTTTTCAATCCCAAAAACTCTGTTTGATTTCTTTTTTAAAGATGTTTACCTCTTCTTTCATTTCCTTGATTGCTTTAGAAGTTTATTTGTGTTGATGTTCTACCTTGTTTTAGAGGTTGAGCTTCCTTGCAATCCATGCTTTGAATTCTGTCATTTCTGAGTTTCCATTTTTGTTAGGAGCCATTGCTGGAGAGCTAGTGTGATCCTTTGATGGTGTCACCACATTCAAATTTTAGGTGGTGCCAGAATTCTTGCAGTGGTTCTTTCTCATCTGGAGATGCTGGCATTTCTAATTTTTATAATTATTTTAGTGTGGGTAGGATTTTTCTTTTTCTTTCTTGCCTATAATATTATTTTTTTCTTTACCTTTCCCTCCCTCCCTAGGTGATATGACTGTAGATAATGCTGGGTAGGGTCTTTTGGCTATGTTTCTATAGCCCATGCACTTCTGATGACAAGTTTTATATTGGGCTCTGCAGTTTGACCCACAAGCTAGTAGATAGTGCTTATAGGTAAGAGCCAGCTGCAGCCAACATGATTGAGTATATACTTCATCCTTGCTTGTTAGGAGAAGCTCTCTGTTTCCGCAGGCAAATGACATCTTGCCCTTGGTCCTAAGCTGGGAAAAGGTATTGAGGTTTTCATGGTGTGTTTCTCTTGCAACATCTTCAAGCCTTTCCCCAAGTTAGCACTAGGGCTGGGGAGAAACAAAGTGCTCCCTGTTAGCCTGGGTTGCTTGGATCTCCATTGGAAAGGTGAGCCTCAAAGGGAGGCTCTCTGCCTCTCTCATGTACTGGGGTTTTACTCATTTTTATCAGCTAGACACCATCATAGGGACTGTTCGCTGGCATTTTTCTCCCTGGATTCTAGTTTGTTCTTCAAGATTCTAGTGGATTGCTATTTTTCTTCTTGAATTAAAGTTCACAGAGTTGATCTTTATACATTGTCTTGCTATCTGCAAGTGGCTGAGACAAAATAAAAGCCTCTAATCTGCCATCTGGGGTGGGGTGGGGGAGTTGGTCAATTTTGAGGCTAAAGAGGTTACTAAGCTTATTCTTTAGCAAGTCCATTGTATGCAAAGTTATGGCCTTTTGTATACGTGGAATGAACAGAATCTTAATAGGTGAAGTTATCACAACTCTGCAATATTAGCTATGGCCATTAACTCCAGAACCAGGGCTTGGTTTAGTAGGAATAGACAAGTAAGAAGTTACATAAGAGTTGCATGAAGGTATTGTAAAGAAAGAGTATAAGAAGGGGATGAGAGTAGAGTAAGTTAAAAATGTTTGTCTGTAGTGTCTTTGGGGAGGAGAAGTTCAGAGATTACAAACCAACACGTCCGTTGTCCAATATATCACATTTCCCATTCTTAGTTGAGTTGGTTTTGATGTAATTTGAAGGCTGGAGCTTCTTCAGTTTTATGTATGGCACAAGCAATTCTGACTTTTGACTTATTTATCCATTTATTTATTATCTACTCAAAAAGCAGTAATAAGTACCTACAGTTGGCCAGCATTGTGTTAGTTTTTAAAACTGGTCCTCTACCCCAGGGAACTTACATTTTTGGAGGAGACAGATGAGAAAGTCAAAACTCTCAGTACAATAGGTGGTTCTTGAAAGAGGTATACAGCAGATATTATGGAAACACAGAGTAAGAACACCCAAGTCACTGGGCAGTTGGGGAAAAAAACCTGAATAAGCAGCAATAGAGGGCTGGAGTGGTGAAGACATACTGGAGAGAAGTTAAATCATGGAATAAGTGAGAATAGTGACTGGACTTAAAATCAGGTTACTGGCTGGGGTGATTTAGGATAATAATTATATCAACTATTGATGGAAGGAATACAAGACAAAGAGCTATTTTGTGCAAAATAATGATAATTTTGCTCTTAACCATGTGGATATTTGAGGATCTTGTGGTACATCCAAAAGAAGATAAGAGATCCAGCAAACAACTGCTATTAGGATTCAAATGGAAGTTGAAGCCATGAATATATAGAGAGTTCTTCAGAGTATATAGACTGCACAAAATAGGCAAAACCGGAAGACCCTTTTGTTTTTTTGGTTTTTTTAGAGATGGAATCTTGCTCTGTCACCCAGGCTGGAGTACAGTGGCATGATCTTGGCTCACTGCAACCTTCACCTCCTGGGTTCAAGCGATTCTCTTCTCTCAGCCTCCTGGGTAGCTGGGTCTACAGGATTATGCCACCACGCCTGGATAATTTTTTGTATTTTTAGTAAAGAGTGGGTTTTACCATGTTAGCTAGGATCTCTTGACCTCGTGATCCACCTGCCTCAGCCTCCCGAAGGAGGACCCATTTTTAAGGGTTGAAATGAGTAAGTAAGATAGTAGAAAGGAAGAGAAGAAATAGCCTTGCTAGTAGGACGAATACCTAGAAGAGTTGTATTACATAAGCTGAGAGAGAGAACTTCTAGAAGGAGGTAGTAATCTGTAGAGTCAAATATTACACATGTAATATAATGATTGCTAGGTGGGCTTTTTGCTAGCTAAGAAATGTTTCTTCAGTTTTTCTTGATAAAGAAATCAAAAAATCAATTTGCTTGATTATAAATATACACTCCTAAAATGAGGTAGAGAGAAACCCTATTCATGCAAACAGGTTTTGAGAGAATAGGAACCAAAGAAAGCTAGGCCTCATAGAATGGACTGCAGTTCAAAAACTAGGTGTTCAGGATATAACACAACTCTTGCAATCAGGATATTTTGTTGCCTCCTCAATAGGAGGTGCACCCTGGTCTATTTACAGGCAGTCTGCCATCAATCTAACTCTTTGTTACTCTATGGAGGTCTACACACCTTAGATGTACTTCCATATTATCATTCCTAGACCAGCTCTTTCAAGAGAATCCGACTGGTCTAGTTTATCCCCATGTTTCTAATTAAGAAGGGACCTCATAGTCCATAGATTGGTAGTTATTGAATCACTTGTGTTGCGTCACCCCTTGGGGCCCAGTCAGCTGTAGCCAGGGAAACAAAGTAATATGTATTCAGAACATGACTATCTCTTCATAAAGAACTGGTAAGGACTGCTTTCCTCAAAAAGGGTCAGTAGCTCTGGAAGATGCTTTCTGTTTTAAAGTCTGTTATCATGGACTTTAATAATGTGGAACTATATTTGAGAGTATCTTCTACACACTGGAGAGTATCTTCAACACTGGATTTGAGATCTTAATGGATTGAAGAGTAAATGGGAAGTGAGCCAGTGGAGGAAGGGAATATAGATGAATCTTTGTGGGAAGGAAGGTAAGAGATATAGTACTACAGCAAATAGGACATATGCTTCCAAGAGAAGACTGTCATTTAAGATAGAAGATACTTCAGCCTAGTTATATAATAAAAGGAAAGACAAAGAGAAAGAGAGAGTGCATATGTAGGGGAGAAAATGAGGTTTTTGAGGAACTGCAAGGGAACCTTGTAGAGCACCGTTTTTTTTTTTTTTTATTTTTTACCTTATTCATATGTACACGTCAGTGGACTGTCCTTTCTGAGGTAATCTGATATTGTTGAATGTGAAGAAATTCTGAAAGAGATACAGGGAAGGAATAAATTGAAAAATTTAAATTTAGTTAAAAATAAATTGAAAGTGAGAGTGTTAAAGAAATGGAGAAATACTATGGGAGTGGGCAGATAGAAACATAAATTAGGAAAGGAAAGAGTGGGAAATTCAGAGAAAGTGAAGAGTCAGTCAGCAAGAGTTTGATCAAATATTCCCAAGGGACAGGTTGGAAGCCCTCATGGGTGTTCTGATGACCAAGGGCTGCTTATTTCTTTTGCTGCAAGGAAAAAGCCGAAAGCATACCTTGGTTGTGATGGCTCTCATAACTCACTACCATAGCAGGCAAACCCTCAGGTATTCTAGAACTTTTTGTTTTGCATCAATAAATATTTGCTGCTATTGTATCATTTTAATAATGATTTACCATACATCCTATTTGAATTTCATCGAGCAAACCCCTTAATAATTGTTAATACCAGAGATAATCCTGGTGGATAAGTCAATTAGGTCTTAAAAATAGAACCTTTGTTAAAAGGTCACTCCAATTTCTCTTCTGGTGTTGGGTTCTGACACTGATAAATTGTCCCCAGGCTCCTCTCTTAACATCTTAAGTTAAGACTGTCTCTAGTACATACATATACCAGAAGCACTGAGATTCTTTTTTCATTTAAAAATAGATCCAAAGGCAAACATATTTAAAGTGGATTTCCTACTATGGCGATTTCAAAACCTAACACTGGAGAATGAAGGTGGTAACTGTCTTTTCACATGTGCACTCAGCAAATGCAATTTCTACTCCCATAGTTTTCCTTTTCCTCCACTTAACTCTACTATGCTGTAGACTATAAATATTAGTTGGAAGGGGTAGATTTTATAAGCATTTGGGACCTTCATTTTCATCCTTGAGAAGAAAATGAACCTCTTAAAAGTTTTCCTGTACTTTTCTTTCCTTCCTTCTTCCTTCTCCTTAGCCTATTCTTGCTCCTTCTCCTCCTTCTTTTTTGAGAAGGAAAAAAGGAAAAAAATATTTGAAGAGAAATTAAGAAGTGGCATGTATCCTTAAATTTTTATTTCCCTTAAGTTTCAAATCTGGGATTCAAATAGCTATGAACTAAGAGAAAGGTCTGGCATCTTTCCTAGTCCCATGAAATTGTCCTAATGCCTCTTGACAGAGTTAAGGCCATTTGTCTCCTGGTTTTAATCTTATTGCTAAATAATAGCTAACTTTTAATGATTACCTAGTAGGTTCCAGGTATCAGGGATAAAAAATGAATAAGCACTGGTCCTTTTCCTAAACGAATTCACACTATAGTGGTGATGATGGGGTAGTGGCTAGATTAATGCAACAATTTAGGGAAAGTGAAAGTCAGGAGAGAAAATGGCAGGAGCAGCGGATGAAAAATCTCTCCCTTTCCCTCATTTGGGTTCATGACAAGTAGCTAGCTAAATCCTCAGATTTACTCCATGACTGCAGAGGGCAAAATATATTCCTTGCTCAAAAAAAAATCATTAAGGAAAGAAATTTTTTTTATAGCAATGAAGCTTATTGATGTTCTTAAAGTCCAAAGAATCTTTCCTGTCAGGCCTGCTTGCCATTTCAAACGTGGAAAAGGAGTATATAAAGGTAAATGGATATGTGTCTGTGTTGAGGAGGCAAGAACAAAGGGAGGAGGGGGAAAACATCAGGTAGAGAGACAGGGCACTTGTGCAGATAAAGCAGTTCTCTTAATTGTTGTCTTAAAATGATGGCTATGGTTGAGGTAGGAAATAAGGAACACAGAGAACATACATGATATAATATGGTATGCATTAGTTGGGGTACATGATGCAAGCTGCTACAACAACCACTAAATCTCAAATAATGATTTCTTGCTTCTTCATGTGTCTTAGTCTGTTTTGTGCTGCTATAACAGAACACCAAAGAATGAGTAATATATGACAAACAGAGTTTTACTGGCTTGCAGCCTAGTGGCTGGGAAGTCTAAGATCAAGCTGCCACTATCTTATGAGGGATTTCTTGCTGTGTCATCCCATAGTGGAAAGCAAAGGGCCAAAAGAGGCCCATAACAAGAGTGAGAGCAAGAAAAAAGAGAGAGCAGGAGTGAGCAAGCTCTGATAACTGGCATTAGTCCTCTTAAGAGGGCAGTGCCCTCTTAAGGCCCCACCTCCCAATATCATCACATTGGCAATTAAATTTCAACATGAGTTTTGGAGGGAACAAACCTTCAAACCATTGCAGCCTGTCACAGACCAAGATAGTCATGGAAAAGAGGGCACTGTTTCATGAAGTCTTTCAGGAACCCAAGTGTCTCCTGTCTTGCAATGCCATCTTCACTATGTGGTCCCAGGGCTATTGGAAAGGGGCAGGAGAGATGGTAAAGGTTTTGCAGGAGGTGGGAGGATTCTGGCAGAACTGGAAGTAGTATACACAACTTTTGCTTGCATTTCTTTGTGTAGAATTCAGACTCATACCCCAAAATTAACTACAAAAGAAACTGGGAAATGTAGTCTTCCTGTATGCCCAGAGGGAAAATAAATTGTTTTTTTCAGTGAACTTATGGCATTGTCCCTGACACATGGTACTACTTTCATCAAGTTAAAATTGACAGTGATAAGAGGCCTAAATAACAACCAAGTGAGGTCTTGCCCTTGTTGGAACACTAGCTCCCTTGTTTTTAGCATTACTTAGGAGAGTTTGAATATTTGTGTCTCTCTGTGGCTTGCATGAAGGACCCTTTTAGGGTTTCAAATTTTCTGTGGAAGCTTAATTTGAAGTACATGCAATAGGTTCAGTATTTCTTTCTGTTTTTTAACATATTCCATGAAATAAAGAAAAAGAAAAATCTGACTTATTTTAAGTCCTAACCCCTCCACATGAGTAAGGGAAAAATGGAGGGTGGAATCCGAAGTCAGCTTACTTTGAAGAAGATGCTTTCTCCCAGCTCTGACTGTCAAAGTAGACTCAGCTCACTAAGTAGGCTAGGCAGGTGACCCATCCTTCCCAGCCCTCCAATGGTCCAAACAGACACCTTCCCAGTTAGAGGAGCCCTCTTTTTGGATTAAGGTTACACAGATGCTTACATTCCCAGCTAGAACTTCTAAAAAGCCCCCATGGCATAGAAACTTGTCTTTCAATGTCAATATTGCTGTAGGAATAACTACATGGCCATATTTTATAAAGGAAAAATAAATTGCCAAAAGTTCTAATATTTTATATATAATATGCATGTTGTATATATAGTAAAACTATTTTATTTTTCCTTAAAAGTCCATTTTATTAAGTGTCTACAGACAAAATATTAAGAAAGAGACTTAAGCTCAAAATGTAAAACTCACAATAAATAATCCAAGTACTGAATTTTCAAATCCTCAGATTGCATGGCTAGTTGTCTCTAAATTTTAAATGGTAGTTGCTAAAGCATACCATCAAGGATGACTTTTAGCAAAAATAACAGCTGGCTTTGAAATGAATTTGAAAATGAAAATAATCTATAACAGGTACATATACATGAGGTGAAGTAATTCCTGGCATCCTTCAACTGATACACTATCTTCAAGTTTAGGGCAAAGCATTTAGTATTCAGGAAAATTACACATAAGATTATATTTTATGATTTTTTTCCCTGGGAGCATATGAACAAGCATTGCAAACATGCCATACACCTGTAAGACCAAGCATCATGGTAGGTAACTAGGGAATATCCACAGCACTAGAAAGAAATCTGCACAATGAATCAGGCAGAGAACAGCTGGTGAAGAAATCAGATGGAGAATGGGAGTAATCTGTGGAAGGTATTTGAGTTTGCTATAAACATTTTGCAAGCATTGGGTGAAGAAGCTAAGCCTCTGGGCCTCACAACTAAAGCCCAGGCTTGCTGCAGGCTAGAGAAACAGTTTTCAAAAAGTACCCAGCTCCAGACAAAGAATGACCATTTAAACAGTATGTGGAGAATGCTGTTAATTTTGAGTCTATGGCTGTTTTTGAATCACCCATAAGGCATCCCTCTTGGTATGTACTGGTCCCAGGTTTCTAGAGAGTTTGACCTCTTGGGTGCTCTGTATTCCACTGTTAGAAACAAGTGCATTGCTAGAGAAAGAAAGGACATTTCTTTTAAGTAAGTGCTGAGCAGGAAAGTTTGCCTATACCTTCAGGCACAAAATAAGAGCACTCTGGTGAGTAACTGAGAACTTGGCCAAGAAAATAGATCTGTTTAAGGTTTGGAAAACTGGGTGCAAATTTGCTTTCTTTCACCTCCAGTTCCACTATATTTTTCTGTCTTTGTTTTCCTTTGGTGCTTCAATTTTTTTGTGTTATGCATAGTTAAAATCCTGACGAATTAAAAAGAATCCTCTGTCATACAAACAAAGGAAGAAGCTCAGTGTACTTAGGCCACAGCATAAAGGAGGGATGGGGAGGGAAAGAGAAGCATAGGAAAGAAAAACACAAAAACACAGATACTGGAGCAAACTCAGACCTCTGGGTCAAATGAAAACCCACAGTGCAAATGGTAAAGGATCAAAGGTGATAGGGTGTGTTGGGGGGAAGGTGCTGCCCCTGCTCTGATACATTCCACAGTGAAGAGAGTCCACTGGAATCGAGCATCTGCTGCTTTAAGAGCAGAGCCTCAGAGTAGGGGAGAGAAGCCTTCTGAGTAGGGAGGAGAGAGGGAGCAAAGAGGCTGCTGGGGTCAGAAGCAAGGGACAAACAGAGCTGCTGCATTTAGAGGCCGAAGTGTCGTTTCCCTGCTCACCAGCTTCAATCTGCTTCTGATTTGACTGTTCTCAAGTCAACTGAAATGTGAAAAGCTCTTAATTCCAGCAAAAGGTTAGACAAAGGGAGCTTGGCTCTGTTACTAACCACGAGGATCATTTCTCCTCCGGGGCGTGTCCCGGCCTGGCGCTTTGGGCCTGATCCTCTCCTTGTCTCTGTGGCCAGGATACTTGATCTGCAACTCTTTTGCCCATTCTCAAGGGAGTCTTTACCATCCAGCTCTCCTTTGGTCTTAAGCAAGGCTGGCAAAGGGAAAAAACCACAAGAACTTAAACTTCACAAGAGCAACAACAACAAAACTCCCCCATACCACGGAAACCATCCAGCCAAAGAGAGGCCGGCGTGTCTCTTGGTGGAGTTGCTTTGATACTGCCAGCACAGAAGTTGCCCTTCTGTCACAGATGGGTATCAGAGTCTTGAAAACCAATCCTGTCCTCTAGCCTAAGCTCTACAATGACACTGGTCAAGCTGCTACTTCAAAATCCATGCCTGGATTCTTATGTGGAATGTGCCCTCTGTCTACCCGCATTTCTTTAGTGCTTAAATCGAAACACTGCCTGTTCAGTGAAGGCTCTGAAATAAAAATAAAACAGGTAATTGGAACATGAGAGAATAGAACAGTAACAGTAACCAGCAAGTATAGCTCCTATGTTCAGTTTTACTTTGCTTGCAGAAGTGACTATGCTAATCAGTTCATGAGTCAGGTGAGACTGCCCCCACGTTAGAAAGTCTATCCCCAATCCATGGGAGGAATCCTGCTGGGGAAAGGGAGCAAGCAGTGGAACGAGTTGGGGGCTACAGGGCCACATGGTCTTTCTTGTCCTGAGGGGCTGTGAAGCTACCATTTAAAATTGTCACAACATTGAATGATCCTCCCATTTCTCTCCAAAAGCTTTGCAGTTAAGAAATGAAAAACAGGGAGGGGTGGAAAAAAGGCATCTGGAGAGTTGGCATATCAGGACTTCCAAAGCACCTCATCTTCACATTGCTCTCTCTGCAAAGATTTTGTTTCCTCTTCCTATTACTCTTCTTTTCTAAACTATCTGACCTGCTAGATAAAAACAATAACAAAAGCCCATTGCAAGAACACAATGTTGAATTAAAAAAAAGATATAAAAGAATACAAAAATTTACCCTTTACATTAATTTGAAAAACATACAAAATTGTACTATGCACTATGCATTGTTATGGAAATACCGTATCAGTAAGAGCTAGAAAATGTATGGGAAGGACTGACCTCAATATCATCATAATGGTAAAGATCACCTCCAGCAGCGCCATAGTTCCTGACCTTCAGCGAGAACTTCCCATACACCAGGCACAGTTCTCATTGCTCACTAAAGCCTCCTGGAGAAGGAAGGAGAAGTGGTTCAGATGGAGGGAACATGACTTTAGTTTTCTGCAATGAATATAGTGAGCTGGGAGATCAGCAGGATTTATACCCTGAGCACCAATCACGACCCTACTAATCAAAGCAAGATGCAGCAAAGACACCAGCCGAAACCAGCAGAGGGCAACAAAAGTGACCCTACTTGCCCTCACTGCTAATAAACATAAAGACAGTCCCACCAGTGCCATGACAGTTGACAAATGCCATGGCAGCAACTCAGAAGTTTGCTTATATGGTTTCAGGAACTTCCCTGCCCCTTTTCTAGAAAATTCTGAATAACCTGCTCCTTAAATTGCATATAATGAAGAGTGTATATAAATATAGCTAGCTAGCAATTCATAAGGATTGCTGTTGCTGCTGCTTTGGGCAGTTCTGCCTATGAGAGAGCCTTGCTCTGGGGAGCAGCCACTCTGCCATACAGCGTTGCTCTAATAAACTTGCCTTTTTTCATTGCCAGCTCATTCTTCATTTCTTTCCTGAGCAAAATCAAGAACCCTCCTGGCTGAGCCCCAATTTTGGGATTTGCTGCCATCAATTGCAAAGTGGGAAAATGTTCACAAGTTAGAAATTTGGGTGGAGTGTCAGTTATTTTATTTTCAGTATTCAGCATGTTTTGAAATATTTCATAATTTTTTTAATTAGAAAAACAAAATCATTAACCAAAAAAAGGAACACACAGAGTTTTTCTAAGAAAGGGCCCATTTTGTCTTGTCACTTTCCACACGTGAAGTGGCATCTCCTTCCTCAGACCTCTAAAATGCTGTGCAGTGTCATGGTGGGTTCTCCTCCCTCTCCTCCATTCCTGCTCCCCAGATGACCTTGTCTGGCCCTGTGCCTTCACACCATCACTCTGTGGAGGCCTCCCCAGTATCTCTCCCTAGGCCTGCACCCTTCCCTAGCTCCAGGGCCTGCTTCACATTTCCACAGAGACACCAATAACATGTAGCAAACTCAATTCATGTAGCATGGAGCAAACTCAATCCAAAATAGAACGCTGACTTTCCTTCAAAAACCATTCCCCCCACAGTATTCCCCATTGCAGTAACTAGCATCACCTTTAGAGTAAAAAGGACAACAACTTGATTCTTTCTGTGCTTCCTTCTTCCTCCCACATTCTACTACCATGCCATCAGCACGTCTAATTGGCTCTACTTTACCACATACCCAGAGTCAGAACACATCTGTATCTACAACTGCCACTGCCCCAGCCCCAGAGCCTCATCTCAGGTCGGCTCTGCTGACCACAGTCACCTCCCAGTGCTTGCCTGCCTCCACCTTTGGGCCCCTAGTTTCTCCTCCATGTGGCTTTTCACAATGTTAATTCCTTCACTCAAGACCTTCCAAGGGCTTGGGTACCTAGAAGTTAAGAGAAAGTCCTTCCAGCAATGTGCAGGTATATCAACAGGCCGTTGTTCCTGCCGCCCCCCCCCCCCCGTCCCTGCCCCATGCCCATACTTTTTGCTCCCGGCACTAGTCACAAACACCCCTGAGGACTTCCCTGCAATGTCTCAATCAGGCCCTAGCAGGCCCTGACAGCCTGGCCTTTACCCTGATTATTCCCTCTTCTTGGATGCCTCTTTCTGGATATTTCTATGGCTCACTCCCACTCCTCATTCAGATCTTACTCAAATCTCATCTAGTCAGAGAAACTTCCCTGACCACTCCATCTAACAGAACAGGCCTGCCTTTATTATTTTCCCTTGACTGGATTCATGTTTCTAAGATGGTGCCAGGCCTATAATAGGTGCTCAACACACATTTGTTAATACAGTGAATGATAATTATTGACCAGCTAGTTGTGGGCATTCACACATATGTTAATTCATTGCCACCAACAAAAGCCCTCAGAGGACAGCACAGAAGACAGTAACTCAGAGAGTGTGCCCAGCCTCTCCATGGGGCTGATTCTGAGAGTGGAATTCAAATCCACTTATTTTCACTCTAATCTTACCCCTGTACCACACTGCAACTCTCAAAGGAGGAAAGTAAGAAAAAGCAACATTCAACTATCTGGTAAATGGTGCTGAAGATTATAATAGTCACATTTACACAATTACTTTGATCTTCGCAAACACCCCAAGAAGTAATGTTATCTCAACATTAGAGATGAGAAAGCTGAACCTTCTAAGAGGTTAAGTATTTAGCTTAAGATCATCATTTTTAATAAGAAACAGAATGTACCCCAGGCCTGCCGTATGCCATGGCCTGTGCTTTCTTAATGACATTCATCTATCATGCCTAAAAGTTGGATTTTAGATTCCAGTAAAAAGCCTGTGTCCTATCAACAGTGTAGGTTCACCCAATGTTTGCTGTCTGGTGATGATTCCAACTCTGTCTTCTTCCCTCTCCTGCCCCCCTCCCTCTACTGCTGGGACCGTTCCCCAGCACTTTCAACTTCTCATTGCTTACGCCTGCTGTAGCCTCAGAGGAGCAATAGCCTTCTTGGGCCACCCAGAAGTTGGACATAAGAAAACAGGTTAGGTTGGAGAGAGTGAGAGGGAGAACAGCCAGTGCTGGAAGACAGACAGTGCCCAACTTTCAAATGGGTTTGTTTGCTAGAATTTCTTTGGATGGCTGTCCTGTGAAACTTGAAACACATTTTCCCATAGAAACAATATTATCAATGATGGATAGGGTCTTGCGGTCATCCGTGAAGCCCTATATAATGCAGATGTTTAACCAAGATATTACTAAAAATTCCCAGAATTATTGAATCTCATTAGCAAGTCAGCATCAGTCCCATGGATTCTGTGGGAAAATACAACCTTGAGTTCCAACTGTGGACACTAGAACACTTCTGTTTACAGCTCTAGCTCCTATCTCTGTATGATACTCTTCTTACTATTCACCCCCACCCCAGCCAGAATTCAGTAGGGCTGGCTACAGCCAGCCTGTAGGGTGATGAAGGCTACCAGGGATGTTGAGGAAGAAGTGAGTACAGGCTCTCTCTTATTCTCTCTTCTTGGATGCCTCTTTCTGGATATTTCTGTGGCTCACTCCTACTCCTCATTCAGATCTCTGCTCAAATCTCGTCTATTAAGAGAAACCTCCCTGACCACTCCATCTAACGGAACAGGCCTGCCTTGATTATTTCCCCTTGGAAGGAGAGCCTAGAGGGGGCTCCAAGGACTCCCAGAGGAGGAGTCTTCTGGCAGGATGATAGCCTGTGTTTAGAACATGTATATAATAGTGACTCCAGTTTCAGGGCAATAGCACATGTTGGACGGTCTTGGGTGTTGTGATACAGTTACCTAAGCGTGCAGGGGAATGAAAGAACGTGAGCAGCAGGGACCCTGTCTCCATTCACAAGGGGCCATGCATGCAGATGTGTGGCTGTCCCTGTGTGCATCCAGGTATCTATGGAGAGAACTCATGAGATAGGTGGTGACGCAGAGTTCTGAAAAGTAACCCACAGTGGGAATCCAAAAGCTCTGGTTCTTGCCCCGCTTCCTCACTTGGGGGATTCTAGACAACATGGAACCTCTCAAGGCCTTATTTTCCTTTAATGTTAAGTGGGAAAAATAATTATCATTCATTCCACAGGGTCATTGTGAGTATCATCTAATATGGTATGGTTATGAAAACACTGTGTCCCATTTAATGCTGTGGTAGTATTAATATTATACCTAGAATTACATAATAGGATACATAGTCTCCAAAACTTTGTATTTTTTAGTGTTCTGCACCAAACAGCTAAGAGAAGGATAGCTGTAACAGTCCATATATCCAATCTGGCTTTTTTGTTTTATTTTTTTTGTTTTTATTTTTTATTTTATTTTTTGGAGGTGAGCACTCCTAGCAACAGAGAATTAGCTAAAAATAAAGATTTCAGCCCAACATACCCATTGCTTCAGGCATTCTTTGTTTCTGCCTCTCATACTTATAGTCTGCTTGCTGCCATCCCGTCAGACCATAGCCCTCTGCTCGGGCCATCATCCCTTGGCAGGGCTGCATGTTCTACCTCTAGATATTTTTTTTTTTTTGCAGTAGTCCATTTTTTCTTGATTGTACCCCTGGAAAGGAATTTAATCAATAATATTTTTAGATGTTGTGATAATAATCAAATAGATCCCATTGTAGTTGAAGATTACTGGAAGAAAAAAAAAAAATCTTGATTCAAACTCCACAAGTAGGAATGTTGATCTGAGATGGGTTGTTTTCCAAGACCCATCTTAACTTAACAAGAACATTAACAACCCAAGGAAGTTCCCCTGTTTGGAAAGCTTTTTTTTTTTTTTTCTACCTGCTAAATTATTTCTCCCATTTGTGACGTAAAGTTCTCTTCATGGAAAGTAAACATTGACTTAACTGACTCTTGTTAAATGACTCTGTTTTCTGTAGGAGAAGCCTGCCTATTTAGTGCCTTGCCATTTCAACATGTGTTCATACACTGATTAGTTAATTTGCCAGATTCCCTGTTTTAAAGTCCCAGCCTGCATTGTGTCTTTTGAAAATTGAAATCACGTACACAAACTATTTTCAAGTTAGGTGAGACATTAAAAATAATTAGGTCCTTCAATATTTCTCTAGAACCGTTCCTTTCAGGGTCTTGGCACATGCTGCATCGTTAATGCACAGCCACCTGCTTTGGGATCAGGTGCAGCAAATTTTCCTCTGTTTCTAGACTGAATGAGTCAGTGAGAGATTTGGTTCTAAAACATTCCAGCTGGACAGTGGTGAAGGCAGCATTTAGAACAGAGAGTTCTCCTCTCCCACAGCCAGTTCAGAGTTTTGTACCGGAAGTGCATTTGGTGACAGACTGTGGTAAATACCGAACTCATTAGGATTCAATTAAGTAGTACCCTACCCTTTATTATTGTTTGAAAATCAATAGAACCATTAGAAATTGTTTTCAGTATTGTTTTAACATGAAATGCTAGAGTTGCCCACTGTGGGGTGCCAATACTTCAAGTGCATCATCCCTTCTCCAGGGTTGGTAACTTCTCTTCTGTGCTGTAAAAACCTCCCTAGTCATCAAAACAAAAAATCTCAGTGTCTGCTTTTTTCACTTTCTGGGAAAGGTGAAGTGTATTGCAGGAGATTCAATAAAAGCTGGGTTACTAGGTATGTCTTTGTGGGTAAAATAGAGAAGCATGGACTGCACAGTTAAATACTTGAACTGACTTCTGAATGGTTGGATCCAAACTGTGATGATTCTTAGGCTGGGGGTTGGGTGGTGGTTAGTTTCCCAAAGACATATGCTTGGTCCCCATTATTAACATTTTTAACAGTTACATAGAAAAAGATGTTGGAGGCCACATTTTTGCATCTGATATAAAATCAACAGGGTAATGATTTTCCACCGGAAGTATTCAAAAGTGAGCTGGTTAGAAATAGGATACACATTTCAATTTGATAGAGCAATGGGTCACATTAACTAGATTGTGGAGTTTTATTTGACTAAAAGCTAATTGCAAATAAATTTATTGGCAAGGTTACTAAAAGACACCTTGTGACTTTAGTGTATAAAAGTAGATGCATAATATCTAGAATAAGGAAAAAGATAACCTTCTATACTCTGAGCACCTGGAACATTACACTTAATTTTGGCGTAAGTTATTTGACTAGATATAGATAAATTGGAATCCAGGTTGGAATTCAGCAGTAAGCAGCCAGAACAATGAAAGACTTAAAGCCATAGATCAGTTTCAAAGAAAAGAAATATTTCTTTTAACTAACCTGCAAAAGAATGAAGGAAATAAAAATTATCTTCCACAGGTGTTCAGACATCGATAACCAGAAAGATGCAAGCATGTGACAAAGTGTTTTGACAGGATAGTTTTCAGGGTCGTCCCCACCCTACTGTCCTAGGAGGCCATGAATATGAATCCATCGATGTGTCATTTGTAAAATGGTATCATTTTTAAATTAAAAAAAAGTTTTGGGACTTTTTAGTATTTTCATTAATTATCTAGATTGGAGCTGTCCAGTGCTTTATTGAGATGATAGAAATGTCTTTCTTTACTGTCCAACATGATAGCCACTAGCCACATGTGGCTGTCAAGCCTTGGAAATGTGCTAGTCCAACTGAGGAACTGAATTTTAGTTTTATTTAAGTTTAAATCAAACATTTACATGGGGCTGGTGGCTCTGGCCCAGGACAGTGCTGTTCAAGATACTGCCTTCCTCTTCCAGTTCACTTTGCTGACAACTTGGATTTTTTTTTTTTTTTTTTTTTTGTCTCTTTGAGATTCACCTGAAAACTTAAAAGCATAAGAACAACAGAATTAAAATCTAATTTCCAAATAACTATATGTGGATTGTTTTTTATTTGTTTTAGATTCCTTCTAGGTATATCCTAAATTCTATGCACAAATTCTTCAAATTTCTTCTTACAAATAATGTCTGCTATAAGCACTTTCTCCTGTTGCTTACATGTTGAAATATTGACTACAGAAATTAAATTCTGCTAGTGCTCGCCTTCTGGCAATACCTACATTCCATTCTATTGCCAAATCTCCAGAAACTGTGTTTTCTGTAAAGGACCTACATAAAACTTGATTCGTATGATACGATAGGCCATCTCCCAAGGCTTACAAACAACTTGGAAGAACATGTTTGATGGCTTTATTGTATATTCTTAGTTGGTTTCATAACTTTTAAAAATGTAAACATATTTTTGAATTTGAAGTCAAATTTAGTCTTGGTTTAATGTTAAGCTTCATGAACCCATTACTAAGTTCTCTGGTTCAGGTAAATCACTAACTTTTCTCTCCTGCAATTACCAGATCCATCCAATTGGTTAGGAAAATATTCCATACTTTCCATTTGGAAGAAACCAATAGTATTTTCTATTTTCTTTTTCTTTTCTTTTCTTTCTTTTCTTTTCTTTTTTTTTTGTGTGAGACAGAGTCTCACTGTGTCACCCAGGCTGGAGTGCAGTGGAGTGATCATGGCTTACTGCAGCCTTGATTTCCAAAGCTCAAGCAATCCTCTCATCTCAGCCTCCCAAGTAGCTGGGACTACAGGATTTGTCACTGTGCCTGCTAATTTTTAAATTTTTTTTTAGTGGAGATGAAGTCTCACCGTGTTGTCCAGTCTGCTCTCAAACTCCTGAGCTTAAGCAATCCTCTCAACTCAGCCTCCCAAAGCTCTGGGATTACAGACGTGAGCCGCTGTGCTCAGCCGTATTTTTCATTTTCTTGAAATGGGATGTTAGATACAAAATGATTTTTAATACAAAATGAAAAGCATTAATCAGATGTAAGGCTTTTGTTTTTGTTGTCTTTTCATAGCTTTTAAAACTTTTTAATTTTGAGATAATTGTAGATTTACATGGAGTTTTAAGAAATTATCTGTTCACTTGGTTTGCTTCAATGGTAATACCTTGCATAACTATAATACAATATCAAATAGGAAATTGACATTGATACAAGGATCCCTCATACTGCCCTTTTAGAGGGACCACCACCTCCTGCTCTCCTTTCTTCTATAATTCCTGTCAAACACTAATTGTTCTTCATCTCTATAATTTTGTTATTTCAAGAATGTTATATAAACCCAAATTCACACTGTATATAACTTTTTTAATTTGGCTTTTTTCACTTAGCATAATTTCCTTGAGATTCATCCAAGTTGTTGCTTGTGTCAATAGTTCATTCCTTTCATTGCTGGATAATATTCTATGGTATAAAATACAACACCTTTGTTTAACTGTTCACCTATTGAAAGATATTTGTTTCCAGATTTTGCTATTACATATAAGTCTGCTATGAACATTCATGAGCAGATTTCTGAGTATATGCAAGTTTTTATTTCTCTGGTATAAACGTTTAGGCATACAATTGCTGTATCATATAGTTGATGCATGTATAGTTTTGAAAGGAACGTCATACTCTTTTCCAGAGTGACTGGAAAAATTTTATATCCCCAACAGCAATGTATGAGTGATCCAATTTTTCTGCATCATCATCAGCATTTGGTGCTATCACTATTTCTTTTTTAGTCATTCTATAGGTGTGTTTCAATAGCTAATTGTGATTTTTATTATAATTTCTGAATGGCTAATATTGAACGTCTTTACATATACATTTAGCCACCTCCATATTATCTCAGTAAAATGTCTGTTCATGTCTTCTGCTCATTTTCTAACTAGATTTTTAAATTTTTTACTTGAGTCTTGAAATTTTTTTTTAATATATAAATTCTAGGTACTAGTTATTTGTTAGCTATGTGATCTACAAATATTTTCTTCAAATTTGTAGCTTGTCTCTTTATCTTCTTAATCTGTTCTTTCACAGAACAAACATTTTCCATTTTGATGAGGTCTAGTTTATCAATTTTCATTTTAGATTTTTCTTTTGGTATCAAGTCTAAGAATTCTTCACCTAGTCTTAGATAAAGACTTTTCTCCTATGTTTTTATTCTAAGGGTTTTACACTTTTAAATTTTACTTCTTTTTTTTGTTGTTGTTTTGTTTTGTTTGGGTTTGGTTTTTTTTTTTTTGAGACAGAGTTTTGCTTTTTCACCCAGACTGGAGTGCAATGGCGCAATCTTGGCGCACTGCAACCTCTGCCTTCAGGGTTCAAGTGATTCTCATGCCTTAGCCTTCTGAATAGCTGAAATTATAGGCACCTACTACCATACCTGGCTAATGTTTTGTACTTTTACTATAGATGGGGTTTCACCATGTTGGCCAGGCTGGTCTTGAACTCCTGACCTCAGGAGATCCATCCACCTTGGCCTCCCAAAATGCTGGGATTACAGGCCTGAGCCACCATGCCCAGTCTATTTTGAGTCAATTTTTATGGGGTATGAAAGTTAGGTTGATGTCAGGTTGCCTAGGGATGGTCAGTTGCTCTAGCACTATTTGCTGAAAAAGCTATCTTTCCTCTATTTAACTGCTTTTGCACCTCTGCTAAACATCAACTGGGTATGTTTGTGTGAGTCTATTTCTGGATCCTCTATTCCTGTTCCATTGACTGATCTTTCTCTCCCTCCACTGGTACCACATGGTCTTGATTATTGTAACTGTATAATGTTAGTTAAAATAGAGTAGAGTAAATCTTCCTACTTTATCCTTTTTGAAAAAATTCTTTTAGCTATTACAGATCCTGTGTCTTTTCAGATAAAATTTAGATCAGGCTTACCTGTGTTTATAGGAGAAAACAACAATTCTTTCAGGGATTTTGACAGAAATTGCGTCCAGCATGTGTATCAATTTAAGGAGAATTGACATCTTTAATATGTCGAGTTTTCCAATTTATGAACACAGTATGTCTCTCCATTTACTTAGGTCCTCTGTGATTTCTTTCATCAGTGTTTTGTAATGTTGAGCATACTTATCCAATAAAAGCTTTGTTAATTTTATACCTATTTCATTTGGAGTAATTGGAAATAGTATTGTGTTTTTTATTTGTTTCCACATTTTCCTTGTTACTACATAGAAATATGATTTCTTTGTGTGTCTTTATCTTGTATCCTAAGGTCTTCATTACTTCTAGGGTTTTTTTGTTTGTTTGTTTTATAGATTACTCGAGATTTCCTACATAGACAACCATGTCATCTGTAAATAGAGACAGTTTTATTTCTTCCTTTCCAACCTATATTTTTTTATTGCCTTATTACATGGGCTAGAACTTACAGTACTTTGTTGAATAACAGTCATGAAAGGGGACATCCTTGCCTTGTCTCTAATCTTCAAGGAGAGTATGTAGTTTTTATCATTAAGTATGGTGATAGCTACTGGGTTTTATAAATACTTATTAGTTTTTTATGAAGTTGAAAAAGTGCCCTCTATTATTCCTTTGGTAAGAGTTTTTTTTCACAAGTAAGTGTATTGTATCTAATATCTTTTCTGCATCAACTGATATGATCATATCATTTTTCTCCTTTAGCCTGTTCATATGGTGAATTGCACTGATTGATTTTCAAATATTAAACCAACTTGGCATTACTGGAATAAATTCTACTTGGTCGTGGTGAATATTTCTTTTTTATACATTACTGGATTTTATTTGCCATCTTGAGATTTTTAGACATAAGTTTATGAGATACATTGATCCCTAGTTTTCCTTTGATATACTGACTGTTTAGTTTTGAGACCGTATTTTTATTTTTTAGAGACAGGGTCTTGTTCTGTTGCCCAGGCTGGAGTGCAGTGGCAGGATCACAGCTCACTGCAGCTTCAAACTCCTGGTTCAAGCAATCTTCCCACCTCAGCCTCCCAAGTAGCTGACACTGTAAGCATGTACCACTGTGCCCAGCTAATTTTTATTGATTTTGAGACTATAAAATGAGTTGGGAGGTATTCTCTCCTTTTCTAAATTCTGGAAGTGATTGTATAATTTTTTTTTAATGTTTGGTAGAATTTTACAGTGAAACCATAGAAGCCTAGAAATTTCTTTTTTAGAAAAGTTTAAATTATGAATTCACTATCATTAATGGTTATAAGATTGTTCAACCTATCTTTTTTTTTTTTGAGTTTGGTTAGTGGTTACTAAGTAAAAGGTTCATTTTCTAAGTTAAATTTTTGAGAGTAAACTTTTAATTACTACAGGATGTGGAGTGATGCCCCTTGTTTCATTCTTCATATTTGTAATTTGTGTTTTCTCTATTTTTATTTTGTCAGGCTTAGCAGGGGTTTATCAATATTATTAACTTTTTTTGAAGAACCAGCTTTTTGTTTCATTGATTCTATTCCCCTGTTTTCAATTTATTGATGTCTGATCATACGTTTATCAGTACCTTCCTTTTACTTCCTTGGGTTTATTTTTTGCTTTTTTTCCCCTAGTTTCCCGAGGTGGAAACTTAGATGATTGATTTGAGACTTTTCATCTTCTCTGATGTAAGCATTTACTGCTATAAATTTTCCTCACAGCACTGCTTTAACTGTGTCCCACAAATTTTGACATACTTTCATTTAGTTGATTTAATTTTTTTCTTTCTTTTTTTTTTTTTTTTTTTTTGAGCCTTCCTCTGACCTATGCATCATTTAGAAGTGTGTTGTTTAATTTCCAAGTGTTTGGAGTTAATCCTGTTGTCTTGTTGTTATTGATTTCTTGTCTGTGAACATATTCTATGATTTTGTGGTGGTCACCCTGCAGGATTGACCTCCACCCAAAACTTCATTTGGATGTTGAGACTTAGGATACAAACACGTACCAAGAGGGAATGAAAGGGTTATTATTTACATAATGAGACTTTCTGAGGAGTGCAGGATGGCTCCCAAGCAGTTTACAAAGTGGCTCAAATTTAGATAACAAGCCCTACTCTCAAAGATTCTGATTTACTATGTATAAGGCCAGGCTCAGCAGTATGCATTTTTGACTTGGCAAGCTAGAAAACTGAAGTGAAAAGCCCATTATTCACATTTTGACAAATACCTAAGGCATTGAGGCATCTGTTTTTTCTTTGATAAGCTGCTGTCACCCATGAAGGAAGCAGAAAATGAGAAAACTTCTTTTTTTTTTAAAGGAAAATAGGGATTTGGAGGTGCTCTCCTCTTCAGGGTTTTGCCCAAGAGGCTACCAGAATTTCCTGTAGCACACTTAGTGGGCATTACTGCACATTCACTGTCACGCCACTGGGCTGGGCAATCAGACTGACTGCAGAATAGTCACTTTTGTTTCATAGGAAACAAAATTGTTATCTTTAAAACGTACGCATGTATTTTTTTTTTATGTTACAGCAACTATTTTTAGAGACTTCCAACTACCTAATCCTTTTATAGTATATGAAATTAGTCACTTTTCTCATATAAACTATTTTGTAATCTTAAGGTACAAAAAACTTTTAAATAAGTGTAATCCAAAGAGCACTCTTAAATTTATAACTCGTCATTGTTATAATACATAGACTTTTTTTTCCTTTTGTGGGATTTAAAATGTAATGTGGGAACAATGTGGGTATTTTCTTTTTACTTATTTATTTTTCCTAATAAACAAAATATAATTTTGTTGAAACAGACAACTAAATGTATTAACACAGATGACAAATTATTCCCACATTCATTCCTCAAGAACTTTTTAATAGACAATAATCTATAAATCATTATCTGAGACTAAGTCTTCCTGTTTTACAGATCTTTAGACTTAGAGACCTAAGAGTATTTACATTTCAAATTTGGTTCTCATTAATTTTGAATATATGATCACCGATTATAGATGGGACAACCAAATTGAGGTTTATCTTTGTGCTATCTTGTTAAAGAAATTCCTAAACAAATTGTTGGTTTAATTATGATTACACAGGAAATGTTTCAGTTATTCCTAAAAATAAGCCCGCTCAAAAAAAGAGCAAGTACCCATTGTAGACAAAGAATTGATTTACTAGTTATAATCCACTTGTGTATTTTAGTAAAGTAAGTTTTCTTGTGGGTTTGTAAGACACCTTGGCCTAGTTTCATTTATTTATAAGAAATGATATGTTTCATATTTTTCATTGCCTATGCTGGATTGTGACTCAGCAAAATTAGTGAAGTTTCAATGTGGAAAGAAATGTCTTCCCATTCAGCATGGGCTAAGGATATCCTAAAACATTTCATAGACAATGGCCATCTCTACCCTTAGTGGGAGAGAAGAGCCAATTTTATTTCTTGGAAACTGTGCAGAGGGCCCTGTGGGGAGAGAGAATAATACTCATGTATTTAATTAGTACATAATTGACCATTAGTACATAATTAGTATAAATGACCATATTCAGATACACAATGAAACTATGAAAATAAAAACATTTCAGATTTTCAGTACTAATTCGCCCTTTTCACCTTGTGTGTTAAATACTTTTAAGTAATTCAAAAGATACCGGGAAAGAATAATCACAGAAATAACATTAGGAGAGTTGGCAGGGCATTTTGTAAGTATCAATCTAAATAGCTAATAGGGAGAATATGGAGAAAAGAAAGAAACAATAAATAGGAAAATGTTTGTGTACCACAACAGACACATATCATTATTATTATTACATGAAATTTGCAACACCCACTATCAAAGAGAAACATGGGAAACAAAAATAAGGTTATTGTCCAATTGTAAAAATTATAGCCTCATATAAATAAGAAACAAGACTTAAGTTTTCCAAGTAGAAAAACAAAGTCATTAAAAAAAATGAATAACAACTTATGTTCTTCCAAGAAGAAATAATAAACAATTTTTAAAAGTCTGACAGTGTTTTCCTGACTCATTTTACGTGATTCATGGAGTCTTACCTATTATTGTCATAGTAAAAACTTAACATCTAAACAAATTAAATTAAGGTAAAATTCGGTATCATCAGATGATAAAACCTTTAAGTGAAAAGTAAAATTACCTTTTACATCCTTGTTTATTTATGAAAATATAGAGACTCTTCACCTTCATTCATTTGTTCAGTTAACAGATATTTATTAAGCATGTTAATTTACTAGACTCTGGACATACAATGCAAAGAAAACAGATAAGATTCCTGCCCTTAAAGAGCCTAAAATTTTTCTTGAACACCTGTTTTTAACCAACTAATAAAGTGGATCTCTATACTCAAAGATTTCACACAGCTGTTAGAATGTTTCATTTTTGGAATATCACAGGGCCTCTTACAGGTAACATATATGCAAGTTGCACAATTCTATAAGTCAGGTGCAGTGAGAACAGACACATTGCATTTAAAAAAACTTTCTTGTCTACATGGGACTATTTTGGTTCATGGTCAGTGAAAGTGCCTCACCTTACTTTTAGATCTGTTTGACAGAATTTGCTTTTTGTGGTTGTGAGCACTTTGAGTTTCCTTGTTTTAGAAACCTGAGGACTGAATTCAAAGTTTAGTTGAACTCAATCAGTCCCTCATTCACTCTCTCGAGGAAATACAAAGATCTCTACCATTATAAAACTTACATTCTGGCAGATAAAGACAGATAAAGAATGGTAGATGTACATGAAAAGTATCCTGGAAGCAAGGAAGTAGAGTGCCCTAAGGGGCGATGGGAAGTGGCAGTCAGAGTGGCAGGATGAAATGGCAAAAGTAGAAGTGAGTCAGCGTAGGCCCCACTGAGCAGAAATGTGAAGGACTTGAGGGAATGATGTGAGTACAATTTAGGAGGAAGAATGTTCCCAGCAGAGAAGAACGACTGGAGCAAAAGTCCCAAGGAGGAACATGCCTGGTGCACAGCAAGGAGGCCAGTGTGGCTGGGGCAGACTAAGCCAGAGGGAGCACCGCAGGAGAGGAAGGCAGGGGGTGGCTTGGTGGGAAGGGGAGTGGATTATGTAGAACCCCATAGCTTATTGTCAAGAGCAAGGAAAAGCTTCACAGTTTTGAGCAGAGGAATGACACAACTGGACTTGTTTTTAAAGGGTGACTCCAGCTGCTTTGTTGAGAATACACTGAATGAAAGCCTGCAGGCAGGGAGAGCTGGTAGTGGTATTTCCCTTGACCCCTTCATAATACTTGTGAAGGGGTGGCTTATTTACTCAGACAGCAGCTCTGAACCCATCACGGGAAGGGGAGTATGCAGGTGAGTGGGTGCAGGAGCCAGGGCAAATGAACACTGGAACTAGCTGGTCACTCCTGTCTGGTGGGAGCAGACTCTGTGCAGGAACTGCAGCAGCATCCGAGCGTGTTAAAATGCTCTTTTAGCGCTCCTGTCTGGGAAGGTGTGTCTGCTACTCCCAGAGTCCCATAAGGCGTGTGTTATAATCAGTGCTCTTTTAGCATTTTCCATATGCAGATGGCTAAGTGTTAAGCAGCTCAGTGGAGGAGCAGGGTGGCAGTGTTTTACACCCTGCCCTCTTGGTACCCAAGTTCTTGTCCAGTATCCAGGAAGGATCAGACCCACTCAAATGAATTGAAGGCTAGTGTATGCAGAGAATTTTGTTGAGAGGTAGAAGTGGTTCTCAGTGGGAAGGGGACCTGGAAGGGGGATAGAGTGGGAAGATAATTTTCCCCTGAACAGCTGAATTCTTCTTGGAAATCCCGCCATCAAGCCACCCCCTGAAGTCAAGCTGCTTTTCCCTGTCATCTGGCTGCTGCTTCTTTTCTCCTTGTCTCTGCTGCTCCACTTTGCTCCCTTGCCACTGGAGCTTGGGGTTTTTATGGGTACAGCATGGGCCAACATTCAGGTGGGAAAACAGGGATGTTAAAGTTCTCATTTTGGGCCACATGTCCAGGCTTGAGGGTGGGGCCTTCACCAGGGACTGCCCTCTTCTACGCAGTATTTCCCTGCCTCCTGTCTGTATCAGTAGGATACTCTCACAGAAATCCCAGGAGAAAATGGTAGCTATCATTAGGCTGGTTGTAAAAACTGATTGGATTTTGTATGTGTTTAGAAGATGGAATCAATAGAATTTGCTGATGGATTGGATATAGCATGTAAGAGAAAGAGAAGAGTCAAGATGACTTTGCTTAGAAACATAGTACAAAATATACCAATCTGTAGGCCCTGACCTCCCTTTAGTTCTATATTTCAGATATTTCTAGTGGCTTTGTTTTCTAATTTAGGAATCTAGTGGTTTTGGGTTTTGGGTTTTTTTTTTTTTTTTTTTTTTTTTTTTTTTGTCTAATGCTTTTGGCAGTTATTGATGGAATACTCATTATATGGTACATGCTGTGGAGGATACACAATGAACAAAACATTAATTTTGTTGTCAGCAAAGATCACAAGAGATAATTAAATTAGAAAGTGAGCTACAACATTGCAGAGAATAAGATCAAATGTTATAGGGAGACAAAGAAGAGAGACGTTTCTTTGGACTATGGGAAAAGGGGAAGGCCCAACATCAAGTTAGCCTAAACAGAGCTTTGAGAATATGTAGACTTGAGGATTGCTAAGCTGAGATGCATTCCATTTTGGCACATAGACCCACACAGCATCAGGTCCAGAGGAGAGTAAGTGCAGTTTGGCTGGAGGAAACAGCTGGGGAAAAGGATTAAACAAGTTGCCCTCATATTGCACAGTGCTTTGAACCAAGGGGATGGCAGAAAAGATCAGAAGTGTGGGTGTGTATGAAAGACATATTCAGAGATAGGACTGTGGGGCTAGCAAGGTATAAGTAAGGCCAGAGATTCGAATGCTGTCATTGAGAGAATTGAGGATAATCATGCCAAAACTCAAATAGAGGCATAGAGAGAAAGGACTTTCTCCTAAAACCTTTCCATCTGCACTGCACAGGCAAGGTGAAAGGGAAAAACTAAGATCAGTTCTTTGACAAATAATTAATACATTCCCATTTTCTTAGCAGCAGGTTTGGGGGCTTAATTTTCTTGATTCTGTCTTTGCTTGGAATATGACTGTGATTTGTGTGATCTTAGGCTCTTGAGAAAGAATAGAAGATGGTTGATATAAGACTGATTCTTTTACTGTAGTGACTAAGAAGTTCATAAATTAAATTACAAAAGACCAGTATCATCAGGTTTATAGAAAAACTTTTCAAAGCTCATTTGAGGTAAGAGCCACAAATAACCACTTACTCCAGCTCTGTTTAGTTCCTCCCTTTAAAATGGAATCAAAATGTGATCTGGCTTCTCTGACTGGAAACTTCCGGTATTTTCCTTAATGGAGCACAGAGGCAGAGGAGGTGAGGAGAAGGTCACTACTTTGAAGGTCTATGAAGCTTAAAATGTTCTGGCTGTAGACTTCAGCTGAACCAATTTTGTTTTCCATGGTGAAATCTAACCAAACAAAGTCTTGGGAATACACCCAAAGAGCTTATATTGAGTATTTGAATTCTAGAAGCAAAGAAGTGGAAGAATTGATTATTTAGGCAAAGAGCACATTGTCGGCAAGGTGTTTCTTCATTCTTTCGAGTGTTCACGAGTGTCTAAAATAATGAGAAGCCAACACTAGTGTTGGAAAAAACGTTCAGGAGAGAGCTTCTTTCAGTCCCACATTTTTCAGAGACCTCAACGGAAGGCTTGGGTAGCACACTTTGAGGGGAGACAGCATGTTTACTAATGAATATGAATAGTATTTCCTTATGGGCCATATATTTTTCCAGTAGGAAATGGATAATCTACTATGACATTTCAGTGGGTTGGAACAAGATAGATAAATCAAATACAAGTTGCCCTGTTTCTTTTTCAAATGAAAGATAAATGCCTTAATGGATTAGCAATCATGAAATATATAAGTATTTATAATACAGTACTGCTTTATAACACCATCTGCTAAAGAATGGTATTTATCCAGCCACTGATATGAGAGCAGATTTTCTTCCACATTATGCAGGGAGGAAGTACATCTCAGTGTTAACGAGCACGCACTTTGTATTTAACCAGCCTAAGTTCTAATGAAATTCTTCAGTTGACAAGCTGTGTAATTTTAATACAGTTACTTAACCCCACTTTCTTCATTGGGAAAATGGTATCATAATGATCTTACCTTTTAAATTCATTTAGTCCATCAAGGAAGGTAATATATAGAAAGCATTCCATCAAGTGCTTAACACATGTAAGTACTCAATAAATAATAGCTAGTATCATCATTCCACTGGCCAAAATTGGCTACACACAAAATGAGCTGTTTCAAAGCATTTGGAATGTCTGGAGTGAATGCTTTTTAAGGGAGTGCTGAGGAACTAGATTAATGAGTTTCTCCTTTAGTCCAGGCAAGTGGGTCTCTACACTGAAACCGAGGCATGAGATCAATCTTAATAGGCTAGTTTGTGGTAGGGTAACAAACAATTCCAACATAACAGTATCTAAAAACAACACAAATGTATTCCTTGCTCACACTGCTTGTCCATCATGGGTTGACAGGTACCCAGGCTGGTGGAGCAGTCATCATTCTCACACACTGTCAAAGAGACAAGGAGACGTAAAGGGTCTTAAATCAGCAATTGAGGGTTCTGTCCTGGAGATGACATACACATTTCTTTCTTTTCCTTCTTTTTTTTGAGATGGAGTCTCACTCTATTGCCCATGCTAGAGTTCAGTGGTACTATCTTGGCTCACTGCAACCTCTGCCTTCTGGATTCAAGCGATTCTGCTGCCTCAGCCTCCTGAATAGCTGGCATTACAGGCCTGCGCCACCACGCCCAGCTATCGTTTGTATTTTTAGTAGAGACAGGGTTTTACCATGTTGGCCAGGGAGGTCTCAAACTCTTGATCTCGTGATCTGTCCACCTCAGGCTCCCAAAGTGCTGGGATTACAGCTGTGAGCCACCGCATCCAGCCCACATTTCTTTCATTCACCATTCGTTGGGCGCACAGAGTTTTACCCAACCCCAAAGAGATCAGGGTGTGTAATACTGTCATATTCCTAGAAACTAGTGTAAAGGAAAATAAAAAAAAATCTCAGAACCCCCAAACTCCTTTGCAAAAGGGAATGTTAAGCCGTGAGGCTGAGTCATGCAATGCCCTTTTCCAAATGAATAGCTGTTACTGGCATTATACATCAACCTGATGTCCACAAGGTAAAAGGCCTTGGGCATCTATGAAGGATTGCTCTCAGAGATCAATCATGGGTAAATCTTTTGCTGGCCTCCCAGAAATAAGGGTGTGCCAATTGTAACTTTAGGTTTGCAATCTAAGTCTAGCTCCTAAATCTAAAGTCTGTCGGATTCCACACTGCTGCTGTAGATTACAAGCTTATTTTCCCAGGTGCAGAACAAAGACAAGAGGAGACCAATCATTTCCACCTACCCAGAGACACTTGCATAATTTACTCTTCCTTTACTTTTTTTTTTTTCTCTTCAAACATTCACCTTATTGTATGTAAAATGTAGATTTACCTGGCACTAACTGAGGTCTCACAGGAATGTAACCATCTACCCTACCTTGTACCTGGCCCCCTTCCTACATGCTTTCCCTTCCCTTTAAGGAAATGTATAAATACTCAATTGCCTGAAAACTTGGGAAAAACAGCCACAGGTGTGTCTATGGCTGGTGTTTTTCCTGGGTGTACCCTAAAGCTGGCTTAATAAACCTCCATGATTGAAACTTTTTCCTCAGTCCCTCATTTTGGTTGTCAGCAGAAACGGAAATTTAGTGGATAGCACTAGTAACTATCACAGGGTCATTGATGTGGTTAAAAATAGACAACCTATAGATAATGGCACTTTGAGGCCCTGTTTATTGAATTAAAAAATAATGAGGCAAAATTTATTCAAGCAGTAGTGATATATGGCATTTCTGAACTCTGAGTTCGACTGGAGACCTATCTACGTTGGTGGTACATACCACAAGATGCCTTGAGTTTCTGGGACGCCTGGTCCTGTAAGCAGTGCCATGGATTGCATTCCTTGGTTAAAAATATTCAAAGCCATATTTATTCTCTATGGCCTTATCCCACCATTCCATGCTAGCTAAATAGCTTTATCTGTTTTTATCTCACATCTAATGGGTTTAATGTGTTCTAACTGTATAGCTCCATTTGGTGCACTGGATGCTATGGCTGAGAGGTGCCATATAAAAATATTGTTATTGTTGTGATTATGAGTTCAAACACTGGAGGGGAAATTGTGCAATAACTTAGTACTGAGCTATCATTATTTTCAGCAAAATGAAGTTTGGCTTCTTACTACACTAGTAAGCCTTGAAGATTAAATGGTATCTACAGCATGTATCTTAGCAATGGGCCAAAGAAGTCCGAAGAAAAATGTTTGCCATAACAAACATTTCATATATTATAAAACAGATGTTCACTTTTAAGTATTCTTGATACTTTAAGGAGTTGATGATACCCATGTCAGAAATTTAAAAAAAAAAAAATCAAATGAAAAAAATCCACACATTTAGGGTATTTTTCCATTTATTGAATTTTTTTCATTCTTATTTCCATTGTAATCAGAGTGGCCAGCTATGTTAATTAATTTAACCCATAGTGCTGATCAGTTGCCAGGTAGCTGTGAGGTTGAGCAATAGTTTGTTTCATTGCTGTAGAAATGCATCATTAGGATGGAAGGTGCATGGAGTTCTGGAAAAGGAACTGTTGAGGTCCCTTCTCTCATGATGATGTGATATTATGTTCCCATTACTTGAATATTCATTATGGTTTCCCACATGTTTTTGGCTACCTCTGTTTCCTGCAACTGTTTACATTATTAAGTTGGTTTGGCTTATAGATATGTAGCTTGAACCTGTATATAGTTAGAGTAGCTTGGGATGTTTGCATAGATTGGGTAGATTCCCTTTTCACCCTAAAAGAATCATAGGAGGTTTCTAAAACGAGGTGAGACAAAACAACTGGGGCCATGTTACAGAGGGGCCTCAAACCGCAAATGGAAAACACCACAGGACTAGTCTGGGGGATTCTCGGGGGGCGCCAGGCACTAAGTCCTCCTTTTGCTTTGACTCAGGAAACTTTCCACAGAGGGCACAGTGAAGGCTTCTCTCCTTTCAGGGTAGGTGGAGAGGGAGGCATCGCAGAGCATCCCCTGACCCAGAGACATGAGAAATTGGCATGTATTGACAGTGCTGTGAGTCTAGGACTTCCTACAAGGGGATAGGTGGCATATGACAAATTCACTTGAAAACATGAGGTAATAACAAGTATTTATTGCACAAGGAATCTAGTGGACTCTGATCTAGAAAGATGGAAAGGACATACTGGTTAGAAGATGAGGCCTCAAGTGACTCTTGTCGTGTTCTACTTCAGAACCCCTGAGTTCAGTTTGAAGCTGAGGTCGTTCTCCCCTTTCATTGCTGCTCTCTTTCACCAGAAAGTAGTGTGGTCCAGTGGCAAAGAGCTGGGATTCCAGCACAGGACTGTCTGGGTGTGAATCAAAGCTCTGCTCCTCACCCGATCTGTGACCCTGAGCAAGTGACCACCTTTCTGTCTCTCAGCCTCCCCGATTTGTAAAGTGGGGATAATAGTGCCTTCTGGGGTTATTGTAAGAGCTGAGCAAAATAAATGAGCGAAGCACAGTGTCTGGCACATAGTAAGTGCTTCTTAAATGAGTGAAAGAAGTCCCATGTTTCCACAGTTCCTTCTACTTAGCTAGTTAAAAGTTAAAAGGGCATAAAACAAATTTCTGGGATGTGTCCAGATGCTGTTGGAGACACTAAGTATGTACTTATAAGAAGTGTGACTTGGGTAACCATCCAACCTCCCTTGCCTTCCTTTTATTCTCTGTAGAAAGGGGAAAGATACCTATCTCAAGAGGTTGTAATGAGGAATAAGCAAAATAAATATTTGAAATGTGCTTTTTATATAACACATGCTTAAGAAATGGTTGATTCCTTCCTCCCTTTTCCCTTCACTTAAAACAACCTTGTCCCTAACAATTAAATATTTCTACAAGTTAAAACTTTTATCTTTAGCCTGGTCTCACAAATCTAAAATGCAGCTAACTTGCTAATGTTCTGGGAAGTCCAAAATTAGCAGGTGATAAAAGTTCTGTGAGAGGTATCTAAGTTGCTAAGGTCATCACTGTCGCAGAGAAGAAAGAATAACATATATTGAGTATTTACTATGTGCCTGGTATTGTTCTCAGGGATTTGTAAGAAGCAACATTTTTAATTCTCACAGCTTTTTATGATAGGTACCAGTGTCACGCCCATTTCACTTGTAAAGATACTGAGGTGCAGGTTCATTAAGTAAATTACGCAAGGAGGTGGAGTCAGTAAATGGCAGAGCCAGGATGTGAACCTAGACTAACTCCAGTTCTAGAACCCACAGTCTTAACCACCTTGCTGTATCACTTCTCAAAAACAACAGCGATGAAGTCAATAGATCTATATATGCCTCTGTTGTGTGCTCTTATACACAATTTTTAACCTCTCTGAGCTCCATGTTCCTCTTTTGTGATTTAGAAATAAAATGCCCATTCATAAATGCAAAAAAATAGTTTAATGTTGTTGTGAGGATCAAATTAGATAGCAAACATATAGGACCTCACCTAGGTGAAGTATGCAGTAAGCATTCATTAAATAGTAGTTTTAGATGTTATCACATATGATTTAGAAACTGTGACAGGATCCTTCCACACCTACCTCTGCATTTTGTCTACTGCCAGCTCTCTAATTCTGGCTTCCATGAAGGTGATCAGTTTAGCCTCTTAGGTATGGGCATATGAAGCAGTTGAAGCAAAAAGCCTTTGTCATTGTTTTAGACCCCTCTGGAACCATCCCTTAGAGGACGACAGGCAGTCCACACACAGTCCTCGCTTAGAGGTAGGCATAACCTATAAGCACGGCTTATAGTAAAAGTAAAAGTACCCTAATTTATACCCTGAAGTCCATAGAGATTTGTCTGTTGAAGGATACGAATATGGACTTTCTTTTAAAGAAATGTACTTATCTCCAAAATTATGAGCTTTAGAAATTAATTAATTAATTTATTTTGCTTCCTGTGGACATAAAATATTTCTGATGCAATAGCTTTTAGTAGAGACCTTACATAGTAGAGAAAAGGCTGCATGAACAACTTATTTTTAAAACCTCAGCATCAGAGATGTTGGAATAAACAATTGCCGTGGAAATATGTTGTTTTGGAATGAGGACATTTAGATGGTAAATACTTCTGATTTTATAAATGCTGGCCAAAACTCTTCCTTTAATTTCAGACTTGCATAGCTAAAGACCAACTGACATCTCTCCTTGGATATCTCATAGGCATCTCAAACTTGACATGTCCAAAAAAATCTTGGCTTGTGCAAAACTTGTCCATGCAATCCATTCAATCTTCCCTATCTGGTACATGAACCCAGAAACTCAGGATTCTTCTTTGTTCCTTTTCTTTTTATCCTGAACTACCTTTGTCCATGTATTCATCAGTGTGCCCTCATTATATCACCAGGATACTTCTCAAACATATCCACTTTTCTCAAACCCTAATGTACCATTCCAGTCAAGGCCACCATCATCTCTTCCATCTACCCACAACAGCCTCCAAACTTATTATGTTCTCTGCCTAGCACGAAAACATTCCTTATTGTATGTCCTGTCACTGCTTTGCTTAAAGCTCCAGTAGCCTCCCACTGAACCCAGTATAAGATCCACTGTCATTACTACAGCCTATGCCCCGTGCATACTATCTCCTGCCACTCCCTACAATTTCATCTAGTACTTCTCTTCTATTAAATTATGTGCTAGCCACACTGGATCATTTTTTTTTCCGTTCCTTGAACATCAGTCTTGTTCATGTTGCCTGAAATCTTTCCACCATTGTTCATAATGATAGCTCAGCTTCTGACTCAGCTTAAAGATAATCTAATCAGCTTGGCCTCCTCTGCACATCCCATTTAGAAAAGCCCTTTCTTCCACCTCAGCCCCTCCCTACTGTGCTTGCAATATTATTTCCTTTTCAACTTGGTTTTTAATAATTTTATAAGTTTTAGCAAATTTTAGCAATTTATTTGCTTTTGTTTGTTCGTTGTCTACCTCCCACATCAGCAATTAAATTCCAGGAGATTAGAGTCCAGGTGTGTTTTGTTTGCTAATAAATATCTAGATCATTCAGCCCAGATCCTGACACTGGGATAGATACTCCACAATTATATGTAGAAAAAAATTGTTGGATACATACATTAATTAATATGATATGTATTACTATGTGTAGTAATATCACAGTATTTATTCCAATGCCTTTTATTGTTAGTAATTATTTGCTCAACAAATTTGTATTGATTGACAGATCATGAGCTATGGAGTCTAATAGATAGAAGCTCTTATACCGGTTCTATCACTTAGCTGGATAACCTAGACAAATTATTTAACCCTTTAAAGACCCTCAGTTTTCTTATCTGTAAAATGAGAGCTATAATACTATCTACATTATATAAATTGAAAAGTCCAATGAAATAATGTAATAAAAAGGCATAGTTCACAGTCATAGCCAGTATCTAAGAAAGAATGCTTGCCATTGATATCTTCATTTTATAGGGACCATGAAAAGCATTGAAGGCCCATTAGGAAACAGTTGACGTTGTACCTGCCCCTGTAGGGGATACAGGCATCTAAATAGACAATTTAATACTGAGAGCTATTGAAGATAATGCATAAGGTTATATGTGCTACTCAAATGAATGTTCTTGGCATCAAGGTCAAATGAATTTTCTTTGTATATATTCCATCAACTACTTAAGATCTTGCCATATTTTGGATTGGCTTTATATTTGGATCTTGATTTTTCCATGCATGTTTTTTTTTTTCTAGAATGTTATTTTTTCTGGCGTGATGTAACTTTTTCTCATTATTATATTTTACCAACTTTTTAGTTAGAGCAATTATACAATGAAGGCTCTTTTTTACCTTCTTAAACTTCCCATTTGAAGGCCTCTGTCCTCCTTCTTCTTCTCTGCTTTTATTGTCTCTCCAGGTCTGAGCTGTCATCCTGGGACCTTCTTTCCCTATGCTCCTCATTGTGTATCAAAATTTTCTTTATTTTTTTTTAATTGGCTTCTATGTCTTACCGGAGTCATACTCAAGAAACTTATTTCAGCATACTTACTTAGTCTTTGAGAGTTTGCACATATCTTCATACTTGATTAATCATTTGACTGGCCATACCATTCTAGGTTTAACAATATTTCCCTTTAAAAGTTGAAAGCTGGACATGGTGGCATGCTCCTGTATTCTTTTTTTTTTTTTTTTGAGACAGAGTTTTGCTCTTGTTACCCAGGCTGGAGTGCAATGTCACGATCTCAGCTCACCGCAACCTCCGCCTCCTGGGTTCAGGCAATTCTCCTGCCTCAGCCTCCTGAGTAGCTGGGATTACAGGCAGGTGCCACGATGCCCAGCTAGTTTTTTTTTGTATTAGTAGAGACAGGGTTTCACCGTGTTGACAAGGATGGTCTTGATCTCTTGACCTCGTGATCCACCTGCCTCGGCCTCCCAAAGTGCTGGGATTACAGGTTTGAGCCACCGCGCCCGGCCACTCCTGTATTCTTAGTTACTCGGGAGGCTAAGGTAGGAGGATGAGGCCAGGAGTTTGAGACCAGCCTAGGAATGTAGCCAGACCCCATCTCTAAATTTTTTTTTAAAAGTTAGCCTGCTATGGTATTACACTCCTGAAATCATACCTACTTTAGAAGTTAAAGTAGGAAGATCCCTTGAGCCCAGGAGCTCGAGGCTGCAGTGAGCTATGACGGTGTGATTGCACTCCAGCCTGGCAGACAGCATGAAACCCTGTGTTTAAAAAAAAAAAAAAGTTGAAAGCAAGTTCTACTTGTAGTTTTCAGTAGACACTAGTGAGGAGTTTGGTGCAGTCTAATTTTGTTATTTAAAAAACTACTAGTTTCCACCTTTCTGTCCCACTGCTTAGATCTGTCCCACTGAGACTTGCCCCACTGCTTGGACCCCTCCTCCACTTCCAAGAGTTTTCTGAGGTATTTTTAATGCTGATATTCTGAATTTTATGTAATATCAAGATGTAAATCTTTTCATCTATACTGTTAGATTCTCAGTTGACGCTTTTATTCTGAAAAATAATGCTCTCTTATCTATTCTTCATATTCTTTGTTGAAAAATTTCTCCTCTTCTACTCTTTTTGACTCTTTTTTCCTGGGGTTCTTGTCTGTCTTATGAGAACTCCTAGCTTCTTTCTCACATTTATCAGACAAGCTATATTTTTTCTCCCTACATCCTTGGGAACATCTACTTTATTTTGTAAATTCCTAATTTTGACAATAATATTGGAAAATCTAAGTGCTAAATTTTGTTTCAATTGTGTTTTTTTGCATAGCATTCTGTTCTTGTTCTGTTCTGAGTTATCTTCATTGTTTCTATTTTTAAAATCTTTATTTGGTTCTCATATTTCTGATGATCCTCTGGCTGATCATTCTTTTACAGAAAAAAGATCTGGATGCCTGGCTTTGATTTTTCTCTGTTGTTAAGGATGTTTTCCACTTTTACTGGATCTACCCTGAATGAAAATGCTTGGAAGTGCAGGTGAAGGTAGTTTCACTGACAGTCTTTATGACATGGATGCATAGACAGGCTATGGGCCTCTCATATGTAGGGGTATTGAGGGCTTTGCACTGGGGCACAAAAGCCTGTATTAAAAAATTTTAACTTTCCCTTTATAGCTTTCTTGAGTTTTTTAAAAGAACTGGTTGATGCTGGCTGTACTCTCCTTTCACAAAGCTTGCTTAAATGTTACTGCAGATCCAAATTGGACTACTTGTTCTATACTGAGACATTCAATCTTTCTTCTTAGTCCTATTTCTAGTTCCTGTTCTGTGTCTCTCATAATCACTGACTTTAAGATCAAAGGCTCTTGGGAGGCAAAACAGGCCAACTGCCATCCACTTGCTCTTACTCTCCTTCTAGAATAATTTAGGCTTCAGCTTTCTCTACCTCTTTTATCCATCAACATGATCTCATCCATGTGGCCTGTAAATTCGTTGGAAATATCTCATTCATTAGTGATGCTCACTTCCATTCTTTTCATTCATATGAAGTTTTTTTGTTTGTTCAATTTTTATACTTTTATTTCAGTGGGATTTCAGGAGAGTTTGAAGGCAATATATGTGCTCAAAGCCAAAAATTAAATTATAACTTGAAATTACTATACAATTTCCCTATAATTTATTTAACCACTGCCCAACTTTTGGACAAATCTTTCTAATAGTTTTCAACATTATAACTATTTGACCTTTTTATTTGGAAAAGAGAGGTTAAAGATAGGCCTGCAGGGCAGTACATGAAGTAATGAGAAGCTAAATGCCTAGTCCTAACAGAGGTAACCTTTGGAAGCAATGAACAGACAGAAAATTCAAGTTAAACCAAAGTTAGGTATCCCTTACAAAGAATTTTCATGGTCTGTAGGTTAGAATGCCATGTAGGAAGTCAAGAGCTCTTAAGAGTACTGAGAAGATTAAAAAATCTTTATAGATCTTTGCCTATGAAAATTGTGAACATTCCTGATTATGTCCATAGGAAAAAAATTTAAAGTGGGATTTCTCCATCAAAGTATGTGAACACTTAAAAGTCTTGATATTTAGTTGACAAATTTCCCCCAGAAGGATTGCACCAATTTACATTCCTACCAGCCACCAACCTTTTAAAATCAAACAAAAATTCCCACATGATTTGCTAATTTTATAAGCAAAATTTTATCTTGTTATTTTTATATACATTTCTTAGATTATAGCTGATATTGAATGTTATCTATATAATATTACTCAGTGCTCAAACTGACCTTCAACAGGTATTGCTGACTTTGTCTTAGAAATGTGTAGACTGAGGCTCTGAGATCTTAAGGGTGCTGAAGTTCACACAGCTTGTACATATTTAAAAACAGATGAGAACAGAGATGTTACCTTGCCAAAACATTTCAGAACATGTGACTTACCTTGCTTATAATTTTTTAGATGGAAGATCAGATTAGTCATTTTCTTTGGACCTTAGATATAAGTAATTACGTTAAACATTTTCTATTCTTTGAAACAAACGTATTTTGTGAACCCTTTGTTTTCTGCATGCAAATGTTATTCAGAGAGGGATGTCCCTGCTATGTAGGATTATTGCACAGGGTTGCAAGAACAGATTTTCAAATTGCTCATGGGAATTTCACTTTATTTGTCCCATTGCAGTCTATGTCTTTATCCTAGCAAGTGTGAAAAAATTGCCAAGTAATACCATTTTACCAACCTAAATTCCTGATGTTTTATGCAAAAGGTCAAATACTCTTCATTCTAAACTGGTAGCATAGTCTTCAGTGTAGATTTGGAAGCTACCAAGAAAGTATGGCATACAGCGGGAGTAACACAAGTTGAACTGCTCTTCAAATTTCCTTTGGCTGGACCTGAAGAATTAATTCCCTCATTCGGTCACTGCATGGAGGTTAAAAGTCCAGGATCTTAGTACTGATATGCACAGTGTGGATGAATCTCAAAAATATTATGCTAAGTGAAAGAAGCCAGACACGAAAAGTCACAAATTATATATGATCCTATTTATAAGGAGTAGCCAGAATAGATAAATCCATAGGGACAGAAAGTAGATTAATGGTTGCCTGGATTTGGGAGGAATGAGGAGAAGTTGCTTGTTCACTTTAAAATGGTTAATTTTATGTTATGTAAGTTTTACATCAATAAATTATTATTATTTTTTTAATCCAAGTTCTTGAACCCAACAGACATGAAATTGGAATATGCTTCTATCATTTTCTGTGTAAACTTGGGCAAGTTCATTTTAATTACCTAACTTTAATCCTTGCTTTAATGCTTAAACCTGCATTCCCTTCAAACTCCTAATCTGGAAACAAAGATGACTGACAGTCTACCTACCAGACAGGATTGTTGTGAGAACTGTATGCAATGATATAATACTACATAGAGCCTTTGGTGCAGTGGTTGACACATCACAAGTTCTTAAGAAATAGCAGCTAGACTATGATAACTATTACTTCTATTGACTTGCTGCTACTACCACCACCACCAGCAGCAGTAGCTGCAGGAGCTGTATTCCAACCCAGGTTCCTGATATTCAAATGACTGTTTTCCATTCTGTAGTCTGGTTTCAGGTAATTCAAGTGGGGTAAAGTCACATGACATAGACTTCAGGAAGCATATATTGCCTCAATGGAGTTCTTCTTTTGAAAGATGGGTTTTAGATTAAAACTGTTTTTAATTAATGCCAAAATGGAACAGAGTTGGAGAGAGCTATGAGTAAGGTTCAGATCCCTAAACCATCACATTATTGGCATTCTTGGGAGAGCTGTGAACCTTGCCTCCCACTGTGTGCTATGGTTGATTTCTCCCTTACTTTTCAGTATGGGACACACCCTTGAAAAGGTAGTCATGCACTGGGGCATTTAAAAGAAATGTGAGAAAAAAACAATGAATGTCACTAAGCTTCAGAGAAGGGAAAACTTTAGCCATCAGTTGAAAGTCGTCTCTCTGTAGTGGATTGAATGTGTTACACAAAGGTGCATCTTGATGATGTTAGGAGACCCATGTCCTCCATCACTGTCAACAATGGCATGTACAAAACTACTTTCATTAATGAAATTCTCCAAAGAATTCAAAGCTCATTTGCTGCTTTACTGATGGACATTCTTTTACCCACTCATGCTTTGGTTTTATTTGTTCTTCCTATGGGCTCCTCGAATCAAGAGAAAGCCAGAAAAAAAGTTTTGAGAGAGAAATGTCTTGTTTTATAAAATCTTCTTGTGACTACTATCTCATTTGTTCTGAAGCTGAATCAAATGAGACAGAAAGGACAGCCAACATAAATACCACTTACTCAATGTGATAACAAAGGTAAAATGAGTTGAAACAACATGTTCCCCAGTGTCCAGCTTCTCCATGGAATAGTGAGAAGTCAGAAGAGGCTGCTGATGTTATGGAAAGTGCATGGCCTTTAATGTGAGACAATTCCAATGGACACAGATTTTCATCCAGGCCCTGTGATTAGCTATGTGGCCTTGAGCAAAACCTTAGGTTTTGGGGGCTTTCATGTTCTTGTGGGAAGAATGGGGATAATAAAATCTATTTCCAATATTTATTAAAAGCATTGCTCAATAATGTCTAGATGAACTTAGTGCCCAGCACCCCTTTTCTCCTTCCACTGTAAGCTTCAAGAAAGATGTTGTGGCAGATTTTGTAATCATAGTAACCAACAAGTTTTTGTGCATTGTCATGGGTTAGGGAATGCTTACTTAGTGCTTTCTGTCTATCATCGCAATTAAATCCTTACCTCAAGTCTATGTGGTAAACATTATCACACCCAGTTTCCATTGTAAAACATGAGGTTCAAAGAAGTTCAGTGATTCATCCAAGATGGTTCTTCTAGAGAGCGTAAGAGCTGAGAGCAAAGCCAAAGTTCTCTGACAGTGAAGCCTACACACATAACCTCCTCTGCCAGCAAAAGGCTTGAACTAGGGTCTGGCCGAGGTTTCAGTGATATCTGCAGTGAGTTGAACTAAACCTTGGAACTATACAATAGACGCTGAGTAGTCAACTTCTGGATTGCTTTCACCTGGGATCAAATTTCTAGCTTCAGAGAGACACTACATTTCTATGGTCACTGTTCTTTTCCACCCAGAAAGTTCACTCAGTCGAGTGCCTTACCTTTGAGTCTTCATGATGGGAACACCAGCTTCAAAACAGGCCTGGCACATGTTAGCTTCATACATGCAACCCCACTGCATGGTGATGAGCGAGTCAGATGAGCACTGCACATTTGGATGAACCTGAGTCAAGAAAAGCCACATGTGAAAACACGTTTATTTCCAGAACGATGGTGCGTCTGCCAGGGTGTAACTGGCACTCATTGATATTTTTGGCATTCATGGAAAACACCCCAGGCCGCTTAGGTAATTAATTTCCTAGGGTTAGTCATTAACAAGCTTCCTGCTTTCCTTCTCCTTTGGCAGGCCCAGCTGTTAGATACAGTAAGTTCAAGATGTCAGAGGCCAGGCCGCCTCCCCTGCTTGGGCAGCACACAACGCACATCCTGAAGGAGGTCCTAAGGTATGATGACAGGGCCATCGAGGAGTTGCTCAGTGCTGGAGTGGTGGCCCAACATGAAACCCACTGACAAAGGAAGAGGGCTCCTCCTCATAACCTCATATCCTCGATCCGAATACACTGGCAAACGCAACACTCTGCTTGGACCCTTCTCCCCAGTTCTGATACCACTAAAAAGAAGATGTAGAGTAACTCCAGAATTCCTGCATTGTGTCTCCAGAATGGCTCTGGTATTAATGAATCTAATGCCTTTTAAATGTACCCTACTTTTGCTCCCTATGATTTTTTTTCAGATAATAATTTAATTATGGATTCCTGGGATTTTTAAAAATAAAGATTTGATTTTTTTTCTGGAAAAATGCATTCTTCATTCTAATTACATTAATGTCCTAAACGTTTGTCTCCAACCCCTTATGCCCCTACCCCGCCAGTCCACACAGGCCTGAAAAAGAGCAGATCTCTTGTTACTTTCTACTTGTACATAAAATCTGCATTTAAATTTGTGTTAGAGAGTCAAAGCAATAAGCAGAATGACAGTCTCTGTGATTGATTTTAAACAGAATAACTTAATTCTGAGCTCTTGAACAACCGTTTGTTAGTCTGTAACTTAAACCATGGATTTTGCTGATGTCCATTATAAGACCGAGCTCCATTCTCCCCTGCAGGGGTAAATATTTGCTTTATGTTGTATTTCTCTGGTGATTTTATGCTATGTGGCAGAAAGTCAGTTTTCCCCAATGCATTTAGAGATGTAGGTATCTGTCTGCACAGGTAGTTGAGTAGTTCTACACTTGGTACCTTATTTTGAGCCCAGTGAAAATGCAACAGGTTTTTTAAATGAATTAAACAGGTTCTTAAATGACTATCCAGATATTAAATAATTTATACATGATAGCAAATAGAAGAATGACAGGAAGACACTGCTTTGTAATCCGAGCATCCACTGATTGGAGACTAGATTATGTCTTAGCTTCGAATATTTTAATGAATTTGAAGTATAAGAAACATCTCTGTTCAGTAAGTGAGAAATGATTAGGATATATTCCAGGATAAATTGTTACTCAAGACTGCTAAGCCCAGTTATAGACTGGGGATCAGATGTCCCCATGATCAGGTTATCTTATTCTGAGATAACCTCAACTTATGGCTGTTAGGTTCATCTATTTTAAAACAATGTCATTACACACCAAGTTGTAATTGAAAACTAAATTACAGATGTTCATCTTTCAAACTGTGATTTAAAACTCATTTTCTTTTCATATTCTTCTTTATTAGAATGGTTTGAATCCTTTATCTATGCTGTAAGGCCCATGGTGTTTCTAGAATGAAAGATTCCAAACAAATAGGAAGCTTGCCTTCTCACAAGACCTCCTGACAGTTTTCCAAAGAATGTTTACTAATTTTTGAAACAGTTATTGTCCTCTCTGTTTTGCTTTTTGTGGACAACTTATTCTGAAGAACTCCTGCAGTTGTTTCACTAGTTAGAATCACATCATACAAGGGTAATTGATGACTTTTGCAGTGCTTTTCCTCCATTGGCTAATTCACAGATGCACACTCAGAGACATTTACTTCAGGCCAGGTATTGAAACGACATTTCTTTATGCTTACACATTTAGTATGAAAAATGGTAAAAGATTAGATGGTAGAGAATTGGCAAAACCACATGTCTTGAAAGATAGACCCAATCATTTATTCTACTGATCTGGGTAGATATCTTGAAATGTAAATTTACTCAGTTACTGAGCAGACTCTAAATATCTGGGTAAACATATGCAGGATGATCATGATTGTTTGTAGGGGACAGAAAATTTGTCTAAAATTTTCAAAATTCCTCTAAAATTTTCAAATCCATGTAGACTGTAGTCTTCAGACATGATGCAGTCACCACTGAAACAGAAAGACTATGTCTCTAGTGAAATAATATATGTTTAGTATCTAGGTCTCCACATACACAAGTCAAAATGATCCAGAACTTTGAACCTACTGGTCACCCAACAGAAAGCATTTATTGTGCTCTACTGATTTAGTGAAAGAAATAACTTGGAATGTATTTGAAGTTCAGATGAATAATTAGCCCTGAAAGAAACATCATGCTTGCTAAAATTTCTAACAATATGCCCCAGATCAAGTTATGCTTATAAACAAATGTGCTGTTTTAATTATCAGGGCCTATTATCTTACACATTCCTGAAACAGAGCACACTACTAATATACCATATGCTCAAGTTCAGTTTGTGTCAAGGCCTGCCTTCTGGCAGGTTTGTGTCTAAGGTTGGCTTAGAAAATTTTCTGAAACATAGTGGGCTAATCGTTACGGAATTGGAAGTGTGTCCATAAGCAAATGAGCTTCTTTTTCTGTTTTTTTTTCTTCAACTTTTTCATGATTTTCTGATTAATCAAGCATGGTATTTTCCAGAAATCAGTCTGATATGCTGAATGCTTCTCTAGCAGAAGAGAAATGAACATTGATCAACTTTGTGTGACTACCCCAATTGCTTGGTGTGAGCATGTGTTTGATCCATCTCTTTGGGTTAGAAGTACAATCATGATTTAAGGAAACAAACAGGGGCCAGGCATGGTGGCTTATGCCTGTAATCCCAGCATGTTGGGAGGCTGAGGCTCCTGGATCACTTGAAATCAGGAGTTCAAGACCAGCTCAGCCAACGTGGTGAAACCCCATGTTTACTAAAAATACAAAAATTAGCCTGGTCTAGTGGTGGGTGCCTGTAGTCCCAGCTACTTGGGCTACTGAGGCAAGAAAATCACTTGAACCTGGGAGGCAGAGGTTGCAGTGAGCTGAGATGGCACCACTACACTCTAGCCTGGGTGACAGAGTGAGACTCCATATTAAAACAGAGTTTTATAGATGCTAGTTTATACCAAGACATTAGGCTGGATAGCACCACAAGGCAGGGCTTTGGCATGAAGTCTTCAGAACTCCTGCCCTTGGAAAGCTTGCACTCTCTCATATCTCATCTGAGTTTGATATTTCACCACTGACTCTTCTGTGCCAAAGGTTTGGCATGTTGTATTTTAAAGGCTTTATAGATATGAAACTTGCTGGTCCCACATGGCTCAATGCTGCATTCATGAGTAGGATTCATACTCCAGATAATGGATCTAAAGAGTCTGAGAATGAAGGCCAGGTTCAGGCTGGACAGACTGTGCAGATCTTCAGCCTCTTCTCATAACTGTTCACCATGGATTCTCAATTGGCAAAGAAGTCGAGTGGGAAAATGCACACTCTTGCCTCCATACTCTAACTCTGGACTATTCATTTTCAAACTCATTCCCCAATATTCTCCTTGCATTTGCTTCTGTGCATGGGAGACTTCCTGATATAGTGAGCCCTTCTAATTGATGGAATTCTTGAGGTGCAATGAGCCTAAAAAAAATAATTGCTCATCTTGATTATAGTATGGGTGATCTTTAGGAGGTCAGGATGTCAAGCTCACTCCTCTTCCTTCTTGATCTAGTGGTACTAGTACTAGTGTATGTGTTTGATAAGGAATATGAAGAGATTCAGAAAAAAAGGTACATATTTCCATTTCAAACAGCAGTAAGGGAAAATAAAAAACCCACCACAGAGGCTCTTACATTGCGATCTAAAAGTTTTCTCAGGCATGGGATACAATTGAATTTCTTCTTACTATCCCAGAATAACAATACTAGGGTTAAAAGTTTCATGAATTACTGTTTTCATAAGATTCCTAAATAGTTACTCTATACAGACACACCATGCCATTTTCTGAACATGAATGGCCCTGAATGTTTCTTTATTTCTTTTTTTATTGCATTTTAGGTTTTGGGGTACATGTGAAGAACATGCAAGATTGTTGCATAGGTACACACATGGCAGTGTGATTTGCTGCCTTCCTCCCCGTCACCTATATCTGGCATTTCTCCCCATGCTATCTCACCCCAACTCCCCACCCCCCGAATGTTTCTTTCAACATCTCAGTTGACTAGGCTCTGTTGCTCAGACTGGAGTACAGTGTTGCGAGCTTCACTCACTACAACTTCTGCCTTCCAGGTTCAAATTATTCTCATGCCTTAACTTCCCAAATAGCTGGGACTACAGGCGCACACCACCACTGCCCAGCTAAGTTTTGTATTTTTAGTAGAGACAGGGTTTCACCATGTTGGCCAGGCTGATCTTGAACTTTTGACCTCAATTGATCCACCCACCTTGGCCTCCCAAAGTGCTGGGATTGCGGAAATCAGCCATCGTGCCCAGAATGCCCTGAACTTTTAAACAAGGTGGACAGTATGCAGGACAGGCTTATGTGGTGGGATTAGTGGAGCAGAAGCAACTCCACTAGACATGTTTCCCCCAACACGCACTCAAAAATATGTCTTCCAGTATCACTTTAGAAGGTTAAAGTATTACAGGCAAAGGAATGCAAATACTTTGCACTAATACATTTATTCCACACACTAGAGAAAACAAGTACAAAAAAGGAGAGATTTGCAGGAATGTTTCCCAAGAAGCAGCTCTTTTTTCTCATTCGTTAAGACCTTAGGGTTAGAAGCACAGGACAGGAAAGTCACTTCTTTGCAACGTGAACAATTTTTGCCTCCCCATTCTTCCATTTTCACCTCTTTCTCCCTTTGTTCTGATTACTCCCGTTCTTTCTTGTCTTTTTTCCCATCTTTTGAACATTTTCCTTCTCTCTCTTTCTCTGTGGTAAAAATCGTTTTCCTCCTGTCCTTTTATTTTCCTGCCTCTCCTCCACCTCTTTCTTCTCTCCTTTCTTCATCTCCTCATCTTTTTTCTCTCTCTCTCTCCACATACAGACATGCACACAGAGTTATAGATTCATGTTGTACAAATGTGGATACCAAAACCTCTGTCCAACCTTCAGAAAAAAATAGGACTTTCTCAGTCATTAGGAAGATAACTAGTGGTAATTCGCACCATGATTTCACCCCCACAAACAATCTTGAATTAATCTCTAGGTGGGGCAGATCTTTAATAACTAGCTGCCACTTCTCGTCCCTTGAAACACAGGGAAAGAAATGAAAGGGTGTTCAAATGCCACTCTGGGCTGTGGCAGAGTTCTCAGGCATATTGGCTCTACGTCACATGCCCCCAGTTCTAAGGGGAAAACCTGAAGTAAATAAAATAGAATGCAGAGCAGAGTCTAGACTCTTCACTCCAGCCCCAGACACTTTGTTCCAGCCCCAGACACTGGAGCTGAGCAGCAAGGGTCTTGCTGCTGTGGTTACAGAGGAAGTTCCATTAGGGAAGGAGCAGGGAGGGCATGATGGTGTGATGGGGGACTGTTCTGCTCCAGCATCAGGCTGGGTCTTGGACTTTGCTTCTTGCTCTTTCTTAGAGAAGAAAGCTTACTTGGCCTTCAGGTGGTGATGAATGGTTGGTCCCTGGCCATTTTAGTCCAATGGCCTCCACAAGGATGGTGCCTTCACCTCTACCTTGTTAAATAGGGTGATTCCATTCTCATGTTCCATTCACTTTCTTCTCCGAATAGGCTGAAAACACTTTACCACATCCCTCCCTGTGCCTCCTCCTTTTCTTTTTCTTTGCAGATTAACCACATGACAGTCTGTTCAACTCCAGTTGGTTTCTTTGGCTCCTGACCATATAGATTGGGGGAACAGTGTTTTCTTGCTTTGCATCCCATCATCCACACCCCTTCCTCTCGCCTAGAGCTTTGCACAAGTACTCACCATAAAACAGGAGCCTCAGCTTCTGAAGATGAAACTGGGATATTGAAAGAAAAGAAATTAATGTCAAACTGCCACAGGAAAATGCCTTTCTTTCCACCCCTCTTACTTCTTTGTGAACCCACAACAGTTAGGATCTCTATAGTATCTCTTGGTATGAGATGTGGCAACATGTGTTAACATGCATTCACTCTGACAATCCTGGATTTATGTTCTCAGATTTTACAAAACACTTCTGGCTGTTCCTGATAGAAGCTTTGAAATGTACTCCTGATGAACATTATTGTGTTCTTTTCTTGGAGAGGGTCAAGAAAACTATAGCTTCCATTTTGGGAGGACAATTAAAGAATCACTATCTCTAGAGGTAGAAAAATGAACTTTCTTTTCCTATCTAGGATTGCCTCTTTACGTAGCCAAATGTGCTTGCGATGGCATTGACACAGGTCACAGGGAAGGACAGAAAGGCAGTGACTCACAAGTCCACACGTGCAATGGGAAAGGTCTGAGGCCACAGCAGACTAAAGTCTCCATTCTCAGAAACATGACAGAGCCAAAGTAGCCAATGACTTGGGCTCCCACCTCCAAGACCACGTTTCCCATATGCTGAGTGCCAAACGTCTTGTCTCATTCTCTAGCTTTACTTTCTGGAGTCCGGGAAAACTCCAGTGAAAGGATGTAAGCCCAGCATGCAGGCCAGAGGTGGTGCTCAAGGCTTGCTAAGTGAATCGTTAGCTGAACTCACTGACAAACCACGGAGAGATGACAACGATCCAAACTCGACGTTTTATGCAACTACTCTCACACAACCTGGGTGACATGAGGTGAAATGAGTAGCTTGGTGGGTCTCTGTGTGGGTGCATTTCTGGGGGAAGGTTTATTAGCTCGGCAAAAAAAAGCTCTCAGATCTAGAATAGGCCCAGATAGGGGGAGAAAGAGGACTCTGACAGTTGTCAGAGTTATTACCTTTAATTTCCTGAACAAAGTGGAAGTAGATTTACAAGATGCATCCATGTAAAATAAGAACTCTTTATCTATATATAAAATAAGATTAATTATATAAAATAAGAACTTCCCCTATATATATATTTATGTTTCTATATCACATGCCCCCATATATATGACTCTATATCTCTCTCCCCATATATATAATATATGATACATATTATAAGCTTATAGGAACATCTCTTATAAGCTTATAAAACATTTTCAAATATTTGAGCATGTATACATACGTGCTTGCTGTCTCTCTCTCTCTCTGTGTATATATATATGGGGAGAGAGCAAGAGAGAGAGCATCTCTTATAAGCTTATAAACACTGGCTTACCAAAAATTCTGAAAAATGTTAGAAAATGAGTGAAACATATTACCAATTACATTTCAGATTCTTGGACAAATAAGAAGTATGAGAGATGTCTAGAATTATATATATGATTCCAGTAGTAATTTAAAAATTGTATTAGTAGGAAAACGTGCATTTACGTAAAAACCTACTCTGTAAGCAAATTAAACAAAAAATGTAGTCCCACAAAATGAGCAGATATAGTAGTGAATTGAACAGATAACTTCTTTTGGTTTTCATTTGTTGAAACATTTTCAAATATTGGAGCAGAAGCAGTAAAGAAGTACGTCTTCATGTTTGTCCATTAAGCCATGATTGAAACTCTTTCTGATCAGCACAATTAGAAGTGCTCTCTGCATGTTGTTTGCTATCTTAGTCCCCTGTGCTTATCTGACCAGAACAGCTGCCACACATTGAGCTATTGTTACCTGGGTACTGGTGCTTCTCTTCTATTAAAGTAGATTGTAATTGTGGGTATTGTAGTCACTATTGTATCTCCAGTTGTTATCATAGTGCCTCCTCTATAGGAGATACATAACAAATATCTGCTGAATCAACATCCTCTTACCCACCGGATTACAAGTTCTATGAGACAGAAATTGGTCATATTTATTTTATTACTCATAGTGTCTGGAATAGCCTTCAAGGATGGTCACCATCAATTCCTCCCTCCCCATATACACATGTCCCTCTTCCTTTCAAGAGATGCACTTTAATTCTCCTCCCCTTGACACCGAGCTAGTCTATTTTTTTCTTTATTTATTCTAAACAAACAAACAAACAAAAACGGGATACATGTGCAGAACGTGCAAGTTTGTTACTTAGGTATAATTGTGCCATGGTGGTTTGCTGCACCTATCGACCCATCCTTTAATTTCCCTCCCCTTACCCCCCACTCCTCAACAGTCCCTGGTGTGTGTTGTTCCCCTCTCTGTGTCCATGTGTTCTTATTATTCAACTCCCACTTATGAATGAGAACATGGGGTGTTTGGTTTTCTTTTCCTGTGTTAGTTTTCTGAGGATGATGGCTTCCAGCTTCAACCACGTCCCTGCAAAGGACATGATCGCATTCCTTTTTATAGCTGCATAGTATTCCATGACACTGAGCTAGTCTTGTGACTTGCTTTTTGTTTGTTTGTTTGTTTTAAGAGGTGAGCTCTTGTTCTGTCATCCAGGATTTCAGTGGCACAATCATAGCATGTTGCGGTCTCAAACTCCTGGGCTCAAGCGATCTTCCACCTTGGCTTCCTGAGTAGTTGGGATTACAGGCATGCACCACCATGCAGAGCTAATTTTTATATTTTTTGTAGACGTGGGGGGGGTCTCACTATGTTGGCCAGCACAGTCTCAAACTCTTGGCTTCAAGTGATCCTCTCACCTCATCCTCCGAAGTGCTGGGATTACAGGTGTGAGCCACTGAGCCTGGCCATGACTTGCTTTTTTAAAAAAAACTTTTTACTTTAAATAATTTTAGATTTACAAAAAAATGCCAAAAATAGTACATAGAATTCCCATGTACATTCACCTAGTTTCTATAACCAATGTAACATTATGTAAGCTGGAAAATTAACATTCATGTGATACTATTAGCTAACCTATAAACATTATTCAAATTTTACCAGTTGTCTCACTTGGGTAGGCAGAATTCTAAGATGGTCCCCAAGATTCCCAGCCACTGATGTACACACACTCTCTCCCAGTTATCCAGTCAAACACTAAATAAGTGCTGCTATGGAAGGAATTTGTAGATATAATGAAGGTCCAAAATCAGTTGATCTTTGAGACTACATGGGACGGAGCTAATCACATGAGTCCTCTTAAGCCTGGGTCTAGAGATCAAACACATTAGGCCTCAGATTTGAAGCACAAAGGCGATTTGACATGTGGAAAGCCCCCATGCCTGGAAGTAGTCACATGGCAAGGAATGCAGGTGGCCTCTAGGAGCTGAGAGAGAACCCAACTGACAGCCAGCAAGAAAACAGGGACCTCAGTCCTACAACCACAAGGGGCTGAATTCTGCCAACTACCTGAATGAGTTTGAAAGCGAATCCATTTCCAGAGCTTCAGACAAGAACATAGCCAAGCCAGCTTGATTTCAGTCTTGTGATACCCTGTGTAGAGATATACCATGCTAGAATTCTGACCTAAGGAACTGAAATCTTATAAATGGCTGCTGTTTTAAGCCTCCAAGCTGGAAGTAATTTACTATGCAGTGATAGAAAATGAATATATCCACTAATGTCATTTTTTTTCTCATCCAGGATCAATTCTAGGATCTCACATCACATTTAGTTGAATTTTTTCGTAGTCTTTTCCAATCTGGGTCAGTCTCCAATCTTTCTTTGTTTTATGACCTTCAGTGTATTGTGCAGTTATTTTGTAGAATGTCCATTTATTTGGTTTTGTGTGAAATGCGTCATTATTAGATCAAGATTATGCATTTTTGGCAAGAAATTTCAGAGGTGATTTTGGATTCTTACAGTATGTCGTAACAGGAGGTACAGGATGTTAAGATATTGTATTACTGGTCATTTTAACCTTGATCATATAGTACAGGTGGCATGTTCCAAGTTCCCTTTAAAAGTCCTGGGTTTGTTTTTGTTTGTTTGTTTCTGCAATTAGTAAGTATATTGTGGGGAAATATTCTGAGACTGTATTAGTTCACTTTGGTCACTGTAACAAATTAGCACACACATGGTCATGTAAAACAATAGGACTTAATTCTCCCACAAATCTGGAGGTCAGAAGTCTTGGATTTGATTCTGATCAATATCATTGAACTGAAAGAAAAGTGACAGAGGGCTGTGCTCTCTGTGGAGGCTCTAGAAATGAATTCCGTTCCTCACATAGTCCAGCATCTCAAGCTGTATTCCCTTCATTCCTTGGTCCATAGCCATTTCTCCACCTTCACAGGCAGTGGTGTAACATCTTCTCTCTCTCACTCTGCTTTCTTCCTCCTCCTTTACGTGATCTTCTGTGTGTCATCATATCTCCTTCTGCTTGTCTCTTGTAAGGAAACTTGTGGTTCTATTCAACGCCCACCCACACAATCCAAAATAACCCCTCCATCTCAAGATCTTTAACTTAATCACATCCATGAAGTCTTTGCCATGTAAGGTAACATTTATAGGTTTCAGGGATTAGATAGAATGTGTTATCTTTTGAGGAGGCATTTTCTAGCATACTGTAGAAAATATGCACATATTCTCTTTTTCATTATAGTTTTGCCCACTAATTTGAGCATATGTCAGTGATTCTTGCCTTAAACAATTATTTTGATATTCTACTTCTATTTTGCCTGTTTTTAGATTTATTAACCATAATTCTAGTGTAAGAGTTTCACGTTCTCCATTTGATTATTTATTCAATCGCTTACTTATATCAATATGGACCAGTTGATATTCATTTTATTTTGTGGGTTATAATTTATTGTAGTCATTATTTTGTTGCTTAAATTGCCACAGATCTGGCCATAGGGAGCTTCTTCAGCATGACTTGAATGTCCATTCAACACGCTCCTACCTTTTCATGAACACTTTCTTACCTTCTGTCAATACAAGATGTTTGGGATCATGTTGTACTTTTCCTGCTATAGCTCTGGAATTAATCATTTCTCCAAAAAGCCCTTGTTCCTTTTGCTAGAAAATGGTATTTACAAACCAAGTTCTGAATGCTAGATGTGTTCATTGTTACTGGAATATCATTATGACTAGGTTCCCTTTACAGATGAGGGGGGAAATACATGCATACACACACACAGTCACACATTTATATTTGTTTCTATATCTATCCTGCACATATTTTTAAAACCACAGACCAATTCTAAGCTATGTGTTTAAGAGGTCTGACATCTCCCTTTTTTGCTCTTGGAAATCAACTAGCATGCTAGATGTCTGAACATCATCCTCTGAAGAAGTCCAAACTAGTTATATGGAGAAAGAGGGGGGCCATTTGGAGGAGCACCAGTATACCAGACATGTGAGTGAAGCTTTCTTGGATATTCGGCTCATCTCAAAAACGAAGGGAATACAACTGAATGAGTGACCCCAGCCAGTGCCACATAGAGCAGAAGAACTGCCCAGCTGAATCTTGACCAAATTTCTGACCCACATAAATTGACATTGTTTTAATCCACTAAATTTTAGATAGTTTGTCATATAGCAATACATAATTAACTGTAAACTCAGAGAAGAGTTTAACTTCTTGAGTGGTTTCTGCAGTGGGCCACCTTTATGGTGCCCCCCTTCCCCCCGACAGTGAGCCTTACCCCCTGGTATTCACATCTCTTAATGATTTCCACTCTTCGTCAAGCCTTGTCTGGATGAGGCATTATGAAGGGGCAGTGTTTGCTGTGTTAACCTTTTTTGGAGGGAGCTCAGGATAGGAATTACAGCAGTAATGGTAGAGTCAGTGGTAAAGGATATGGAACACAAACACCAATGAGAAACTTCTGCAAGGACCTCCCAGAATAACCTTCACGTTCTAGACTAGTGGTTCTCTGGGAGGAGGGTAGCAATTTTTTTCCTCATGGGAAATTTGCTAATGTCTGGAGACATTCTTGGTTCTCATAACTGGGGGCACCATGGAGGAGGATTGGATTGCTAGTGGCATCCAGGGAGTAGAGGCTGGGGATACTGGGTACTGATAAACATCCAGCAATGCACAGCACAGCCCCACAGCAAAAACTCAGCCTAAAATGTCAGTAATGCTGCTGCAGAGAAACACTATTCTCAAGGAAGCTAATTCCTGAGATGGGAGAGCAGGTGCCTGACCATCCTGTTTAGTCATATTTTTTTTACATTATAAAAGTTTAAGGGAAGATACAGGTGGGCTCATTAAAATGTAATTGATCCACAGATAAAACTTACCAAAATTGTTTTTTGATGAAAAATTCTTGTTCTGACTTCTTGTGAAATCCTTATTTTGGCTTTTTTCAATGAGTATGTTTCAAATGTGGAGGGAGCAAAACATTCTATCTAAAGAAGTTTCCTCATTAATTGTTCTTCAAATTCGCAGTTACATTAGGGACATGAGTCAAGTTACAGGAACGATCTTTGTTTTTAATATAATTAGAGAACTGTAAGCTGTCCAAGTGACACCGACCAGGACGAATCCCCCTTCTGGGTCACAGATTACTCTGATGAGTCAGGGGCTCTGAAGACATAATTTGTCAGATCCATATTTTGAGTTCTGCCATTCTTATTTCTTTCATACTGTGGATACACAGAGAATGGCCTAAGTGTAAAGAAAACAGATAGACAGTTTTGAACAGTGAAGTTTAAAGGAGAAACACACTTTAAATGAAGACTTAACTTCATTTAAGTCTTCCCTTAATGGGTATCTGGTAACTCAGAACTGTAGGGAAGCAGAGCGTTTACAAATTTAAGAAATATCAAGTGAGAGAATTCATACCTTCCTTGGCACACCTTCCTAACTGATGTATACACTCTACAGATGTCTGCTCTGGAGAAGAACTGAGGTGGATTAAGGCTAAAGCGTTGAGCATGAGAGGCGTCGGAGGTCAGGGCTTGCTGATTGGGTCACAGCTGTGCAGCCACAGCAGAACCTGGGTGATCCCTTGATCAGAACATAATAGTAACCTATACTACCACATTGAAAACCTGCAGATCTAGAAGTCATAGCGTCTTTTTTACAACATGGAACTTTAGAGAGGGTTTTGAGGACATGAAAAAGAGGATAAATACATATGCAAAATAATAATCAACATTTGCAGTTCTGTCAAATTGTTGTAACAAGGTTAAAATGAGGACCGAAAAACTCACCAACAAGCTTCCCATTGGAAAAAATTACTTTGCCAAAGAAAATGGTATTTTAAAGAATTGAATGGAAAAAAATATTTAAAGGTCATAAGATAGAATTTGAGCCTACATGATGACTTTTTCTTGGCCCTAATTATCAACTCTATAGACCTAAGCAAGTTACACCTAGAAGATATGCAATGGGAAGGGCATCTGGCAACCAGACTTCTGCACTGGTTTGTTGATTTTTATTGCACTATCAGAACGTGGCCAGGTTCCCGGGCCCACCCATTTCATGTCCACATTCTTTTCTATGTCCACAGCCACCATTTTAACCTACGCCCTTCTCGCTTCCTCCTTCTCACACTTCAGTCATTCCTGCCCTTTCTTCCAAATCCAATTTTAAAAGTCAGTGGTCTAGTAAACCTTTAAAAAATTAGTTCCAGTTTATTCTGGTTATAACTGATTACTTCTTTACTCAGCTCAATACTTTATGCCTGACTTTATACTGCCATGAACAGCATTGTTGAAGATTTTGTGTTTGTTAAGCTTTGGGTACAGAGGATTAGGCAGGTACTGAACATCAAAGAACTAAAACCAAGGTAGGGAGGCAAGACACATAAACGTGATGCATAATAACTCATCCTATCACCTAAGAAATGCCAGTGCTGTTGGAGTTCAGAGATGGGAATGACTCTGTAAACTGCTGTGCTTAGGAAAATAATTTTGTAGGAAATGAGCCTTCGTCTTCAAAGGAAAACAAGACTCATATAAGTAGAGGCACAGAGAGTATTACATGCAGACGTGAGCAGGCTATGGAGGCAGGGACGTCACTGGCATATTTGGAAATATAAATCTTAAGTAAACAAATTTAGTTAAAGGAGCCATTTGGGTAGTGAAAGAGGGCCACTAAATGGAAATAGATTGGAAGACTGGAAAGAAGCAGATTTCAGGTGATAGTGGAGACCTTGAAAGTCAAGAGGGTAATTTTTCTACAGGCACTGTGATAGTATTATAGGTTTTCCACCAAGAAAATGACATGTCCAAATCTGTACCTTATGAAGATGGCCCTGACAGTTGTGTATAGAGAGGACCAAAATTAAGCCAAAAGAACCAACTGTCATAATCTGCCTTTGAGGCAGTATGAGGCCTAGATGAGAGGTAATAGTCTTGTATGCTCCTTTATACATTTTTTTCTATATATCTATGTTGTATTAAGTTAACAGATTATAAATGCATGGTAAGCCAGACCCATTTTCTTTTCAGTTTTATATCATATCTCTTCTTGCCTATACAGTGCTCTGGATTAAGTGACTGCTGGTGGTAAACTATTGCTGTTATTATCACCCTGTAAATTTTTATTAGGCTTAGCTGCTCCAAATGAGTTATAGATAGGTAGAACTGATATAAGCATGTAAGAATTTGTGATGTACAATATATTCTTTGTATAACATTTTCTCTAAGGCCAAGGGTGCAGAGCCACTTTGGTAGATCAATGCTGTTCAACTGGGAATCCTAAGAGTTGTGTTGGAAGATGGTGCAGGAGCCTGAGAAGCCACTACCACACTTAGTGCTAGAAACCTACCTCCTCATCAGGCCTCAAAAGTCATCCTTTTCTGGAAGAATACATATTTATACAAGGTCACAGTAGTGGTTACGATTAGTACATGGAAGAAATTGAAGCCAAATCTGAAAAACTCAGGCCATCTGTCTGCCTGCTCCATGGAAAGTATCTGTCCCTATTACAGATTTAGGCAGAGCCCGTATGCCACTCTGCCAAACAGCGCTGCGCTTAATTGTGGGATTCTCCCTGGTCAAGTTAGTCATGGCCAATTAAAATGGCGGTAGCAATTTCCTTGTGCTCTGAGTTCTAGATGGTGTTTTCCACTATTAACCCTTTACTGCTCACATGTTTTGTTTCTGAGATAGATTGGAAATGTCTTAAGGGTAGAGTTTGTGTCTTACACGTCTTCTGTATCCTGCTTAGCACCTGGCACAACACAGGAAATAAGTTAGTGCTCAGGAAATAGTCATTGAATTGGACTGTTGAGAAAACTCACTTTCTCAGAAATCTTTCTCTCAGAAATTAATTTTTCCATGGGGAAGATGTGCTTCTGGTTTTAGTCAGAAAAGCCTGAGGACATATTAGTGAAGTTTCATATTGTTTAAAGTTTAAAAGGTGCCAGAGTAAAAGAGTGTAAATGAAACAGAACCCAGTTGTTCAGTCCTACCCATGGCATCAATGAGGCCATATCTTCCATTCCAGGCCACTTCTTATAACGAATCATTTTTCCTTCTCCTCCCCAGCACAGTTAGAATCCCTGAATCCTTCTTACATACCACTTTATACAGCCACTAGAAATCAATCTGAAGTGACACAACAAATAAAATGTGTTTGTCATTTCAAGACCTTTGTGGCAATAGCCAGTTGCATCTTTAGAAAAGCTTCCTGTAAATCTACAAGCGCATTCATAATGTAGACAATAATGCTAATAAAAACTAACCTTTACAGAATCTGTAAGTAATATTCCCCTTCATCCATCTCTCCTGCAAAGATGAGTCTGTGCTAGGCTTGGTAATCCTGGCCTCCCTGTAGTGATTATTTTAGAATAAGCACAGGATGAGGGAAGTCTCCTGGAAAGCTTCTGGGCAAGTTTGCTTCACCCTTTCTTACTGAACATGAACAAGAAATTATGCCACAGGTGGTCATAATGCTGTCCATGGGCTGCCATTATGTGACCAAAATAGAGAGCAGCATCGGGATGAAAGCAATGCCAAGAATAGCATAGAAGAGAAGAAAAGAACCTGGATTTGGGGCAACCCACTGAATTGTCAATCATTTTGTGCTGAAGCCTGCTTTTCTGGATTCTAAGTTATATGAAACATACATTTATTTATTGTTTTCACTATTTTGAATTGCGGGTTTTTTTTTTTTTTTAAATTGCAGGCATAAAACCTCTAGGCAGAGGAATATCCCAACTTTGTTGAGATTATCTCAATCCTCATAAAAACTCCATAAGGTTGACACTCTCTTCATCTCTATTTCAGGTGGGCAGATTGAAAATTAGTTTGCTTAAGTAACTTTCTTAAGGTCATGGAACCCATGCGTGTCAGAGCTTTCATTGGACACGTAGGTAATCAGACTCCAGAACACACACTCTTAAAACATTATTCTTAAACTCACACTCTTACAGCTGTCTGTCAATTTATTCCATGGAAATAACAGAAGGATCATACTAGAAAATATACAGGTTGGGCATATTGACGTTTCTAGAAAATTATTTAAATATTTTAAAGGAAAGGGTATCCTGTGTGTATGCCAAGTCGAAGATATAACTTAGGTGCAAATGCCACCCATGGCTTAGAAGTCTGTGTATAAGAAGTGTTTAATTTGGCTTCTGTCCTTCTAGCAGGTTGGAAAGAAAGGAAAGCTTCACCACCATAAATCAGAGGCTCTCCAAATTCCTCCTAGGTTGTCTCAGGCCCATGGAAGTTGGGGTCAGTGTGTGGGGCTGGTGAAGGCCTTTAGGGTGGTTTGGTGAATAACCATGCTGAATGGATTTGTATGTGTGCATCCATCTCCTGGCTGCTGCTTAGAGCTATGGGTTCCTGCTGTGAACAGACACTGGCTGTGCAGCTGCTGCTCCTGGAGGGGCCTGTGCAGCTGGGAGACTTTCCAGGACTCCCCAGTATCCGTGGTCTAATTTCCCCTGAGATTAGCCATTTTTTTTTGACAGTACCCTTTGTTAGAATTCATAAAAGCCTGTAATCCCAGCACTTTGGGAGGCCGAGGCAGGTGGATCACGAGGTCAAGAGATCGAGACCATCCCGGTCAACATGGTGAAACCCTGTCTCTACAAAAAATACAAAAAATTAGCTGGGCACGGTGGCGTGTGCCTGTAATCCCAGCCACTCGGGAGGCTGAGGCAGGAGAATTGCCTGAACCCAGGAGGTGGAGGTTGCGGTGAGCCGAGATCACGCCATTGCACTCCAGCCTGGGTAACAAGAGCGAAACTCTGTCTCACAAAAAAAAAAAAAAAAAAAAAAAGAAATTCATAAAAGCCCTTCTTTTCTTTAATATTCACATGGATTATTTTCTTTTTCACTTAGAGCCTAGACAAAGTTCAAAATCATTTAAAGTTAATATCTACTCAACTTTATTTTCAAGATATCTCTTCTTTTGTATGTTGATCACTTCAACTTCTTGGAGTTTCCTTCAGCCAAAGCATGTGCTCAGATGAACAATTTCTTTTGAAATATGGCCTGTAATCAAAATGTTAAATAGCCTTTAGATCAAATGTAATAAACAACTTAGCATGAGCTTTCTAAGAATATCTTTCATATTATACCCAAATGTGTGTCTGTGTGTGTTTACCAGAAATGACATGTGATTTCAAAGTTCATTATTGGATATTTTTTCCCAAAATCATTAGCCATGGGTTCTATACACTTTGATAAGCATTTTTTTAGACTTAACCAGTGTAAAAGTAATTTTGGCATATTCTTTAGTTTTTTGATAATGTGCTGCAGGAAATTAATATGTACTCAATGAATCAGGAGTGTGTATGAAGTTTTTATCAACACACTAACATTTTCTTTTTATAAAAATTTCAAACATTGCTCTCATATGAAAACCACTTAGTTTCAACTTTCAAAACCAAAATGATGGGAACTTCTCTAGCTAATTTATGTCCCTGTGAGAGATTCTTAATTTGTTTTTAATCTTAAACTATATACACCAAGAGCTGACAATGAATGTAGAGACTAGACTTTGAGATTCTCAGTTCTAGAAATAAAAGCCTGGCTGAGTTATTAGACACGTAAGGATTTACTCCATATGCTGCTGAATCTTCTTTGGTTTTACATTTCTAGAATATGCTCATCACGTTAAATTGCTTCTGCACATGTGCATGTCATATAGTCTGAAACTGCATGGTGACAAAACCAGACATGATGAAAACACTGAAGATCTAAACTAATCTCTAGAATTCCACCGTTCTGTCAGATAAATGGCTATTCTAGTCTTCTCTTATTCACTTTAGTTTCTTCCCACTTCTAGGTTCCCCAAATGTTTCCTTCACTTTCCCAGTGATAGAAAGTATCAGATTTCTCTTTCCTTTCTCGGAGGTACTCCATTATATAATCTTTTCTTGTTTCTTCTTCTTTTTTAAAAACAAACATATGAAAAAATGCTCATCATCACTGGTCATTAGAGAAATGCAAATCAAAACTACTTTGAGATACCATCTCATTCCAGTTAGAATGGCGATCATTAAAAAATCTGGAGACAACAGATGCTGGAGAGGATATGGAGAAATAGGAACACTTTTACACTGTTGGTGGGAGTGTAAATTAGTTCAACCATTGTGGAAGACAGTGTGGCGATTCCTCAAGGACCTAGAAATAGATATTCCATTTGACCCAGCAATCCCATTACTGAGCATATATCCAAAGGATTATAAATTGTTCTACTCTAAGGACACATGCACACGAATGTTCATTGCAGCACTGTTTACAACAGCAAAGACCTGGAACCAACCCAAATGCCCATTGATGATAGACTGGACAGGGAAAATGTGGCACATATACACCATGAAATATTATGCAGCCATCAAAAACGATGAGTTCGTGTCCTTTGTAGGGACATGGATGAACCTGGAAACCATCATTCTCAGCAAACTGACACAAGAACACAAAATCAAACACCATGTGTTCTCACTCATAGGTGGGTGTTGAACAATGAGAACACATGGACACAGGGAGGGGAGCACTACACACTGGGGTCTGTTGGGGGGAAATAGGGGAGGGACAGCGGGGGGTGGAGAGTTTGGGAGAGATAGCATGGGGAGAAATGCCAGATATAGGTGAAGGGGAGGAAGGCAGCAAATCACACTGCCACGTATGCACCTATGCAACAATCTTGCATGTTCTTCACATGTACCCTCAAATCTAAAAGGCAATAAAAAAAAGAAAAAAAAAAGAAAAAGAAAAAGAAAAACAAAACAGAAGAGTAGGAGTTGGGATTGAATTTTAATTTCCAGCAGTTCTTTCTTTACCACTAATTTTTCATTTTTCATAGAATTCTGCTCTTGTTTTATGAACATTATCTTGTTTCAGTATCTTTGAGAATGCTAACTGAAAGATTTTCTTTTTAAAAAATGTATTATCCTCTGTTTCCTAGTTATTTCTGTTTTCTCTAGTGTCACTTTTCCTGTGTTTATCTCTGTTGTGCTGCAGATTTCCCCAACTGTACAGTGACTCTTCGTAGTCCGCTCACACCTAAGAATAAGGCAATATTGATCTGTTTGTCATTCCTCTGTGGACAGGGCTGATTGTCTGGTGGGCTTCACTTTAGGGTGAACACAGGAGGAGCTGATTATTGGGCTGAAAAGCCCTAGATGCTACATTTTGGAGTGCTTTGCTCTTCGGCACCAGTACCCATATTAGCTGCCCTAGTTTTCCTTAGACAGGTTTTGCTTTGTTTAAAGGAAAAGGAAGCCTGCTATTTTTCACTTGGAAAGCAAACGCATTGCCAGATATCCTTCTGTGAGCAGATGGCTGGATGGGTGAATGTGGTAAAGCTGTTGACTTCATGCTGCGCTCTCCAGGGCAGATCAACACCCTCCGCCATAAAAACCCCTGCCACCCTCTACCACACATGCACATAATTGAGAATGAAGCTTTCTCAACCTTACTTTCTAAGTTACCACTCATCTGACCACTTTATATCTTTAATTTTATCTACTGATGACTTCCTTCATATCCTGTCATGGATATGATATCCATGATATCCCCAAAGTGACATTTTATAGTTTGAATTGAGGCCCAATCATGGTTTAAGAAATGTCTTCAACGGTTACATTTCTCCAGTTTTTTTTTTGTTTAATTCTATATAATTCTTCCTTTTGCATATGATTTTTCCATATTACATTTACCTACTTTATTGTGGTAACAAATGACCACAAAATCTCAATAGCTATAACACAAAGGATTAAATTTTTAAATTTCTGGACCACAGCGTACATTGTCTGCAGTTGGGCAGTACTTTGGCCTCTCTCCATGAGTCTCATTTTTCCGGGACTCAGGCTATTTGTGTCAGGATGTTCTTGTGGCAGAAATAAAAGGTCAAGAAAGCTGGTGATGGTATAGGTGACACAACTTTGCTTGGACATGGCATAGTCTCTGCTGCCTACTTGCCATTGGTCAATGCAAGTCATGAGGCCCAGCCAACACCAATGGGACAGGAACATATTCTCTTCTTTGAGAATGGCCAGCCAAGGAGCAATACACATGAATGTATAATCCTCTCACAGGAAAAAAGAGTGAATAATTGGGCAATAATCCAGCCCACTGCATATTCTTTTGATCAATTCGAGAAATAGGATATTTGTTCTGTAGACTGTCCTACATTCTGAATTTGACTGATCGCTTCCTCATGGTATTGTTTGATTTACTCTTTTATGACCCATAGTTCCTGGAAACTGATGTGATTAGATTTCCTGGAAACTAAAGATTTGGGTTTATTTAGTTGTTTGTTTATTCAGGCAAAAGTACTTCATAGCTCATGCTCTGGACTCCCTGCTGCAACTCCTCTGAAGGCACACATAGCTGATTAACCCACTTTTACTAATAATAGGTATGAAGACTGGGCTTTGTTGATGTCAGCCTGACCCCTGCATCATGCAGCTCCCCATCAATCTTTCATCTTTTGATTTCAGCAGCCATTCATGGTTCCTGCCTAAATCCATGGCTTCATTAGGGACTACAAAACAATGCTTTTCTTTTTCTAATTCTACTATCTATATTTACTGAGTAAAATTAATAAAAAGTTGTGATCAAAATGCCAAGTTGTATCATAGCCACTGTATTTTATATTTTGATTAAAATTTCATTGGAAAAAACTTTTTATGAAAAACAGTTTAAAAAAATTACTGGGCCAGAGAATCTCTTGGTTACCTTTCAACTCTAATGGTTTATGATTCGGTGACCTGTGCTGAACCAATGTTTCATGACAGGAAAAAGGAGTACAGCTGATAGAAGTTCTGTTGTTAAGTGTCCAAAGGTAGCCAATTAGATTTTTCCTCTGGCCTAGAAGAGATAAGATATTGATGGAATCATGGAGGATCTTCTGGGCAACAGCTTATTGTGAGGTGGAGAGAGAAGGACTCTCAAGCCTTGGTCCTTGGAAGCTATGCAGAATGATTATGAGGCCAAGTTATACAAGCATATGTACCTCACACCGATGTAGAATGTAAAACTGGGATTACAGAACATAACAGAACATAACTTCTACCTTATCCCTTCACCACCTCATCCTCAACTATGAGATTTTCAGTTTCTTGTAAAGTAGCTTGACCCTGTTCTCATGTTTTCATGGGGTAACATGTTCTCCCATGTTCTCAGAAACATGGAGGCTTCCATCATTAACTTCTTATGACCCATCAGCCAAAGCCTTGGCTCCTTTGAAACCATAATCTGCCACCTAGAGAACACAGCTCTTCTATGTTTTCTACATTCCCTGGTATGCTAAAGCTACTACCATTCCCTTTAAAGTGGGAAGAATTCCTCTTCTTTGTATTTGTGTTCCATTCATTACAAGAAAAGAAAAACAATTCTTCTGGGCACTCAATGATTTACAGAGATTTTAGTGAAACCTCTCTCTCAAGTTGAGCCCCCTACCCCTTCTCCCTTAAAATTCAGGTACATGTTTACTGGGCTTGGGAGGATGGGTCATCTGAGTGACAGCCACTTTATTGCATATCAAATGCTCCTTTTATTGTTTTGGCTGGGAGATGAGGGTGGCCCCATGTCCTGATATAAAAAAGGATATTGTTTAGCCCTTTCTCAACATGATAGTTGCATGCCAAGTAAAGCAGAGATCTCAGGCACAGTGGCATCCTTCACCATGTGGAAGTTGACACTGGCTTCTGAAACATAGTATGGTTCTGGAGAGAGTCAAGATGAAGTCCTGTTGATAGAAGAACTGTGTTTATTCTGAAGTCCTCGCTCCCACCCCAGGAAAAGCCGATTACAGAAGGAGGAGCTTGACAAGCTAAAGGGTAAACCCTGGAAAATGGCATAATTTAAGGTAACATTAAGGACTACGGTAGTAAAAATGCTCATATGAAAACCATCACAAAGAGGGTCATTTGGTTTACTAATTAAATCAACATTGGCTCTAATATTTGTCTGCGTCCCTGAGAAAGGTCCCTTTTCTCATACCTTTGTTTGCTTCCTAGTTTCCTTTTAGACAAAGTCTTGGAAGTTATGAAATGTCCTTGTTATAGATGAGAGCAACTCACTAGATTTGCCACACACAGAAATGTCTCCCATTGCTCCCCAAGCATCAGAAGATGATGCATTGGGCTGCAAATGATGGAGGAAAATTTCATTCATTTATGAAGGTTTTGAAATATCCAACACTAAAGTTGAAATTCTTGAAGTCTGGCCAGTATAAACAATTTTACATAAAACTGTTTACTTCTATTTAGAAGCAGTCAAAATGACCCAGTTGTTCTGTGGAGCATGGAGCTCTGTTGTCTATCATCCACTGGTTGGATTTCTTTATGGTCAAGTTATAAAGAGGATCATCTTAGCTACTTCCTGTTATAAAATTTTATCCTCTTTTCTCCTATGGAAGGCAATATCAATGGTCCCTTTAGAATATATGTTATTGGTAGCACACATCAAGGCTGTGTGTGTTGTGTCTGTGTGTGTGCTCTCAAGATCCCCACTGTCGTTAACAGAAGAGGACTATCAATATACTTCCTGTTAGAATATACAATAAAGCTCTTTGATTGAGGCTTACACTAATTGCATGTGAAGTCTGCTACCTGTTGAATTCACGTTAAAGTTAAAAGTAATAAAGATGTTACAGGTGTACATTGACCTTACATACACACACAATGAAATTGCATAAATTTAATTGATGAGGAAAACAATGAAACAAATTAGTGACTATGTCATTAATTTTCCTGATTCAAGTTTGAAGTCAAGAAGAGTAAAAGACAGGGAATCAGAATTGGTGTTGTATCAGGTAAAACTGGATTCATATTATTTTATTTATTCTAGGAACAACAATTCATCCTGGGTTATTTCTTAGAATGATTTCATATTGTTTTGAAACTCAAAAACTTGAGCCCATCTCCATCTGTTCTTTTGTTTAGCTTTGAAAACCTTTCTATGCTCCTAGTATATGTGGATCAGCCTGCTCTCTCCTCTTTCTTCCTAGAATTCTTTTGCTGCCTTGGTTTTTGGCTGTGACAACCTTTTGGCTTAGTTGTCCTGCCTAACTGAAAGCATGAGATTAAACCAAGGCAATAAGAACTTGGTGTTCCCGACTTAAGTTTGTGTGGTCAGTTCATCAGGACCCACTATGCTTTGTTCTTAACAATACAGCCTTCTTAATTAAGTATCTGTCCAGCTCATGAGCTGCAAGAGGTGAAGACCTTTCCCATGTATATTTGGAATAAAAAACAGCTTGCTTCTGGTGGTTTGGAACCTTGGCCCCAGTAACTCAGCTGTTCTTTATTCATACAGCCTACCTTCATGTGTGACTTTGAAAATCTCAAGGGTTAGAGAATAGGGGGCAACAATTAAATTGGGACTCTTAGAGTTTCTTTTATCTGATCCTTAGTATGCATTACATACAAGCTAATAGCATGGGCCCTAGAGTTTAACAGCCTAAGGTCAGATCTTTACTCTGACCCATATTCTGTATGAACTTAGAAAAGTTTCTTATTCTCTCTGTCAGTTTTACCTACAAGATAGGCATAATATAGCTATTTATCTCATACAATTTTCAGGATTATTGAGTGACACAATACATGCAAAATGCTTAATACAGAATAAAGACTTGTTAAATGTTAGCTACTATCATTGTTGTAAATAGTGTTAAATTGGCCTTCTAGAAGTTAAGGGTGGCTCTTTCCAGGATGTACTTTACCTGTTTTAATGTTTTGGAATGCAGGTGCTTTGAATGAATTTTGTAAAGTGAAACACTACAAACTTAACTTCCCATGTAACTTACTGTAAGTATAAGCAGTTGATTGATTTATCCCTGTCTCAGTCCCGAAAGATCAGGCAATCTTTGTCTACCTACTTTGGGGCATATCCCACTGAACTGGCTCCCAACTGTGGGAGCAGGATATGCAACCACAGACAGAGTCCCAGTAAATTCAGTTTCCATGAGCTTAAATCACAGAAATGCTTTGCAATGCCAAGTTTGTTCCAGAAAGAGAAATACTATGATCATAGCTCACAAAATCAGACTGAATTTTCACATTCTCTCTTGTATCACTAGTGAAAAAAAAAAAACTTACTGTCAAGGAATCTCCACCCTAGGCAAAATTTATGTTCCACTTTCCTGACATTGGTGCTTTTCCTGGGATCAGACTCATTCCAATATGTTTATGCTTGAAGAGTCCACTGGAAAACTTTCCAAGCCAGCAATAGGAAACTGCTACCTGGCTGATTCTCCCCTCGGCTGCTGGCATAGCAGAGAAAAGACTTTAGGAACCTTCAGCCGACTGTCTCCCTGTCCAGATTTGTATCAACATTAATGCTTTGCTCATGATTGAAAAGTATGTTCAGGCTTCCAGACTCAAATATGTTTCCTTTGCTTATAACCCTCTGGTGAGAGAACAAATGGTTTTGGATCCCTGGAGAGATGGGATGTCCCTTTATGACTGAGTTTCCCTGAACTCAGTGGGCTGCTGTGGGCTCTCTGGATGCCATTATGATGAAGTTGGAGATGATCCTTGCTTGGCTCAATCCTCACATGTTAGTATTTGGCCCACCTGTTCTGCAGTGATAGATATTGAGGGATAAGAGTTTTTTCCTGAATTTTTTTCCTGCATTTTTCAAGCAGAGGTCACAATGACCTGCTGAGAAAGCAAGAATGGCTATAACAATTTAGAAGAAACATGATAACCACCTCTTGCTTGGTAGAAATAGGCAAGGGAGTGATAGCCCCAAGGGATAAGTAGAGAGACTGGTTATTCTAAAGATTGTGATGAAGTCACTGAAAGTATGAGTGAGCAGGAAAGGAGTAACTGGGGATGAAAGGGATGAGAAATATGGAGCAGGACTTGTCCTTACTTTTTGGTTTGTTGTTTGTTAATCTGAACTCTCCTTCTCTGCCCCAAAGGGACCTTTCATCTGTCATAGTGGTTAAAAGCAGAGCCTTGGTGTCAGATGCACTTGGGTAAGAGCTCAGCCACTTAGAAGTATGCCTTGATCAACTTGCCTGGCCTTTCTAAACCTTAGTTTCCTAATTATTAAAGAGAATAATTCCTATTATATACATTAATGAAAAATAAACATCAGATCACCTATAATGATACCTGCCAAATAATTCGATGACACTAAAGAGTGACTAGTGATAGTGGTGGTGGTAGTGGGAAAAGTGGCTGAGGTTATGGTATTGGTGTTGAGGATGGTGGTAATGGCAGTACAAGCAGAAGAGGCAGTAAGACTTGCAGGCTCCAGTGTTTTCACCGTATGATTCAACAGTCCTCCAAGGGCGCCACAGCAGATGTACTGACTTGGAGAGAAACCAGAGGTTGTTGGCCTCACTGCTCTACTGCCTCGTCAAAAGTACACTTTTTCCACCACTTTTGCCTTCTTTTAATGGAACCAGACTTACAAATGGAAAAAATAAAACGGGCCCATATTTCTGACACCTGCCTCACCTGTGCTCCGACTTGGCAGTGAAGATTTCCCAAGGGCCATGGCAGAAACTCGTCTACGAGTCTTCCTCTTTGGGGACCCTTGTTCCCTTTCCTGGATCCCCAGCCAGACAGACCAGGTGGTTTTTCATGCCATCAGACTCAGGTCTTAAAGGAAAAGGTACCATTTCCTTTCACCAGTCCCTGGAGCCCCCCTCCATCCTATGATTGGCCTTGTCCCAGAATGACTCATCAACCCAGAGTTTGTCCTTCTGCTGACCCCTGACGTCTTCCTGAGATGGGTTGAGACCTGCTGGGAGGAAAGGCAATCATTAAATCATCCCAAGCTGAGGCTACATAAACACTTCCCTTCTCTAATGAATGGGCTCCAAAGGGCAGGCTGACTTGTCTTGGTGTGGCCCTCCTAGGCCAAGGGTGGGGATGAGAATTTAAGTTACGTTGGTGTTGGGAACATTTAGATATCAATTTCCCAACTTTTTCTCATTATAACAGATTGTTAATGCTTTTGCGAAAGGACCTTTCTTTACCTCCCCCCACCCCACCCTTTTAAGAGACTTTACAGAAGCAGAATAGGAAACCATTCTGTTAACAGTGTGTGGCCTGGAAAGTGTCAGTGCTTTATATACTGTGGAGGCCTGGAATATATGAAGATGAACCTCAAGAATATGGATAGTCATGCTTTGAAATGAGGCAACATAGTGCAACAGCTAAGACAATGCATGATAGAGTAGAACAAATGTGGGCTTGAATGGTGAATGTGGACATGCTACTTCATTTTCTAGGCTTCAATTTCCTCATGGGTAAACTGGGGATATTGCTGGTACCTATCTCATAGACACTATGTTAGATAAGGCTTATAAAATGCTTAGCATGGTGCCTGGTGTAGAGATTATACTCAATCCATGGTAGGATGTGGCAAAGGCCACTAGTAGGAGATAAGCACCATCACCTGGATCCCCAAGGAGAGAACACTAAGCTACTCTTGGGATGAACACTTAGATTCAGGTATTCATGAGCTGACATTCAGACTGGGACTTGAAGGAGTGTGTTGCTTCCACAGTGGCTAAAGAAGTATCATAAAGAATGAAAACAAAGCTGTGAAAGGTAAATTCATCAAGCAATGAATGGTATGTGGGTAGAAAGACGCTTGTGTGTGGGTAGAATAGTGAATGAAGAAATAAGGTGGGCTAAAATGTTGGAAGGCTTGACTAATGCACTAACAAATTCTTCTAGAATATAATGCCTCCATATTGGTCCATTCTCTCAGGCCTGCTAGCTAACCAACTCCAAGAATTATTAACCCCAACAGGCAAGATAATTTGGAGATACCCATGTTGGTATGCAGAGAGCATCCCAGCACGTGCTTTAGGATTGTTTCTACCCCTGTAATTCAGACTTACTGACAGGTCTGAACTATTGCAAGGACAGGGCCAGAAAAGTCTATTTATATGAGAAATCAGGGTACTGCCAGGGAAAATAACTATTTCAGGAACCTGGCTCTTGGTCAAATATGTAGCTTGAGAGAGTAGGAGCAATTAAAAATCCATGGGATCGCTTACTTGAGTCTCCCTAGGACCTATACCTGAGTCCTATATTAGATAAAGATCCAATAAACCAGAAATGGCAGGGAGTCCTAAGCTCATGGAATAGAAACTTTGAGGACTTTAAGGTGGAAAAGAGGATCAGTATAACCAGTGGTTGGAAGGTAGTGAAATTGAAGATTGAGGCAGAGTCCAGATGATAAAGAACATTCTAAATCCTGAAGGGATAGTCTGAATTTATTAATATTTCTAAGTAAAATGGGAAGTTACCAAGGGGAATTTAAGCAGCTGAGTGACATGACATACTTATGAGTTAAAGACCACACTTATTTGGAGACTATGTTGGGTAGGAGAAGGTCTGGAAGCTGGAAACTAGTTAGGAAACTACTGTAGCAGTAAGAGCAAGAGGTTGTGATGACCTTCATTGCTACAAGGATAGGGGAAGGAGTCATGGAGACAAGTATAGATTCAAAATATCTTTTTAACATAGAACGACAGAGCTCAATAATAGATTCGAAGAGAAGTGAAGTCAGAGAGGTTGGAGTCAAGAAAGTCTCCTAAGTTTCTGGATTCAGCAACCAGGCCAACAGTGGTGCTATTGACTGAGATGGAATACACAGGGATGAGGAAGTGCTTTGGCTGGAAGACGCAAGAGTTCTGATTTTGAGAAGTTCAAATAGGTCATCAAGTAGGCATATGTTTATCCAAGACCTTTCAATGCCCTGGGAGTGGTGTGGACTAGAGAGACAAAGGTGGGAGGGCTGAGCTTCCTGAAAGAGAAGAAAAAGACAGGGCTCTGGAACTAACCTCCAGCAACTCCAAAGTTTTGCGTTTGGAAGGAGAAGGCAGAGCCAGTAAAGGATACTGAAAGGAAGTGAACAATAAATCTGGATGAAAAGCAGGGAAATGTGGTACTGGAAAGTGGGGATTGGAGAGTGCTTTCAAACACGGGAGGGCTCAGCAGAGTCAGGTGCCACTAAAGAGCTCACTATGGCAAGTGTGGCACTAAGCATTCTACATGTAGCACCTTATTTTATCTCTGAAGTGGCAGAGCTGGGGTTGAAAACAAGGTACATCTAATTCCAAGGCCAATGCCTTTTCTACTACCTTATGCTCCATAAGCATCCATGCCTTCATTTTGTAGACAAAATACTGAGTATCAGAGGATGAAGCAACCATACAGACAAATAGGAACTCATGTTGGACTGAACCTGGGGTATCTCACTCCTAAATCTATGTCTCTTCTCCTAAAGCAGGCTTCCTCTCCTACTCTGTTCCAACATGGACTTGGAAAACTCTGGGGATGTATGCAAATGGTTCCCCATGAAGTAGAAAGAAAGGTAACCTTTTCTACTGTAAAAGGTAGAGATATACCCAACATCAGGTTTTCCAGCAGTGTTTTTGAAAAATTAAAATAAGCTTGATGTGCATAGGAAGCAAAAATGAATGACATTCTAAGTTTTGTGCTTTAAGGCACATTCATAGGTTTAAAAAAAAAAACAACCATGTCCCATAATAAAGCAAGGTGCACTTTGGGTGTGGTAGACGGGAACATCCAAGCAGGGACCACAGGCATGGGTTGGGAGCACCTGCACATTTGGGAGGATTTATGGCAGACCACAGATAGGTACTGCTCACTGCATCAGTGAGGGCCATGGAATTCCAGGTGGAAGGCAGTTGTCAAGGAGGAAGTCTGAGAAGAGCCCAGGTCCTCTACTCCCGAGTATGCTTTGGAAAAGGGACTCAGAAGCACCTGGGTGTGGCAGTATCCACTTCTGTTTCTGGAACCAGAGCCATAGCTGCTGCTCAGCTAGGCTGGCTTTGCTGCTGTCCTCCCTGAGCTGTCAGAGTCAGTTAGGCTGAGACAAAAATCCTATGTCCTGATACTACTGCATGGATTGTGTTTTATTTGACTGATTTTATTTTGGCACAAAAGTGGCAAGAAAATGCAAATGCACTGCAGCTTGACTGTGATGAATGGGGCAGGAGGGTGGCGGGGAGAGGGCTGGTCCAGGAGTTAAGCTGTGCCCTGAGGCAATCAATGGGCTGGGCAGGCAGTGGTGGATCACAGCTGGTAAAAGCATGGACCCTGGTGGGTAGGCCAGTCAGGCTCCCATGGCTCTCGAGGGATATCTGAAAAGAACAGGGGATTAGTCTGTGGCTTTTAACTAGACTTGATGGTCTTGAAACATACGGGCTGAAGTATTTCCTTGAAGGACTGCTAGTTGCAATCCTTGAGGGTTATGTGCTCTGTGGATCCAGCTTGCTGGAGGAGAGGGTGTCTCAGAATAGCGTTAACTTTGGAGTAGGCCTTAAGACAGGATTGTGGAAAGCTTTTGCCTTATCCCAAGCACCCAAATACCATCAAGAGTCGTTCTCAGAGGCCTTTTTAAGGGTCTGATCATGAGCCTTAGCTGTTTTCAGAATCAGAAACAGAGCACATACTCAGGCCCTCATAATTCACTACCCTGGGGGCCTGAGAGTAGATTCTTATCCCCCAGACTGAGATCTCTTTCTGCGGAATCCCATGTGGACACATAACAAATTCTTTATCACCAATATCTTGCCTAACAAACTCCCCTCAAATTCCCTTTGACTTATTAATATAGGTCAAGTAGGTTATTGCCTACTGACCACAGTTCTCACAGTTCTATTCCACTGGACCTTTTCCAAGAAAAACTTCAGCAAAAGACTATCCCTGGTATTCACTTCCCTACGTTCAAACTCCTCCTGTCTGAAATTGCCAATGGGCAGGAGTGAGAAAAGGTGTTCAGTGAAGAGATCTTTGCTGCTTTTTCCTCTTAGGAAATAGTAGTTCCTTCCACTCTGCAGAAATGTATAGTGTGATGAATGCATAGGCCCCAATCTAGAATGCTAGTTCCTCAGATCCTGCATGGCTTTTAGGTCTCTATTCAAACTTACCTGCCCAAGGAGTCTAAGTCTCATGCGCTATACAAAATAGCCCCACAACTCAGGTTCTACGCTTTTACTCCCCTTGTTTGTCAGCATGATACCTGATAACCATGTTATTTGGATGTTTGTGTTTATTGCCCCCTTTGTCCTGTAGAATGCAGGTTCCATGAGGTCAGTCATACTGTATCTTTCATTCAGCAATGACAGCATATCTGACATATAATAGTTGTTCAATGAATACTGATTCAATCATTGAGTGAATAAAGGGTCTGGTCTGTGTTGCTGCCATATGGGGCATGATGAGGAGACAGGTGAGCAACTGGAGAGGTAAACCTAAGCATGTGTAAGCTGCTGAGTGTTGTATTAATATATTTGGGCTTTCAGCCCTGTGGACCCAGCCTCTAGGGATGCCCCCCATATCCAGGCCACTTCTCTGTCCCATGCTTTTGGCTCACCCCCATTCACCCAGGCTTCTGTCCCATCTGAGGACTCGGTTATCAGGCTCATCCCAGTAGACCCTAGCACCAGGCCAGCCCCTTTGGGTTCATGCTCCAGGCCTGACTCAGGCATCAGGCCATCATGCCTGAAGACTCCAGCAACAAGCCTGCCCACAAGGCCCACCAGTTAGCCTACCCATAATCCATCCACAGGCCGACTGGTAAAAGGCTTTTCCTGGTGAAGATGGTCTACAAAGACTAGAGGAGGTACTTACTTCTTCAGATGCATACAAGGCAACAAAAAACATGAATAATCAGAAAAACATAACACCAACAAAAGAACAAAATGAAGCACCAGTAACCTAAAACAATGGATATCTATGAACCTTTTGACAAAGGATCAAACTAATTTTCTTAAAGAAGTTCAGTGAGATACAAGTGAATGCTGATAGAAAACTAAATAAAACTAAGAAAACAATATAGAACATAATTAGAAATTCAACAAAGATAGACAACCCATAAAAAAGAACAAAACGTTTCTAGAATTTAAGAGCATAATGCTTAAACTGAAAAATTGCATAAAGAGCTCAACAGCAGACTCAATCAAGCAAAAGGGAGAATTAGAAAGCTCAAAGGCAGGTAGGTCATTTGGAATTTCCCAAGCAAAGGAATAAAAAAAAGGAGTCAAGAAAGTCTGTGGAACTTATGAGACACCATCAAGGGAACATGATATAAGCATTATGGGAGTTCTGATGGAGCAGAGAAAGAGAAAGGGACAGAAAGCATATTTTAAAAAATAATGACAGAAAACTTCTCACATCTGGAATGGGAAATAAATATCCAGATCCACTAAGTCCAAAGAACCCCAAATAGGTTAAACATAAGGAGATCTTTACTGAGACACATTGTAATTACATTTTCTTTATTTTTGAGACGGAGTTTTGCTCTTCTTATCCAGGCTGGAGTGCAATGGCGCGATCTCGGCTCACCGCAACCTCCGCCTCCTGGGTTCAGGCAATTCTCCTTCCTCAGCCTCCTGAGTAGCTGGGATTACAGGCACGCGCCACCATGCCCAGCTAATTTTTTGTATTTTTAGTAGAGACGGGGTTTCACCATGTTGACCAGGATGGTCTCGATCTCTTGACCTCGTGATCCACCTGCCTCAGCCTCCCAATGTAATTACATTTTCAAAAGTCAAGGTCAAAGAAAAAAATTATCAAAGCAGCACAAGAGAAGCAACTTACCACAAAAAAGGGAACCCTCCTCAGACTATCTATAGATTTCTCAACAGAAACCTTGCAATCCGAGAGGAAGTGAGATGATATATAAAGTACTGGAAATAAAAAAGGAACAAAAACTGCCAACCAGGAATATTATCCCCAGCAAAGCCATTCTTCAAAAATTAAGGAGAGAGAAAGACGTTCTCAGACAAACAAAACCTGAGGGAGTTCATTACCACTAGATCTACTTTACAAGAAGCGCTGAAGAGAGTTCAAGTTGAAAAAAATGATGCTAACTAACAACGTTAAAACATATTAAAATATAAAATTCACTGTAAGGGTAAAAATATAGTCAAACTCAGAATAATACTGTCGAGGTGGTAAATAAGTCACTTTTAACTCCAGTATAAAGCTAAAAGATAAATATATTAATAATAACTATAGCTGTAATAATTTGTTTATGGATACACAATATATAGAAGATGTAAATTTTGACAGCAATAGCAAAGTGTGGAAGGATGAGAAGTTAAAGTGTAGAGTTTTTATATGTGGTGATATGTTATTATCAATTGAAATTGGCTTTTATAATGATAAGACATTTAATGTAACCACATGGTACATGAAATTGGATTTTATAACTATAAGATGTTTAATGTAACCAATTCATGGTAACCACAAAAGAAAACACAGACCTATAGTACATACACAAAAGATAAAGCGACAGAAATAAAATTATACTACTATAAAAATTTATCAAATCATAAAAGAAGACAGGAAGAGGGAAAATGAATAAAGGAATTGTAATACTATCAGAAAACAATAAACAAAATGTCAACATTATGTTCTTACCTCTCAATATTACCTATTTTATAATTAAAATTAATGTTATTTTAGAAAGAGGGTCTTGCTTTGTCACCCAGGCTATAGTGCAGTTGTGATCATAGCTCACTGCAGTCTCAAATTCCTGGGTTCAAGCAATCCTCCTCAGCCTCTCAAGTAGCTAAGACTGCAGGTATGTACCACCACACTTGACTAATTAAAAAATTGTATGTGTGTGTGGGTCTTGTTATGTTGCCCAGGCTGCTCTCAAACTCCTGTCCTCAAATGATCTTCTCATCATGACCTCCCAAACTGCTGGTATTGCAGTCATGAGCCACTGTGCCCAGACCTGGTAATTACTTTTAAATGTAAATTGACAGAGTGGCTGAATAGATTTTGAAAAATAAGATTTAACTATATGCTGCCTATAAGAGACTCACTTTAGCTTTAAGGAGGCACGCAGGTGGAAAGAGAAGGAGTAGGAAAAAATATTTTGTGCAAATGGTAACCAAAAGGAAGCAGAAGTGGTTGTATTTATATCTGACAAAATGGACTTCAAGTCAAAACTGTCCCAAGAGAAAAAGATCATCATAAAATGATAAAGGGCTCAATTCATCAAGAAGATATAACAATTATAAATATATATACATCCAACATCAGGGCCTCTCAATATATAAAACTGATAGTAACAGAAAAAGAAATAAGTAGACATTTATATAGTAACAGTAGGGGACTTCAATACCCCACTCTCAACAATGATTACATTATCTGGACAGAAAACCAGTAAGGAAACAGTGGATTTGAACAATACTGTTCAAATGTTATAGATCAAATAGATAAACAGATATAAAAATAATATTCTGTCCATCAAAAGCAGAATACACCTTCTTTTCAAATACACATGGAACATTCTTCTGGATAAATCAAAGGTTAGGTAGGCAACGAAACAAGTTGTAACAAATTCAAGAAGACTAAAGCCATATCCAGTACCTTTTCTGACCATAATTGTATCAAACTAATAATAGAAAACAATATCATGAGGAAAATTGGTAAATTAACCAATATCCGGCTGCATTAATTTACCTGACTTCAAACTATATTACAAGGGGCTGGGCATGGTGGCTCACACCTGTAATCCAAGCACTTTTGGAGGCCTAGATGGGCAGATCACCTGAGGTCAGGAGTTCAAAACCAACCTGGCAAACATTGCAAAACTCCATCTCTACTAAAAAATGCAAAAATTAGCCAGGCATGGTGGCAGGTGCCTGTAATCCCAGCTACTCAGGAGACGAGGCATGAGAATCACTTGAACCTGGGAGGCAGAGGTTGCAGTGAACCAAGATCACACCACTGCACTCCAGCCCAGGTGACAGAGAGAGACTCTGTCTCAAGAAAACAACAACAACAGAAGCGAAAAAAAAAATACTATACTACAAGGTTGAGATTATAGAAATCAAAACAGCATGGTACTGATACAAAAACAGGCACATAGACCAATGAAACAGCACGGAGTCTAGAAATAATCCTGCACACCTACAGCCATCCAATTGTCAACAAAGCTGACAAAAATAAGCATTACAGAAAGGGATCCCTATCCAAAAAAAAAAAAATAGTGCTGGCATATCTGACTAGCCATATGCGGAAGATTGAAACTGAACCCTTTCCTTACACCATATACAAAAATCAACTCAAGATGAATTAAAGACTTAAATGGAAGACTTAAGACTGTAAAAATCCTGAAAGAAAATCTAGGAAATACCATTCTGGACATAGGATCTGGCAAACATTTCGTGATGAAGATGCCAAAAGCAATTGCAACAAAAAAACTGACAAATGGGACCTAATTAAACTGAAGAACTTCTGCTCAGAAAAAGAAAATATCAACAGAGTAAACAGACAACCTAGAGAATGTGAGAAAATATATGCAAAGTATGCATTCAACAAAGGTCTAATATCCAGAATCTGTAAGAATCTTAAATCAACAAGCAAAAAACCACCTCACTAAAAAGTAGACAAAGAACATGAACAGACACTTTTCAAAAGAAGATATACATGTGACCAACAAGCATATGAAAAAATACTCAACATCACTAATCATTAGAGAAATGCAAATCAAAACTACATTGAGATACCATCTTACACACAGTCAGAATGGCTAATATTAAAAATTCAGAGAATAACAGATGCTGGTGAGGTTTCAGAGAAAAGAGAACACTTATACACTGCTGTTGGGAATATAAATTAGTTTCGCCATGTGGAAAGCAGTGTAGAAACTCCTTAAAGAACTTAAAACAGAACTACTATTTTAACCCAGCAATCCCATTATAGAGTATATAGCCAAAATAATATAAATCGTTCTACCATAAATACACATGAATGTGTATGTTCATTGCAGTACTATTCACAATAACAAAGACATGGAATCAACCTAGATGCCTGCCTGCAGTAGAGTGGATTAAAAAAATGTACATATTCACCATGGAATACTACACAGCCATAAAAAAGAATGAAATCATGCATGACCTTTGCAGTAACATAGATAGAACTGAAGGCCATTATCCTAAGCAAACTAACACAGGAACGGAAAACCAAATATCACGCGTGCCTCACTTACAAGTGGTAGACAATGAGGATACATGGACACCAAGAGGAGAAAATACACATTAAGGCCTACTTGAGGGTGGAGGGTGAGACAAGGGAGAGGATCAGAAAAAATACCTATTGGGTACTATTTTTATTGCTGGGTGACAAAATAATCTGTACATAAAACCCCAGTGATATTCAATTTAACTATGTATTAACAACAAACCTGCACATATCCTGAACCTAAAATAAAATTTAAAAAAAGATTCACACACTATAATCAAATGGAATTTATCCATGGGATACACGGATAGTTCAACATATGCAAATAGGTAAATGTGATACACCATATTAACAGAATGAAACACAAATTATTGATTATTTAAATAGATATAGAAAAACATTTGAAAAATTTTAACATCTTTTTATAATAAAAACCCTCAACAAATTAGACATAAAAGAAAACAGGAAAAAAAAAAAAGCCTAAAATGTGTATGAAGCCACAAAGTCCTCAAGTAGCAAAAACAATCTTGAACAAAAAGAACAAAACTGGAGGGATCACACAATCTGATTTCAAGATATAGTACAAAGCTATTGTAATCAACACAGTATGGTACTGTGGGCCTCAACATAATAAAAGCCACATATGAAAATCTAACAGTGAATATCATTTTCAATGGCCAAAAGCCAAAATCTTTTCTTTTAGGATCAGAAGTAAGATATGACTGTCTACTCTTGTCTCTTGTATTCAAGATAGTACTGGAAGCCCTAGTCAGAGAAATTAGATGTTTAAAAAATGCAAGTGATCCAAATTTGGAAGAAAGAAGTAAAATTGTTCCTGTTTGCAAATGACATGTTTATATATAGAAAAATTCTAAAGATTCCACCAAAAAACCTGATTCAAACAAATAAACAAATTCAGTAAAGTTTCAGATTACAAACTCAATATGCAAAAATCAGTTGTGTTTCTATACACTAATAATTACCTGTTTGAAAAAATAATAAGAAAAACAATCCCATTTATGATAGCATTAAAAAATTTTAAAACCTTAAGAATAAATTTATCCCAGGAATTGAAAGATCTGTACACTTAAAGTACAAAACACTGATGAAAGAAACTGAGGCAAAGATATCCAGTGTTTATGGATAGGAAGAATTAATATTGGTAAAATATTCATACTACCTGATATGGTTTGGCTGTGTCCCCACTCAAATATCATCTTGAATTTCAGTTCCCTTAATCGCCACATGTTGTGGGAGGGAATTGATGGGAGATAATTGACTCATGGGGGTGGTTTCCCCCAGGCTGCTGTTCTCATGATAGTGAGTGAGTTCTCATGAGATCTGATGGGCCTTTGTCAGGGCTTTTATATAAAGGGCTTTTCCCCTTTTGGTCAGCACTTTTCCTTTTGCCACTATATGAAGAAGGATGTATTTGCTTCCCTTTCCGCCATGATTATAAGTTTCCTGAGGCCTCCCCAGCCTGGTGGATCTGTGAGTTAATTAAACCTCTTTCCTTTATAAATTACCCAGTCTCAGGTATGTCTTTATTAGCAGTATGAGAATGGACTAATACACTACCTAAAGCAATCTGTAGATTAAATGCAATCACAATGAAAATTCCAATGTCATTTTTCATAGAAATAGAAAAAGCAATCCTAAAATTTAGATGAAACCATGAAAGTACTCAAATAGCCAAAGCAATCTTGAACAAAAAGAACAAAGCTGGAAGTATCACATAACCTGATTTCAAGATACACTACAAACCTACTGTAATCAAAACAGTATAGTACTATGTAAAAACAGACATATAAACCAGTGGAACAGACTAGAGAGCCCGGAATAAATCCATACCTTTATGCTGATTTGATTTTTGGCAAAGGTGCCAAGAACACACAGTGGGGAAAAGATAGTCTCTTCAAGAAATGTTTTTGGAAAAACTAGATATCCACATGTAGAAGAATGAAACTGAACCCTTATCCCACACCACATACAAAAATCAACTCAAAAGGAATTAAAGACTTAAATGTAAGTCCTGGAATGGTAAAACTACTAGAATAAAATTTAAGGAAAAAGCTTCTTGACACTGTTTGGGCAATGACTTTTTCGGATATAATCCCCAAAGTACAGGAAACAAAAATAGAATTAAACTAGTGAGATTTCATCAAAAATCATGTTATACACTTTAAATATATATAATTTTTATTTGTCAATTATACCTCAATAAAACTCCACACAGACACACACACACGTGTATAGTTGGGGTTTACCTTCCAGCCCATGAAGAAGCCACAGAAGGGCTTTAACCAGTTCAGGGATAGGATCCAAGTTGTGTTGTAGAGTGACACTCTGGTGGCTGGGAAGAGTGAGTTGTTTTACACTCAGAAGCCGAGAGATCAGATTGTGCAACCATTGCAGTGGGACCCCAAGAGCCTTCAGTGGGGGCTGCTGACTCCAACTGAGCCTGAAGGATTTCCAAGGGCAGAAAGGGGGTAGGGTGGCAGAGAACAATACTCGGTGAGGCCTCAGGGTGCCATGAGATGGTCATGGGATCAGAGTGAACAGTTCCCAGATCACGGAGGGTCAAAACTTCCTAGCTAATGAAGAAGCTATCCTTCAAACAAAATCTCACTTGGAACTTCCGCATGTAAGTAGAGGAAAGGGCAGTAGCTCTCCTTGGGGCTGGAGAAGGGGTCTACAGCCAAGTCTGGCTCTCACGCATTGTTATTTCTTTTCCTCTTTCCCCAGATGTGGCCTCCAAGCCACTCTTGTAGAACCCCCCAGGGCTCTGAAGGGCCCAGTGGGAGAACCTCTGACGAGAGGGAAGGAGTGTGAGTGCCCTGCTGTGCCCTTCCTCTCACCTTGCTTTCTTAACATGTGCTGTGCACAGCCCTTGATCTTCCTGAGAACAGACTGGCATCTCTGGCTGCCCTCCCTCCCTTCCTCCTTCCACACCAACCCTGACCAGCAGAGGTTCCCTGCGTAGCTGACTCAGTGAGCCACCTTCCTTAAGGCAGGGCCCTTTATTTCCCCCTCTGCCTCCCACTTTGGCACCTCGGTGGCTATAAATACGCCCTGTGAATGCAATTACGTGATGGAACACAGGCTGTGCCAAAGCCTTGCTCCAGGCTATGGTGTCAGCCATCTACCTCTGTGAAGCATATAAAAAGACACGCGACTTAGGAGGCAATGCACGCGCTGAGACAGAAAGCAAGAGCACAATGAAAAATACAACAAACAAAACTCATAAGACGGCATTATGAGTATTCCCAGGAGAACAAAAAGGCTCCAAAATGGTAACTCGCGTCTCTTGAGCACACAATGTGGTTTTTATAAACTTCCAGGACTCTCTTCTACTTTTTTGTTTTGCTTTGTTTTTACCATTTCACCCCCACAACCACTTTTTTCTTAAGGAAATTGAACACAAAACACCTACTGTATATTTAATTTAAAGAGGAAAAAAACTCCTCAAACCTTTCAATGTTGAAATATCATTAAGGAGGGTGACGCAAAGCTGGAGAGGCCAGGAAATTGAGTCTTTAACCTGCCACTCCTTCCCAAGCGTACGACCATATATGCCATTACACACCACTCTGCTCCAGAGTATAAATTAACCTTCATTATAAAGATAAAGAAGGCAGCCCTGGCCTGGAGCTTCAGCCAGATCTGGCTGCAGTGAGCTGGTGGGGAGTGGGTAGGCCCTGGCCCTCTCTGGTCTAGAGGTCACAGTAGTAGCATAAGGACCCCCACCTCCATCTTGCGGGGCTGCTGCGAGGCCCTCTTAGTCAAGCATTGGCCGGGCCCTGGGAAGAACCTGCGATGGACAGGCTGTGCTTTCCAGATTTGGAAACTTGGCTCATACTTTCCCTTAAGCAGCCTCTCCCTTCTCTGTGTATCTCAAATCTTCCTGTCAGTCAAGGCCCAGAGCAAACACCACGGTCTTGCTGAAGCCATCTCCAACTGCCCAGCTATATCTTTCCCTCTGGCCCCTCCTGCATAACCAAAATTTTGAATTGTGAAGTCGATTGCCTGAGTTCCCAGCAACGTTCTTTCATGTTGGACAGGTGACTAAACCTCTTTATGCTTTTATTTCCTTGTCTACAAGATGAACTAGTTGTGCAGATTAAGTGAGATCGTGCCCATAAAACACACAGTCATTTAACAACTCTTCCTGAAACTGTATTGAGAGCATAGCAGATGTGAAACAAACTATCTTTAGTCCGCTTTGAGTTCCAAAGTTCATTCCACAGATCTGGCTGGCTCAAACAATAGTACTTGTCTGTCAAAGGCATCGTCCGTGCCCGGGTCTGGGCTGGGGAGTGTCAATAGCTAGTGAGGAAAGAGCCGAGGAACTCTGAAGGTCCTTGCCAATGAAGAGCACGTCATACTTCCAGGATATTGTCTGTGCTCTGCAAAAACCATGAGGCAGCCTAGAAGCTGCATTTCCATAAGGAAGCTAAAGGAACTCAGGACAAAGGACTGCTGGGCTGCAGTGAAAGGGGAACTCTTGCAAGAAAAATGGCACATCATTTATTTTTCACTTACAAAGTGATTAACCTATGTATTATTTTTCCCGAAAGGATTTTAGGTGGTTTTTAAAAGCATGTGCAATTCAAAATGTAAGATAAATGAGGGGAAATATATATATAATTGTCAGTTCAGGGATTATTTTTGACCCTTGGAGCTTAAGAGAAAAAAATGGTTGGAAGGATGTGTATGTGTGTATACGTTGTGAGGTGGGGGTGGGGGCAGGAGGAGTGGGGAAGTGTTTCCCAACTGTAAGCTGATTGTTTTAGGTTTTCATCGTGTGATTCATACTATATTTGGCTTTGAGAAGCTTAAGTCCATTATAGAGAAGATACTCCAGCTGACTTACAGCTCTTACATGGACTCTAAGCAGAACTTGGTTACAAAGGATTGGGAAAGTGGCCCAAGGATCTTGGTGACCAATATCTGGGGACATAACTAATGAAGAAGTGACCCAGGCTAACAGGGAAGAAAACAATGACTCTCTTGGCTAGCCCTAAATCTACTGTTTTCTCACTAAGGTCCTTTGGTCACCTCCTTGGCCAGACAAACCTGTCCTTACTGTTTGTTTCAACATATGGAGAATTGCCTGGGAACCTGGCCCTATCTCTCCATCTCATGAGAGTAATCTTTAATCGTACGAATCTTCACAAGATGTGCATATACAACCAGCACCTTAGGGTACTGGACAGTGTAGTTGGTGTGAATCCAATAAGAAGGTCATCCTCAAGGCATTCTGGAAGCTCAGGTCTCACAGAATGGTGTTTCCAAACTGCCTTGATTACTGGTGATTTCAAACAGGATCACAGAGCACTCTTCAGGTCCACATTAACCTCGTTGCTTTCTTGGCACATAGATCCCAAAGCAAAGGATGCCAGGCAATAAATCAGAAATACAATTGAGAAATAAGCACAAAGAGAATCGAGGGAAGTGCAGAATACATTGAGTTTCTGATGGGGGATAAGTGTATGTTATAGGGGGTGGGGAGTGAGACTTTACAGTCTTAAAAAGGTTTGAAATAGTGCAGAATAGTTATGGTCTTAAAAAGCTTTGAAATAGTGCAGACATGCTAAACATGAAAAGAGGTGTTGGATATTTTTAAAAATTCTAGAAACTCAGAACCAGTCTCATGACATAAGAGGGATTCACTGGTCATTTTACACAGTGGTGCCAGAAATAAGGAGCATGGCGGTACACATCCAGCCAAATCCAGGCAAGTAGGGATGGAGAGGCAAAGAGGGCTTGGTTTAAAACATAGTTATCATTTTCATGCCCCACCGGAACTTACTGAGGTCCTTCCATGGGCTCAGAATTCAAGCACATGAGCTCACCTTCAACTTTAGCAGCCTGCATTCACTATCCCCAAGTGGTTCTGCAAAGAATAAGAACCTGTGTTTTCCTTCCAAGTGACAGAGACCATGAGATGAGTGTCAGGCTGGTTTTCCTGAAAATCCAGCATCATAGAAAAACTTGTGACTACATGAAAAACAAAACATTCTGTGGATAGAATGATATGTTTATGTTTAATATACTTTGCAATTAAAAAAAATCAAAACCACAAAGAATTAACGAGAGCAGGCTGTCTATAAAGCTATCTCCTTGTATTTCTTTTAGAATCATTTAATAATGTTAAAATCTTAATGTAAATGAAATCATATTTTCAACATAATTTTCAGGATCTGTACGTCTCTCTCTGTCTCTAAGTCTAAGCCAGGACCTTGACTGCAGAAAAGTATTGCTGCATCCTGTTCTGTTCTGGTCTTGTCTTCCTGAGAGGGTAGAGAAACAGGCTCCAAGAGATATCCTGTAGCTGAAAAAATCAAAACTGTTAAAGCTAGAAAACACCCTAGGCAATGGGTTTAATCCTATCCTGTTACAGAGAAGGGCCCAGACTTTGAAAGATAAAGAAATTATTTCCCCAAGTTCAGATCTCCTGACTCAAAATCAAATTACTTTCTATTGTCCTGGGGCCTGGAGTGCTGGTAAAGTTAAGGGGGGCAACACTTATCTAGCCAAACCATCCACCTCTGGAGGGCTGTGCAGCTGGATGAGGGTGAGAGGGAGCTCTAAATGGGCTCTAGGCAGAACAGGTGCCACTTGAGGGACAGTTCCCAGTGCAGGGAGCCCCCACTTCCACATCAACTCCTGGATGGCAAATTATGGAAAGTAAATCGGGACGGAGTTCAGAAAGGGGAAGAAGAGGGCCAGGGGAGGAGAGAAAAATGTGGCTCAGTAAGACCACAGCCTTTGCTAGGATGTCAGTCTATTGAGCCAGAGGTCCAATATGAGAATTTCCTTGGCCCTCTTTGGAAGGCCCCACACAGGCCTACTGGTGCCAAGTCACTTCTGACTCTGAAGGGCCTGCCTTTTGATCATATTCTCCCAGTAAGTACATCAGAATGAGCAACAACAACAAAACTTCTTTTTACTTAGATAAACCCTCCTCTAGCAATCCCTGCAGAAAGAAGGGTTCTTTTGTCACACACAAGGCAAGGGATGGCACCCTGGGCTTTCAATGGGACTTGTGTTCAGCAGGAAACAGTCATTCTCCCCAGCCTTCATTTCCAAATGTTACATCCTCCTGCTTACATCTTCCTACCAAAAAGAAAGATTGCTACTGTTCAAGGGACCTGGGGGGCTTGAAGGGCACCTCTGTATCCCCAGTAGGGCTGAGATTGACAACTGACCTTGTGTTTTCTGCTTAGTAGCCATGAACCCAACAGCACTTGATATATTTGAGATTTGAGGACCATAGAAAGACGAACCTTTCAGAAGCCAGTACTGGATGGCCGCTGCCCAAGCTTGGCGCAGCTTACCTCATGCATACTGTCTTTCCTAACCGGCCAACCATCCTCGGCCTCTGGCAGGGTTCTCGCCAGCAATCATTACGACTTTATTATAGCCCCTTTCAGCAACTCATGAGTTTTTACAGCCAAATTACAAGTCTGTTTACAGTTAAGTAGCAGCGAGTACTTTTAAAGCAAGTACTGTAGATATTTTTATGACTGAGTTTGCACCATCAGAAACATACCGAGTATATGGCAGGGCCCAGAATGCCAGGCTGTTTAGGGTTCATATAAATAGGGCAAATAAAGGGGCTTTGTGTTTGCCTCATGGAGGCAGGTCCCCACCAGGCCAAGGCTTGGATTTTACACCACAAGGTCTTTGTATATATACCAACGTGGGGTTTATCTGATAGTTTAAAGGACGTAATTTGCTTCATTAACTGTATCAAAAATTAGGATAATTAGGTTACAATTTTAAAAATTATTATTGTCACGTAATAGAAGAGTCACATTCGTAGAGACAGAAAGTAGAATAGCCATTGCCAAGGATTGCAGGGTGGAAGAAATCGGGAGTTAGTGTTTAATGGAGACAGAGTTTCATTGTGAGAATATGAAGAACTTCTGGAGATGGATGGTGATGACGTTTGCACAGCAATGTGAATGTACTTAATGACACTGAACTGTCCACTGAAAATGGTTAAAATGATAAATTTAATGTATATTTTATCAGAATAAAAATTATTTAGAAGCTGAAGACATATTATTGCCTTCAGGTAGAAGATGGAGATTTAGGATTAGGAAGGTAAGTATACATTTGTATGTATGTGTATGTGTATAAAACAATCCCTTAAATCAAATACCACATGTTCTCACTCATAGGCGGGTGTTGAACGATGAGAACACATGGACACAGGGAGGGGAGCATCACACACTGGGGTCTGTTGGAGGGCTAGGGGAGGGACAGTGGGGGGTGGCGAGGTTGGGGAGGGATAACATGGGGAGAAATGCCAGATATAGGTGACGAGGGGATGGAGGCAGCAAACCACCTTATCATATAAGTACATATGCAACAACCCTGCATGATCTGCATATGTACCCCGGAACATAAAGTACAGTAAAAAAAAGAAAGAAAGGGAAAATGAAACAATCCCTTTATTGAAACACGTATTTAAGTTTCTACTCTTTAACTTTCTACGTTGATAACACCAATATCCAGGTTTAGTACAAGATAACTAAAACATTCTAGTTTTATCATATGAGCCAAGTTTGCCTGAAAACAAGTGGCTGATGGTATTTTAAGTGTGGTAAATAGTTTCATTACTTTCAAGTAAAATCTCTATAACATGGTTAATTCATGGAGTGAGGTGTTCAATTCTGAAGAAACCTCTAATAGGATAACAATTTCAAGTATTTTCCGTGATGGAATCACTCACAGATGTTTGAGAACATGATAAGTATGTCCAACAAATAAATAAACTATTCATATAGAGTAAATATTTTTACTTGAATCATTTGGGTCGTAAAGATGACTTACTCACCATTTCCACGCAGCAAGAAACCCTTGGTTGTGACAATACAATTCTGAACAGTTTGTGTATAAGAAGAGTGATTTTCTCATTGATTTAAAACATTCTCTCTTTTGATTACAACCTGAAGAATTCACGTTTTCTCACAAAAAAGCAGAAGGACAAGCAAATATTAATGAAAAGAGATGGAGAAAGGAAATAGAGCAAATGTAGCTAATATTGATTATACATTTATAGATTTTTTTTTGGTTTAAAACAACAGAAATGTATTTCCTCCCAGTTCAAGTTCTTTATCGTTACACTGCACTATGCCTCGTTCATATAACGCTGTTCATTTTCTACATTTCCCTCTGAACAGTAAATTTCACAATGGCCAAATATCTGTCTTTCTCATTCATTATTGTGCACCCAGGGTGTAGAGCATTTTCTGACATCTAATAGGTGCCTTGAAAAAAATTATTGTGGTGGAATATACATGACAACAAATTTACCATTTTAGAGACACTTGTCACTCAGGCTGCAGGAGTGCAGTGGTGTGATCATAGTTTATTGCAGCCTCAAACTCAAGTGATCTCCCGCCTCAGCCTCCCCAGTAGTTGGGACCCCAGGCACACCCCGCCACAGTGGCTAATTTTTAACTTTTTTTTGTAGAGATGGGGTCTCACTATGTTGCCCACACTGGTCTCAAACTCATGGCCTCAAGTGATCTTTCCACCTTGGCCTCCCAAAGTGCTGGGATTACAGGCATTAGCTATTGTATCCTGCCTTCATTTTAACCATTTTTAAGTGTACAATTCTGTGGCATTAACTGCATTCATACTGTTGTGCAACCATCATCACCATCCATTTCCAGAGCTTTTTTTGCAACAAACTTCTAAACAGTAAAGCAAAGACCATAGTGGAGAACATTTTTTAGAAACTCAAGGATTTGATCTAAGGAGTGTATGCACCAATGATATCTCCCAACAGATTTGAGCATGCAAAACTCAGGCAATCCTGTACTCTGAGCTTTTCTTTCCACAGTACTATCCAAGGTGAAAAGCTTCATCCAAATCAGAGAGAACTGGGGAAACATTGGCCAAAGGACAAATAGTGGGTCTTGAATATATTTAATTATAGAGCCCAAACTAAAATAAATGTAGGATCAATGGTAGAAAAATAATGTGTAATTTTTTATTGTCCCGACAAGTATATGGGTGCTCCGTATCTGTGGATTCCACATCTTCAGATTAAAACAACCACAGATAAAAAATAAACTTTTAAAATGCAACAATAAAAAATACAAATAAAAGAACAATAGAGTATAATGACCGTTTACACAACATTTACATTGTATTAGATATTATAAGTAGTCTAGAGATGATTTAATGTGAGAGGATGTGCATAGGTTATATGCAAATACTAAGTCATTTTTATAAGGGACTTGACCATCCTTGGAATTTGATATGGGAGGTGTTGTCCTGGAACCGATATTCCATGGATAACATGACTATTCAATAATACAACTTTAAAAACTGGAAGAAGAGAGGAGAAGGAGAATAAGCACAATGATTGCGGCATAAGAATTAGATGGGAATTACAATTTTTAAGAATGCTATATAATTTATAATTGCAAGTGAAGTAACAAATCTTCCCAGAGAGTGGGTATTCCTCCAAGCATTGCTGGCCTCCCAGAGACCAGCAAGGCGGTTTTTGTTTACCATGGAGATGCTGTTGTCAATAACCATAAGCTTACCTGGTGCTTCTTTGTCTCCATAATAGGATGGGGCTTCTATTCAGGGTAGGAAGATGGAAGTAAGATATATGTATTAGGAGAAATATTTGTTCTATTTGTGTGTGTGTGTGTGTGTGTGTGTGTGTGTGTGTGTGTGTGTGTGTGTGTGTGACAGAGAGAGAGAGAGAGAGAGAGAGAGAGAGAGATTGTTTGAGTGGGGACTTGGGTTTCTGCTTCAGAATCATGAACTTCACTGGCTTCTCAACTCTTTCTTAGCTCAGAAATGCAGTATCAATGTCCTGACTGAGCTTACCCACTACTGTTATATGTCATATTCCCAGAAGGAAATCAACATCCCTGGAACTAAATTCTATAAGGAGTGGTGCTTAATCTAGTTTTTACCTTCCTAGGCTTTGAATTCCTGATTCTAATTGCAAGACAAGGCCCATAAATAACAGGTATAATAATACTGGTTTAATATAGCCAACACTTACTGAGTTATCATTCTGTCAGGCACTAGGCTTGTAAAGCAGTGCCTAAATGCAGTTAACATTTAACTTTTACTAGTTTTATATGCATTGCCTCATCTAACGCTCACAAAAGACCCTATGAAGTAGGTGTTATTACTCTTCCCATTTCACAGCTGAAAAAACTGAAACTGAGATTAAATATATTGCCTAATATCACATGGTTAGCAGGTTACAGAAAGGACTTGGATCCAGATTTGTTTAACATCACAGCCCATTCGCTTAACAACTCTGTTAATTCTGGAGGGGCTTTTAACTCAGAATTGCATAAAGATGAGGCAAGGATGTTGAGAGTGCCTGAGACACACTGCATGATACAGCTGTAATCTAAGATAAGTTTGACATCATCCTCACCAAAATTGAGATATTGGAACAGGAAAAGTTTGTTAATTTATTTATCTTATGAGGGGAGTCAATACTCACCTTTTAATTATAAAATCTAGGAACTAAGAATCTAGTTTCATTACTTTATAATGTTACAGTGTTTAAAAGTAACTATCTAGTTTATTTTATTGTAAGATGTTTATGCAAATTGGTAAGAAAAAGACTCACATCCAACCTCAATCTAACAGAAAAATTGGAAAGGCATCATCAGGGCAGCCATTTAAAAATATGGACCACAAGTAGATGAAGTTGACTAGAAATCAAAGAAATACAAATTAAAACTTAATAATATACCACTTTATTCTATCAAATCAAAATATTTTTAAAATTAATAATGCACGATGTTTTAAAAGGTATGAGAAAAGAAAGGCGTCATTAGAAATAATTTGAAGAACAACTTGGCCAATTAAATAATAAGCTTTAAAATCTGCGTACTCTTTGATACAGCACTTTCTTTCCTTCATCTAGGAATTTGTAATACCATATAATGTAAAAATATAAAAATATTTAACAGCAGAATATATAGCAACCAGATATTTCATAGTAATATCGAATAAGGAAATTGGTTAAATAAACTTTGGAAGACTCTTACAATTTAATACCATGTGGCTATTAAACACAGTGGAATATCTGTAGCCATAGAAAAGCACAATAATTTAGTAAAGAAAATAGAACTTACAAAGTAATACGGATTTGATTGAGTTCTACATGTATACATGCACTTTTCTGTATGTATGTTTTATCTAAATTTTTTAAATGACCATGGCTGGTATGATTTCATTTTTGAAAAGTATGGATGGATATATCATATGCAGAAGAAAATCTTCAGAGTGGAACACCCTAAAATACCCACAAGACTCTCTCTGGTGGTCATTTATGTTTTTTTCCTACTTTTTGTGATGTGCTTTTTCTACAGTGCATGTATTCTACAAGCTTAATAATAAAATTTTATTAAGTAAAAGAGAGTGGAGACCCAATCTGTTGTGGCAGAAATACAGCCTCAGCCATTTCCAAAATCAACAGTTCCTTCTCGGGTCACCTGGACCGGAGCTCTGCCGTGGACAGGCCGAGGTCTGGAAAACAGTAGATCACTTGGTGATCCTGGCAGAACCTGGGAACCACGCTGCTGGACACTCGATGTTTGGTTTCTGAGTGTGACTGTTCCAAACAGTGCATGCCTCCACCTGTCTCTTTGACTTACTGCTCTGAAGCACGGCTGCATGTCACCCTGGGGTTCGCTTAACTCCTGCTCATGGGCTGTGGGCCAGTGTTTAGTTACTAAAAGTGTTGTATTTTATGACAGTCAAAATTGGTTGCTAGATGCAGTGAAACGTGAAGGCAACTGAGTGTGGGCTGCAGATCTTCCTTTGATGTCGCAGGGAGAAGAGAACTACAGGGCTACAGGGGAGGCTATTCTTAAACATTGGAGTTCTCCTTTAATAACTATGGCCTTTGCTTGGCTTTTCTTTCTGTGTAACTTCATCTGGAATTCTATTTTCTCATTATTACCTGTTTCCAGATATTTCATGAGAGATTTCAACTAGTCCACTTGTCTGATTATTCTGGCCCCTTCCAGACAGACTGGCTCCAAGGTTATGAGGTAGTTTGGACTCATCTCATGGCTTTATCAGGAAGGTTTGTAGAAGAGTGAATTCGTCTGTACGAAATTCTTACTGAGTGGCGGCTTTTAGAGCCAATGTGTCTGAATCTAAAAACAGCAAGTTGGTTAGACAGGGCCTCACCCAAGGGCATCTTCCAGGAAAGTGCTCACATTACCTGCTGACTTCTTGAGTTGGGGTTCAACAGGCTAATTCACTTTTCATTTTCCTTGTTGGAAGCTGGTGGCAACAGGGAGAACATCTGGAGCTGGAAAATTACAATCCAATCCAGTTGCTTTTGCCTTGACCTAGATGTAGGATTTAGTTTCCTTCCTTTTTTTCCCCTCCTTGGTTTTCAACATGGAAAATGTTTTCCTAAGGCCTACCAGCACACAAAGAAGGATTCTCTAAAGGACCCATGGAATAGATGAAGAGTTGGAGACAAGGAGCAGTCACAGGCTTAACCAGCAATGCACATCAAGCTGGAGACAGAAGACTAAGATGAAGGATGACAGATGTTAGGTCAAAATAGAAGAAAGATGGCAAAACGCCCAGTCTGAGAAGATTAAATTTTAATGGAGGGTAGCAAGAATTATAAACATAGGTTGGTACTTGCTATCTACAGGAAATAGTTAACTTATCATGTGCTGGGTTTAAGAGATATTGCAATGCCTGCCTGCAAAAATATGGAACATTTTTATAATGACATAAGCTTCAAAGTTGATCCATGCTTACAAAGTGTGCTGCGATGCGAACAAAGAGGGGACATAATGGCAGTTAGAAGGGAAGTAAGAATTCCAGTAAGAATGCCTGTCTATGTGCCTAGTACTGATCGAGGATTCTCGTGACCTCTCTGACACTGTTGTTTGGGTGACTTTGGAAGATCCAGTCAGCCTTTGCCCTGTTTGGTTCCTACACTTGCATCCTTTGATCAGTGCTAATAATTATGGTCACCCCATGTTTCCCTTTATAGAAAGCAGGAGACACACTTCCTTTACCTCTCCATGACCAATACCCAGCATAGCCCATGGCACACAATAGATCCAAAATATATTCACTATTCAGCATGTATTTAATGATTGCCTTTTACATATAGAAATGATGTTAGGCCCCGGGAAAAGTCAAAATGGCTTTACAGAGAAATTTTTGGTTAGTTTGTTTGTTAGTAATAAAGACCATCCTGGCACTGGATTGTTTTCAGGAAGGAAATATAACTCAGAGAAGGAGGAGATTCTGATAATAGGTGCTAAAAATGGGTCTTATTAATATAAATCTTTGTGCCCCCTCCCATCTTTATCCCCCTTCCCTTCACCATGGCTGGTAGGCATAACTTTCTATTCTTTCTGAATACTTACTCCAAAGTAGCCATGGGTGACTCTTCTGGTATTGCTTCAGGGGTGGGATAAGATTAGAAGAAATAAAAAGATAAACAACAAACAAAGCAAAACAATACAAAATACGCAAATAAACAGTACAACCCACTAAAAATTGTAGTGAAGTTCTAGGTTATTAAGACATTGTACTTGCTTTTTTGAAAATACTCTTCTGAACTTCGAGTACAGTTCAAAGTCAATGACATTACGTTAAAATCTTCTATGTGAGAGCTGCTACAAGAACAGTTGATTGTTAACAATCACTGTCACAAGTACAGTGATTGTTAATAATACTCGAAGTCCTTTAATTGTTTCTAATATAATAAGTTAAGTACAATAAGTTATTAGTAATATAATTAATAACTAGTAAACAATAAAATATTAGCTGACCTGTGCCTACCGATTTCTGGAAGCCAGGAAATGAAAGAAATACAAATTCACCAAAATCAAGCAAACTTTGAGCCTAACACAACCCATTCTCTTCTTTCCCCCTCTTATTTTTTTTTCTTATCCTGTCTTCCTCTTTTCATTCATTTATTCATTTTTTAAACAAATATTCCTTAAGCCACCACTTAATGTACTAGGCACTGGGCTAAGATCATGATGGTGAACAAAATATTCAAGTTTCCTGCTTTCTTTGGAGGTTAACTGTGATATGGATACTAATGAGTGATACTTCCTGTTGAATAATAAGGTAGATTATCAAGAATTATCCAAGTAAACTGAATGGCTGAATCCCCATATTTTTTCTACAATGCAAATCTTTGTGTAATGCCAGCACTTTGGGAGCCCACGGTCAGAGGATCACTTTAAGTCATGACTTTGAGACCAGCTGTAGGCAACATAGAGAGACCCCATCCCTACAAAAATAAAAATTAAATAAAATTTAGTTGGATGTGGTGGCACATACCTGTCGTCCCAGTAATTGAGGAGGCTGAGGTAGGAGGGTCAACTGAGCCCAGGAGGTCAAGGCTACAGTAAGTTATGATTGCACCACTGCATTCTAGCCTGGGTGACAGAGTGAGACTCTACCTCAAAAAAAAAAAAAAAATGTATCTCAACGTTGGCACTTTGGGGCCAAATAATTCTTTACTGTGTGACTGTCTGTGCATTGTAGGATGTTTAGCAGCATCACTGGCCTTTACATACTAGATGCCAGTAACATCCCCCAATTAGTGACAATCAAAAATGTCCCCAAACATTGTCAAATGTCAGGCAAAATCATGCTTAGTTAAGAACCGTAAGTATAAAGGAACCATGAAAAGCAGTTTTCATGGTCTTGTTTCTTACATCCCTATATTCACATACTGAAGGAATTGTAGTAACTGTGAACTCATGCAGGAGGGAGGGCATAGTGTGTGTGTGTGTGTGTGTGTACGAGTGTGTGTGCACAGGTGTCAACTAATTATACATGAAGGTTGATGGAAAAACTGAAAATTTAAATTTAAGGTCTGTTGGTATTTTGTCCTAGGCACTCTTCCCCAAGGTCTGGCATTTCAAGAAACTATTGGCTTTTATATGACAAATTTACTACCCTGAAATTTATTGAGGAATAAAGGATGCATCACTTAAACTTACTGTGACAGCTTGCTTTTCTTTTCTTGAAGAACTAGGCCTTACACGTTATCCTGCAAAAGTTTTAATTCAATGTTTACAATAGCTATCTTTCTATTAATTTAGATTGGTCAAATTTATGATACATTAGGCCTGCATTTTATGTGTTATTTTAAAATTCTTGCCCATTTTATGGTGCTGGGGTCAAAATTTTACTAATTCAGACGATTTTAAAGGTTTATGGTTGTTGTATCTCGCTTGTATGACATTTAGTTGGTTATAGCTATGATTTATCTGTTGCTGAGTCCTTGGTCAGGAACACAACTCCCAATTATCCAACCAATTATAACGTTGTTCCATGGGAAAACTTTAGCAGCTGAAACTGTTGACTCAGTATAATAAAAAAAGAACAGCTTAATATCAGATAAACTAAACTAAAATTTTGTTTTGGTCAACGATTGCCAACATTCACAAGGCAAGTCCTGAGGAACTCCATCTATCTTTGGCTTACACTGTGTAGTTTTCTGTGCTAGATGGGCCTGTGCTGATACCATTTTTGTAGTCAGGATGTGTCCATCTTTGTAAGAATTGTTCTTAACTTCCAAATTAAAAACAATTGTTTTGTGATATGATGCTACGTGATAGTCTGTGTTCTGAAAGACTGCATATTCAGGCAATTAAACATTTCCAAAAAAAAACAAAAAACAAAAAACAAAACTTACTTTACTGTAATGCAATGTGGATTTCACTATTTAGTTTTCATAATAGAGTGGTTCTTTGCTTTTAGTTAACTTGTACTCCATCAATATTTAATGGTGCTATTTGGATACTTGATACGCTTGTCAGAGAATACAGCCCAATCTGACTGCTCCAGGCCTGTCATCTCCTACTATCCTTTATCATCCTTCTTGACTACTGAATTGCTGGACACAACCTTTGATGGACACATTGTAAACAGTGTGGCTCAGGGTATGGAGAAACATCATCATATGCCACTATGCCACATGCACATTGATTTTATAACACATCCTGGTTTTGGAAATGTTAAAATGGAAGAAAATTGTACATCTTAAAACTAAGAACATCACATTATCCCCCAAATCTCCATTAGTCCACCCAAAGTAAATATACAATCTAAATAAAAACAGTATCTTTGCTATGAAAATTCAATTTCAAGACCAGGCGCGGTGGCTCACACCTGTAATCCCAGCACTGTGGGAGGCCAAGGTGGGCGGATCAAGAGGTCAGAGTTCAAAACAAGACTGGCCAACATAGTGAAACCCTGTCTCTACTTAAAAAAATACAAAATTTAGTCAGGTATGGTGTCACATGCCTGTAGACCCAGCCTCTCGGGAGGCTGAGGCAGAAGAATCACTTGAACCCAGGAGGCAGAGATTGCAGTGAGCTGAGACCATGCCATTGCACTCCAGCCTGGATGGCAGAGTGAGACACTGTCTTAAAAAAAAAAAAAAAAAAGAAAGAAAATTCAATTTCCAAATAATTTTTCTTGTCTCATATTCCAACTATGTTTTTGCTTTTAGAAAGAAATTTTGGAGCATCTACTGCAGGATGTCTTAATGAGATTTTGCCAAAATAATGCTGCCTGACAAATAATATCAAAGCTTAGTAGCTGACAACACAAGCTTTCTTGCATTCACTATTTTGCAGGCTGACCTGCAGTTCAGCTGGTCGAGAATCGTCTCATCTAGTTGTCTTTGCTTCAGGCTGTGGGCTGGCTAGATTCAGATCTGCTATAAGTGTGTTTATTCTGTGGCCCAGGGTAAAGGGAAAGCGCTATCTGCAGTGTGCTCCTCTCAAGCCGATTACCAAAGCAGAAGAGCCAAGTTGAAGTGCACAAGCTCATGGCAGGCCTCTTCATGTCATGGCCACTAACATTCCATTTGCTATAGAAAATCATATGGCCAGGTCTGGCATCAATGATTCAGGAAAACAAATTTCATCTACACAAGAAAGGGAAAGGGAAATAAATAAATATTTGCTGAACAATAATTCTATCATAAAAATATGACATTTGACAATGAGACTAAACATGCTGTTGAGTTTTTTTTTTCCAAATTTTTTTAGCTTACTCTTGAGTTAACTCAGGCAACACCACTTCTACATATCTAATTTTGGTCTAGGGATTCTCCCTTCCCCCTCTTTCAGTTTCTAATGTCTGGATAGGGTTCTATGCTTGTCCTAAGAGTGACACACATCACTCAAGGTCAGATTACATTTCCTTTGTCACAGTGCTCAATGCATCTTAGGACAAGACTGATGAGACTTTTTTCCCAGCCCTCTATAAAGCCAGGTCTCCTCCTGGACTTTTCAGTTTTGTCACCCAGTTAATGGCTGTGCTTGATACCTCATATTTAGTAAGTTTATCATGGATAAGATCTTTACTCACACAGAAATCATTGTCAGAAATAGAGTATAGTAAGTATTAGATCTTAAAATATGAAAATGCTAAGCTGAGGAAGCAGAGTGGAAGACACTGAGAACCCCTATTCACAACTTAGAAGTTGGTGATTCATGTTGTTTGGTAGTGTAGCCATATCTCAAACTGTTATATCCCAGACCTCAAACCATAGGCATATAGACACTGCTGCATTATGGAATTTGGAGGAGAAATTCAGGATATGGGAACATATGCCTGCCTTTTGTGGCCTTTTTAAAGGCATAGTAATGTCCCATCAGAATTATACAAACCTATGTTGAAACTTGCATATCTGAAATCAGAGAGGAAGGAAAGTACAACCTGGCTAAGAGATGCCCTTCCGCATGAACCCTGTAGAATAAGGAAGATGAGAATTGGGTGATTTGGAATTTTGCAGAGTTGGAAAAGTTTATTCTTACCACAATCATAAATTAGTGCAAACCCCATCAGGAAGGTAGGGATCATATCAGAAAATACCATTAGGATGTGGGGCTAACTTCTTTTTAGATCACTGCTGAGCACATCTAGTTCTCTATGTGACAAACAGGATAATTATTCATGTTCTTAAGGTGTGACTGGTTGCTGCCTGAGTGCCAGATGAGTTTTATTACCTCAACTATTGTTTCAAATTGCTCTGGGCAGCCCAAAGTAGAAGGTCACTAAGGGAAAGACATCAGGGATGGACAGAGCCCTAGTCTTATCACTGAGAAACAGAAATTCTCAGTCTGGAATCCAATTTCAAGGATCATGACTCAACAAGATATCTGGAGACTGGCCTATGGAGGTCAGTATTTGAAACTAGTAAAACCTCAAATGTTCCTAAAGGAGCCAGACAATTCATAGGAGGAATTGTTTATGAATGTTTAGTCTCTAAGAAAACTCTGAGGTCTAAGAAATGTTGTCAACAACAACAGCAATAACAACAACAAAAACAGGCTAATGGTGGAGACACTTTTGGCAATGCCATGCTAAGATATGGGAACAGAAAACAAAAGATCAGGAGGATTCTACCAAAAGCAGAAAAGATGGCCATAAGGCAGAGGACAGCAGCCATTCTCTTAGAGGGAAGAGCAGGAACAACTTAACAAGCTGGGAAAGGAACTCATTCTCTTGCTGGGACAAGCAGCCTTTCCCATGCTTGTGTAGCTGTGTGTGCATTCATTATTTCAGCAAATACTATTGTATCTAGTATGTTCCAGAAAATGTAGAAATACATAGGTAAATAAAATCGAATTTGATCTGTGCATTGAAGCAATGATTACTAATGTTTCCCATCCCACTCTGGTTTTTTTGTTCTCTCTCCTCCATTGTATATTGGGCATGTTGCATACCTTATGAGGACTGTACATCACCCATTAATCTTAAATTTGAAGTAGGGTGAAATCATCAAATATTTCACTTTTTCTTTCTGGAGACTGAGTGAGTATATCATATATGTCATGTATGGATGTGGACTGTGGACTCTCTCTTTGTATATATATGTATATATACACACGTGGAGACATATACATATACATATATATATACACACACACACACACACACATACACACAGGTATACATATTAGCACTAAAATTGTATGTGACTGTTAGGCAGCCAAGAGGTTAATTGCAGTGGGTGGTTGCCATTTGTTTCTCCATCATCTGTTTTTCCTTCTTTCAATACCAGACCTAATATTTAGTTTGGACTCTACTTCTTCTCAGTCCACACGGTCTAGATATGGGTCCACTCACAGCCCTAGAAATGAAGTGCGTGACCTAGGCCTAAGTCTATCAGTGCATTGCATTCTGAGTGCAGTGGCTGATTGAGGCAAGTCCGGTGCAGTGGTTGATTGAAGGGAGCAAGTCCAGTTAAAGCGAATCCCAGGATGTTAGGAAAGACTCTCACTAGTTACTACTGGATTTTAACTTGGCATTAGGTAGCTCATGAGCTTCTGACATCTTGTGAGGATGAGGGAGGAGTCTTTCTGAGAATGTAGCCAATACAGATGAAAAGAGATGAACCGAATCCTGATAACATCATGTGGGTCATAGCATCCTATCATAACTGAATCTAGGTCTATCCTTGAAAGTTTTATTTCTGAATCAATAAGCTGCCATTTTCATTACATTCCACTATTGGTGATTGATTTTTCAATTACTTAACAAAAACAGCTTTACATGTGTGCTTGTGTTTGTGTGTATGTATGCAGAAAAGACAAAGACATGCTACTGGCACTTTTTGAGTGCCAGACTGTGTAGGCTTTAACATTTATTATTCATTTGTTTCTTTATATACACAGATATTATACTTTAAAACTGTCTATATATGAAGCTATTGACAAAGCCATATGGAGTCTGGAATAGTTACAGAATTAGAAACACATGATTGATTGATCCTAACAGTGCAAAATGTCAGAAGCTATTGGTTCAAGTAAACAAGGAGTCATAAGAAACACTGTAGATAAAAGAGGGCCCCATGGACTGAATTTATTAAGTAATCTTCTTGTCTGAGAAAGTAGCCTGGGAATATCCAACACAGGAATAAGCTATTATTCAGCAGACCCAGTGAGGGACATTCAAGAGTTCCACAACCATACAATGTAGATTTCTTTTCCTCTGGGTTGAGAAGCATTAGTTACCCATAGGGGAAGACTTTGGACAAACATTCATGGCTATCAACTCCAGCAAACTTTCTTTGTATCTTTAACTCTTCTAATCATTATAAAATGATTTTACAATGTTTCCTATAATTTAAAAATACTATGTAATTCCCTTTAAAAGAAGGAGGAGTTCTTGGTTTTATTACCCATCTTACTCACAGTTTCTACAATACAGAATTTAGGGTAGGTAGGTTACTCTTGTAAAAATATTTCCTTAAATTTAGAGGCTCAAAGAACAAGAAGTTAATTTTTCTCTAGAAGTTAGAGATGAGAGGTCAAAGTTGCTGAGATGTGTGCAGCCACCTAGATTCCTTTCCTTTTGTCACCACATCATCCTTGAGGGCCTCACCATCATCTGCATGGTAGAGGCTGAGTTACGGCCATGCCCAGGCTCTAGCCTGCAGGAGGGTGGAAGAAGCCAGTGGCCTCAGTTAGTTCAAGCTGCTGTAACAACAGCAAAAAACTTGGTGTGTTATAAACAACAAATATGTGTTCTTCACAGTATTGGGGGTTGAGACATCCAAGAACAAGGCACTGGCAGATTTGGCATCTGGCGGGGGCCCTCTCATGTTTAGCAGATGGCCACCTTCTTGCTGAGTCCTCATATGGTAGAGAGAAGAAACTCTGGCACCCCTTTCTCCTCTTATAAGGCACTAATCTTATAATGAGGGCTCTGCTCTCATGACCTCATCTAATCTTAACTATCTCTCAAAGGCTCCATCTCTTAATACCATCACATTGGGGGTAAGCAGTCCACCATATACATTTTGGCTGGATACAATCATTCAGTCCATAATACCTGTCTCCATCCTGAAGGTCTACATGTAGAAGGGGCAAACACTTTCCCACTGGAGAACCCCTAGTCAGAGGATCACTGTATTGGGAGGTGGGAAATGTTTCCTAGCCATGAGCCTAGAGGCAGGGGAATAAAATTGGGTGGAAAATAAGTCTCTTCATCTCCTCATACCCGCCCCCCGAGAAGGGTCTTTAGTAAAAAGGGGAAAATATGGAAACTCTGTCTGTCTATTACAGCTCCAAAGCTATGATTATAAGAGGAGAGTCATGTTAGCATGGGAATAACCTACTTGTTTTAGAGACATTACCCTCTCTCAGACCTTATAACCATTCTCCAGGTTGACATGCAATGGAACCCGCTGAGCGAGACCTGAATTCTTGAAGACGTTTGGAATACAAGGTTGGAACAAGGAGGTGGGGGAGAGCAAATGCATTCCTTGGTGCCCATCCTGGCTTCAGAAATCTTTGTTTATGCCTGAAATTCCATTCTTAGTGGTTCATTTCTTTGGTATTCAAATACCCAAACAGCCAGAGTCCCTCAGAGTCTAAATTCCACAAGACAGTGTAATACTTTTAATCTCTTATATCACTGTTTGATACAAGTATGCTTATGTCATTGTCAGAAGGATCTGGCATCTGTGGGACTCTGAATTGATGAAAAGTTCCCTCACAAGTGGTGATGAGAGAAAAGTTACCTGACACATTCTGGTTTATTTCACAAGCATGGAGAGCCATCCACTTAACTGTTGGGGTTTTCCTGAGTTTTATCTTTTCCCTCTCCTCATTCTAAGTGTTCTTTCTGGATGAGCTCACTGAATCACATGCCTTTAACCGCCTGCTAGCTACAGATAACTCACACATTTATTTCTGTAGCCCTGACCTCTCCTCAGGCTTCCACTCATTTGCTCAGTGCCCACCAGACGTCTCTACCTGCATGTCCCACGGACACTTCAAACTCACCCTGTCTAACACTCTACTCATCTTTCTCTAAAAGTAGGCTTCCTCCTGTATTGTCTGTTATTTGTTGGTGCCAGCACCCACCCAACCAGGCACTGGGAAGTTACCTTTGAATCAACCATTTCCACCATTTTCTGTTTAATCACTTAGAAAGTCCTATTCATTTTACCTTCTAAATAACCCCAAACTGGGGGTTCTTAATTTATCATTTATAATCCTGCAGAAGTGTTATAATGACTGATTGACAGGTCGCCTCATCCTAGCTTTGCCTTTTCCTCATTGCCCCCACTCCAATACATCTCAGATTGTTGCTAATAGGATATATAGAACCCCAACCCGAGGTTTCTTAATTTGTCTTTTATGATCCTATATACAGAAGTGTTATAATAACTGATTGACAAGTGTCCTTGTTCTAGTTTGCTCCTTCCCCACTGCCCCCCACCCCGCAGTATGTTTTCAGATTGTTGCTAGAAGGACCTACCTGACCATCTAACTTCCTTGTGTAAAACCTTTCCACGACTGCCACCTCCCACAACTCCTTACCTGACAAAGTCCTGTACCTTCAGAATGCATCCAGGCCTTTCATAGCCTGGCTCCTCCTGATTCTTCACACGGCTCTCCCAGAGCTCCTTTAGCAGCCCCTCTGTACCTTCCTTTCTAGCATCAGCTCCAGTTTCCTAAACACATCTTGCTGATCCAGTATGTGGCTCATGCTTCTTTCTTCCTCCGTAGTTTTTCTCATAGTGTTGCCTCCTTTTCCTCTGTAACTCAGCCTGGGAGCAGCTTCTCGGAGGAATCTTTCCTGACTACCTTCTTCCACCTCCTCTACTTGGTTAAAGGCGTCTCTTTGTATCCTCATAGTCCCCTATACATTCCAGAATTTCTCCAGTTAGGACCTTGTGTTGAAGTCATTTGTATTTATTTATTTTGAGATGGAGTCTCGCTCTGTTTCCCAGCCTGAAGTGCAGTGGTGTGATCTTGGCTCACTGCAACCTCCACCTCCCTGGTTCGAGCAATTCCCCTGCCTCAGTCTCCCAAGTAGCTGGGATTACAGGTGCACGTCATCAAGCCTGGCTAATTTTTTTGCATTTTTTAGTAAAGACGGGGTTTCACCATTATGGCCAGACTGGTCTCGAATTCCTGACCTCAGGCAGTCCACCCGCCTTGGCCTCCCAAAGAGCTGGGATTACAGGCATGAGCCACCGGGCCCGAACTGACGTCATTTATATTTCTAGTTCACTGGCTAGATTGTAATTTTCTCAGGGAAGGAAGCACGTCTTGTTCTCTTTGTTTTCCTAAGTGCCTAGATATGGCATATACGATGCCCATGATAAATATTTCTCCCTTCGATTTGGCTTCTTCTGTGAGGAAAGTATGCCCTGTGCAGGACAAATGACAATTGCAAGTGAGATTAACAAGTGTATCACCAGAAGCCCTGGAAAGTTCAATATCTGCTATCACCTGACCTGTACCTGCTGATATTGCCGAAAAGAAAGGGCCAAGGGGAGAGTGGGACTTCTCCAGGAATGACTAAAAAATGCACCCTCCAACTCAGCCCATTTGGAAGTGAGGTGGTCCAGCTACTTCCTGTTGGTATATGGCCATGTAAGAGCCTCAGGCATGAATTGGGCTTCAGTTTTATTGTTGTTGGTTGGTTGGTTGGTTTTATTTCTTCTTTCTCTTGCATGATTCTTGGTCTAACACGGCAAGAAAATTATCCTCCCAAATTGTTGATTGGCAGATCTTCTATTTGTCAATATGTCTCTAGATTCCCAGATGAAAGAGAAAGGATGGACTACCTTTAGATATTATCAGAGAGAGAAGGAGAAATAGTATGAGAGAATGTGGCCAAGAGAGAAATAAAAATAAAATGAAAGATAAGCAAGTTTAAAGTTTGAATACTTAATACCTTGTTTTCTGAAAGCCTCAGAAGGAAAGGAAAAAAAAACAAAATGCCAAGCATGTTCATTTGGATGGTAATTAAATTGCAGTCCCATTTCTGTGATTAGTATTCCTGTGTCACGCTCAGGAAGTGGACAGGTTGGTGTTGACCCTGAGGGTAATTGTTTCTGGGTCGGGTACAGTTAGCTCCACCCTCTGTGCCCATATCTACCATTGTAGGTTGGATGTTATTGGCACCTTCCTGTGCTTGCCAGTACTTAGGAATATAAATGCAAATGTGTTACTATAAATCTAACATAGTCAGGTTATAAGAATCACTTCAGTAGGTGCTTGCAAGGTGAAAATTCTGTTTTTAAATTACATTTTATTTTTTTAACAAAAGAATATATTATTTGGAAGAGTGGCGAATAAATTTGTACATGGACTATAGGAACCTTCTAAAAACAAGAAGCACAGGCCCCTGAACCTCTTGTTTTCAAAATCCAAAGTTGTTGCACTCTGCCAGGGTGGAAAGGTCCTAGTGAGAGGGAATAGCAAGGTCTCTGAAATAGAACCTCCGTGGAGGTAGAGAGGGGCTGGGGGCCAGGTGCCCCCTTGTACTGAGGCAGGTCATCAAGGTGCTCAGATCTTGCCTAGGTGACAGCAGGCGGCACTGGGAGACCAGGCTTAGTACAAGCTGAGACACTCTTCAACTTGAAGAACTGCTGGAGCTAGGTCAGAACTCTAAACTTTCACCATGGCAAAGAAGAACCCAGTAAACAAGAACAGCACAGTCAGATGCCTCGGCATTTCTCAGCTGTCATCTGCTGCAGAGGCCTTTGCCTGCTTTCAATGCTATCAACCTCAGGTGGTGGTGGCTGTAACCTCCTGCTTCTCGGGGGCCTCAGCTGGAAAATGAGGTTGCCCACTGCACTTCGAGAGGTTTGTGTGGGTGTGCGCGTGTATGCGCATGCAAGGAAAGGCTCTGGACTGGAGATGAGGACAATCTTACAATAGGGAGGTGGCAGTTCCAGCCATTTATTTAGAACATTAAAATTAAATATTGCCATCTTTTTCACTCTACCCTCGAGAAGATGCATATATCCATAACATGAATATAAATCGTCAGTTAACTTGCAGATTCAAAAGAGACACCAGTGTTCTTATATTAACTCAGATATGTTAGAAAGGAAAAAAAAATGTGTCTTCTCATATTTGTCACCCCTCGGATTGTTTCCATGGTTATCCATACCCATGAGGGGAGATACTTGGTTTTTACTCCAGGGCTTAGAGGGGTGAGGTGTTCCTTAATGATAAAGTTTAGCATTCTTCCAAATTGGACTGTGTCTTCTAGTGACCCCTTTTGGGCTTAGTGAAGTATTTGTCCCACATCCCAGAGTTTCTATAACATTGATCAGGAAAGAGGCAGTGTTGTTTCACCTGGCCTCCCTGGTGGTAGGAGCACCAGCATTCCAAGCCCTAATTTCAGGAAACTCTTTGGCTCTTTGCCTGTGCTTTTTAAGACCTGGGTGCTTCTAAAGAGAACATCTTCCTTCTTCATCAGGTGGCTCTTGCAATCTGCCTCAGATTCACACCTCAGGAGTCAGAGAGCCTGACTCATGGGGCAGTGTTCTTAGTCTTTGCCAAGGAGACAGAGACAGTAGCCTCAGGCAAAACTGACATCACATGCATACTTTAAAAGGAAGCAAAAAACACAAGGTTTCTTTACTGAGCGTGCATAAATCAACAATGACTAGCTTCTCCTGAAAGAATCCACTGGTATATTTCACTTCATCCAAAACAGAGCAAGATTCAAGGAGAGGCCTCATGAGCTTTGGGTTAATAAATTGAAAGGTGACCTTGACAGTTGCCTCGAGTTGGAGTTAGCAACTTTTTCATAATGATGAGTGGAGTTTACTTTGTAATAAGTGCCACAAATAGCTGGCTTGCCTTCAGACGTGTTTCTTTGTAAGCCTCTATCTTTCCCCTTTATGCCCTTTGGCTATTTTACACAGGCTTGGGCAACACCAAATAATTACTAATAGGAGATTTGCCCTATGAGCTATCTTAAAAGTGTCCAGCTCTTCGCTACTGGACAGATCCTTTGGTACAAGGCCATTTCCTATGTGCTTCTGGGAAGATTAGAAAGCTGAGATGGGTGGAGAGGTAGATATCAAGGCCAATATTTTCAAGATTCAGTTGGAGCTTCTATAAAATAGAAATTGAGGGAGACTCCTTCGCCTGTAAGTGTGAAGAAAGAGGAGAAAATGATAAGCAGTGTTTCGTCCTGGGTGTGCACCCTGTGGAGATTTTGTACAGGAACTTAGGCCCATTGGTTTCCTGCCTGGTTTTAAAAGCATTGTAGTTACTTGACAAGTGACTATCAGAGAACATCACAGAATTGTCTGCTATTTATGTTGAAGATATTACATGCAAGAGAGATTTATTCTAAAAAATGCCATTTGAAAATCAGAAAAAACAAGGGCACTTAGCAGTTTTGAAAAGAATTCTAACTCTCATAGTGATTTTGGCTTGGTCATTGATAATCACTGACCATGGTTCTGCACCATTTATCCATTCAGAGCACAAAGCTCTTAGGCAGAGAGTTATCAGTCAATAATCAACATTGAAAATGAAACGTGTTCTGTTATTTTAATAATCCAAGGAGACCAAAAATAGTTTTCAGAATTTCTGGCTTGAGAAAAAATCCACAAGCCCCTAAACCTTCCCTTCTCTAAGGAAAAAGCACTGACTGGTCAAGGTTTTTCTTGGGGACCACCAAATTCCCCAGGCCTGCAATTTTCTCTAGCCCATCAATACTCCCTGTATCCTTGGCAAAAATGTGGTATTTGGTGTTTCAGATCCCATTCTAAGTTATCTTCTCTACTTCTCTAAATGAGTCCTTCTCATTCTTCTAGTCTTTACTTCTTCAGTGTCAGTTGAGTCATCCTGGAGGCCATGGATCTTGATCTCCATGAACTGTAAATGGAAACATTTCCCTGCTGATGATAAACTTCCTCATTTGATGCTGTGGTCTGAATGTGTCCCCCACAAATTCGTATGTTAAGAGGCAGGAACTTTGCAAGGTGATTTGATCATGAGGACAGAGCTCTCATGAATGGGATTAGTGCCCTTATAAAAGGGGTGTGAGGGAGATTATTTGCATTTGAGGTCACATAGAAGGCACTATCTATGAGGAACTGGCCCTTACCAGCCACCAAATCTGCTGGTGCCTTGAATTTGGACTTCCCAGACTCCAGTACTATGAGCAATAAATTTCTATTGTTTATATATTATCCTGTCTTAAATGTTTTGTTAAAGCACCCCAAACTGACTAAGATATTTCATCTTCAGCGAAGGTGGCCTAGATCTTTCAATTACATACATGTATATGTAATTATATATTATATATAATATTAACCAATATTAATACATGCACAATATATGTATTATATATGTAACACACTATATAATATACAATTATATATGTTATATATGTGTGTTACATGTATATGTAATATATACACACACACACATATATATATAATTTTGTTTTTGAGACAGGGTCTCACTCTCTCACCCAGGCTAGAGTGTAGTGGCACGATATCAGCTTACTGCAACATCTGCCTCTCAGACTCAAGTGATTCCTCCACCTCAGCTCCCAAGTACCTGGGACCACAGGCATGCACTACTATGTCCAGCTAATTTTTGTATTTTTAGTAGAGATGTGGCTTTGCCAGGTTGCCCCATCCAGCTGGTCTCGAACTCCTGAGCTCAAGAGGTTTGCCTCCCTTGGCCTCTGAAAGTGCTGGGATTACAGGCATGAGCCACTATGTCCAGCCTCAATTTTCTATATTAGACCCTGCGGGAAGACGCTCCAGGACTGGCTTGGATGATTAGCCCATCAGTCATCAGTATGGATCCAAGGACCTCAGATCTCTCCTTCAACTAGGTACCCATTACAAAGCACACTTCAACATGGAGGACTATCTCTGAAGCTCAAATGCACAGTGTGCATAACATACAGATCAAGAAACTCATATTTAATGTTCAGATGGAGTGAACAAAGGAAGGAAATGTAGGCAGTGCTTGTTAGTTATTAATTCTGTATTATCAGTACTTCAGTAAAGTTAAGGTGAACTTTCTTCACTCACAGATTCTAAGATGCTTTCATGTCATTATGTGTAACTATGGCACATTTATTTTTATGCAATATAATATTCTATCACAACTATCATGATGTGTTCATTCTACAGTCATATGGATATTTTGTTGCTATGGAGATTCTTGTACATGACTCTCAGTGTACCACATGTAAGTTTCTCTAAGTCTAGTGTATATGCCTAAAACTTTTTGCAGTCTCTGTTTTTAGATGGAGAAGAGCTATATAGCAGGCCACAGCTTGCAGAGCTTAACTATGATGTCTCTGGGTTATAATAGCAAGCCCCTGACTATCCCTTGGAATAAAATTAACTTTTCTTAAGCAAATCCTGACTTTCTACTTTTATGAGAATTTTCTTTATTTTCTGACAGTAGCCAAAGCCAACATTCACACTGAAGATGGTTTCTTATCTTACAGGATGAACCCACATGGTATTCCCCCATATAAAGACTGGTTTCTGCATGACTCTTTCAATTTGAATTGCTTCAGTGAAAGGAATGAGTCTTGTCTGACTTGCTCTTTAATATGCCTAATAGAATACAGTCACAATGAATTCATCCCCCTCAGTTGTCCACATGTATATTATCTTCTCAGAGATAACTATTGTGACAAACCCTGGCATTCTTTCACTTTTTGTGATATTAGCTCTATGTAATTTTAAGTGTTATTACTCCCTATTCTGCAGAGCCTCTCAGATAGAGCTTAGTAAGTGTTCTTTTCATCACAGAACAACTCTTTTGGGCTTAGTTTACGTGAGTTTGGAGAGGCACCAATTGAGAGCAGGGAGGAGAAAGTAGCTGAACCGGACACCAAGATAAGAAAATTGGACCAGCTTCCATTCCCCTCCAAAATGGCATATTCACAATGCAACTCTGATGCTTCGCTTGATGCACAGAATTTATGGAACCTCAGCAGAGTCACAAATCATACTCAAGCCAAAAGCATTGGTTAGTGTCATTTAAAATTTCTAGCCAGGCATGGTGACTCACACCTGTAATCCCAACCCTTTGGGAGGCTGAGGTGGGAGGATTGCTTGAGTCCAGGAGTTTGAGACCAGCCTGGGCAACATGGCGAAACTCTATCTCTACAAAAAAATCCAAGAATTATCTGGACATGGTGGTACATGCCTTTAATCCTAGCTACTTGGGAGGCCAAGGTGGGAGGAATGCTTGAGTTCAGGATGTTGAAGCTGCAGTGAACCACGATCCCATGATCACGCCACTGCATTCCAGCCTGGGTGACAGAGCAAGTTCCTGTTTAAAAAAAAAATAAAAAAAATCCCACTCTACTGCTCATTCTGCTAATTGAGAACTAACTACTGATGCTGAGTAAATGCTATCTAATACAGCTTGAGTCTTCCCAAACAGGACCAGCCATTTTACTCAATATTTCAACAGCAGTAATCAAGCCTTATTCTTCCTAGCTTATAATGGAAATCATAGAAACTAACTCTTGAGAATTAGATAAGATTGTCTTCTTCTTGGACTCTTTGTTTGGCGTTATTCAGCTAAACATCCACAAAATTTCTCCTTAACAGAGAAATGCCACTAGACTCATGTATCCTAGATCAGAGGATTTCCTAAAACTGCTGCTGGAAACCAGAAGATTGTTAAAGGGCAAAGGTAAAAACTTAGAATAAAGTTGTAAGAGAGTTTCTAGATTCAAGTAGTTTGCTTTATGTAATGGACCAAATGTTTGTATCACCCCAAAATTTATATATTGAAGCCCTAATCTCCAGTGTAATGGTATTTGGAGATGGGGTCATGAAGGTCAGTCCCTCATTATGAGATTAGTGTCTTTATAATAAGAGACACCAGAGAACTTTCTAGTTTTGTCTCTACCATGTGAAGAAACAGTGGGAAAACAGCCATCCACGGCCAGGAAGGGAACCCTTACCAGGAACCGAATCAGCTGACACCCTGATCTTGGATTTCCCAGCCTCCAGAACTGTGAGAAACACATTTCCATTCTTTAAGTCACTCAGTCTATGGTAATTTGTTATGGCAGCCCAACTAGACAAATACACTTTAGTTTGTTTTTCAGTCTTTCCATCAAGGCCAAATATTAGTTTGAGCTAAATTCCAAGTTGTGAAGACTGATTCATTCAATAGAACTGCCAGGGCTCTTGTAAACCTGAATGTTCCTGCCAGTATAATTGTTTAGACACTGCCCATGAGGAGATCATGTTCAAAATCTCCACGTGGGAAAATAGTGTCTCAAAGACTATAAAAGGTAGTATTTAAGAACTTGTATATGTAGCATGGCAAACTAACCAATCTCACACAGTCTAAGACGTGTGAAGGAAAATGTAGCTGCTCAGCATTCCCTAAGGCATCTAGTCTCATTTATGAGTGCTACCCACTCAATCATGGGAAAATATGAAATAAATTGATTCAAATTATTATTTCGTGATGTCTTAATCTTTTGGTAAAAACATAGTCATATGGGTTTCCTTTCTCTTGTCTTGCCCTACTTGTATGTGGTATAGAAGTAGGTAGCACTGAGTGGCGGGAAAAGGGGAATCAGAACCTTACAATATCCTCTGTATGCTTGCTGAGGTCTTTTCTGTGGAAGACCCGATTCTTGTATTGATGGCTGCTGTGGTAACCAATCGACAAGAACCAAGCTTGTTCTCGTCTTAGCATTAAAAACTTTGTATACCAGGAAATACCTGAGACCTGGGAAAACTTAGTTGGTCGCCTAAATTGACTGTTGAGGGGCATACGTTCATATCTAACCTTTTGGGACAACATATAAGACCACTGAATTAAGTCCTGGCTATTTGCTTCTATCTATGATGTCCCTGCATACTTGAGTTTCTTGGTCCTGAGCTCAGGCCTCTTTCAGTCCAGTGACTTTTTTGGAACCTCCATGTAACACCACTGAAATGGGATATGGAAACATCTGTGTTTCCTGCATGTCATTCATAATTTGTGAGAAGTTAGAATCATTGCCTGAGTTCATATGTTTGTAGTAAATTTATGTAGTTTTCATATGTCTTTATATACCTTTATGTCCTTACTCATACGTGACAGTTTAGGTATAAAATTCTAATTTGATGATTATTTTTCCTTGGCATTTAAAAAGATATAATTTCATTTTCTTCTGGAATCTGTTGTTGCTAATGAATCTCTGGTGGTAGTCAAATTGTTCCTTGGAGAGTAATCTCTCTTTTCTTTATCTTATTTATTTTTTCCTGAATTTTCCCAAAGATATGTCTAGTTACAGGTTTAATTAAATTAATTATTTTTATTTTTTCTCTGCCCCTTCCCCATAATTTTATTTAATTTGCTTAGTACTCAGAGTACATTTTTCCTACAAAACCCTATGCCTTTCTTCAATTATGAAAAATATTCAAATATTTCTTTTTCAACATACACTCCATTTTTTTTACATGAACTTCTGTTAGGCATATGTTGGAACCTCTCAATAGATTTACTTTATCTTTTCACTACTATTTCAGTTTTTAAAACATCTTTTCCTCTTTTTGCTTTATTTTTGGCAAATTGCTGAGTACTATCTTTCACCTAATTAATTTTCACTTTGACTCCATCATGTCTGGAGGTGGTTTTTCTATTAAGCTTCTTTTTATTTCAATAAATGTATTTTTCCATTTATAATATTTTTAAGTCTTCTTTGTTTGTAATTGTTTTTTTCTTTCAGTTCTTGTTTCAGATTTTTAATGTAAGGTATTCCAGCATTTGTATCTCTGAGGATAGTAAAACTCTGATTTTAAAGTCTTTCTCTGACTGATAAATGAATAGAAGATAATATAGAAAACATGATTTATTTCATCTGGAATAAATTTATGCTCAAATTATCTATTTGTTGACTGTGCTCACTAGCTTCAGGTATCTTCATGTTTTTTACAATTTTGATGGTCTAATTTTTTAAAATTTAGATTTTTTATTCATATACCATAAAAGTCACCCTTTGATAATATACAGTTCAGTGGTTTTTAGTGTATTTACAAAGCTGTGCAACCGTCACTCCCATTGAATTCAAGAACATTTTCATCATTACCCCAAAAAATGCCATACCATTAGTTGTCACTCCAATTCCTTCCTGACCTCAGCCCTGGCAACGACTAATCTAATTTTTATGTTTAGATTTACCTATTCTGGGTATTTCACATAAATAGAACTATACAATATGTGGCCTTTGTGTCTGGCTGTTTTACTTAGCATAATGCTTGCAAGGTCCTTTAATACTGAAGCATGAATACCTACTTTATTTATTTTTATGGCTGAATAATATTTCATTGAATGGATATACCACCTTTTGTTAATCACTTGACAAAAATGTTGGTCTCAATAATTAGCAATTATGAACAAAGTTGCTATTTGCAGTCATGTAACAAGTTTTTGCATGAACATTGTTTTCAGTTGTCTTGAGATACAGCTAAGAGTTGAATTACTAGGCCATATGGTAACTCTATATTTAACTTTGTGAGTAATAATAAAGCTAGTTTCCAAATAGACTGTACCATTTTATAATCTCACCAGCAGTTTATATGGGTTCCAACTTTTCTAGATCCTTACCAACATTTATTATTATCTTCTTTGAAAGTGCCTTCCTAGTAGGACTAGTCAAGTAATATTTTCTGTGGTTTTGATGTCCATTTCACTGATGATTGAAAAATGTGCTTATTAACTATTTGATGAAAAATTTTCTATTCAAATCCTTTGCCTATTTTTAAATTGTGCTGTTTGCCTTTTATTTTTGAGTTGTAAGGATTATTTATATATTCTGGAATTTTTTTCCAAATAATTGTGATATATTTGGAATTAATTATTTCAATGTTTGGTAAAATTACCACTGAAGCCATTTGGGCCTGAGTTTTTCCTTGTGAGAAGTTGTTTATTATTATTATTACTAATTTAACCTTCTTTTTGTAAGAAGGTTAAATTACTAATTTAACCTTCTTACTTCTTACTTTTATTCAGCTTCTCCTTCACTAAGTTTTGGTGGTTTGTGTCCATTTATTCAGATAGGTAATCTAAAATATTGGTATATTATTGTTCATAGTAGTCCCTTAAAATTCTTCTTGATTTTTTATTATTAGTACTAATGTTCCCTCTTTCACTCCTGATTTTAGTAATTTGAATCTTCTGTCTTTTATTCTTGGTCAGTCTGGCTAAAAGCTTATTAAATTTGTTGAAAGTTTCAAATAATCAACTTTTGGTTTTGCTGGCTTTCTAAATTATTAATATTTTCTATTCTCATATTTATTTAGGTTCTAATATTTATTATTTTCTTACTCTTTCTTGTTTTGTGTTTAGTTAGCTTTTTTTCTAGTTTCTTATCATGGAAAGGTAAGTTATTGATGTGAAATTGTCTTCTTTTTTCATATAAGTTTTTAGAACTATAAATTTCTCTCTAAGTACCTCTTTAGCTACATCTTACATATTTTGATATGTTGCATTTTAAAATTTTCATTCATCTCAAGGTGTTTTAAAATTTTTCTTATGATTTCTTTTTTGATCCATTGGTTGTTTAAGGATGTGTGGTTTTATTTCCACATATTTAAAAATTTCACAAATTTCCTTCTATTGATTTCTATTTTTATTTCATTTTGTGTCATGTCAATCTTTTGTATGATTTCTTTTAAATTTTTGAGACTTCTTCAAAGTCAGAGGTTGACTTTTCCAACTTCTGCCTCCCAGGCTCAAGTGATCCCCCCACCTCAGCTCCCAAGTAGCTGGGACCACAGGTATGACATAGAATGTTCTGTCCTGGAGAATGTCTGTATGCACATGAGAATAATATATATTCTGCTGTTGTTTGGTGGACCATATAGATGTCTGTTAGGTGTAGTTTATAGTGATGTTGAGCATTTTTTTATATGCTTCTTGGCCATTTGTATATCTTCTTTTGAGAAGTGTCTGTTCATGTCATATGCCCACTTTTTGATGGGATTGTATTTTTCTTGCTGACTTGAGTTCCTTGATGTTTCTGGATATTTGTCCTTTTTCAAATGCTTACTTTGCAAATATTTTATCCCATTCTGTTAGTTTTCTGCTTACTCTGATAATTATCTCTTTTGTGGTGCAGAAGCTTTTTAGTTTAATTAGGTTTCATTTATTTATTTTTGTTCTTTTTTTTCTTTTTTTATTTTTGAGATGGAGTCTTGCTCTGTCGCCAGGCTGGAGCACAGTGGCATGGTCTCAGCTCACTGCAACCTCTGCCTCCTGGGTTCAAGCGCTTCGTCCACCTCAGCCTCCCAAGTAGGTGGGACTACAGGCACGTGCCAAATGCCCTGCCAATTTTTGTATTTTTAGTAGAGATGGGGTTTCACCATGTTGGCCAGGATGGTCTCAATCTCTTGACCTCGTGATCCACCCACCTCAGCTTCCCAAAGTGCTGGGATTACAGGCATGAGCCACTGCACTTGGCCTTTATTTTTGTTCTTGTTGTATTTGCTTTTGGGTTCTTAGTTATAAATTTGTTGCCTGGCCAATGTCCAAAAGAGTTTCCCCTAGGTTTTCTCCTAGAGTCTTTATGGTTACAGGTCTTTGATTTAAGACTTTAATCCATTTTTAGTTGAATTTTCTATGTGGGAAGATATAGGGATCCAGTTTCATTCTTTTACACATGTCTACCCAGTTTTCCCAGTAGCATTTATTGAACAGGATGTCCTTTCCCCAATTTGTATTTTTGTATGCTTTGTTGAAGATTAGTTGGTTGTAAATATTTGGCTTTATTTCTGAGCTCCCTATTCTGTTCCATTAGTCTATGTATCTACTTTTCTAACAGGACCGTGCTGTTTTGGTTACCATAGCCTTGTAATATAATTTGAAATTGGGTAATTTGACACCTCCAGATTTGTTCTTTTTTGCTTAGGATTGCTTTGGCTATTTGGGCTCCTTTTTGGTTCTATATGAATTTTAGAATTGTTTTTTCTAATTCTGCAAAAAATGATGCTGCTATTTTGATAGGAATTGTGTAAAATCTGTAAATTGCTTTGGTCAGTATGGTTATTTTCATGTTATTGATTCTTCCAAACCTATGAGTATGGGATGTCTTTCCATTCGTTTTTGTTATCTATGATTTCTCTCAGCAGTGTTTTATAGTTCTCCTTGTGGAGATCTTTCACCTTTTTGGTTAAGTATATTTTGAGATATTTTAATTTTTTGCAGCGATTGTAAAAAAGGATTTAGTTCTTGATTTCATTCTCAGATTGGTCATTGTTTTTGTATAGCCATCTACTGGTTTGTATACATTGATTTTGTAACCTGAGACTTTATTGAATTCATTTATCAAATCTAGGGTCTTTTGGAGGAATCTTTAGGGTTTCCTAGACAATCTTGAGAGTCTTCTAGGAAGTTGGACATCCTTTTTCCCAATTTGGATGTCTTTTATTTCTTTCTCTCACCTGATTGCTCTAACTAGCATTTCCAGTTCTGTGTTAAATAGAAATGGTGAAAGTGGCCATCCTTTTCTTATTCCAGTTCTTAGGGAAAATGCCTTCAACTTTTCCCTATTTAGTATGATGTTAGTTGTGGGTTAGTCACATATTGCTCTTAATACTTTTGGGTATGTTCTTTCTATGCTTATTTTGCTGAGGGTTTTTATCTTAAAGAGATGCTGGATCTTATTGAATGCTTTTTGTGAATTTATCGAGATGATCATATGTTTTTTGCTTTTAAATCTGTTTATGTGGTGAATTAAATTAAAGGTCACAGTTTTTACCTTTCAGACTTTTTGAATTAGGCATTTCCTGCTATAAATGTTCCTTTTAACACACTTTGCTGTATCCCAGGTGTCTTGATAACTTATGTTGCTATTTTTCATTTTGAATAATTTTAAATTTTCATCTTGATGTCGCTGTTAACCCCAAAATCAATCAGGGGCAGGTTATTTAATTTCTATTGATTTGCATGGTTTTGAGCGTCCCTTTTTGAGTTGAATTTTAGTTTTATTCCACTGTGGTCTGAGAAGATATAATGTTGATTTAAAAAATATTTACTAAGGCTTGTTTTGTGGTTTCTCATATAATCTATCTTGGAGAATATTCAGTGTTCTGGTGAGAAGAATGTATATTCTGCTGTTCTTGGGTAGAATGTTCTGTAAACATCTGTTACGTCCATTTGTGCTAGAGTTCAATTTAGCCCAGTGTTTCTCTTTGTTGACTTTCTGCCTTGAGAATCTGTCTGTGCTGTCAGCGGAGTGTTGAAGTCCTTCATTATGATTGTGTTGCTGCCTATCAGTTTGCTTAGGTCTAGTAATAAATGTTTTATAAATCTGGAAGCTCCAGAGTTAGGTGCAGATATATTTAGGATTGTAATATCTTATCGTTAAATTGATCATTTTATTGTTATATAATGATCTTCTTTTTCTTATGTTTACTGTTGTTGCCTTAAAGTCTGTTTTATTTGATATTATAATAGCTACTCCTGCTCACTTTTGGTTTCCATTTTCATGTAACATATTTTCCACCCCTTTACCCTGAATCTATAAGAATCTTTAGATGTTAGTGAATCTCTTGAAGACAGAAGATATTTTATTTGTGAGTTTTTATCCATTCTGCCAATCTGTATCTTTTAAGTGCAGCATTCAGACCACATTTAACATTAATATTGAGATATTAAGTACTATTTCAATCATCATGTTGATTGTTACCTAGATACTTTGTTTTCTTCACTGTGTTATTGTTTCATAGGCCTATGCATTTTACGCTTTCTAGAGGTTCCATTTTAGTGCATATCAACCTTTTGTTTCAAGATTTAGAATTCCTTTTAGCAGTTCTTGTGGGGCCGATCTGGTAGAGACAAATTCCCTTAACATTTGCTTGTCTGAAAGATACTGTATTTCTTCATCATTTATGAATCTTAGTTTTGCTGGTTATAAAAGTATTGACTGATTGTTATTCCATTTGAGGAGGCTAAAAATAGTACCCCAGTCCCTTCTGGCTTGTATTTTACTGATAATTATGCTGCTAGTCTGATAGGTTTTCCTTTATAGGTTACATGATAGTTTTGTTTCAATACTCATAATTCTTTCTTTTACTTTGAGTTTAGATAGCCTGATGACATATACCTTGGTGATATTCTTTTTGCAATAAATCTCCTAGGAGTTCTTTGCACTTCTTGTATTTTGATGTCTAAATCTCCAGCAAGGCCAGGAGGATTTTCCTCAATTATTCCCTCAAATAAGTTCCACACTTTTTGTTTTTTTCTTCTCTCTCAGAAACACCAATGATTCTTTGGTTTGGCTGATTTACATAACCCCATATTTCTTGGAGATATTGTTTCTTTTAATTTTTTTTGTCTGATTGGATTAATTTGAAAGCCTTGTCTTCAATTTCTGAAATTCTTTCTTCTACTTAATCTAGTCTATTGTTAAAGCTTTCCACTGCGCTTTATCTATGTAATTTAATATCATTGAATTTTATCTATGTAATTCCCTAAATGAATCTTTTATTTCCAGAAGTTCTGGTAAATTTTTTAAATATATTTATCTCTTTAGAAAATTTTTTATTCATATGCTGATTTTGTATTTTTTTTTTACATTTTTTTATGTTAGTTTTCACCTTTCTCTTGTATCTCCTTGAGTAACTTAATAATCAACCTTTTGAATTTCTTGTCTGATATTTCAAAGATTTCACCTTGGTCTGTATGCATTGTTAGAGAGCTAGTGTGATCTTAGGGGTGTTACAGAACCCTGTTTTGTCATATCACCAGAATTATTTTTCTGGTTCCTTTTAATTTGGGTTATTTATTTTAATTACTTTGAAATTTTTTGACTGTGTTTATTTTTTAATTTTTTTTCCTCCCTTGAAGATGTGACTTTAATGATTATAATTTATTAAAACTTAATTCAGCTCTTTGTGCTTTCAGGGGTGAAGACGCTGTATAATTTCCTTAGTTATAGAGAGTCTTTGTAAAATGGCTTTTTCAGATGCCAGTTTTAGTAGCAATGTGCTCAATGTGTGAGCAGGTTCACTATCTTCTGTGGGGTTGGAATGGTAGAGGTCTCTTGAGGCTTATGTCATTCCCTAGTGGTTTGCACTTATTTATTCATTAATTTCCCTCAGTATTTTATTTACTGGATTGCATAGTTCAGACTTCAGGCAGTAGAGGAGATATCTATGGGTAAAAACCAGCTGTGACTAAAACAGGTGGGTAAATGCCATACCCAATGGTGGGCAGAGGTTCCAGTTTTGACAGAGGCACAGGGGTCAGGGACCCATTGAGGAGGCAGTCTGTCTCTTATCAGAGCTTGAGTGCTGTGCTGGGTGGGCTGCTGCTCTCTTCAGAGCTGGCAGGCAGGTATGTTTAAGTTTGCTGAAGCTGAGCCCACAGCAGCCCATACCCCTACATGCTCTGTCCCAGGGAGATGGGAATTTTATCTATAAGCCCCTAACTGGGGCGGCTGCCTTTCTTTCAGAGATGCCCTGCCCACAGAGGAGGAATCTAGAGAGGTAGTCTAGCTACAGTGGCTTTGCTGAGCTGTGGTGGGCTCTGCCCAGTTCAAACTTTTCTGCCGTTTTGTTTACACTGTGAGGGGAAAACCGCATACTCAAGCCTCAGTAATAGTGGACACCCCTTCTCCCACCGAGCTTGAGTACCAGGTGGACATCAGACTGCTGTGCTGGCAGCAAGAGTTTCAAGCCAGTGGAGCTTAGCTTGCTGGGCTCCGTCGGGTGGGATCTGCTAAGCAAGACCACTCAGGTCCCTGGCTTCAGCCGTCTTTCCAGGATAGTGAACAGTTCTGTCTTGCTGGCATTCCAGGCATCACTGGGGTATGAAAAAAAAAACCTCTTGCAGCTTGCTCAGTGTCGCCCAAATGGCTGCCCAGCTTTGTGCTTGAAACACAGAGCCCTGGTGGTGTAGGCACCCAAGGGAATCTCCTGGTGTGCGGGTTTTGAAGACATGGGAAAAGTGTAGGATCTGGGCTGGGAAAGCATAGTATCTGGGCCAGAGTGCACCATTTCTCAAGGCACAGTCCCTCATGGCTTTCCTTGTCTAGGGGAGGGAGTTCCCCAACCCCTGGCACTTCCTGGGTGAGTCGACACCCCACCCTGCTTCAGTTCACCTTCTGTGGGCTGCAACCACTGTTTAACCAGTCCCAGTGAGAGGAATCGGGTACCTCAGTTGGAAATGCAGACATCACCTGCCTTCTGCGTTGGTATCACTGGGAGCTGCAGACCAGAGTTGTTCCTATTTACCCATCTTGCTTGGGAATCCCTCAGAAACCTTTGATGCCACATTGCCTGATTGCTTGCATAATTAGGAGATTTTGGGGCCTTTATGAAGTCAACAAACAACTACCCACAAAAGGTCATAGCATCACATTTGCACACTCTCCTTCAAAAACCGTTTCTCATAGTGAAACAATGAGAGTTGTTTCTCTGCGATTTCTTTGGAACTTGGAATATGTAGATCTGTGCTCATGACAATGTTTTGTTTCCCCACAAGTTTATTCTTAAATCAGTCATGGTACATAAATGACATCAGTATTTATGGGAAGAGTCCCATTAGTACCATTAAAAGTATTCTCTATTTTGCTCCCAGGTCCAAACAATATGTTTGAAACCAGACAAAATCCTGGACAATACATAAGCATTTCAGATATCATAAATACTTTCAAATGCCCCATAGATCTAAAAGATGTTGGAGATTCAGAAACATGCACTTTAGTATCACTAGAAAGATATTTTTCAAGAGAAAAATTATAAATATATATTACATCAGCTTGGAGACATTTGGATAACTTTTTCAATTTGTTGTTTTTTCTAACGATTCTCATGCTTATCTCACAGAAAATGAGAAATATCTCATATGTATTTCCTCCATTTTCATACTGTCTTCAGCATTACATTTCATTTATGTTTCTTTTGATGTATCTTAGCATACCAGCATGTTGCTTCTCTCCCAAAACATTAACGCATTAGTCCACAAATGTGTACACGTGTGCCAGTGCATAGTTGACAGCAGTCACACGCTTACATCACTGGTCGTGTGACAACTCACTTGAGCAGGAAAGTCTGAAAAGCATTTACTTACCACAAGGATTTTTGAAGTTGAATGTTTATTCTTGAAAGATTGGAAGACTCCCTTAAGAAGGGAACTAAATACTGTGCAGATACACATAGATATGATATTAGAGAACAATACTATCGTGGTTTACTGTAACTGATGTGCCTCCTCCCTTGCCCTCAGCCTCCACACACCCCTGATATAAAGTTACCTTAAAACACATACTGGATTCAAAATATTTAAAAATACTTCAAAGTGGATTAAAGTTTACCAAATGCAATTTAACTGTCCTTTAAATACTGAATTGCTCATCCATACAAAAGCCCTTTCTAAGGGAAGGCTCTGGAAACAGATGGGGTCACACACAGTGCCACACCTGCCTTCCTAGAAAGGAGAGGGAGTGTGACCAAAGACTCCAGATGACAGAACTCTGTATTCTGTTTATTCTTCTTCTCTTTTGTTACCAATCGCCTCCTTCCCCAGCCTTGGGTTTTGCTAGGATGGACTTCATCTCACACTTTTTGTGGCTGAAATGGGAGAGGAGGACTTAGAAAATCCCAGCTCTTCTTCATTTGCTTCAAAAGCAATCAAATCCTAAAATAGAAAGAAGATAGTATGCTTGCTGTCCCATTTGCCTCAAGTGGACAATTGGTAACTCTAGATCCTTCAGATTGCATGATACTCAGTTCAATAAGCTGTGCGCACCAAGAACCCCTCAACCCCTACTATACAGAGTCCTTCAAAGACAAATCACACACACACACACACACACACCCCAGAAAAATGGGGATGGGGAGTTTTTGCCTGGGAAGACAGCACACTTGCATTACTAGTGAGAAGTTCTAGGTTAAAAAAAATCCGTCAGTGTCATGAAAATAGTATGCAATTCAGTGGGAAAAGGGTGGGTGAGTTGGCTCTTCCTGGGCTGATCACACAATGGCTGCAGGTTGACTTTTGATAAAGAACACAACTGAGTTCAATGTTCTTGTTAGATAGAAGTGTTATGGATCAGCTCCTGGAAACTTTTCTACCCTAATCTGCCCAGCTTGTTTATTTTCAAATCGATGTACCACTCTTTTAGGCAGGTCTCCAGGAAGATCATCTGGAGATGAGTTTATTTCCAGCTTCCTCCCCTTGTAACAATGTCCAAGAAGAAACTGACCAAACCAAAGGGATTGTGTTTGAAGCATCAACTACACCTTTTTCTGGGAATTGCCTATAAACAAAGAAACATTATCATGTTGCCCCAGCTCTGTGCTTTCATGTGCTGTCTCTTCCAAGTTATACCATTTCAGAATTTCCCTAATTTTTATTTGAATTATTCCCATATGTATGTATAATCCTTATTTTTTTTTTCAAGAATGTTGGATTTTTTTGTACCCAGACATGAGAGACACTTTTGGTGAATGTGAAGGTATTGTGGGCTGCCCAAGTGGGGACTGTCACAAAGCTCCTCGGCCCACTGAACAAGAGCATGTCTTATCCCAATTCAGCTTCCTAATAAGATGGAGATAGAAGTTCTTCATTGATTTTTACTATTCCCAACTTTCACTCTTCCCAATGCAGCAAATACATTGTCTACTTGGGTATTAAACTCCAATTAGACACTCTTTAAACATCTACTTATTCTCTGCTTTCAGGAATGAAAATAGTTGCCTCTGTAACCTGAACTGCAGGATATGCTTCTATGCCTTACCTGGAGCCAATTTGTACTGGGAAAAATGTTTTCGTGTTTCTCTTAAGAAAGCTGTGTTAAATTAAATGGAATGCTCCTTTCCAAATGTATTTGCATACAAAATTTAATAATAGTGAATGGCATTCTATGGCATAAATGTAGGGAAACATTGATATATGTTTCAATATCCTAGTAGGATTCATTCTGCTTATATACAGTCATCTGTGTGTACTCATTCTTTTCATTGTTTCTGCCAGAAGATGTGCCTCTAGTTCTAGAAGTAGGTGCAAATCATCAAGATAGATGTTAAAAATAAGAGAAGTTAAACTTCCATGTTTCATGCTGTTCAGTATTTTGATCCTTTGAAAAGATGTCAAATGCAGGTTTAGACTGCATTTGTGTGAGGCTAACTTAGTCACCCATCTTGATTAGGACCATCATCAGAAGGGATACCCTGGACTGTGGAAAGCAATGGTTTTCCTTTCACATTAATCCTTGAACTGATGTCTCCCAGCCCAGTAAATGTTAAATCGAACATTGGTATTTAGGAGTATCAGAAAGACTTTCACATTCTACATAGTATTTCTTGCTGTCATGAAGATACTGAAATGTCCTATTAATCTTCGCTCAAGAAGGACTTCTCTATTCATTTTGTATCAATGAACCATTCATAAATTAAGACAGATTTTCCTTGCTATGCTTGAATAAACTTGGATCTTGCCTATGTAGCTCTTAATTGCAAAGGTCTTCCTGGGTAGAGAGAAAGCCCTGTTTAGATCAAAGAGAGAGTATTTAAGGGGAAACAAAGGAACTTGCTAAAATTTAAACTTAATTTTGAACATCTTATTTGCATCATAAAATCAGAAATACACTAAATCTTTGTGGGGATGTTAGATTGACTGTATTGATCAGCAAGAGACAAGTCTCTGAGACTCAGATTCTGGAGAGGGGTTCAGGAAAGCACAGTCCAGGCAAGTGCCTCAAATGTCATAGGCACTTGGATCCCTCTGGGTGGGTCTCAGTAACATCACTTCACAAAGCTCACATAAAGAAAAGCAGTCAGTAGTAGACAGCACTAAGTGAGGATGCTTTGCCCCATGTTCCAATATCAGTCATGTGACTTCATGGGAATGATCTCAGCTAAATGAGCCCAAGGTAAATATTCTCTTTGCAAAAGGTGAATACACAATTCTTTATTGATATGCTGGGAATAAATACCTATGAGAAGAGTTGTCTGTATTCACGCTCAGAGCCTAACTGTGTGGGGTGGTGGGAGGAGAGTAACAACTTCTCACCTGTTAAATTGGTTTTGTCAGAATTCTATGCTGTGGTTGAGATATCTGGTTCAGAACAACATATCTGCCTTCAACTACCTCATCACACCACTGGCCTTCCTTGTCCCCACTGAAAGGCAATATTAGGCTGTCTATTGTCCAGCCTTCACAGAAGAGTTGTCTAAAAGTTAAGCACTCCGTTAATGCTTCTACTCAAGCTAGACTGATAGAAGCTTCATACTTGGGTTTACAAATTGCCTAAACTGGAGTGTGTTTTAAGGTTGTGCTCTTGGTTTCTAAGAATGAGACTCTAGCCTTGCTTGTAGGACTCCAGTTAAGTTCAGTGTGTATGACATCACTCAGCATTTCCCATATGAGGCCCCACCAGCCTGATTTCCTTGAGAAATTAGTACAAGAAAAATACATTCGCTTTCCCTGAGGAACTAGCATGTTTCTTCTCATCTAATAATGAGAACTATGCAACTGACCATGTCTCCCCTCTTTTGCTTTGGCTGCCAGGGGGCTAAGAGCCAAATTTAAATATATTTGCAACAATGCGCGCCTATATGGGTCTGTGTATTTGCATCCTTTTTTCACCTGCCTGTTTTTTTTCTTTTTTCCTTTCTTCGTTAATTCATTTGTTTTAGTCTTACCTTCATCAATTACTCTGAAAAAAGGCAGATTTATATATTAATAATAACCTAAAAAGTAGAAAATGTTTGGTAATTTTCAAAATAAAGATGGCTTTACTTAAGAATGATTATTGGCCTCTTTCTAATGTCAGCTTTATGAATTCATATTAATCGAGTTGTATATGATGTTTCTTTTAAAGTACTATATGTCCACACTAAAACAAATGTAACAAAACAAAACATACTTTTGTCTTTGGGTTGATTTAAGTTTCAGAGATTTGGCAGTTCTACCTCTGAAAGACAAAACAGTCTGGAAAACAAAACAAAAACTGATGTAGAACAAACAATCTATGCATCTACTATCAGAGAATGACCTCTTTGTTTTAAAATGGAAAATGAGAGTTATTTACATTAGCTGCACTTTGTTAATTTGCTGATATCATGAATGAAAGAAGACTGTTGGTTGAAAATCCAAAAAAAAAAAAAAAAAAAAAATGGTAAGAATTCAGTCATTGTAATGGCCTAGTTTCAAATATCACAAGACAGGTTTTGGGGGGTTTCTCCCCCATTGTCACTCCCTTCTTTTCTGCTCCACCACTCTCTTACACAAAAACCTTTTTTAAAAATTAGGTATCTTAATTTCCATAGGACTGCATCGGCCATCACGGTTACATGATAAAAAGTGGGCACTATTAGTAAAATAAAGGTTTAACATGTTTGAGTTTTGAAGAACCTAAAGCTAGTTCCAAAACAAACAGGACCCTGTAGATTTTACAGAACTTTTACAAGTGGTAAAACTAAATGGCAGAACAGATTGAGAGCCAGGGTTCTGAGAGAAGGCAAGCAGGACACAGAGACTGTGAAGGGAGACCAGAGGAGAGGCCTTCTGAGAGGGATTCTGCATTGATGGAAAAATAGAAAACAAAGCTGTTGGGTACCATCCTCTGGACATGCACGAGTGATCATATGATAGCAATGTTTTCTTTCTGGTAACGGACTGTCCTCTTTTGCCCTTAAGAAGTTAAAGCCTCTCTTAAACAATACTCTTATTATTGATATGCTGGGAATAAATTCCTTTGAGAAGAGTTTTCTGCATTCACGCTCAGAGCCTAACTCTGTGAGGTAGTGGGGGAAGAGTAACAGCTTCTCATCTGTTAAATTGGTTTTGGCAGATCCCAATGCTGTGGTTGAGATCTCTGGTTCAGAACAACATATCTGCCTTCAACTATCTCATCACACCACTGGCCTTCCATGTCCCCACTGAAAAAGCAATATTAAGTCATCTATTGTCCAGCCTTCACAAAAGAGTTGTCTAAAGGTTTAGCACTCCATTAATGTTCCTACTCAAGCTAGACCAACAGAAGCTTCATACTTGGGTTTACAAATTGCCTAAACTAACTTAATCATAGAGGAATAGACTGCCACATTGGAAAATGACTCATGGTTTGGTTGAAAGAGCTGAAAGAAATGGAGAAGTGGATGCTTGTGAAACTGTTCTAGAGGTTGTTTCAATCAACCCAGAGATGCTTAACCTAGCACCTGGTTCACTATCCAGAAAGATGTGCTTGTGGATCCCTCAGACCTCATTTTTCTTTTCTTACATCTTTTGGAAAATTTGTTGCTTAATATCATGGAACTCTGGGCATTTCCAAGCTCATCCCTCTCTGAGTTCAAGTCTGTAAAGCACAACTTAGGTGTGCCTTGGATTCTTTGTTTTGTTACCCAAATGGGTGAAAATGGACTCACCCTGTGCTCTCTCCCATCACCACAGAGTCTCGTGCTATCCAGTAACCTCCTCTTCTGTACAGGCCAGAGCACAATCTCGTCAGCGTGGAAAAGGTGCTAGCTACCAGGCTCCCAGAGGCAGGGATGTTATCCTTGTCATAGCTGGAAAAGAGCAAGTTGAGATTGGAACCATGAAGTGTTATTACAAGTCACCAAGTTCATGTGTAAGTAATGAAAGAATCACAGAATCTCCATTTAGTGACTAAGACAAGTACCAAATTTCTCAGAATAGAGTGCATTTCATAGGAAACTGATAACCAGATCCTCCCACACCCAAGCAATTAAAATAAAATGACCTCCTTCCTGCTTCCCAGTTTCACACACCCTCACCCTCAATCAAATTGAAATTGAAAAAGTACTTGTATAAATTCTGGCTCCATAGCATTGTATATCCTCTCCCAAATTATGGGAACTTCTGCAAATGAAACACAGTGAGTTCTTACACAGAAATACATACAATAACCACAAGAACTCACTCCCACTATTGCTTCCCTAACATAGGTTCTAAGACTGGAGTCAATGGATATAGAAGTGCTGAACCTGTTGAGCATAATTTTAGTAACAGATGCTATTTAATACATTTCCATGTGCCCATCCATTTTTCTTTTCTTCTTTCATGAACCTAAGAAAATTTCCAAATGAAAAACAGACTCCCATATGAACAATGGACCCGATGAGGTTTGGAACAAATTTATCTTCTTGTCTGCAACTTTGAGTCTTATTTGCATATATCTGTAAAACTAGAAAAGAATAAAATAGGATGAGGCAATCTAGATTATTTGAAATGTTTATAAAACAAACCCTTTTACGATAAATAATTTACAACACCCCTGGACCAGGGCACACATCGAACCCCATCTTCATCTGCCCATAATGTGAAACTGAACAATGGAACTGCATCTGCCGAGTCTGCTGTGAGGAGGGCTGCTTCCAGCACAGCCTCATTTTATTGTCAGGGCTTAACTCAAACTGGCATGGACACAGCAAACCATGATCAGTTGAGGACGCTGCCTCCCTATATATAATTCACTAGACAGGTCCAGCACTGGAGAGCTGAGAAACTGACGCAGTGCAGTGACCATACATTATTAGTGCCCAACCTGTTATCAGCCACCTCCAAGGTAAGTCAGCTCCTGAAGCCTCAAGAAGAGACATCAAAAAAACAGAACGAAGTTCTCCATGGCCTACAGTAAAATAACTGCTGCTGATCTCAAAACCAAAAGGTGTGGCTAAAGGTAGAGAAAAGATACAAGGCTTGATGTTCACCAAGACAAGAGGAGTAACCGAGGCTGGGGCACAGAAGTGATCTCTGAAGCAAACCCTCCAGTAAGTAACAAGGCCTATCTGTGGAGGGCTGTGGGTGAGCTGCTGCAGGATGTGGGCCAATTCTTCCTCCATGTGCCACCCAGACCCCACAGACCTGAGGGTGGAAGGCCCTTCCTCACAGGTACCTGTGGTGTGAGTGTCCAGAAGGCCTGCCTATAGCCAAGTGCACCCTGAGCAGCAGCTCCCAGAGACCCCGGTCCCACCCAGAAGCCCCTGGGGTTCTACTCTTATTCCAGCTCCTGCTCCAGCTGTCCCCATGAGGCCAACTCAGGGCACTGTGGGTGTCAGGAAGAGAAAGAACCTGTAATGGCAAAGATGTTTGTCCTGATTATCACTTAAGAGATAGTTCTGTAAATGCCACTGCTTCTTATTGTTCCAGAGCCTTTCTTGGCAGAAATCGTCATGTTAGAAATGGCTTATCAGTCCTCATGTTACATGGTCTGTCTTGACTTTTCAAACTCTTTCTGGAACCACTGTGTTATACTCTGCTTATGATAAGGGGTCACACTGATGAAATAAAGATTATTTCAAATTTACATGTGGTCTGTATTTTAGAGGCCTATTCTGACTGATGCATTTAATTAATTAATTAATTAATTAATTAATTTGGAGCCAGATCATTGCTCTGTTGCCCAGCCTGGAGTGCAGTGGCACAATCACAGCCACTGCAGCCTCGACCTCCCAGACTCAAAAGATCCTCTTGCCTAGCCTAGGCTGGTCTTGAACTCCTGGCCTCAAGCCATTCTTCCACCTCAGCTTCCCAAAGTGCTGGAATTACAGGCATGAGCCACTGCACCCAGTCTTCAACTGTTGTATTGTAAATGGAACTTAGAAGCTTGATTTCCAGTTTCAGGCCCACATCCTATTGGGTCAGTTTTTATGTCTGGTCATGGCTTTTGTTTGTTTTCTACATCTGCTTTAGTTCATCTGAGTTGACATTTATTTCTGTCTTGAATGTTTTTTGAATAAATTACAGAAAAGGTTTAAAGTATCTCTTAGTATGCTTAGTTCCACAGGATAATCTGATAAAGCATATTATCCTGCGGCGTTAGTTTTTCCTATTGGCTTTTGTCCCAGCGATGCTAACATATCCACGGTGGCAGGAGGGGGAGACTGCCCTGTGTCTGACAGAAACTAAAACGTCTAAAGCAACATTCTTTAGAGGTAAAAATCACCCAATTTATTCCTTTCTGGGTAGCAAAATAATGATGGCAACACGATGAGAGTCTATCACGAAGAGGCTTTTTAATTGGGAACTTTTCAGAATCAAGAAAGTTTGTTGAGTGTGTTTGTACTCAGACTCTATGTATTTTTTTAAACATTTTTAATAGCTTTATTGAGATATAATTCACATCCCAAAGAATGCATTTATTTAAAGGGTACAATTCAATGGATTTTAGTATATTCTTAGAGCAGTGCATTCATCATTGCAATTAATTATGGAACATTTCATTTACTTAAAAAACCCCAGCAACCCTTCGCTATCACCCCAATTCCCCTATCTCCTCCAGCCCTAAGCAAACATTAATCTCTTTTATGTATCCATAGATTTTCCTATCCTAGACATTTCATATAAATTTAATCATACAATATATGACCTTCTTTCACTTTGCATTACGCTGTCAAGGTACATCCTTGTGATACCAGTTTCTCATTTCGTTTATGGCCAAATAATATTCTGTTGTATAGCTATACCACATTTTATGTATCTGTTCCTCAGTTGATGGATGTTTGGATTGGTTTCCATGTTTTTGCGTCTTACATATAATGCTGCCATGAACATTTATGTACAAGTTTTTGTGTGAACATGTGTTTTCATTTTTCTTGGGCATATGCTTAGGAGTGGAACTGAGTCACGTGGTAACCTTATAACCATCTGAGGAACTTCCAGACTGTTTTTCAAAGTGGCTACACCATTGTACATTCTCACCAGCAATCTACAAGGATTCCAGTTTCTCCACGTTTCTTTCAACTTTTTAAAATCATCTGGCTTTTTAATTAAAGCTATCCTAGTGGATGTGAAGTGATATTTCATTATGGTTTTGATTTGTATTTCTCTCATGGCTGGTAATATTGAGGACCTCTTTATGTGCATATTGGCCATTCATATATCTTTTTTTGTTATTATTAAACTTCAAGTTCTGAAATACATGTGCAGAACGTGCAGGTTTGTTACATAGGCATGTATGTGCCATGGTGGTTTGCTGCACCCATAAACTTGTCATCTACATTATGTATTTCTCCTAATGCTATCCCTTCCCTATCCCTCTGCCCCCTGACAGGCCCTGGAGTGTGATGTTTCCCTTCCTGTGATGCCTACTTCTGTCAGTTCATCAAACTCATTCTTTGACTAATTTAGTTTCCTTGATGGTGAGGAGTTGTGATCCTTTGGAGGAGAAAACGCATTCTGGTTTTTGGAATTTTTAGCCTTTTTGCACTGGTTTTTCCTCATCTTCTTGGATTTATCTACCTTTGGTCTTTGATGTTGGTGACCTTTGGATGGGGTTTCTGTGTGGACATCCTTTTTGTTGATGTTGTGCTATTGCTTCCTATTTGTTAGCTTTCCTTCTATCAGTCAGGCCCCTATGCTGCAGGTCTGCCAGAGTTTGCTGGAGGTCCAGTCCATACCCTGTTTGCCTGGATATCACCAGTGGAGGCTACAGAACAGCAAAGATTGCTGCCTGTTCCTTCCTCTGGAAGCTTCATCCCAGAGGGGCATCTGCCAGGTGCCAGCTGGTGCTCTCCCGTATGAAGTGTCTGTCGACCCTTGCTGGGGGTGTCTCACAGACAGGAGGCATGTTTGGGAGAGGCAGTTTGTCCCTTATCAGAGGTCAAGTACTGTGCTGGGAGATCCCCTGCTCTCTTCAGAGCTGGCAGGCAGGAATGTTTAAGTCTGCTGAAGCTGTGACCATAGTCGCCCCTTCCGCCAGGTGCTCTGTCCCAGGGAGATGGGAGTTTTATCTATAAGCCTCTGACTGGGGCTTCTGCCTTCTTTCAGAGATGCCCTGCCCAGAGAGGAAGCATCTAGAGAATCAGTGTGGCTACAGCGGCCTTGCTGAGCTGTGGTGGACTCTGCCCAGTTCTAACTTCCTGGTGGCTTTGTTTATACTGTGAGGGGAAAACCACCTACTCAAGCCTCAGTAATGGCAGATGCACCCAACCCCCACCAAGCTTGAGCATCCCAGGTCGACTTCAGACTCCTATGCTTCAGTGAGAATTTCAAGCCAGTAAATCTTAGCTTGTTGGGCTCTGTGGGAGTGGGATCCACTGAGCTAGACCACTTGGATTCTTGGCGTCAGCCCCCTTTCCAGGGGAGCAAAAAGTTTTGTCTCACTGGCATTCCAGGTGCCACTGGGGTATGAAAAAAGTATCTCCTGCAGCTAGCTGAAGTTTTGTGCTTAAAACCCAGGGCCCTGATGGCATAGGCACATGAGGGAATCTTCTGGTTTGTGGGTTGCGAAGACAGTGGGAAAAACAGTATGTGGGCTAGAGTGCACTGTCCCTCATGGCACAGACCCTCACAGCTTCCCTTGGCTAGGGGAGGGAGTTCCCCGACCACTTGTGCTTCCCGGGTGAGACAATGCCCCCCACCCTGCTTCTGCTCACCCTCCATGGACTGCACTCACTGTCTAACCAGTCCCAATGATATGAGCCACTTTCCTTAGTTGGAAATGCAGCAATCACCCCACTTTTGCATTGATCTCTCTGGGAGCTGCAGATCGGAGCTGTTCCTATTTAGCTATCTTGCCAGCCACCTTCTGTTTTGTTTGTTTGTTTGTTTCTGACAGAGTATCGCTTTTTGGCCCCGGCTGGCATGCAGTGATGCAATCTCAGCTCACTGCAATCTCCTCCTCCCGGGTTCAAGCAATTCTCCTGCCTCCGCTTCCTGAGTAGCTGGTATTACAGGTACCCACCACCACGCCCAGCTAATTTTTGTATTTTTAGTAGAGACAGGATCTCATGGCATTAGCCAGGCTGGTCTTGAACTTCTGACCTTAAGAGATCCGTCTTGGCCTCCCAAAATGCTGAGATTACAGGTGTGAGCCACTGCACCTAGCCAGACTGTATGGTTTTAACTATATATTTTTTTCATTCAGGTATAGATTTTGTTTTGGTTGCCAAGTATAGGACTAGATGTTGATAATGTAAATATAAATAAGATGTGGCTCCTGATCTCATGTGTTCACAATCAAATAGGAAATTTATGAGAAATATACAAAAGCAAAAGGTGGTAAGTGTTTTGATGAACTTAATATGATATAATTGAGACTCCAAGGAAGGAATTCAACTTGGGGAGACTGTTATGAAACCCTTCCTGGAGGGTCTGAATCTTGGCATGAGCATTCACCTGGCAGGGTGGGAATGGGGACGTTCCATAAATGAGATGCAAGAGACCAAGAGAAATGAGTCTGGGGAGAAGGACAAGGAAGACAACAAGAAAGGTTAGTGAGGCCAGCTCGTGGACCTCATGTGCTGGGACATCCTGTGGGTATTTGGGATACAGTGAAGCATTTTAAGCAAATAGGTGACACTCTGACTTATGTTTTTAAAACAATCAAGTGGCAGTATAATTACAGTTCGGTGAAAGGAGTGTGTGTTTGGTCATTCTTGTGTTGCTATACAGGAATACCTGAGACTGGGTAATTTATTTTTTTAAAAAAGAGGTTTAATTGGCTCACAGATCTGCAGGCTGTATAAACATGGCACCAGTATCTTCTTGGCTTCTAGGGATGCCTCAGGGAGCTTTCACTCATGGCAGAAAGTGAAGTGAAAGCAGGCATATCACATGGCAGGGGCGGGAGGAAGAGAGACAGGGGAGGTGCCACACACTTTTGCACAACCAGGTCTCATGTGAGCCCACTCATCATGAAGAGGATGGTGCTAAGCCATTCATCTGTCCACATGATCTAATCACCTCTCATCAGGCACCACCTCCAACACTGGTGATTATATTTCCACATGAGATTTGAAGGGACTTCCAAACTATATCAGCATGTGAAGTAGAGAGACCAGTTCAAAGAATATTTTAATATCCAGGAAAATGATGTCAAGAACCTAGAGCAGTGAAATGCACTGAAAGGGATAAGCACAAGAGATATAAAAGGGATTTGTGCAGAGGCGAGTCAGTGATTGAGAGCTAACTCTCAGGCTTCCTGGGTGACTTGTGGCACTGAATAACTCACAGACACTGAGCGAGAGTGTTTATTCATTAAAATACCAGACATAATTTGCACTTCAGATTCTAAAAGTTAGGTTCTGAGACTGATCTTCAGTTGTTCTAAGAGGGTCATATCTAAAATGGGTATTTCCATGATTTGATCTCTTTCAGGTTCTATAGGTTGTTATCACTACCACAGGCAGAGCTGTCTTATCAGGAACCTCACTTCTATTTGCAGCTCCCGCTGTATTTGCCTAGCAGTTGTTCACAGTTTGTTTCAAGTATAAGGATTTTGTCATATGCTCTTTTTCTACCAGTTCTTTGTCAATTAATATAATTATGTTTTTACATAAGTAATTCATATTTACATGGAGAAATAAGAGACCTCATAGATGAGAAAATAAAGAAAACTCATTTATGAGTCCACCACATAGAGAAAGCTCTGGTTAACATTTATTTTTTTTTGGTATGGAACCATGCAGAAGTTTTATACCTATACACCTGTGAAATGTTTATGTGTTTATATAAAAGTGGTCCATTAATATATGTTTCTTTTTTACCTGGGTTTTCACTCAAAAATATGTTGTTATTTTATTTCCATGTGAATAAATATACATCCCAAAGCCATTCTAAATGTCTGTACCATACCTATGTGCCACAGTTAATTTAACAAATTTCTTCTTAGATGACAGTTAATGTCCTTGTTTTTACGAAACAGTCATCATAGCTGTAAGGTCTGGGATTTGATTTTACCCTCCTTGCCAGCTAAAAAGTAAATCTGCTACTGTTTCACGGATGTTGGTAGAAGACACAAGATGCTGGGTCAGAGACAAAGGGCTTTATTACTATAGTACAACAGGTAGCCTGAATATCAACATGTACCTTGGTTTCCCTTGCTTCCAAACCCCACAAGTGTGATACCATAGGCTCAGATGAATGCTTTTCACACAGTGGGTTTGCATTGCAACTGAGGAATACTGAGCTTAGGGTATCTACTTCCGCTTTGTAAACGGTAAGCAAGCCTGCTCTTTGTCTCAGTAGGAGACGTTACCTCATCCTCCAAGGTTTCTTGCTATAAGCACCAGCCTGGGAAATGGCCTTGGTAAAGCCTGGTAAAGGATGGTACATTCTTGCCATATCCAGCAAGGTGTGTAGTAACACAAGAGATTTATCTAGGGCTAGGGCTACCCCCAACAATAAGCGTCCTTGCCTACATATCCTAAGAATAATTTCAAAGGAGTGAAATTACTGGACCGAAGGGTTTGCAATGCTGTAGACTTTCTGTAAGACTCTCTAATTGTAATGTAATTACCAAATTGCCACCTAGAAACTTGCTCATGCAGGTTTGCTTTCTCACTTGTGCTCTGTAAAATGACTATAGCTTTTCACATACTAACCCAGGAATGGCCTCTCTCATCTGAGCACTCAGATCCATGTTGGCAGTCTCTGCTTTTCCGGAGATATGTCTCATTTGTATTAACAGGGAGGGTATTTTAGCAGAGCCGTTTCCTGATGGGTGTCAAGCTGAAAATAGATTGCTTGCCCCCAGGTTGGTGGAAATAGGAATGTTTAGAAATAACATTGCCTCTCCTTCTCTGCAGCAGGTCAAGCCTCTTCCTACTCATGAGGCCTAAGCCCCTGTTTTCTCATTTGATCTAACACTCTGGACAGGTGGTATGTTCTGTGTGTGCTCATAGGTGAATTTTAATGACATTTTCAAGGCATTCTGAAAAAACAAAGCAATTCTTTGAATTGCTTTTGTGTAATAATAAAATTATTTGACATAAGTCTTATTGAAAACAGATGTGGAAATATGCAATTCTTACTTTTTTACTATCCTTTCCTTGGGCCTTTTGACTTAAGCCAATCTGAATTTTGATGTTGAAAGTTTCAGAGTCTCTCTTTTCCAGGTGTATTGTCTTTAACATATGGGAAAATCTAGGAGGAGAGATGCTGAGCAGTAGCTAACACTGTTGAAAGCAACTCTGAACCATCAAAAAGCTAATTAAGTAGGAAAGGTTTGTCCTTGGACCAAGGCCTCCCATGTGATAGGACTCTGGTGCGTTGAGTCCTGGCATGGCTAGTGCCAGTGGGTTTGAGTATGGGAAACTCTGTTCTAATCACAGACTTTTCCTATAATTTTGGCATATTCATTTCTTTTTGATTTCTTCTTCTGTTAAATGAAACTACAAATATCCAAACTTTAATTGCAAAATCATTTCTAATAGCCCTTGTATTTCATTTATGTGTGTGCCACCAAAGCATATAACTCTAGACAGTATTTTGTTTTCCTTCTAGACCTCCTCTCTCATTCATCCCCCAGTAGTAGCTCTCCATGATCTTACCCATGCATTTCCTGGCGCTGGAGGCAGATAAGTTGAAATCGATTATGTATTGGCTAATAGAGGTTGTTCATAGTTAGCTGCTAATGGATTGCCTATAGTATTTGCTTGAAGTCAATGAGTCCAGTATCTGCAGAGAAAGAATTCTGGCTACTGGATTCTCAAAATGGTTTATTTTGGTTTATTTTTGTCCCCATACCAGGGATGTTGGAGGGAAAAGTCCATAGTGCCTAAAGAGCCACCTTCAAAGAAAAGTGACTCTATTTTTCTTTCTGGTCTTGTGGTACTGTTCCTATAGAGTGCCCTTTGAGTGACATCTACCCTACTATTGCAGCAGGAAGAATCATCCATTATTATAGACTGAATGTTTATGTTCCCCAAATTCAAATGTTGAAGTCATGACCCTCCAATGTGACTATACTTGGAAATTGGACCTATGAGGAGGTGATAAAGGTTAAATAAGATCAAAAGTGTGGGAGTGTAACCTGATAGGGCTGATGCCCTTATAGAAAGAGAAAAAGATGCCAGAGCTTGCTCTTTCCATCATATGAAGACACAAAAAGAAGGTGACCATCCACATGTCAAGAAAAGAGCCCTCAGCAGAAACCAACTCACCAAATCTCGATCTAGGACTCCAGCATCCAGAACTGTGAGAAAATACGTTTCAGTTGTTTAAGTCACACAGTCTATGATATTTTGTGTGGCACCCTGAGATGACCAATACAGTCACATGGACATTCCAGAAACAGCCACCTAGAACTGGGCAGGTGGAAGTCCAATCACCTTTGAGATGACATGTGACATGTGCCCAAGAATAGCATTTCACCTTCACTGATTGGTACCAAATGAATCCTCTGAAATCTCTTATTGGCAAAGCACAAATGCTAAGTGAATTAAGGAAAGTAGATTATGTGTGCCAAGTTTTAGTTCTTATCTATGCTGAACATCTTTTTCATTTCTCTGTAAAATGTACAAAGATCCTAACTATCCAGATAGTCATCCAACTTTATAGGAAGCACTTGCTGAAAATCTGCTTTGAGATCTGTATTAAGACTCTCTGAGCATAAATAAATCTTAACTATCATGATATTCATCCACCTGGCATAGTAGGTGGTTAATAAACCTTTGTTATAGGCTAAGTGAATGAATAAATGAATGAAAGAATGAATTGGTAAAAAATAGAATGTGAAGCGACTCTAGTGTCTGATCAATTTTATAAATCATTCCACATATCTTCTGACTTTCCAAAAACCTTCATTACCCATGGTTTTCTATACATTTCCTTTCAAGAAACCTAAAGAAGACTAACCAAGATATCTTCATCCAGTTCTACGCTATAAAGGAGGGGGGATTTGGAAGTGGAAATCTCAAGGATCCTCCTCCTCACATGTACAGAGTGTTCCTTCAGATTTCTATATGACTTCCTTGGGCCCCATATCACAGCTGAGATGTTCAAATCATTTAAGTCCATTTCATAATGTTCAAGAGGTGTGCAAGATTACATTCATTCTAAGTATGAGAAGCCACTTCTTCTGTTTGCAAATATCAGAATACCCAACTCACAGGAGCTTAAACCAATAGTTATATATTTTTTCTCTATATGATACAAATACTAGAGGTAGACTGTCCTAGGCTGGTCCCTTGATTCAATGATCCTTCAGCTCTATGGCCTTTAAAAAATGTTTTCCAGATGGTGGCTTCTCTTCCAGGCATAACATCTGCTTTCTCATCAGTGAGAAATGGGAAGAGTATGCCTTTGCCTTTTTATTTTAAAACTCATCTTCCAACCCACAGAGTTCTACCTATATCTTCTCTGCCAGAGTTTCATTGCATTGCCTTCCTTAGATGCAAGAAACAGAGGAAGGCAAAGAAGAACTGGGTTTAGAATGTGTGTTGAATGAACACACATATGCCAGTATCTTCTACACTTTCTTAAGTAAGAAGAGTAAGTTTTGGAGAATGCCAAACAAGACTTGGAAGTAAGAGTAGCTTCTGAGAGTTCAGCAAAAAGCATTATGGCTATTTCTTTCATAGCCCTGCCTTAACGAAGCTCCATGACCAAGTCTGTGTCATCTAGTTCCAATCTAAATGGCCAAACCAGGATCAGATATCCCCATGGGTCAATCATGGCTAGGGGTCCTGCGAGCTGAGGGCCAGGGTTAGATGGTTAAAACATGGGTTGTAGGGCCACTCAATGTACTAATAGCACAAAGAAGAGGAGTCATTGTGAACAAGGGAGCCTCAAGTTGGGTCCGTGTACTCTTGGAGGAGGTGAGTGGATTGCAGGAAAATTCTTCCAATATCATCTCCTGCTGCCCTCAATTGCTTCTGGATGTGTTTTTAGAGACCTTGGAGAACAGAGTTCTTGTCTGAGCATACAAAGACATAGGAGGTATCCCAGCTCTGAGCTATGACTTTGGGCAAACTATTCTTTAAATATCCATTGCCTCATCTGTTCAGTAAGAATAAAAATATCCACGGATTAAGTGAGAAATTGAAATAAGCACAATCTGACATGACTGAAGCCTTAGATTGATAGAAGATGTGCTATGATTTGCATCTTAGAACAGTGCCAACCTGTAACTACCTTTCCTAGCCATTGATAGGTTTCATATCTCTCTGAATGTGACCTCATGAACATGGGCCATCAATATTTACAAGAAGAATTATTTTTGAATTTTTCCAGGCTTTTTCTCACCTCTCACCCAGCATGTTCTCTTACAATGACTGATTGGGGGTGGCAGACGGAATATGTCTTCTGGAATCAGGAGCTGTGTCTCATGATCCCATTTGCAGTGTGTGTGACTACAGAAGGCAAAACCTGAAATCCCCTCTTCTCACCGGAGGTCACACAGAGCCCAAAGGGTTAAAGCAACAGTCAAATGAGCTGCACACTTCATCTCTAACAGACTGTTCAATAAGATGGCTACTTGACCACACTACTTTCCATGAGGTAATTGTCCCATATGCACCCTCTTTCCTTGGTAGAAGGTACATAACATATAAATAAATGATCAAGTTACAGAATGAACTCTGAATGACCAATTCTGGTTCAAGTAAAGGCCTTCCCCTACCCTGCAGCCCCTGATGATAAATCTTTCAGCAACAGGCTGATCCCTTTCCGAAAACAGACTGTCTAGCAATGTTTTCACCTTCTGCACTTGTCAGGATGGAGTGAGTGTGAGAGGGAGACCTGAACACACACAACCACAGACAAATGGCCTTGAATGGGTTTCCTCATTCAGGGCCATTTGGCTGATCCTCTGGCGGCTGCTGGGAGGAAGAGAAAAGGGAACAGGTTGCAATGTCAATAATAATAGCAAATGCAATAGACCATCTGCAAAAGGGAGCTGTTGATCTGACTTCCAGAGCATGCTGGCGACAAGGTTGAAAGGACAGGACAGAGCTCCCACTACTAAAATGAATGACAATGTCATTTTCCATTTCTTCATTCTCTTAGTTTTCCCTTGGGGGTAAATTATTTAAAGTCTGTTGTGCGTCTTTGCAAATTTGCAAAGCAACTTTTATGTGCTATCTCATTATACAGATATCCCAGGCCTGTTTGTATGCCATAGGAAAAAGGATATGAAGGAATTAGGGCTTCAATATTTCTCAAGGTGTTCTTTGGTGACAAGTTGCATGGGGCTTCTAGGGGAGGGGGGATACGAAAGGGCTTAGAAAGTTGCTGCTCTGACCAGAAATGGAAACCACTCCCTCTCACAGGGAAGTTATTGTTGATCAACACCTTTCAGAGGCAGTCAGAGGATATAGAAATCGGGTAAGGTTATTTTCCTTTGTCTTGTTTCTCTGGTTCCCTGGTGTTTGCTTTTCCCTCCAAATAAATTGGAGTGAAACTGCATTAAAGTGACTAATAAATCTCAACCTGTGCAGATCTTCTCTAAATGCCACCACTTCCTCCTCTTGCTCCTACCAGGAGGTTCTAGTCTTGGGTCTGGCTAATGTCTTTCTGTAATCCAAAGCCTGCCTCTATGACCTGATGGACCTGCCACTCGATCCTTAAACCACAGCCATCTTGGGGCTGCAATTCAGGTCTTTCCTGTTCGCCATTGGCTCTCTGGTCTGTAAATCTCTTGAGTTATTGATAGAGTCTTGGATAGTCCCTGCTGTGTCTTTGTGTGAATTTCCAAAAGCTCTCAGCTCTTGGCAGTCTAAGCAGAAAAGCATCCCCCTGTGGATTGAGGTGGCTGGCACCTGCCCAGCCCTTGGATTGCAGGCTGGTCCTCAGCCCTCACTTGCACCCCTCCGCCCAGCACACAGACACATGCTGTGGGCTGCAGAATGGCAACACCTCTGTCGTTTCTCTTTGCCTCTGGCCAAAGTGTCACAGGGAAGTTAGCTCTGATGGCAAGTCAGGCAGGGGTTGCTCTCTGGGCTCTTTTGACTGCTGTGTCAGGCCACCACAATGTCCTGGCAAGGACAGCTTAACTCTTGCCAAGGGAACTTTCATTTATTCATTCAAACACTGACTGAACACCTTCCAAGTGCCAGGCAAGTGTAAGGTGCTGGGGATATTGAGGGGGCACCAAGACAGATGTGGTCCCTGTGCTCATGGGCCTCATAGTCTAAGTGTGGGACAGACAAACACGTGTGAGCAGGCAGAGTAATTTCATAATGTATGAGGGCTGAGGAAGTTATGACCAGACTGCTGAGAAAGAAAATAATAGAAAAGCAAGGGATGGATTTCAAATGAGGCATTTGTGGTGAGATCAAAAGGATAAGGATAAGCCAAGGCCAAGAGCATGAGTGGCCCATCTGAAAACAGAAGCAGCGTGTGTCAAGGCCATGAGGCAGAAGAAGACTGACATACTTCAGGAACCAAGGGGGCACTGGAGCAGAGGGGGTGAAGCTCAAGAAGGGAGGCACGAGTAAGGTCTTTGAAATGTGCACGACACAGGTCATTCAGGACTCACTAAGGCTTTCCAACTGCATTCTTGATGCAATGGAAGTCATTTGAAAGGCTTTAAGCAGGATATAACATGATCGGGTTTGAATTTATGAAGATCACTTTGGTTGACAGCTCTAGTTTCTGTAATTTGCTTTATCTGCCTTGCTCAGCCCCATAATGTACCTTCCTGATTGGGAGTTGGTGCAAGGTTGATACACCCCTACATTCACAGTCCCTGGCCCCCCCACCCATGCCTTTTCCATCATGGCCCTATGCTTGTGCCTTCACAAAACACTGAGCCCCATATCTGTGAGGAGAGCTTCCTCGACTTGGTTTCCCCCTTAGCATTTCCCACTTTCCAAGCTTCAAGATATCCACAGGCTAAGATCCTTGGGACACTTTTCCTACTCATATGAAACAAGTGGGGATCCTGTTACTCTACTCTTTACCAAGACTCAAATGTGGGCTCAAACTACCTGTGAACTTGACATAGTATACGTGTTAATCTAAAGACCAGAAATGCTGTTGCAAAATGTTTTACCTTTATGTAGGTACTAAAGACGCATTTGCATTTTTCTCCAAGTGTTCTGGCTCTTCCCAGTCCACAGAAGGCCAGCAGCACGGTGGTCTGATGAGTGGATTGGAGTATGAGTCATCAACGGGTCTTCCTGGAGACACTGCAGAGGCCTGACTGCATCTGGTGAAACTTCATTTTGACGCAGGTGTTGGTGACATGGTCAAGTCATGTAGAAATGAGAGATTCAGTTTCTCTTTTCCTTTGTGGCCTGTCTACACAGCTTCATGAGAAGAAGGGTGGGAAAATTTGTATCCCACTACTCGGAGACGTTTTAAGAAGAATAAATCCAAGCACCTGGAACCTGAAGTCAAGTCATTTTTTTTTTTAATTCATTGGTATAAGGGAAATTTTGGAGAAAAAGAGGATACAAAGCTTTCTTTCTGGAAGTCTTTAGGGGAAAAGGGACTTTCAAAGGTGTAGTATAGTTGGTCGAGTGAAAAACCCTCAAGTAAGGCTTCCAGATTCAAATCTCAATCCTACCACTTCCTAGGCGAGTGGTAGGATTACCATTTAGTCTGCTCAGGCTGCCATAATGAAATACCCTAGACTAGGTGACGTAAACAACAATAATTTATTTTCTCACAGTTCCGGAGGTTAGAAAGTCCAAGATCAAAGTGCTGGCTAATTTAGTTCCCCAGTGAGGGCCCTCTTCTGGCTTGCAGATGGCTTGCCAACTTGCTGTGTCCTTATATGGAAGACAGAGAGAGAGACAGACAGAGAGAGGAGAAGCTCCCTGGTGTTTCATCCAATAGGGACACTAATCCCATCATGAGAGCCCCATCCTTATTACCTCATCTACCCCTAATTACCTCTCAAGGACCCTGTCTCCTAATACCATCGAATTATGGGTTAAGACTTTGATAGATAAATTTTTGGGGACACAAATATTCAGTCTATGGCACTGCATCCCTTTGCCCCCAAATTCATCCCCTTATTGCACACAAAATACATCCATTTCCCCACAGTAGCCCCAAAAGTCTTAACTGATTTGCAATATTATCTCTAAAGTCCAAAGTCTCACCTTAGTATATGTAAATAAGCTATGGATGAGACTCAATATACACTTCATCCTGAGAAAAAGCTTCTCTCTACTTGTGAACCTATGAAACCAAACATGTTGTATGTTTCCGAAATGCAATGATGGGAAAGGCATTGGATAGACATTCCTATTCTAAAAGAGAAATATTGGAAGGAAGAAAGAGGTGAGTGGTCCCAAGCAAGCATAAAACCTAGGAAGGCAAATACCATTATATCTTTTTTTTTTTTCTTTTTTAGATGGAGTCTCACTGTCACCCAGCCTGGAGTGCAGTAGTGCAATCTCAGCTCACTACAACCTCTGCCTCCTGAGCTCAGGCAATCTTCCTGCCTCAGCCTCCTGAGTAGCTGGGACCACAGGCATGCACTACCAAGCCAGGCTAAGTTTTTGTATTTTTGGTGGATATGGCATGTCTCGCCATGTTGCTCAGGCTGGTCTCAAACTTCTGAGCTCAAGTGATCCACCTGCCTTGGCTTCTCAAAGTGCTGGGATTACAGGTGTGAGTCACTGAGACTGACCCCATTAGACTTTAAGGCTCAAGAATAATCCTCTTTGGTTTGCTCCTTCACCCTCCAGGCCCAGTGTGATGGCAAAATCTCTCCCACAGGTCAGCAGGGCAGCCTCATTCCTTTGGCTCTCTGTGGTAGCTCTGCCCACACAGGGCTCTGCAGAGTTGTGGTCCAGCCATCTGAAACTTACGTGGAGGCAGCCTTGCACCCCTGGCCTGTGCACTCTGGACCAGTGATAGGATTGGCAGCCCTGATGAATTCTGAATTGTGGTTCTGGGTTCCTCTTTTCCTTATCTTGAAAGATAGCACATGTGTGCAACTAGATAGTTTCATGATTCCATCAGGTAAAATCCAAAAAGTCTGACAGACTTGCTGCATTTTATCATGTCTTTTATGTCTCCTTTAGTTCATACTGGCAGTGTCTCTGCTGGTATAATCTCATCTCTATTCCTGGCTTCTGTTAAGATGGCTAATTAAATGTAGAAACTTCATGCATGACCTCTATTAAAGTGTTGATCATTCATACTCTTAGTGTTCTTTTCAGAACAAGTTTTCTTTTCTTTCTTTCTTTCTTTTTACAATATGGAATACCTGAGAAATTTTCAGATGTTTAAGTTCTGGTTCTTTCTTGTTTAACAATTTCTTCTTCAATTTATCTCTTTCTTCACATTTTGCTATAAACAATTAGGAGGAACCAAGTCACTCCTTCAACACCTGGATTAGAAATCTCCTCAGTTAAATATCCAATTTTATTACTTATGAGTTCCACCTCCAACAAAACATTAGAACACAAACACAAGCCAATAAGGTTCTTTGCCACTTTATGACAAAGACTGCCTTTCCTCCAGCTTCCAATAACATGTTCCTTATTTCCATCTAAGACCTCACCAGAATCTATGTTAATGTCCATATTTCTAGCATACATCTCAAAACTCTTTCAGACTCTATTCATTACCCAGCTCCAAAGTTACTCCATATGTTTAGGTATTTGTTACAGAAGCACCATACTTTTGTTTGACCAAATGTCTGGGCATCTTGTGGCCCAGTCAAGTTGACACATAAAATTAACCATTATAGCATCATGTCATATCCAAGATTGTTATCTTTATTACTTCCTTCATCTATAAAGCAGGGATAATATAAAATCAACCTCATAGAGTTGCTTTGAAGAGTCACCTTTTCAATGCATATAAAGCACTTAGCAGTGCCTGGCCCACAGTGAGGACTCAGTACATGATGGCTATTATTATTGCCACTAGGTTGTACACATCACCAAATAAAAAGTCTACAGTGAACTTTAGAATGTTCATAAGTGAGTTCAACTCACCCCTGATTATTCATAATGCTGTAATGCCAGGTTCCTTAGCCTTGAACATATTATCCCAGGACAGTGTGATCTGGCATTGTATCTGTTGAAACTAAAAACCCTTACTGGGCTTTTAGGGTCGGACTTTGTGTAAAGTAGTGAGTAATGCTAACTGCATTAGAACCACCTTCTAACTTGTAAAAAATAGAGATTCTTAGGTTCCACATAAAACTTACTACAGCAGCACCTCTTTTTTGTTGTTGTTGAGATAGAATCTATGTCACTCAGGCTGGAGTGCGGTGGCATGATCTCGGCTCACTGCAGCCTTGACCTCTCAGACATTGATCCTCCCACTTCAGCTTCCTGAGTATCTGGAACTACAGGCATGTGCCACCATGCCCAGCTAATTTTTTGTATTTTTAGTCGAGACAATGTTTTTCCATGTGGCCCAAGCTTGTCTCAAGCTCACAGGCTCAAGCAATCTGCCCACCTCAGCCTCCCAAAGTGCTGGGATTATGGGCATGAGCTGCCATGTCTGGCCTAGTAGCACCTGTTGACCAAGGAGCCCAGGGCTCCGCACTTTTAGCAAGAACCCTAGGACATTCTTAGGTACATTATATGTTGAGAACCACTGTCTTTGTGGAACTTGGAGCAGGCCGCTGATTCATTATTTTCATCCCTGTGCTTTAGTAATGCACTGAGTTGACTGTGTTTTAACATTTTTGTCCCATTTGAGTTTTTGTTAGTGTTTTATCCCTCTTGTGTTCCTCAAGTTGTAGATCATGTTCCTTCAGGGTGGGGTTCGGGACAGTTTTCTATGCTGGTTGGTCTCGTGGTCCAAGGCCTCCTCACCCCATGCTTGTTTACGGCTACTGAACACATCATTCACAGACAGTCCTGCCGACTCCCTCCTGATTTATCCTGTATTGTATTACTTTCTTTCCCTCCCCTTCTTGGTGATTTAAGAAGCTGTTTTTATTGTTCCTAGAGCCAACACATCTGTCATATATTTTCCTCCAACTTAAAAACATTGGAAAATCACTGGCTACTTAGCACAAAGTCCTGCCGGCACTGCATGATGGTTCCTTTTGTAACTGGTGCTCGCTTAGTGAGGCTGGACTTTCTAGGCTTCTGTTCTCCCACTCCTTTGCTGCCATTTAGCCCAGGCCCTTTGACTCGGAGGAGACAGAGAGGCTTCTCAGCCTGGGTTTGTGTATATAATTGCTTCATTTTGTGAATTAAACAGTGTGGTTTATCCATAGTTTCCCATTTTTAAAAATCTATGCTCTGTCTATGAACATAGAAAATTGAGCCATAGTTTTAACTGAGAAAGTGATAAAGCACAAAATATGTTAGCAATGGAGCAACAAGGACTAGATTGGAAATGACTGGTCTGCCTCTACTACGATTATATTAATAGTGAATTTCTTGCTGATCAGAAGTTGCAGAAATCAATTTTGTCTATCCTAAACAAAAAAAGAATTTTTTGGAGGATGTTGGAGAGATCCCAGAAACATCAGGCTTGACTTGCATGTAGGAACCATGGGGACCTCTGTAGCTGGATCCTCTGGCAGAATGCAGGTAGGTGAGGGGTAGGGTCATGCCACTTCCAGGTTCAGAGCCCCAGTGGAAGCTTCGATTGGATGGGTTCCACCAGGTAACCACTCTCTCACTGCCAGAACCCTCCCCTTTCGGCCTCCATAATGAAAGGTGGGCCTTCCTCCTCTCCATCAGAGTTCCTCTCAAATACAAAGATTTGGTTGTTTTTTAGCCTCAAATGACAAAAGTCCACTCTAAACATGATTCACATTCCCTGTATTTCTACTGCAATAATAATATCTGTCAATTACTGAGGATTCATTCTTTTTCAGGCATTGTGCTAGATGTTCCTAACATAGAACCTTTAATCCTAACTGAAACCCTCCGGAAAAGATAGCAACGGATATTTTTTTGTAGGCAAAAATTTTGAGGCTCAAAGAGGTTAAATGACTTTCCTATAGCCATACAGGTGCCAAGTGATGAAACCAGACTGTTCAGCCCCCTGGAACTGATGGCTGGTCTACTCTGTTATGCTGCCACTTTATGTATTATCTTCCCTTCATTTTTGTCCTATATTCTAGTAAGTTGGGCAGATGAGACTTGTTTCTTAGCTATTAGATGCACATCTGAGTAATGAAAGATATTAACAGCAGTTCCTCTGAGACTCCTTCCATCTGTGACGTTCTAGGTTGCTATAACTGTATTCTGACAGCTACCATTTTACAGTGGCATTGAGTATATAATTTCAGAACAGATTAGGCCAATGTCGGTGGAAGCATTATTGCTATCAAGTGTGATGCTGTTTCTTTTGGTATCATGCAGTCTTCCTTCCCTGTAAGATTGTACTTCTCCTACCAAGTTAGGTCCCTGAAATCTGTTAGGAAACTAAATGCAGGCCTGTGTTCCTGTAGAAGTGGCTGCCAAACACACAGTTTCTGCTGTCTGGTTGGTGATCAACCTTTGTGCTTCTAAATGAATACATCTCAGCATAGACTCAAGGGAGCATTTTCAAAGAACAAAGTGTATGTGTTCACCATTTTTACGTGGACAGGGTGGCTATTCAAGTGGTAACTCTTGATGTTCTCTTGGGTATATGTGGTTTTAACTAGAAGCTAAAACCTACTTGGATGCTTTTGCAGAACCATATCCCTGGCTTCAGTCTGGAACTTGATACAATTGCAAATTGAAATTGCAAATTGTATCAGGGTTTTAAAAGGCATGAGTTCTGGGCTTGTTCCTTTCTAGTGAGGAGCAGTGTGTGATTCATTTATTCAATTGCACTGTAAATGGGCATTTATGGAGCATCTGCTTGGGGCTTGGGATTGTCTCGGAGTTGAGCTTTCATTACAAAAAAGACGAGTCCTTGGGAGATAGACATCAAAACAAATAATGAAAATGCTTGTGATGGAAATGACATGACTTGAGTGACTGGAGAATGCACTAAATAAGAAGGAAGAAGGGAGCCACTAGGTGTTGGGGAGTAAATGTGGGGAAGAAATCTCATAAGAAGTTATATTTGATTGCAGTGTTGCTGACAGCAATTTTACCTGGAAGATAAGGAGTAGTGTGTTTGAAGCCTGAAGGATAAAAGCTGGCATGTTTGGGATATCAGGATTCCTCCCAATCATCCATTGCCAACACAGGACTATTGTGAATTACACAGAAGGAGAATTTTTAAAGGGGCAAAAATAGGCCGTAACATGATTAGTACAGTACATCATGCGGAAGGATTTGGATTAGTTAACAGGGAACTGTTGAAAGTTTTCACTAGAAAGTGATACAATCAGATCTGTATTTTAGAAAGATCACTCTGTGAACAGAAGGATTAGGGCTAATAGGGAAAAGCAGCCCTTTGGGTAGTAAAATTAGAGTTTGGGTAAGAATAAAGAATTCATATAAGAATGTGAAGACCCATGGTTTTCAGCCTCTTTTTTTTTTTTTTTTTTTTTAAAAAAAGAAGGCTATGAGGCTTAGATATGAAAATGTGTGGAAATCTCATTAGGAAATAATTATAGTGTTTATTTTCTTTTACTAGCCTGAAATGTTTCTAAAAAGACAGTAGGCCAGTACTATATGATTTGCCCTTTCGTAGCCTAAATTTTATACAACATGAGCCAAATTTTGTCCTCTAGTCCATAAAATGATTACCAACAGAAGCCTCAGTTATGGCGAGTTAATATTTTATTAAGAATACTATTTCTTATTTGAAAGTTTTCTCAATGGTCCTCTTGCCAGTGAAAATGCTTATTTAATGTTCAATGATTTATTTAAGAACCACCTTTCAAACATGTATCATGTGTCATTGAGTGAAATCAGAAGATGTGAATGTGGACTTCTTTAAGACATGTCAAAATGAATGAGTTTCAGTGAGCTGTTTTATTTCTTGTACAAGCCAGAGAAAAAAAAACAATAAGCAAGTCTTCCGTGTCGAGATGGGGAAATACGAAAACCATCCCAGCTTACTCCACTCATCACCATGGTTTCATCATCTATTACACAGTAAAACAAACATAGCCACTGACTATAACCCTTAATGAGCATATGTGACTCCGATAATATTTGTTGGGTTTATTTGTTTGAGGCCAACTGAAATGAAAAGAAAACAGTGCGGCACTGGGTCATTACTCTCTTCTGACGTGTGCTGTAATTCTAAGGAAAACATTAGTAGCCTATTTTTAGCAAGTACCTCCATCCACTGAAGAGATAATGGCCCAAGGAGTAATCTCTGAGATGGAAAACAGAAATTCCCAGAATTAAACTGTCTTGCTCATCTGTTCTATGGTCATAGGAAATCTATCAGTACTGTCATTTCTCATCAACAACGAGGAATGTTTTACATCAGACCATTATGCAATTCTCCCCAACTATGCTGCCTTTCACCTTCATCTCTGCTAAGTCAGGATCCCCCAGCCAAAGGAAATAAAAACATCTCACCTCCTCCAGAAACTCTCTCCACATCAACCCCTTTGTCCACAAATGTTATCACTTGTACCTTATATTATTTGCACTTACATAATCTGTACAGTCTATGTTTTTCCTTTATTCAAAAAATCTATTGAAAAAATCATACAAAAATGATAAAGGCAAGACATTGTTCTACTTCCCACAATGATGGTGTCTGGGGGAGGTAGAGCTAGATGAAGAAGGTAGCGCTTGTTCCCTAGAGGAGTAAGTAACCCAGTAGGAGAGATAAGGACCATGAACAGGGTCAAAAAGTGGCCCTCAGTATTGTTTCACCTCAGGGTCTGAGAGGGATGCCATTCCCTGCCACCAGTCCTCAGGGTCTGAGAGGGATGCCACTCCCTACCACCAGTCCTCAGGGTCTGAGAGGGATGCCACTCCCTACCACCAGTCCTCAGGGTCTGAGAGGGATGCCACTCTCTGCCACCAGTCCTCCGGGTCTGAGAGAGATGCCACTCCCTACCACCAGTCCTCAGGGTCTGAGAGGGATGCCACTCTCTGCCACCAGTCCTCAGGGTCTGAGAGGGATGCCACTCCCTACCACCAGTCCTCAGGATCTGAGAGGGATGCCACTCCCTACCACCAGTCCTCAGGGTCTGAGAGGGATGCCACTCTCTGCCACCAGTCCTCAGGGTCTGAGAGAGATGCCACTCCCTGCCACCAGTCCCAGGGACTCATAAGAGATGGAAAAAGGTAGATGGATGAGGGGACCACAGTCCAGGCTGGTGGGTGGAAGAGAGGAGGATGTGGAAAGTGGTTTGAAAATGATCAGAAGACACTGGCGGTTCAAAGCAGGATTTTTGAGGATATGGATTACAATGTGGTACCTTCCACTATCTGTGTGATTCTTGATGATTTATGTAATTTTTTAGAACTTAATAAGATTCGTGTTACGTATACTCCCACCATTTCTTCCGGTAGAGAATCATTGTGTTAAATTGTAAAATGTCCCCCATGGAAAATACTATATATGCTGGAGGTTCAGAAGAAAAGAAATTCTATGACTTTGGAGGACAGGATCAGAGACAGCTTTGTGAAAGAGATGCTGTTACATCTGGGTTTTAATGGTTAATTATGATTTGAGAAGCAATCATGAAGAAACAGAAACCATCCAACCATAAGCCAAATGACAAATGGAGTAAACAGGGAGTATTTGCATATTCCTTTCTTGGTATTTCAACATGAATTTCAGGCATTTGTTGATATTCCCACTGTAAACTTCTTAGAGCAGGAACCGTTATTTTTCATTTTATTTATTATCTATCTGCACAGAGAGGCCAGTGGGAATAAATACCTTGTTGATGATCTGGGTCCATGTGAGGTCATTCTTAAAACATAGAGGTTGATTGACACACTGTGAAACTTGTTCTCCTTCTGTCTCTCTCAAAGGGATAGGGAGGCTTGGAGATGGAGGGATGGATCCAGGGAGTGGGATGAAGCCTTCTCATTTCTAGATGGATGGTTTCACTTGTGTGAGCTCCCATGGATTCTCCCCTAAAAGGCATGACATATGCCCTCCAAAGTCAAGTAGTTAGGGTTTATTCACCATTTGTAATTCTTCAGTAAATGGTAAAGCCTTTAATTTTTTAAATTTTAATTTAATATTAAAATTTTGCAAACATGTTTTCAGCTAAGCAAAGAGGCGACTAGATGAAGATGTTTAGTTTAAATGTGTATAGAAGTGTTAAAGTCCAAGAGGACCCATGGGAATTGGTGAGTGGAGATAAGACTTTATGGCACAGGGAGCTCCAGGGAAAGGACGTTGGGCTCCTTGACTTATCCCTCCTCCCCAGGAGCAGATTCTCCTTCTAATGCTATGAGGTTCTGCGGTCCAATTTTTTTTTTAAGGCATATGTACTTCTCCTTGAAGGAATCTTTTGGAGATTGGCATAAACTATTGAGATAATGCCACAAGAAAGTGTTCAACAAAACTGAGTTTAGAGACTGCTGTACGGCAGTGTAGGTCTTAAAATGTAGATACTGAGGTTGGGGATAATAATAATGCTACAGAAAAAAAGTGTGTGTTTTAAAAATATGCTTTAAATATGTGCTCTACATGTAATTTATGATTAGTATAAAGAAAAATATCAAAATATTGAGAAAAGCATTAAGGATAAACTAAAGAGCTCCCATAAACTTATTATTTTAGCATCTTATATACTAGATTTCATAGATAGATTCTTGGGAAAAAAGACATAAGAGAATGCTGAAATTCCTGTGTTGTGACTTGATTTTTTTCCAGTTAAGATATGACTTTGTCAATAAATATATTTCTAGCACATTCTTAATTTTTATAGTTTTTATTTGTTTGTTTTCTTCTCAGTATATAGGCAGGTTTGATTCCAGACCACAACAATAAAGCAAATATAATAAAGCAAGTCACACAGATTTTTTGGTTTTTCAGTGCAAATAAAAGTGATGTTTACACTATACTGTGGTATATTAATTGTGCAATAGCATTATGTATAGAAAACAATGTACAGACCTTAATTAAACATACTTTATTGCTAAAAAAAATGCTCATAATAATTTGAACCTTCAGCAAATTGTAACCTGTTTGCAGGTGGAGGATATTTCCTCAGTGTTGATAGCTGCTGATTGACTGGTGTCGTGGTTGTTGAAGATTGAAGTGACTGTGGTAATTTCTAAAATATGACAACAATAAAGTTTGCTGCATCAACTGACTCTTCCTGTAATAATAGATTTCTCTGTAACATGTGATACTGTTTGATAGCATTTTACTCACAGTAGAACTTCTTTCAAAATTGGAATCAATCCTCTCAAATTCGACCACTGCTTTACCAACTTAGTTTATGTACTATTCTAAATCATTTTTGTCATTTCAACTTACATAATATTCTAAATTTGTCTTTGTCATTTCAACAATGTTCACAGTATCTTCACCAGCAGTAGATTCCATCTCAACAAACCACTTTCTTTGCTCATCTGTAAGAAGTAACTCCTCGGCTGGCATGGTGGCTCACACCTGTAATCCCAGAACTTTGGAAGGCCAATGTGAGCTGATCACCTGAGGTAAGGAGTTCAAGATCAGCCTGGCCAACATAGTGAAACCCCACCTCTACTACAAAAATACAAAAAGAAAAAAAAAATTAGCCAGGCATGGTGATATAGGCCTGTAATTCCAGCTACTTGGGAGACTGAGACAGGAGAATCTCAGAAACCTGGGAGAAGAGGTTGCAGTGAGCTGAGATCGTGCCACTGCACTCCAGCCTAGGTGACAGAGTAAGACTCTGTCTCAAAAACAAAACAAGACAAAACAAAACAAACAAAAAACAAAAGAAGAAGCAACTCCTCATTCTTTCAAGTGTTATGAGATTGCAGAAATTCAGTCACTTCTTCAGGCTACATTTCAAATTCTAGTTCTCTTGCTGTTTCAACCACATCTGTGGTTACTATTTTTTTTTTTTTCTTGAGACAGAGTCTTGCTCTGTTGCCCAAGGTGGAATCCAATGGCATGATTTGGCTTACTGCAACCCGTGCTTCCTGAGTTCAAGCAATTCTCCTTCTTCAGCCTCCCAAGTAGCCGGGATTACAGTTGTGCACCACCATTCCTGGCTAAGTTTTTGTATTTTTAGGAGAGATGGGGTTTCACCATGTTGGCCAGGCTGGTGTTGAACTCCTGACCTTGTAATCCACCTACCTCAGTCTCCCAAAGTTCTAGGATTACAGGTGTGTGCCACCAGTCCCGACCCATTGTTACTTTCTCTACTGAAGTCTTGAACCCCTCCAAAGTCATTCATGAGCGTTGGAATCAACTTCTTTCAAACTCCTGTTAATGTTTATATTTTGACCTTATCCCATTAATTACAAATGTTCTTAATGGCATCAAGAATGATGAATCCTTTCCAGAAGGTTTTTAATGTCCTTTGCCCAAATCCGTCAGAGGAACCAAGCTCTATGGCAGCTACAGTCTTACAAAATCATCTTCTTAAATAATAAAACTTGGAAGTTGAAATGACTTCTTGATCCATAAGCTGTAGAATGCATGTTGTGTTAGCAGGCACAAAAACAACATTAATCTCACACATCTCCATTAGAGCTCTTGGTTGACCAGGTGCATTCTTATGAGCAGTAATATTTTATTAGTTTGGTGCTAAAGTAATTGCAGTTCTGCAAATACTTTTGCACCAAGCTAACAAAAGGAATCTCTTTTTTTTTTTTTTCCTGAGTAGTCGGTCTCAACAGTGGGCTTAAAATATTCAATAAACTATGTTGTAAACAAATGTGCTGTCATCCAGGCTTTGTTGTTGCATGTATAGAGTACAGGCAGAGTATCTTTAGCATAAGTTTTAAGGACTCTAGGGTTTTCAGAATGGTGATGATCATTGGCTTCAACTTAAAGTCACCAGCTGCATTAGTCTCAACAAGAGAGTTGGCCTGTTATTTGAAACTTTAAAGCTAGACGTTGGCTTCTCTCTAGCTATAAAAGTCCTAGATGGCAGCTTCTTCCAACAGAAGGATGTTTAATCTACATAGCAAATTGGTTTAGTGTAGCTACCTTCATCAATTTTCTTAGCAAGATGTTCTAGATAACTTGTTATTGCTACTCCATCAGCACTTGCTGCTTCACCTTTCACTTTTATGTTGAGAGAGCGTCTTTTCTCAAACTTCATGAACCAACCCAACCTGTGCTAGCTTCAAAATTTTTTTCTACAGCTTCCTCATCTCCCAGCTTTCACAGAAGTGAAGAGAGTTAGGGTCTTGCTGTGGATTAGACTTTAACTTAAGGGAATGTTGTGGCTGGCTTGATCTTCTATCCAGACCACTCATACTTTCTCCATATCAGCAATAAGGCTGTTCTGCTTTCTTACTCCTTTCCTTTTGCATTCACAACTTGACATACTACTTTGTGCAAGAGGCCTAGCTTTTGGCCTGTTTCAGCTTTCAACATATCTTCCTCACTAAGCTTAATCATTTCTAGCATTTGATTTAAAGTAAGAGATGTGAAACTCTTCCTTTCATTTGAATAATTAGAGGCCATTTTAGGGTTACTAATTAGCTTAATTTCAATATTGTGGTTTCTCAAAGGAAAAGGGAGGCCCGAGGAGAGGAAGAGAGTTGGGGAATGCTGGTTGGTGAAGCAGTCAGAGCAATCTAAACATTTATTAATTAGATGTGCCATTTCACTGTTCATTGCACCCTAAAACAATTACAATACTAACATCAAATCACCATAAAAGATATAATAATAATTTGAAAAGTTGGAAATATTTTGAGAATTACCAAAAGGTGACACAGAGACATGAAGTGAGTGCAGGCTGTTGGAAAAATGACACTGTTAGACTTTTGGACACAGAGTTGCCACAAGCCTTCAATTTGTAGAAAATGCAATATCTGCGAAATGCAGTAAAATGAAGCACAATAAAATGAAGTATCCCTCCACATTCTCACTTCATCTATTGTATTCTGATTTGTTTAGGGCGAGGCAGGCAGGAGGCAATTTACTTCCTCCCGCTTAGCCATGTGATTGGTGAGAAGACCCACCTACAGCTCCAGGAATGCCCCCCAATTGGTTTAAGTGTTTCAGTATTTTCACTTTCAGCTCCTGTGATTGGGAAAGAATGGTCATGAAACAATTTGAGCCAATAAATGATAATAAATCCAGATCAAACAGGTATTAGAAGAGCCTTTTCCTTTTCTGCATGGTGTTTGAAGATGGAAGTTGAGTTTTCTCAGCTATTTTGTGGCAAGAACGTTGGAGAGGGGAACCCCTAACTGCCAGAGAAAGTGATTCCAAAAAGGGGTCCCAATCCATACCCCAAGAGAGGGACAAATTCTTTCTTGGCCCAAGAAAGAATTCAAGATGAGCCCATAAAGTTAAAGTAAGTTTATTGAGAAAGTAAATGAATAAAAAACGGCTACTCCATAGGCAGAGCAGCCCCAAGGGCTACTGATTGGCCGTTACTGTTATTTCTTGATTATATGCTAAACGAGGGGTGGTTTATTCATGAATTTTCCAGGAAAGGGGTGGCCAATTCCCAGAAGTGAGGGTTCCTCTGCTTTTTAGACCATATAGGGTAACTTCCAGATATTGCCATGGCATTTGTAAACTGTCATGACACTGGCAGAAGTCTTTTTTAGCATGCTAATGCATTATATTTAGCATATAATGAGGAGTCAGGACAACCAGAGGTCACTTTCAAAGCCATCTTGGTTTTGGTGGGTTTTAGCCAGCTTCTTTACCACAACCTGTTTTATCAGCAAGGTCTTTATGGCCTGTATTTTGTGCTGATCCCCTATTTCATTTTGTGACTAAGAATACCTTCACCTCCTGGAAACACAGTCCAGTGTAGGTCTCGCCTTATTTTACCCAGCTCCTATTCAAGATGGAGTCGCCCTGGTTCAACCACCTCTGACAAAAGGATTCCTCTTGTGGGTATATGGGATCTGAGAAAACTGCTTCCCCATATTCTGCAAAGGGTTTTTCTAGGAAAAATGGGCCATAGGAGTTTTGTATGGAGTTGTTCTGGTTATAATGGGAAGAGATTTGGCTTTGGAGTGAACCAAGCGTCGCTTCAAATTCCAGGCCCAGCCACGCCTAGCAGTAATTCTTCCCTAGGTGAGTTATTCTCTCTTTGAACTTCAGTTTCAGTACCTGTAATGTGGGGACAACAAAACATATCTATGAGCTGTTGTGAGAATTTTAGGCATATAGGTAAGAGCAAGAGTATTGTGAGGTTTGAGCATTGTGAGAGAGGCAGGCAGACACAGACACAGTTATGGGGGCAGAGGATAGGTAAAAGAATAAAGGGGGAATCAGGGCACAGGCCTCCCCATATGCAGGCTAGAGGGAAATAGGTTATCTGGTATAGGCTTCTCAACCTTGGATATGTGGACAAATCACCTGGGGATCTTTCTAAAATGCAGATTCTGATTCAGGAGTTCTTACATGAGGTCTGAGTTTCTGTTTCTAACTAGCCCCCACCTCCTGGTGATACGGATCTTCTGGTTTGTGGACTTCTTGGGTCACAACGCTCTAGTGGATCTCATCACCCTTATTTTCATTCTCAAGAAGTCTTTATACTGCCCACTAAATGACAAGCTCTTTCAGGGCAATCCTAGATGTGCTCAGTGTTCTGTGCACTGTGTTTGCTCACTCTATGGAGGAAGAGAGCTCAGTTATGGGAGATAAAGGAGATGCCCCGATGCTGCCTGCTTATCCTGCAGAGCTGAATGGGAGAGGCTTACAAATGGAACTGAGCTCAAAAGTCAGGAAGCATTGGTAGAATCCTGGCTATGGCCTGGGTGGAGAGCTTCTCAGAGGGAAGATGGGAAATGAAAGGCTCTCTGTGTCACTGGTTGCCTTCGTTGTTGGGTGTTCACTTCTTGCTGTACAGGAAGCAGCTTCATCTGCAGTTTCCTTCATGAGTCTAGGCAAAGCAAATTACTCCTTGATAGGAGGTAGGTAAGAAGGTGATTTGTTTCCCATTGGCAAGCATTTTATATGTGGCCAGAATCCAATCCCAGGGGTGTGCGTTTTTGAGATTGAAAAGCAATAGATCTGAAACTGGAAGAACTGAATGGTGCTCAGAGCTGGCAAATGACCTACTCAGTTCCTTGGACAAGTTATCTAACCTCCCTGAAACTCAACTTTTTAATCTGTAAAATGATGGTTATCGAATAGCACAAGTTTTCTAGTAACCCTATTATCAGGAACAAGTGAACTTTGAAAAACAAGCAAATAAAACATTATTCAACTGTAAAGGATTGTAGGGACAAGAGTTGTAAGGCAGCTTAGCTACCAAATTGCCCAGCTGTAAAATTATGTTTATGACACTAGAACCCAATAAGGTGGGCCTTAAGTATGTCTGAGGAAGGGGCAATGCAGAGAGAAAGGTGACAAGCTGCTCTGGAAATCTATCATGTCCTCTGTACACCATACTGTCTCACATCATGTGATCACCTCTGTCCCCAGGGATGCAATGTAGATCAGGACATGACAGCCAGAGCATGATCCCAAATGATAGACCCCATGGCCCCTTGAGGGTGTCCAGTCGGTATTCAGTTTGAAGGCAAAGAGATCTCCCTAATCTAATAAACCACATCCGAGCAAAAGGATGGAGTTCAGTTTCTTCATATCATTAAAACTAGATTGAGATTATCCCCAAAATCTAATGTATAGTTGGAAAAGAAGAAAGAAGATATCCACATCCCTCTTCTCTAAAAGAGTTATGCCCCATTTTGGAAATCTGTCAGCTTCCTAATAGTGTTCTTTTCTAACTCCTTGATCTGAATTAAAAAGTCCCATGCCCCAAGTCTAAAGAGATTGAAGCACATGCTGTGGATTGGTTTCTTGACATTTTAAAGAAACAGGAAAAGCTCAGAAACCACCTAGTATCCAAACCAGGAAATGCAGGGCCTGGCCAGAGAAGGTACAGAAGGCCACAAATTTTCCATATGGGTTAGTCCACGCAGTCTGCTAGAGTTTGAATGTTTGTCCCTTCAAAATCTCATGTTGAGATGTGTGATTCCCAGTGTTGGAGGTGGAGTCTGGTGGGAGGTGATTGGATCATGGGAGTGATCTCTTATGAATGGCTTACCGCCATTGGTGATGAGTGAGTTCTTCCTCTGAGTTCACCCCAGATCTGGTTGTGTAAAAGAGCCCTGTTGCTTTTGCTCCCACTCTCACATGCAATACACGGGTTTGTTCCACCATGACAGTAAGCTCCTTGAGGCCCTCACCAGAAGCAGATGCTGGCACCATGTTTTCTGTACAGCCTGCAGAACTGTGAGACAATTAAACCTCTTATCTTTATCAATCACCCAGTCTTAGGTATTCCTCTATGGTGACACAAATGTTCTAACACACAGTCCAAAAATCACATGTTCCCTTAAGCTTCACCTACTGTACGATTCTGATAGATAATGCAATGAAGGATGCTGAAAGGGAAGGGAACACTAGCTAATCTCTAGGGACTGGGAATAGAGATGGCAGGGAAGTCAAAGAGTCAACTGTATGCTCAGGGAATGACTCTTTCATTTAGCCATTGGATTCTGTCTAAATGTTATCTTCTTTGTGTCTCTTTCTCTGACACTCATTAAGCAAATTAGCACTCACCCACTGGACACATACACACATTATATCCCAGTTGCCTCCTCCCTTTCTCAGCATTCTGTATCCTATATAGCTATTATTATGATTATGATTATAGTTTTCTCTCTTCCATCACTATAATGAAAGTTCCATGAAATCATTTATTGCTTTGTTTACTATTATATCCTCAGCACTTAGCATAGCTCAAAAGTGATAGGTGCTCAATAAATATTTCAGAATGAATAATGCCCTGGATTGTGTGCAATTTAGTCCTTGAATATTTCCCTCACTTAATAGTTTTATGTTCTTCTTTTGCTTTTTCTTCATTCATCTTAATTCCTTTAATATTTTTCTCAGTCTATTTTCCTATCATCATCATGTAAAATGGCTAGCATTTCTATACGTGGAGAATTTAAAACCTTATGGCCCTTCATGGTAATAGCTCCCTGGCAATCCACCTATAGGCACAGAAAGGGCTGGCAGTTGTACCTCGAGCTGAACAGTCTCCAGCCGCCTTCAGGCAGACTGCTTCCTTTGTGAAATTCACTTCTCAGGGTATATTTCTCTCCAGGTCATTTATGAAAAGGGACTAGATTAGTTGGATAAAAGGAAGTCGCAAAAGCACTTTTCTGGTGATATCATACACCAGAGGCAAATGGAGTGCTGGTGTTCTAGCCCCCTGAATTGCAAAGTGCCTTCTGAGTGGCAGGAAACATGTTTCTCCAGTGTGAGCAATTTTGTCACAGATGGAGAAATATCGTTGGAAAAAAATATCTGACATATAATCAGCACTCAACATTTTTGGAATGAATGTGTGGACCAAATCTCCCTGGCTGCTCCCTTTCTCCCTCCTATGTTGGTGGCTTGAATTTTGGGGATTTGTGGTAGAGTTAACTACATGTCCATACTTTTTTTCTCCGAAGCCCAGCTGTCACTGTGTAGCCTCTGTCTTCCTGTACATAAAACATTCCCTGTGCATCTGGAGGCTCAGAGAAGGGACCTCGCCAGTCTGCACATGAAATTTGCAGCCTCAGCTTCTGCACCTGTGGGCTGAGCGATCTGGAATATATTTGCATTTCCCGGTCACAGTTGGAGCAGTGAGAATTGACCTTTAGAAGGCAGTGGTTTGTTGAGAGCCTGTTCTTAGTTCTTTTTAAATCATGTACACACTGCAAGAGCTGGACACCTCTGCCTACTGAAGGCTGAAGGAATGTGACTTGAAGCCAAGTCTAGACAGAATTCCACAGCAAGGGAATTGGTGGGGACCAGGGAAATTGCCACACGGTCCACGCCAACTTTCCGTCCTGCAATTTTACCAATTTTGTGTTTCTGGATGTTAGCCAAAAATGGGATGCCTTTTGTGCCAGGAATGACCATAACAAGCAGATTGAGGTTTCCACTGGAGGTTAATTTAAATGTTCCACCTTCCTTCAGCTCCCAATTTAGAGTGCATTACATTTCCCGAGGCAGCCCCAAGATTTTCCAGGCCTCTGGTTTACTGAGGGGAGAAGCGAGGAGAAGCCAAACTTTTCTCTGTCATTTCTCAGTTTATAGCCACCTGTCGTCAATCATCAGATGAATGGGGATTTACAAAAACAATTGAATTAGGAAAGTACTAATCCCAACTGTCAATGCGATGAGTAAAACCCCTAATGGAAGTGAAGGAGACAGGCACGGTCTTTCTGCCTCACTTTCTGCAGATGCCCAATGGGGCTCCGCAACCCGAGACTGAGCCGGCCCCAAGCCACACAGCTGGCATCCCATGAAAACCTGGCACCCCAAGCCCTCACGTGGTTTGTGGCCTTTTGTTTTAAACTGCCTGCCCTACCCATTTCAAACTCCATGTCCTGAGGAAGACATTCTCTGAGCATCTGACAGTTTCTTGTTTGGAATCTACTCTCTGCCTCCCTCATCCCACACATTCATCAGCTATGAGGTCCCACTGATTTTACTTTCTGTCCCATTCACATGCACACCCACTGTCAGTGGGCTGCTGTAGGTCCCACCATCCCTCACCTTTCTGGGACCATCTGCCTGCTCTCAACATGTTCTCCATACCAGCCCCGCTCTCAGCTCTATTCTCCACATGGCAGCCGGCACCACAGATCAGCCACGGGAATCTGAGCTTGCTCTTTCCTGCTTGATATTCTAAACTTTGATCACCAGACAGCTCATGGCCCTCTTACCACCAACCCCCCAACACACACATCAGCTGAATCATGACTTCGCCCTTCCTTTGGCCACTCCCCAGGTATTCCCAGGCTTCACTTGGATAATGGCCACTCCTCAAGATGTAGATAAGGTTGAATCTTTTAGAAATGCATCACCCTGGATCAAACATGTCTTCCCACTCTGCGCATAATTTCCCACATAATTTTGAAATTATTTGATGACATCTCCTTCCTAAACTCTCAGATCCTAGACAGTGGGATTGCACCTACCTGACCCTATACTTGGAACACAGAAAGTACTCGAGAAATCTGTGTTGAATGGAAGTGATAAGCCTCACTTTTCCCTAAAATCACTTTTCTTGATATTGATCCCTTGACTTGCTTTATTTCCTGTCTTGACAATGGTGTAGACTGTTTCCTCTAAGAGTGCCTGCCCTGGTATCTTGGTAGGCAACCTGTCCAAGGCTCACCATCTACTCCTAGAAAATCTCTCCGTGGTCCTGGAGTCCATCCCTGGGATCTCTCAGTGGCCTCTCTGCAATTTTAAGAAGAATTTTCAATGAGGACTTAATTCTGGAATGATTTTAAACTAGGTGTGGGTGGTGGCTCACACCTGTAATTCCAGCACTTTGGGAGGCTGACATAGGCAGATCACCTGAGGTCAGGAGGTTGAGACCAACAGGGCCAACATGGTGAAACCCCCATCTGTACTAAAAATACAAACAAAATTTAGCCGGGCATGGTGGCACATATCTGTGGTCCCAGCTACTCAGGAGGCTGAGGCTGGAGGATCACATGAACGTGGGAGGTGGATGTTGCAGTAAGATGAGACTGCATTCCAGCTTGGGAGACAGAGTAAGACTCTATTAAAAAAAAAAAAGGAACTAGTGTGTTGAATTGAGTGCATAATCACTACTAAATTAAAAAACTGCCCTAGAATAAACCCAGAGGAGCAAGGATGACATGAAAAAAGTTGCAGTCCTATGGCACTTTGTAGGTACAGAGGTTGGTGTTATTTGGAAAATTTAGTAGCTCATATGCCTACCTGTTACTAAATTAATATGTTTTCTGAGTGCTGGCTTAATATCAGCATCACCTAGGGAGCTTTTAGAAAAGCTGATGCCCAGGTACAATCTCAAAGGTTCTGATTTAATCGGCCCAGGTAAAGCCTAGAGTACTGGTGTCTTATAGATAGTCCCCCAGGGAAATTCTGAGCATCCAGAATTGAGAAGCGTTGCTCTACAATGAGCTTCTCCTCATTGGTTGTGACAACGCTGACTCTGTCTTCCCAGCCAAAGCAAGTTCTTTTTCCCTGTGCCCTTCGTGACAGCGGACATCACAAAAGCTTAGGTGATCTCTCTTGAGCACAGATTCTAGTGATTCTTAACTTGGAATTTCACTATGCGGAAAATTTGTTGAAAAGAGAAAAAGAAAACACTGCAAAGGGATCACCTTTATGATTCTGTAACAGGTAATTTAAGCAGTGGTACCCATACGCATGTGAATATATACCCAATGCAAATGTAACATACACCTGCCTCTGTGGAATGCAGTGTGGCACAACAGAGACCGCTGTGCTGTGAGCTGCTGAGGTGACACACTTTTAACTTTATCTCTGACTTGGGAGAGCCTGGAGCTCAATCTTTGTAAGTTTAGGTGAGGACATCAGTAGATTGAGGGTGCTGCCTGAAGGACAGACTGTTCCCTTCTGCTTTTTTTTGTTTTTCTTTCTAAACTATTCTTCTTGTCTTCCCGAAGCAAGACCAACCATCACTGAGGAGATGAAAAGATCTGACAAACATTAACTTTGGGGCTAAAACTTAAAAATAATTAGTCTTGAAATTCTTTCATGCCTCCTACATCAACAAACAGGTTCACAATTTCTGTGCTTGAATCTGTTGATCCTTAAATAACATCCACGTTGAGAAAGAGGCCAAGAGAGAGTTAGAGACGTACATAGTAAGCCTGGGTGTACGTGGAGATGTACTTCCCATTCATGAGAAGACTGTGGATTATATGACTTTGTGTTTGCAAAGCAAGTAGAATCGTGCCTCGCATTCACTTTAACACTATGTAAGTGTTAAACAAAAACAGGATAAATGTAGTAGAATGCTGCCACTTTTGCTTCCTTAGCTCATTTCTTCTGGGTAACAGCCCACTCCCCAATCAATGAGATTCCAGTGGGGCCAGAAATTCTAAAGTCTCCTTCCCCAAATTTTCCTGCAGAGAGCAAGACCTCCAGTAGCAGGATCATGGTAGGACTTTTACCTTTCCAGAATGCCTGCTTTCTTAATCCTTCATCCATTAAGAAATTTAACAATTACATTTGACGACTGCTTTGGCATAAAGATAAATAAAAATGCAAGCTGAATTTATTATTATATATTTGTTACTATATTAATTTTTTCTTTTGATTTTAAAGGAAACTTAAACATTTTCATGGGCCCCTAAAAGTACCATGGGTCCCAAGCATGGTGCTTCATGGGTAAGTTGGCCCTGTCCAGCAGTCCTATTGAACAGGCCATGACTTTGCCAGCTCTCTTCCTTTCCAGAACAAGATGGGAGTGTTTGATTTTGTTTTGTTTTGTTTTTGAGATTTGGGAGAAGGCGGATTTCATGAGCAATTGTAATTCAAATTCAAAGCACTCAACAAGTTCTTATTAAGCATCATGTTTGTGTGTGTGCATGCATTCCTCATTATACTTACACACTTTATACTTAGATACCTGTACACACACACGGACACATACACGCAGGCACACACGTGCACACAGGCACACACACACACACAGCATAGACATGCACACAGGCACATGACACACACACACTCTTAAATTGGTCTTGGATGGTAGGAGTTTGCAATCTGGTTGATATGTCCATATTTTATCCATATCCCAAATGTTTTCCTACAAAGAGCCAGACATTAAATGAATTCTAATCCGAGGCTATGTAATTACAGTTCTTCAACTGTAAGCAACTAAGTTAGACTCTGCCTAACTTAGTTTTTTTTTTTTTTTTTGAAGGGAATTTGGTGGAAAGATATTGGAGAACTCTCAAAATGAAGAAAAAGCGTCATTATCATTTTTCTTAAAGATGCTGTATTGTGTTTTGTAAGCCAGAGTGAGAAATTTGGATTTAATTACAATGTGAAAGGAAGCCATTGGATGGATTTAAAGGAGGGTAGTGGTGTGATCTGATTTATATTTGTAAATAATGTTTCCAGCTGCTGTATGGAGAATAGCTTGTAGATGTGTGGGATGAAATCAGGATGATGAGTGAGGAGACATTTCACAGACCTGGCGAGAAATGATGGGGCCCCTGCAAGTGGGAAAATGTGCATATGGAGAAGAATAGACTGAGGCACAACATATTTTCAAGGTTAAGGAAGGCATCAAGGGACAGCTCTTAGGTTTTGTCTCCTGCGCTTTGCATTTGACCAACTAGGTGTATAGTCATGCTACTTACTGAGGAAAAATTTAAAAACTGGAAAAGAAACATGTGTGAGGGTGGCATCAGAATTCTTGCTGTGGCAGTTTGAAGTATTGGTTATATATTCATGTGGAGATGACAGACAAGAGTGGTCTCTGAGTTCGGAGTTTCAGGGAGGGATCAGGGCTGGAGATATCTACTTTCAATGTTTATATGGAAATGATATTTAAAATGATGAGTCTCATGACATTACTCAGTTGAAGATGCTGATAGAGGAGGAAGGGGTTGGCTGAAGCTGTGGGGTGGCACTGCAGCATTTAAGGTCAGTTAGAGGACAGTAGATAAGGGGGGAGTGTGGTGTCACAGAAACTCAGAGAAGGAGTGTCACACAAAGATGCATAACAACCTGCGGAGATATAAAGTGAGGAGAGAGGACACCATGGATTAGGTGGCATAAGCATTCTTGGTGACTAGAGGTATGGGGGGAATAGAAGTCTTATTGGAATGAGTTGTGGGAAGAATGAGAAAGTCTACTTAGAAAAATGGGGACTGAGAATGGGATGTTAACTGGAGGGAATGTCTGAATTCAGGCTGCTAGAATAAGGTACCATAGATGGTGGCTTATAAACAGTAGAAACTGATGTATCATAGTTCCGGAGTCTGAAAATCTGACATCAGGGTGCCAGCATGGTCCAGTTCTGGTGAAGGCCCTGCAGACTGTGGATTTCTTTTGTATCTTCACCTGCTGTTACTAGGGTGAGAAAGATCTCTGGGGTGTTTTTTTTGTTTGTTTGTTTGTTTTTAATAAGGGCACTAATCCAATGTGTAAGGGCTCCACCTTCATGACAATTACTTCCTAACAACCCCATCTTCTAATACCATCACATTGGTGGTGATGATTTCAATGTACACATTTTAGAAGGAGACAAACATTTAGGACCTAACAGGGAAGTAGCCTCCAGACAAGAATCATTTAAAGTTGCATGTTTGTCTGCTGATGGCAGGAATACAGTAGAGAGAAATAATTTGATGATTTAGTCAAGGCAGGAGTCGAGTCTTTGAAATGATAAGAGTGCATGAGAGCTGGGTGCAAAATTGGAGCAATCACCTTTTCATGAGATTGGGAACTTTTTTTTTTTCTTGAGAGTCTTGCTCTGTTGCCCAGGTTGGAGTGCAATGATGTGATCTCAGTTCCTATAACCTCCACCTCCTGGGTCCGAGAGATTCTCCTGCCTCAGCCTCCTGAGTAGCTGAGACTACAGGCACACACCATTACACCTGACTAATTTTTGTATTCTTAGTACAGAAAGCATTTAGCCATGTTGCCCATTCTGGTCTCAAACTCCCAACCTCAAGTGATCTGCCTGCCTCACCTCCCACAGTGCTGGGATTACAGGCATGAGCCACTGTGTCCAGGGGAGAATGGGAATTTTATCCCTTATCAAAAGACAGAAGACAGAGAACAAGCAGGTCAGTAAATATGGTGGCAAAGAGGTGAAAAAGCTCCTAGCTGATTGCTTACTTTCTCAGCAATGAGGCACGGCCATCAGCTGAAAGTGAGGGTGGCAGGGATGTAGAAGATAGGGCAGAAGGGTGAGAAATCGTTGTTTGGGAGAATCTAAATGTGAAGATGAAAGGGAAACCCAAGGAGGGCTGCCTGGCATGAATGAGTGTCCATTTTAGATTTAACAACATCAAATCTAGAGGACCAATCAGCATAGTTGGGTTTTTGTCCAGCAATGTTTAGCTGCACTGGGGCAAAAGTCTTGGCCACAGATGATAATACTAGCTGGCATATATTTAATGCTTACTAGGTGTCAGACACATTCTGAAGCACTTTAGAAGTCTTATTTGTTTCTTAAACCTGCTTTATCATGTATGTGCTACTATTATAGGTGAGGAAAATGAAATAGGGACAGCTTGAAAGGGCTGGGGCTTGTTACAGATCCTGACAATTAGACTCAAAAGTCCACATAATTCATGCCTCATGGGCTGTTACTAGGACAAATGAATCAATGGTATATAAAGCATTTAACACAGTGCCCTGACCATAGGAATCATTCAATGAATGCAAGCTATGAATAGAAGTATTTAGGGAATGATATTATCTACCACATAGAGTTTTTATAAAGCTTAAGAGAGATGAAAAGTGTGAAATTCTGAGCCTAGCACCTGGAACTTAATAAATGTCAGTGCGTTTCTTTTCTGCCCTTCTCCACCAACCTACATAATATTCTGACATCTAAGTCCTTAGTCATTTGATTGCTGAGAACTGTGTTGCCATGGGAGACCACTAGGTGGCGCCACCAAAGAGCAGGCCTGTTTCATTTACCTTCCGATTTAACTCAGATACAGGTGGGCGAGCAGAAGCTGGACCTTGACAACCAAAAGAAGAATTGTCATAAGTAAATAAACAGATGGATAGAGAGAGGGATAGGGTTGCATTTAAAGCATATATTTGGGTAAGCAAATAAAACAAAGAGCATGTATATCCAAAAAGACTCTGTTAATTAGATAGGCAGGCGACAAGGGCCAGTGCAAATTTCCTGTGCTTGCAAGCTAAATAAAACAGAAATCTTGCCTACTTTCTCAAAACCAAATGATACTCCCAAACTGTTAAATCCATGCATCAGACAAAATTTCTAACCCTGGCATGGGCATATGTCTCTCTATTTCCTTTCCCTGCCTCCAGCACAGGTAATGGAGACTTCAGCCCAGCCCAACCTATAATTTGATAGCTATCTCTCTAGCTGCCAACCCCATCCAAGATCAACAAATGAAAACACCTAGTGTTCTAAGCAATGCTGCCTCATCCGGAGACAATCCCAGGTATCCTTCTTTGTGCAACACTTACATTCCAGGAGGTTCTCTCTGAACGACAAAGGTCAGAAACAGAATAGCACAGGCATGCTTTTCTTATCTCTCTTTCCCTAGGAGCAGTGATGTAATGCAATTGGAATCTCTTGCCTGTTTATTGTATCATCATCCATAGCTGTATGCCTCTATGGTATTCTGGGAAAGGCATAGATACAATTAAAATAAAAATCCATCCCACCTCATTATCATGGCCTTTGGGTACACTTTCCAAGTTCCACCCTCCCCATCCCTGGGCATCTTTATGTCATTCTATTGCTTCCTGGATCGCCCCACTAAGGCCATATGTATCTGCTTGTAGCCAGTGCAACTGAGCTCCCCAAACACAGATTCCCATGAAAACTGAACAAAAGAGGAGGGAGAGGCAGAGCATGTTAAATGTCTCATTAGGCCTTCTGTCTGATTCTCATTAGATTCGCTGACTGCTTCTCATTAGGCCCATTGCCTCAACTTCTTTCAGGCCCTGAATATGTAGGCCAGTGCTTATTGTCATGGTTGGTCGAGAAGATCCATTTCATTTATTCATAAATTGAATGTGGCTTATGCAAAGTCCCAGGCAATTTGTTTTGACAAAGTTGAGGCAGGCGTATTGTTGTTATTTGCTATTTTTTGAGCAATCCTAAGCAGGGTGGGCAGAAGAAATAATTTAAAAGAACCAGCATGAAAACTTCAAACACTGCTGCAGAACTGGAGCACTGGGAGACACATGGTTGCAGCCAAGAGGCCAGCATCATGTGCAGACATCTGCAATGGGACATCATGGTCACAATCACAAATACCATCAGGTTCAGAGAGGAACTGCTGTGGATCTAACAAGATGCCTCGTGTAGGCTATGGAAGAGAATAACTATAAGGGATATCACTAAGTTGCAATTCCTGTCCTCCCTGCCATTTGGAAACATGTAGCCAGTGTTTTGAATTAAGAGCCAAATAACACTAAAAAGTTACTGTACAGTTACATATTCTACAAATTATGTGTATAGTACATTACCCTTGTGGAAAAAAGAATAACTGACATCTCAATATTTTTCTCCCTGAAACAAGTGACCGATCCCTTTCCCTGGGAAGAAAGCTCCCAAGATGTGGCAGGAAGTTAATGGAACTTAGAGCAGTATATTTATTATGACATTGATGGACTTGTCCCTGAAGAATCACACAAAATACATATCTGCAATGGAAAAAATAAACATTGATGAGCATTTGCCCCCGAAATGGTAAGCAACTGCATACTTTCTATGCTGTCTCTTTGCCATTGTTTGCTGTCTTGGTGCTTGAGTTTCTCTCCTGGGTGCATGTGATGTACATCTAACATGACTTTCAGAGTCATCTGGTGCCTAGAAACAGAGAGGTGATTTTCACAAGGAATTACTTTTTAAATTTTCCTGGACAGTGAAGTTTGAGGGAGGAGATTTAGTACCCTTCAGAAAGCTAGTGTTTACCCCTCAGCTGAAGGTATGCTCTGTGTTTGATATAGACCTATCGAAGCAAGTCAGGCTGCCCAAGAAACACTTTTCTGAAATTGAATATTAATATTAGATTGGAAACTTTCTCCCTGTCCCAGCTCCCAACCCATGAGGGAGAAAAGAGGTGTCTCCATATAAAGCCTTCTCTATCAGGAAGCAAGGCGGGTAATCCCCAAGGAAGAAGGACCGTGACTCACTGAGGAGGTCCAGGGTGTGGTTTCTTGTAGACAAACTCCAGCTGTTCCATAAGCTGGGAAGACATGGCCACTTCTCCTTTGTGGGTTTTGTTCAAGTTTGCAATGTTGCATTTTGAGGTAGCACTGGAATCCTGTTTTTACCTTGTGCTGTAGGAAGAATTTCCATCTGGGTTCATGACTGTATCAGTGAGGTTACCTATGTTTAGGTTTGCTGCCTTTGTATCAGGCTATGTGGTCAGTCTTATAAGGACATACGTGAAGATCAGAGCATAGAACTTGCTGTTAGGAAAGAGCATGGCCATTCCAAAGATGCTTTTGTGCTGATTTCCCTCACCCCTAATACTGACTTCTCAGCCAGTTTCCCCATCATTGGTGAGTGGCCGTCAACCTTGTATAAGTACTCCCGCTTTGGGGAACTTGACCTCCGAGCATTCCAGGAAATGTGTAACCGAGACTACAACGTTCGCTCACAACATTCCCAAACAAAACTTGTTTTTCTCCCAGTTGGCTTGCGGAATATACTGTTTTGTGAAGTCCTTTTAAGATGACAGGTTTCTGTGCATTAATAAATATCAGAAAGAGACATGCTTATTGGTGCCTGTGAGACATAATTGTGGAGATGACATAAAAATTTTGGCTCCAAACCTTTTCAGTAAAAAGCCCAGTTCAGAGACAGGCTAGAACAATGAGCTGAAAATGATCTTGGCCTTTCAAGCGCTTTATCCTATCCAAAGTTTCAGTGCGAGAACCTGATCTCCCAGAAAGTATTTCTTTTATTGCCAACCATAGAGAATCACTGACAAAACTAATTAAAGAATTTGAACCTCATTTCCTCTTTCATTAGCTGACCCTCAACCAAGGGCTGGACTCCAAACAAAGGCGCTCTGAGCCAACAAGATATAGAATGTGAGGCTCTCACCAGGGTAAAGAGGGCTGCGTGCTCTCATTCTCCTCTTTGAAAGAGCTACTTGAGTGCAAAATACCTTGCCCCCTCTTTTTTTTATAATGGAAAAAGCTTTGGGTTGCCATCAGAAATAATGAAGTTTGAAGTTTCTGAAAGTTATTCATTTATTGGACTCGACTTTCCACCTTTCCCTGGAATTCCAGGAGCCAGGTCAAGACAGTGAGTTCTCATGGAAAATTAAGTATTTTTGCAAAGGTGCTTAAAGAAATATGCTTGTTTCAGGTTTCAGACTCTCAAGGGGATGGCGGTCATTGATTTCCAGGCTTAAGACAATGATAAAGACTTCCAGATACGAATGAGCCTATATGGAATCCAGCCAGTCTACCTGAAAGGCCTGTTGTAAAATACTTGGTTCTGTCTTGGATATTCACCCTTCTCCTTCTTGACTTCTTTCCTTCCGCATTTTAAGATTGCATAATTTGGCAGTCATCACAGTGATCACATAGAATGGCATTTATTGATTGAGTACCTTGGCCAATTGAATAATAACTAACTAAAGATTGTGAAATGATTATCCATGGAAGTGATGGGCTCTATTATAACATATATCCTTATTAGTTGGTTATGAAGCTGACATAAATTTAAAGAAGAGGGGCCTCAGGGAGATTTCTGGAAAAATTTTTATTTTATTAATATGGAAAAATCTTAAGCTTAGAGATTCAGAATTTTTCTTATATTAAGGAGCAGAAACAAATACCATTTTATTTTAAAATATATTTGCTTTTCATTTTAACTTTGATGACAATAAAACAAATATTTTGGTATGTCAGTCATCATTCAAAAACAAAAGATGGGTCTTGTTTCTGGAGTGGCACCCCAACCTACTTAATATTACACAACTGATTTGTCTGCATGATCCTGTTTGATCAAGTGAGATGGCCCTCACTGAACAGGCCTTTCCAAGAGCATTGTACATCAAGTCAAGACCTTCTTAATCCAGAGTAAAGCTAGGGATATACAAGAGTGGCAAAATGTAAACAAGGGGAGACCCAAGAATATACTTAGCATGGGAGCTCATGACTTCCTCTCTGAATCTGGCCAAGAGTATTGTTCCTGCTGTGTGCACGGCTTAGGATATCACCCAGGGAACCGGATGCAATGCTTTGGCACTTCATCTAATTTCTCTTCTCTGGAGAACTAGTCAGCAGTGCCAGACAGATTCCCTTGCAAGTGATCAAATACTTGACTTTGAACTTTTGGTGAAAAATATAATGTGGGATAATCAATGAGTGAAACTACATTATGCAATCCCAGAAATATGCAAAAAATAAGAAAAAGAAAAGGGAAATTAACATTCTTGGATTATTTGACCATGAGCGCATGGAATTTGCTTTAAGTAAAAGCTTCTATGACAATGGAATCTTGAAGGAATTACAACTGAAATCCAAAAAAAAAAAAAAAAAAAAAAAGAAAGAATTAAATGGTCTTATGTATTTTTTTAAAATCGTTGTGTTCAATTGTGCTATGTAGAATCCACAGTTTTCTCTTCCTTTAACAAAATCTTGGGTGTATTCCATAACTTCCTGGTCACATTTGGTAATTAAAACTTAGTGTGGCTTAATTTAAACCCTTAATTGCATATCCAATTTAAAGCTAGAGCTGTGACTCTGGCTGCTTAGAAAGAGGGTGGGGGGCAAAATCTGGCTACGGAGCAATGCTATCCTCCCCCTCCTCTTCAGCTTTTCTGGGGAGCCCAAAGGAGGGCTGGGGAATTCACTGAAATCCTTTCTTAAATGGCCATTTCCCTGTGGGAGGGAGGTGCCCCTGAGCACTCTTCTGATTCTTCCTGGTTCCATTTTCCTCTAGGAGTTTCCATGCAAGTGATGTATGTGTTTTCAAGCTTTCCGCACCCTCCTGAATGCAGCCTTGTCTGCCATCAGCCCTAGGAGGGCATCTCAGGTCTCCACTTGGTGGACCCTGGAGGAAAACACGGTGGATGCTGGAGGAACCTCCTGGCTTCAGCACCTCTTCTCACACCGGGTTTCTTCTAGTGGAGCCAACAAAAGGTCACAGTCTTATTTCATGTCCTCTGAGCACAGAAGAAAACTAGGTGGGTTGGGGATCACCTTCCCTTTCCCAAGTATTAATACCACAGTTCCTCCAAGTCGACACCAATGCCTTCAGAAATTCCTAGACTGAAAGCAGGCCATAGCTTGCGTGATCCTCTCTGCCTGTATCACACCTTAAGGCTCCACATTTTCTATGGAGACATTTTGAGTCTGCCAACTCTGGAAGCTCAGAGGTCCTCTAGGTGGGAAATGAGATGACAGTTTCCTTGTATTGCAAGTCCCGCCTGCCAGTCACTATGAATGACGCTCCTGGAGGGGAAACGTGCCCTTCCCTGGGCCTGTCTCACGCACACTTCTGCCACCTTCTCTAGACTGTGCAGAGCCTGGCAGGATGCGGAGGTGCTTGTTGGCAGTGGGTCCCTCCTGCTGCCTCGTAGTAACCCGGAGGGGTGGTGTCTGGTCCCGATGCATGGTGGCTTCTTGATGGGTCTTGCGAAAATATGGCCATATCTTTGTTTCCAGTAGTATTAAATGTCCTGTCACACGAGCAAAAAAGGAACATGGCTTAAAAGTGACTTATTTGGGGGAAAATATAGGTCTAAAAAATACAAATTAGCCAGTTATGTTGGATCACACCTTAATCCCATAGCTTTGGAAAGCTGAGGTGAGAGAATGACTTGAGCCCAGGAGTTCAAGTTTACAGTGAGCTATAACACGACTGCACTCCAGCCTGGGTGACAACGTCTCTCTCTTAAAAAGAAAAAAGCCACTTATATGTCTTATATGTTAAATGATGGGCAATGGAATGATTAGGTTTCACACAGTCTATGAATCTATGTTAATTGTTAATTCTCAAAATGATTTTTATACCTAGGGCTCAATGAATAAAACATTTCTTCATAAAAATTAGAGGAAGGAGACTGATTGAGCTTACATTCCCAAATCATAGGCCCACTACCACAGGACAGGTAAAGTCATGGAGATATATAGCATATCATATTCCTACTTGCTTACAATCTTCTTGTGAGTTTGGTTCCTAATTTAGAGTACTGGGTCACTGGGTCCATCTGCGTATCCATCCACCATCCATTCTTCCTTCCATCTATCTCCATATTCATCCATCTTAGCGTCCTGATTCTTGTCCCTTAAAAGCTATAATACAATGTTTCCATTATGTGATCTGACTTTTAACAAGCACCCCAGATGTGTCTAACTTAAGTTTGAGAAACTCTGGGCTATACTGAAGACTGCAGAAAAGTACCTTCTCATCAATAAAATCAGTGATCAGTCTCTTTGGTGATATTTTCCTAGGCATGGCTGGCCTCACAGAGAACTTCCCTTGAGATAATGTGCTGTATTCACATGCAAACTTTGATGTGCATACCTCAACCAAGTAAGCCTACATGTGTTTCCACTGAATGTGGACAATTTTGTGAAGTGCATTCAGAGAGATGGAGAGTTCAGATCAAGAGGAAGCTTACTCCCTGCCCTCTAGCCTCACACCACCCAGCAGAACTTCTTCACCATCTGAAATAATTGTTTGTCCACTTACTACTCATTATCTACCTTCTCAAACCTGAATGTAAACTGTGATATTAAGTACACTGATTGCTTCTTCACGGTGGAGCCCTGGCACCTGGTTTAGATACCAACACATAAGAACGACTGCTACTATTACTGTTAATGACTCAATGGGCCACATAGATAGACACAAGTAAAACACGAGCTTCACCAAAATAATTGCAGACATTGAGGTAAAGTAGGGATCACAGTGGAGGAAAAAAATGGATAGGGTTAGTTTGGGAAACATTTCTAAGAGTGAAATCTCAGAAGCCTTCTGAAAGGCGTAGAGAATGGAAGGTAGGAACTTGTTTCTTCTCTGTAGACCAGTTCAGGCAGAGGCCTTGAAGTGGAAATTGAAAACCTGGTTCTGAAAAATAAGAAGTGCAGCCTGGCTGGAGCAGAGGGACCTTGGAGAGGAGGAGTCACAAATGAGAGTGGCCATAGGGTGGTGCTGGGTGAAGGAGAGTTTGAAGGCAATGGTCAGAAGTTTATATTTGGTCCAGATGGTAATAGCAAGCCACCGGAGGGCCATGTTTACACATTTTCAAAATCCAATTAGGATACCACATGTTTTTGTGCTCTAATCACCCATTTTGGACCCATTAAATAAATTAGTTGAAAGAGAAAAACAAAGAAAAAAAATAAAACGATGTGTCATTTGATAGCATTAGGAAATCATGGGATAAATGTATTAAATTGGAATGTTTGACCTGGAACGAAATTAATCCAAATATGGTCTTGATGACTGAGTCTCAAACTGAGCCAGACCCACAGCTGATGTTTGAAAATATGAATGGCTAAGAAACAACAACAACAGCAAAATAAATCATGGTGGTTTGGGTGAGGAAAATAGGCATCTCTTTCCCTTTGAAGGGTTTGGATGTTCACTTACTGAGGGCAGAAGCCTAGACCTGCTGATTTCTCATGCTTGATTCCAAGCTCTAGATTACGACAGTTCTATAAGAACACTGGTTGACACGCATGAGGAGGAAGCAGCTGTTTCAGTGGAATTCCCTCTGGAGAGGAAGGAAGTCCAGCCATCCAGATGGGATCAGGCAGAGGGAGGCGGATAGAAGAGTAAGCAGGCGCTGGGAAGGGAGGGAGTTCTACAAACCTGGGATTTGCTGTGTACCTACCGTACATCCTTTCCTTAGCCTTAGCCACAAATTAGAACATGCAGAAAAGATAGTAGAAGACAAAGGGAAGTGAGAGGATGGACACAGATGCTGATTTCTTGGGAGAAAGTAATAATCTGCACCTCTTGTGCTAGTACAATTTATTTCTTAGAGCCCCACTATTCAAAGTGTGGTACCCCAACTGGGGTATCCCCCAATCTCTAGGGGAGCTTGTTAGAAATGCAGAAACTCAGACCACACCCCAGACTTACTAAATAAGAACCTGATTTAACAATAGTTCTCAAGTGTTTCATAAGCACACTGAAGTTTGAGAAGCCCTGTGTTAGAGTTTGGAGCAAACTAAATAAAATAAAATTCAAGGTGAGAAAAGTTAGAGAATTTTAATCCCACAGGACAGAAAACAATGTAAATCATCTCACGTCCCTCCCAGTGGAACTGGATAGGTTGCAGAAATTACTACAGACCTACCTACATATATTTAACCATAGAAACTCTTGATTCACAGATGTACATTTTCGTATACAGAGACATGTCACTGGGAATGCACTGGTGGGAAAAATTCTTGCTGTTCCAACCCCGAATCTGCTTGCTTTTTCCTTTACACTGTGGCTTTGGAGCTACTGTCTTTTCCCTGAATCATGCCCAGTTCTCTTCATCAGTGGTGTTTTATGTTCTTTCTCTGTTTCACTTCATATTCCACACTTGCGTCTTTCTTGAGTGCAGCCCCAGCTAAACCAATAACTGGGGGAGCCAAATAGAGACAGTTTGAACTGGAATCATTTGCCATTCAGCTGGAAAAATAATAATTCCCCGGTTCCTCAAGTGTGGAAATTTCCCGGAACCGGCCTTTTCCCAGGGCCTGTGGACCCTCCCTCATTAGTTCCGGTGAACTCTCCCTCCCTCTGTGTCTTTGCTTATACTCCTCACAAGGCTCCAGGCTTGATTAGCTCATGCTCCCCTGTGCTGCTTCCCATCACAGCTCAAGCTCACTGCCTTTCTTTGCGGCATTTAGCCTCTGTGAAGAGCTGTGAACTATAATGCTTAAACACAGTGGTTTAATGTCTGGTGGGTCTGTTTCAACCCAGCTCCACTACTCTGTGATCCTCGTCAAGCTACTCAGTCTCTAGGAACTGAAGTTTCTTAACCTATAAAGTAGGAACAATAATAGCAGCTGCATGGAAATTTTTCAGGATCAAAGAGACGATGTTACCTAAAGCGGTCAGCACGAAACCTGCACATAGCAAGTGCTCAAAAAATGATCAATGGTAGCTATCTGAGGCCTCCATGGTAAATTCATTAGGTAGTCTTGGCTTATGAGAAACATTAGTAGATCCAAATGCCTCATTTATATTGTGATTATTTCAATTCTCTCTAGACAGTGCTGCCCTAAGATTCATGGACATTTTAGGTGAAGAGACTGCCACCCACACATTTAATTACACTAATGTTTTATCCAGAGAAACTAAAAGAAAAATTAAAATGAAACAGAGGAATAAAAAATCGGAAAATTATGGTGATAATGCTGCAAGTGTATTTTCTGAATCTCAGGACCTATGATGAAAATTCTAAATGAAGGCCAGGCCCAGTGGCTTATGCCTGTAATCCCAGCACTTTAGGAGGCTGAGGCAGGTGGATCATGAGGTCAAGAGATGGAGACCATCCTGACCAACATGGGGAAACCTTGTCTCTACTAAAAATTAAAAAAGTAGCTGGACATGGCGGCACACGCATGTAGTCCCAGCTACTCAGGAGGCTGAGGCAGGAGAATTGCTTGAACCTGGGAGGTGGAGGTTGCAGTGAGCCGAGATCATACCACTGCACTCCAACCTGGCAACAGAGCGAGACTCCATCTCAAAAAAAAAAAAAAAAAAGAAAAAGAAAATTCTAAACAAAAAGCAAAATATTTTGACCTCATTAAAATATTTCCACCTTCAGAACTCTTGTAAATTTCTGTAAGTGAATTACATGGTTGCCGGCACAACACCATCTTGCAAGTCACCTTTAATAATTCAAGTATGGAAACTCTGATTTAAATATATATCTACATATATAGAATTCATTAATTACATATACATATATAATTTATTTTTACTAGGAAGTCCACTTACGTGTTTGCAGAAAGTTTTGTCCCACACAATCTGCTGTGCTGCTTCAGAACAATGATAAATACAAATGGCATTTCACTTCAAACTGCGGAAATAATACATGATTTCTGTTCCTTTGGCTGACCAGTCATTTATCACAGGTCATTTACATAGATGTGGATGGCTTGGTAAACTAATCACTAAGCTCTTTCATGTGGTACCACGTTCTTCTTAGTACATCATGTAAAATTAGTTTGATGATTTCAGTTCCTTCTCTTGGGATCCATAACCCCATTCACAGATGAACAAAAAAAATTTGGCTGAATCCACCAGACCAGGTCCAAAGAAGGGGACAGTTGTGTCTTGATGTTGGATTCATTGATAGCCAGTGAGTCAGTTCTGACTCCTGAGAAGGAACATTGGCTGAGGACACAGACGGAAATATAGTAACAAAGAAAGTGGTATCCATGTGTTCCTTTTTATGTACATAAGTGCATAGGTGGTGTTGGTGTGTGTGCATCTATATGTGTATTATCTATGCCTGGATATGCATTTTGTGGGTGTGTGCATGTGGATGTAGTGAATGAACTGACTTAGGAGGTCAAATATTTGGACACATTCCAAGTGGCTACTTCATGAAGTTTTGATCACTACACATTTTAGTTGCTTTTTTTTTCTTAAAGAAAAGAAACATTGACTTTAGGGTTTTTTTCACTAATTTTTCATCTTCCTAATTTCTCATGCCAATATTTCAGGTCTCACAAGCAGGTAACTGGAGTATGCATCATACATAATTAGTCTGATGATGTCAATTTTCAATTTGGGGAAACATACCCCAAATTCAAAGATAAACCAAAACAATTGGACTGAATCCACAAACCTGGGTTCACACGCAGGGACAATTCTGACTTAATTCGTTGACAGTGAGAGTCCATTATGGCTTCTAAGAAGGAGGCTTTGGCTGGAGAAACAGATAATAAGATTCTTAAAATAGTGTGTTACACAGAGTACCAAAGCTCATTTTGTTGTTTTGATATTGCACTATAGTTACAGAAGATGGAACCACTGAGGTGGAGTGGGTGAGCGTATGTGAGACCTCTCTGCATATCTTTGCAACTTCATGTGAATCTATTTCAAAATGATTTTACATGAGTATGTTGTGTGTGTGTGTGTGTGTGTGTGTGTGTGTGTGTCTGTGGTGAATGGGCTGATTCGGTATGACAATTATTATTCCCATGAAACTTTCAGTGACTACTTCATAAAAGTTTGATCATGACAGGTATTAGTTACTTAAAAAAAGAAACCTCAAAGTTAGATATATTTTTATTAATTTATTCACCACCTCCTCCTTCTCTAATCTCACACTGGATTTTAGAAGGGAGAAGGGGCCTATTATGATCAAATAGCACAGTTTCTTACTGGAAAGAGCATGATAAATATTGAGCAAGATCTAAGAAGGGTAAAAGACTCGCATCCTCTCTTGGTGAGTCCCAGCTGAGGACTTGGGGATGTGAGGGCCAGCCTGGAGCTGCAGATCACCACTGCTCTTAGGAGAGGTGTCAAACTCAACATTGAGCCAAGTCATCAGTCTGAATTACTAAGGGGATGGTTTTTAAACAAGGAAAATGAAACTTGGGAACAAAATAAAGCAACATAGGATCCCTAAGAAAAAAATTTACTAAATTTCCCAAATTTCTCCCTTTGTGTTTGTTATTATTAGATTTGTTTTACCAATAGATTGAGGAATATGGCAAACATAATTCATGAGGGGCCTGACGTAGCGTTTACAGCATCTAGATGAATAGGCTGGGGAAACTGAAAATGATCAAATAAAATCATGCAGCATGTGGATGACACATGGATGGCATATCCTGGAAAACCATTCATGTTCCAATAAATTACCTGAGAATTACGATCTTTTTAAAACAAAAAGAAAAGTATGATTGAAGGCAGAACTATTGAATTAGAGATGTGAAACACTGACGAAGAGGTGACTTTCCCTCTCCAACAGTCCAGTGGTCATAGAAGAGTCAGAACTGAAAGGAGGAATGAAGGAACAGAAGCGGAGATCGAAGAAGAGGCTTCATTTCAGGAAAAAGATAGAGTAGTTCACAGTAGAGAGAATGGGGCTTCTTGGTATTTACTTTGCATTGGTTAACTGACGTTGTGATGATGATGATAATGTATGTGTGATTGTTATGTGTATACATGTTAATTTTAAGCAATTAACTGGGCAAAATAAATTAGAACAAACTGTTGCTCTAAGTGGTCATGAGCAGAGGTTTTCAAACTTAGCAGATCATTACCTGCTGCCATATTTTTAAAAAGTAGATTCCCAGCCCTCCTCCAGACCCTGTATACCAGAATCTTTAAAAGTACAGCCCTAAGTTCTGTAATTTTAAGGCCCTTCCAGTTGATTCTTTATATTACCTAGGCTTGCAGAATGAGGTAGAAATGACTGAATGTTTAAGTTTTCTGTGCTTCAAATGATAACCAGCATCAGGCTATTTGTAGTCAACTGCATTGAGTTAACACGACTTTCTACAGGAGGGTCTGGTGGAGCCTTTCAGACAATAAGCAGACCCAGTGTGTGCTCTTCCCACAGTGTGGGAAAGCACATTTGAGTGATTTTATTTCTAGATTTGTCTGTTTTAACACAATAATACATTAACATATATCCCCCAAATATTTTTCCTACTTCCTTCCGTTAATGCCAAGCGTTCACCACACAAAATGCCTGGATTGGGTGTTGCATGTATGTGTGTGTGGAAGTAGGAGCAAGGTGTGTGCTGAGAAGGACGAGCTCAGGAAAGACCCTGTCTGCATGGTTACTGCATTCAGCTATAACGGTGAACAACAAATGGATTTGAAAGGCTGATGGTTCAGGGAGGTCCAGCAGCCTGAAAGGAATTGTGTCCTTTCCACAGGACAAAATGTTCCCATGTTCTAACCATCAGAAAGGTGTACCTTGGGAAAGGTGGTTTGCTATCCAAAGGCTTTGTAAGGGGGGCTTTTTCATATTAAAGTCACTTACAATTTAATTTTTGCTCTTTAGCTTTCTTAGCCCTTCAGGGAAATAAATTTTTGAAATTTATTATTTATTTTGATTTTTACTATTTGGTAAGTGCATTCAAGGTGGATGTTTATTGGTTAATTTTGGAGACAGATGCATGAATAAAACAATGCATGTATAAGTAAAATGCTAATCTATTATTTTATATTAAAAAATGGAGCAGCCCACAAGACAGTACATTACATCCAGGAGGGGCTTGCCAAGATAGCACCCATAGATTCCTGTTTCCCTGACTCTCTTGATTTTAATTCATACTTTTTCTCTTATTTTTTCTTTAAACTCAAATTTGCTCCCCCGCCTCCCACTAATTACAACAACATGGTGGAAAATCTAAGCAACATACATTAGCTTAAAAAAAAAAACACGAAGGAGAAAATAATGATCTTTTGCAATCCCAGCACCTAGCAATAACTGCGGTTAACATCATCCAGATATTTTAATATGTATCCTAATACATATAAGCCAGATGTCAACTGGGTCTGTCTGCTCCTCATTGTCTAGATAAGATGCCTTGGTCCTTCATTTCATTGTTCTCCTCCAGATTTTGGCAGTTTCCCAGGATCTCCCATTCCAATGCTCACCTGTGACTCCTGCTTCCTGAATCTTGTGAATTCCATTCTCCACTCCTCAGCCTACAGCTGTTCCTTAATTTTGCTTTGGCCATAGACCCCAAAGTGGAAATCAGGTTCTTTCCTTGATTCAATAATAACTACAAATCATCCATACGAGGAGTTTCGGATACACAGCTGACTTAACTGAACGTTTCAGGATGTGAAGACCATTACGCTTGAATGTTTGACATCCTTTTCCTTCGAATCCTTTGGTCTTTGAGCCACGTTACTCAGCCGTGCAGTTGCTCTGCTCTTACCACTCTCTTTTTGCTTTCTTCCTCTCATGGCAGAAATCATGTTCTTCAACCTTTCCTTTTTTTTTTTTTTATTGCAAAGCAATACAGATGTCTAAAGACCTTGCCTACAAACTTCAGGAATTCCCTTTCTATATACAAAGTCTCCCCCAAAACTTTGACATTCTCATTATCAAACAGGCCTGAGTTATTGGAAAAGCCCCTTCACATCTCCGTATGGGCATAAAGTTTCTACTGAGCCATAAAGATGTGATACATGGCAAAGACAAAGGGAGTTGAAAACAAGGCCACATGTGAGGCCCTGCCAGGGAAATATTTAAAGATCAGTTTCACTCTTGTCAGGCCCTTCCTTCCTATCAAGGATATCAAAGAAACAAGACTGGAGATTAGGAAAGGTTTTAGAAAGATTTCACCGGAGAGAGCAGTGAGAGGCCTGTAAGAATCCCCATCCCAACCAGAAAGAGATGGGAGTAGGATGCTTTCCATTTCACATCAAGTCAGAAGAGAGAAGCCTGAGGGCCTCCCAGAATTGCATTTGATGGAATTCTGTTCTTAGTTGGGGAGTTGAAGGAGACTGATGTGTGACTTCTGCTTGGGAAAACTTAAAAGCCAAAATGGGCTAGATGGACCAGGCTACTCTGCCTGCCCTAAAGTCAAAGGAGCGTGGCCTTAAGGGACAGCTGTAGCCCCTGATCAAGGATTGCTGACCAGACCATCTTCAGTCCAGTTCAAGAGGACTTTCTGGAGGGACCTGGGGACAGACAGACAGTCTCTACCCATGGACCGCTGCAAGGGAATGGCTAATTGGAGAGAATACATGACCAAGTCACAGGAAATGCAATCAAATGAGGCCAGTGCAGGGAGGGGGCTCCAGCAAGGCAACCAAGGGGGCTACCAGAGAAGGGGAGCTTTAATCTCCAGCTGGCCTGAGATGATGGTGCCTCTCACTGCAGACTGGCTGAGTAACTATCCTGCTTCTCACTTCTCCCCTTCCTCACTGGAAGCCACAGTTAGAAAAATGGAGGGAAAGGCGAGGGAAAGACAAGGAAGCACAGCAGGGAATGAGAAATGGATAGCCACTAGCTCTTTCGAACTTCACCTACAGAAGATTCAAGTTAGAGAAATGGATTTATCCTAAAACCAAGTCCTTTATTTTGACAATTACATAGCACTGGATATTTTACTGAGTTGGGATTGTATTTCCTTACAGCAATTCATAGAATTTAATTGCCTAAGAATTATTTCAAAAAACAAAACAAAACATGAGACTCCCTAGGTTTCCATCAAAGTATCTACTCTCCCCCTATCTAAAAGTGTCTGAAGAAATTATGGAGGATAGAAATGCAGATGCTGACTGATAGATTGCTCCGTACTGCATTAACTCTTCTGCAATATTATTTTTTCAATTATTGACAATTGCAAATTGTTAACAATGATTAATAATTCTTTATCCAATATCATTGAACTTGAGTTACTTTTTATTTTTCCCTACAAACAACATCGATATGAATACTAATATATTCTTAAGTATTTCTTTAGGACAACTGTGAAGTTGTTGGATCCAGGTGTATATTGATAATTAAAATATTAGCTATGAATTGCCAGATGCACACTGATTTACATGTCATTCCCCATGAGTACTTGTCATAGATATGTTAAGACCTTGAATTCTCCTTCCTCAAGTGACTTGGCTCTCCTGACCCTGATCCTTCTGGATTGATTTATAATGTAAGTCTTAAAGGACAACATTACTTTCCAGTTCTTGAGGTGGTGATCACATTCATAAACACACATGCATTTTGGAAATTCAACCTGTTCATATATTAGCAGCTGCCTTCATGTTATTTTTATGGTCTTTATTATTACAAGATTGGTCTGTGAATTCACCATTATTTGTATACTTCGGATAAATTACCATACTTGCGTTGGGAAAACAAATTTATTGGACCAATTTTCCAGCTCCATGTTCTCCTTTTGAGAAAGATGCAGTTGCTTTCTGACCTCACAGTCCCAGCTAAGGCTGTAATTCGGGTTAATTCAGTAAATATAGCTTCTGCCCTAGGGGGGTGTTTTCTATAAAAATCTCTGGTCTTGAAAGGTGGAAGAAATAGAACTTCAAGAATTTTCTTGGGCTTTTAGTATAGGAAAAACAAATTTTTTAAAAGTCTTAAGAAATATTTCAAAACAAGATTTTGATAAACTAATCCCCTCTGTCTATATTTGGATATGGGGTACCTCCCCATGAAATATAATTCCTAGCTGGCTGTCACTTGTCATTTTTCCTGTGTTCGATATTCACCAACATAAAGGTCCTATTTTGCCAACTCCCAGCACTTAATTTTCCTTCTCATTCATTTTACCATTTTCCCTAAAATGAAAATAACACTCAATTGTCAAGGGGATTGAATGCATTGTAAATAACAAATGCTATCTTACTCTCTGGAACTTATCTCATGCTATGTTATGGATTTACCAGGTCCCACAAAATATCGAATATATGAGCCTTAAAGGGGAAAAGTCTTCATACTAGTATATGAAAAAATTCCTAAATTCCAGAAGGGTGAATGAACAGATGGATACTTTTGGGACATGTGTGTGTGTCATTTTTGTTTTACATTTCCTTGGCTCTGCAAGAGAACGCATTTTCTACAAAGTATGGTAGCTAAAGTGAGGGATCATATTAAACTAAACCTGGAAACAAGAAATGAGAAGTAAATAGTTTAGCAAAAATGCAGTTCCATATGTTAATTTTGAAAAGTTTCATTATTAAAACCACGGATTTAAAATAACAGGGCCACAGTCTAAAACACAGAAGATAAATAGTGATGACTGATGTAATGGAGAATTTTTTCTTACTTGGAGGTATAGATGTCATTCTAAGTCATTCATATATGTAATTTCAGATTTCCTTTTTTAAGGAAATTTAATGTTTTAATAAACTGCCATAAAAGTAATTATATATTGGTGCTCTCCCACACCCCGGTGGTGATGTCTTCTATAGGCAATAAAGCACTGAGCAATTCTAGCAACGTAGAGGAGTAGACTATCGTAGACCCATCTCTTGTCACAAATATACAAATTCTAGAGAAGACCGTAACAGTTTATAAAACATGTCCCGGGGGAAAAAAATGAAGGAATCCCCAGTTTCCAGAAATGAAGAATGAACCCCTGGCCACAGCAGAGCTAATATAGCAGCAGCGTGACATGATTGTGGAACAATTCAAATTTAGACAGATGTCCTGCAATTTAGGGGCTGAAGTATGAATGCTCAGATATGGACAGGAGATTTGGCCTGTGGCCTCCATGAGGCACAGTGTTTGAACTGAGGCTGGCATTGAATTAACCACTTTGTAAAGAGACCCTCATAGAAAAGCTGCCTTGACCTACATGGCGAACTGCAAGAAGCTTGCACTGCCCCAAACATAGGGAAGAGTAGAAAAAGACACAAATAATCTCTTGAGAAACTGAAACTCTGGCCTGCCACAAGCAGAGGAGTGACAAGCAAAGTTATGGGACTAGCTAGCACTAAATCTCAACTCAGAAATCCACGAGGAATTGTGTCTCAGATGAAACCCTTGATACTTTGAAAAAACAAAACCACTAGGGATTCAGAGCTAAAAAGACTCACAGAAAAAGCAGACATTTTCCTTATTTATATTTTTCTCATGTATGTTTTTTAAAGTGCCCTGTTGTTATTCTTTATCCAACTGTTTTTTATGTGTGTAGTAGAAGGTTAATCTGTAATACTTCAGTTCACATGATGCTAGAATCAGATAATGACTTACTTTCTATGCAAGAAATCATCATTCAGAAAAAAAATTCAGTCTGAAAATGTCAAGATGAGCTTGCAGGAAAAACATGGGAAATAATAAGTAATTATTCATCATAATAGAGAGTCAGCAATGGGAGTATTAATGCCCTCCAAGAACTAGAGGAAATAGAATAATCTAAAAGAAACTATAAAACAAGAATATCTAAAATTATGAGATATTTTATTTTAAAAGAACAGAGAACATGATGAAAGGCATGACACTGTATGTAAAGAATAATCTAATTAACCAAAAAGTAGCCCTCAAAATAAAGAGTGTCTTTCTAAAGAAAAAGTAATTAAAAACTTAGAGGATAAACTAAATGATGCAGTAAACATAATAGGAGAGAGACTCAATAAACACAGATATAAAATCTGGGAAATAACCTAGAATGCAGCATAAAGTGATAACATAAATTGAAATGTGAAAGAGAAGTAAAGGAAAATGCAGAATAGTCTTAGGCAGCCTAAAATACATCAAATTAAAATTCCAGAAAGAAAGTAATAGAGTGAAAAGAATGAGCCAATATTCAAAAGATAATGGCAGAGAATTTTTCAGAATTGATTCAAGTCATCAGTTCTGAGATATAGAAAGCTCAATGAATCCTAAGCAGAATGGATTAAGACAAAATACTCACCTAGATGCCTTGTATGGGAACTATGGAATGCTACAGATAGGCAGAAGTTTTTAAGAGCAGCCCGCACAAGAAGGGGTATTTCAAATAAAAGATAAAATAAAAATCTTGTCATCACCAAATGGAGATCCGAAGACAATAGAATGTTATCTTCAAAGAGCCTACTAACTTTATATTGAAAACAACTGTTGGCTTAGGATTCTAGGGCAGCTAAACTTCTACTCAGGAGAGAAGGCAAAAGAAAAATATTTTCAGATAAACAATGAATGGGAGTTTCTTTAAACATGCTCATTGAAGAACCAGCGTAAGGGTGTAATTAAATTAGACAAGAATTAACCCTGGAATGCAAAAATTGGTGGTGAGTAGATGATTATTAAAATGTTGGATACATTTCAAAAGCATTGACTTGAAAATATTAAAACCAAGTATTTGAGACGAAACTTAAAATCCAGGTGCAACTAAAATGCTGGAAAACAGCACAAAGGAAGATGAGAAGCTCTCCACAAAACTAATGTATTTTGAATTCCTTAAAATGTTTAGGACAAGAGTATAAATATTGATTTTCTGTGCTCAATATGCAATACAATTTTAAGATAAGCATGTAAAAATAGGAATAGAATAGATATTCTTTCTCAGCAGGTGAAAGAAAGAAAATGTAAAAGAAAATAAGAGCATGATAAAGAGAAAACACAAACTAGTTAATATCAGTATTCATAATAAATACAAACATCAATTAATATAGCTTCTCAGATTGAATATTATTTTAACAATCCAAACATCCGTCCTGGCAGTTTTTCATGCTGATCACTAAATTTTCCTTATCTTCATTCTGGACTCTTGATTTGGATGTCACTTGCCTACCCCAGGAGTGAAGTGTGACTATATAACTTGTTATATGGTATGAGCTGAAGTGCTGTGTGCCAGTTTGGGGTGGAAATGCTAACAGTTCATGGCGTGTTAAGTTTTCTCTTTCTGCTACAACCACTAGCAATGGTGCAAACAATGGCTTCTTGGGACCCCAAGGGAAGGAGAAAGTGAAACAACCCCCCATGGAGCTTCGGGGGTTAGGCAGTCCTTTGTTTTGCTAATTTGTTAATCTGTTGAAACTGTTTATTACCACAGCAGAGTGTAGCCCATCCTTACTAATGTGTACAAGAGAAATATGTAAACATAAAGAAATATGCTTTGGAAGTAAGGGATGAGAAAAGAGACAAAGGAAAGCATTCATCAAAAGAAAAACTGTACATTAATATTAATGTTAGGTAGCATAATCTCTACGACAATAAAAATTAAGAAAAATATAGAAACAGAGAAAAAATAAAAATATATTCTTAAATAAGAATAAAAGGAACAATTTGACAGGAAAATAACAATTCTGAATCCTTATACATCCAGTATCTTAGCCCTAAAATAAGTGAGGTGAAAATAGACAGAATTATAAGGAGAGATGGACAGATTGACAATAATAAAACCGTTTCTACAATCCCATTTTTTTTTTTCCGGGCAATGATGAGTAGCTGTCCATGTCACCCACTGCTGGGCAATGGTGTGTAAGGAGCAATCCCCAGCAGGGATTCTGGGAAAAGGTTTTTATTTTAATTTTAATTTTTCTGATAAAAGTAAAATGCCCTTCATGCCTGCACTTCTCTTTTTGTCTTTGAAAGGGTTTTCATAAGGAAGTGATGGCCGAAAAAGCAGTAGCCATTCTCCTTTATTATTCTTATTATATGGTATTTTATAAAAGCCCATTTTTATGTCAGTGTGAATTGCAGCCCAAAGCATCCTAACAAATACAAAGGTCAACTTTCATATTAGATATCAGTAATCACAGTCTATCTCTGGTAATTAAAATTGCATAATAGTGCAGAAATGAATAAACAGCCCAACGCAAGACAACATGCATGTATGTGAACTTGATAGCTACCTTGAGTAGCACTGCAAGGAAGGGGAGACAAAATACACTATTCAATCAATGATTCTGCAGACACTCCATCTGGAAAAACATAAAGTTACCTTACTCTATACAGAAAATTACAGTCCAGAGGATGAAAGGTATAAATGTGGAGAGCAAAACCTAAAAATGCTTACAAGTTCTATTTCTAGATCCTTGAGGAATCGTCATGTGCGGTGGGGGCACTAGGGGAGGGATAGCAGGTGGTGGGGGTATTGAGGAGGGATAACATTAGGAGAAATACCTAATGTAGATGACGGGGGATGGATGCAGCAAACCACCAAGGCATGTGTATACCTATGTAACAAGCCTGCACATTATGCCCATGTACCCCAAAAACTTAAAGTATAATTAAAAAAAATACAAGTATATGTTGGAGAAAGTCTTTATAAGCTTGGATGGAGAAGGATTCACTAACCAAGACACACAAACCACAGACTGTGAAAACAAATGATTAATCTAAGTACATTAAAATTAAAATCCTTGGCCAGGCGCGGTGGTTCACACCTGTAATCCCAGCACTTTGGGAGGCCGAGGCAGGCGGATCACAAGGTCAAGAGATTGAGACAATCCTGCCCAACGTGGTGAAACCCCGTCTCTACTAAAAATACAAAAATTAGCTGGGCGTGGTGGCACGCACCTGTAGTCCCAACTACTCGGGAGGCTGAAGCAGGAGAATTGCTTGAACCCAGGAGACAGAGGTTGCAGTGAGCTGAGATTGTGCCACTGCACTCCAGCCTGGCACCTGGTGACAGAGCGAGACTCTGTCTCAAAAGAAAAAAAAAAATAAAATTAAAATCCTCTGTATAACAAAAGACAATCCAAACTTAGTGAAAAAGCAAGGCACAGACTAGGAGAAGAAACCTGTTACACTCTTAACCAACAAAGAATCCATATTCAGAACGTATAAAGTGCTTTCTCATAAAAGCATATCCAATTTTTTAAAAAATGGCAAAGGATATAAATAAGTGCTTAATAGAATAGAAAACCCCAATGACCAATAAACATATGAAAAAACAGGTAATCTCATTAGTGGCAGGGAAAAAGCAATAAAATGTCTCCTTATACCCAACAATTTGGGGGGGAAAATGCTTCATTACAACAAGTAAGAGAGAGGATGTGTAGTTGGGGAACTCTCAAATATTGATTGTGGGAGTGTAAATGGGTATAGCCCTCTGAATGGATATTGTCAAACTGCTCCCAACTGAAGATGTTCAAACTCTACAACCTGTATATATATATTCTTGAGAAATATACTTATATGCACAAGAACCGTATACCCTAATGGTCACTGCACATTGTTTGTTAAAAAAATAGTGAACAATCAGAGGGAAGCCTAAGACGTGCATGAGGCATGTATAAGTCATCCTATATACACAGGCGCTTACTAAATAGCAGTTAAAATGAATATCCTAAATCTACATGTGTCAACATAGATGCCCTGTAAGTGCTGAAGGGATAAAGAGCAAGTTACAAATGCATTATATAATTCTGGTAAATCAAAAAGAAAGACATAATGCTATCTAGTTACTTATGCATCAAAATATAAAACCATTGATAGGAAAGTTATAAAAACCTCAATATTTTGGTTAATTCTGTGATAAAAAGGAAGGAATAATATGGGGACATTTCAAATGTATCTGCAATAATCTATTTCTTAAAACAGATGTTAAAGAAATATGGCAATATGCCAACATTTATTAAATCTAGGGTTGGATATATCTGGATGTCTGTATATTATTTTCAGTACACTTGAAATACAATTATTTTGCATGTTTGAAAGAGAATCAATGTATAAATATTTTAAAATAAAATAAGAATGAGTTATGTGAAATAAAATAAATGAAAAGTTAAATAAAATGAGTTATGAATAAAGGTGAAAAAAGTGTTAAATTCTATAATTGGAAGGAAGACATCCATTCCTTTTTAGAATGGAAAGATGGGAAAGGAAGGTGCATTAGGTTTCTACCCTGAGTTCAGCTATGCACCCACAGCTTTCTGGAAATCTCCTTGCCAAGTTATCAAAGACCCCGTGCGGCTGATCTCAGACACTCTGCACATGTTAACATTTGTAAGTCCTGGAGCAGTCAAAATGGGTGGAGGGGTGGACTCCAGGAGAGGCCTGGGAGGCCAGCATACCTTTTACAACATTCACACTGGGATTTCTCTGAGTTGAACAATCTCACAGGGTGTGCAAACACAGTTCTATTTGTGGTCTGGAGCTGCACCTGCTGTCACCATCACCTTGATCTGACCTTGCCTCCTGGCCAGGGTCAACTTCATGGACTTGTGGCCTGAGTAGTTCTTCCTGATAAAGAACCCTGCATTTTCATTTTGTGCTGGGCCTCCTGAATTATGTAGCCATTCCCACTCCTGGCTACCACAGAGTGGTGATGGTCCCTGGTAAAGGGGATATGTTTTTCTCATCTTTACCTCGTTGCCACTGTCCCCAGCGGTTGAATTGAGCTATCCTTTCATACAACTTGCCTGACTCCTACAGGCATCTAGTTTGTTGCCTGTATTTTACAGCTTGGACCTGGCTGAGCCATTACATACAGTATGAAGGAGCTCCCAGAGAAAAGTGCTCTCCTGCCATCAAGCTCTGTGAAATTTTGGGTGTCCAGGGCAGAAGGCTGCATTCATCTTGACACTGATGCCTTGATACTAATTCTATTTATATTGGTGAAGTTATGGTATCTCACAAATGATTATTTAGGTTGTATTTAGGTAAACACAATCTGATTGTCTTTACATGGTGCTAGCATGCCCATCTACATAAGAAGTCTTGTACAGTCTTTATCTAAATCAAAGGTGCCAGCCTAATTCAGACTTTCATAGAAGCTGGTTGTCTGATTCTTCACTTTTATACTTAGGCTGGGTGCAGTGTGTCACGCCTGTAATCTCAGCGCTTTGGGAGGCTGAGCAGGTGGATCATGAGGTCAGGAGTTCAAGACAAGCCTAGCCAACATGATGAAACACTGTCTTTACTAAAAATACAAAAATTAACCAGGCATGGTGGCATGTGCCTATAATCCCAGCTACTTGGAGGCTGAGGCAGGAGAATTGCTTGAACCTAGGGGACAGATGTTGCAGTGAGAGGAGATCACACCATTGCACTTCAGGCTGGGCAACAGAGCAAGACTCCATCTCAAAAAAAAAAAAAAAAAAAAAAAAAAACCCAAAATCTTTTATACTTAAAAAGAAGTTTAAACAAAAACAACATCAGATCTTTCTAGATCTTTCTAGATGTCAGAAATAAATTATTAATTCATATATTCACTTTTGGAAGCAGAAGCAATCTGGAAAAGGAAACCCAGTGCTTTAGCCTAGGGCTTTAATGGCTGGTCCTCTAAACTCTCCCAGCCTCACCCTGCATCCATGCCTTCAACAGACATTTTGGGAAATTTCAGGGCAAGAGTCCCAAGGAAGGGATTGTTCTGGTACCATTAGTGAGGAGCATCAGCCTTGAAAAAAAAGCATCAGCCTTGAAAAAAGACCTTGGCTAGGGCAGGGCTGAGGATGGGTCAAGGGATGTGGCTGCTCTTCTCCTTGGTGGTGCTGTGGTGACCAGGAGCAGAAAAATGGTAATCCCTCAATGACACTGACTGGGTTTGAGGTTTACATTATATTGGCAGGAGGGAGAATTTCTCTTTCAAAAGCCTCCTCAATTCCTGGATATGCATAATGTTCTGCAGTGTAAGAAGCATGCCAGGAATAGAAGGGACAAATATGCAGGAAGTTTGTCCATCCACTTTATACGTACTACAAGTTGTGGTTATGAGAGCATCAAAGGTATTCAGGGCAATGACATTCTCATTCACAGCATTCCACTTGGCTCCTGGGGAATATAAACCAGTCGTCTCATGTAAAAAATCTCACACTTCCGTTAGGAAAACCTTAGGAGAAAACAGACATAACAGGGACATATTTAATTTTTTAACGACCGTCTAAAGACCACAAAAAGTCTGTGATATGAAAGACTTTAAATTCCTCTTTGATCTACTTTAGCTGAGTAATCACCACATTATCACAACATGCTAGGGCTCCAAGTATCCGAAGCAGTACAGACGTCATCTCAATAGATGCCATCCCTTCTGCCTCTGTGCAAGTTGATGAACTCATCTAAACTGGCTTTCCTCATCTGTAAAATGGGTGGATATTGGGATTTGCTTCATAGGTTTTGAGGATTAAATGATCATGCAGGCAACAGGCTTAGCACAGGGGCCAGCACTTAGGAAGTCCTTGGTGGGTGCTAAGGATGATTCCTAATTCGGGCAAACAGGTATTGAGGCAGTGCCTCCAGTGTCTGGTCCCTACATCCTATCCATAAAATTGATGCAGAGGGAACATGCATTACAGCAACAGACCTAGAAGCCAAGAGAAAGAAGAAATATTTTAGTTCTTCTGAAGCTGAGACCCTGGATATGCTGAGAAAACTAGCGTGGAATAAAGAGAGCAGAGCAGTCGAAGAAAGGCTTTAAGAAATAAAGTCACTGGGATTTATTGTTTCTGTTGAACACTGAATAATCCCTGAGAGAACTAACAGTATTACTGACCATCCCAAGTGATCAATTTGAAAAGCCACATACAGTCATGAGTTGCTTAACAACTGGGAATCCATTCTAAGAAATGCATAGTTAGGCGATGTCATCATTGTGGGAATGTCATAGAGTGCACTTACACGAACCAAGGAGGCAGAGCCTCCTACACACGTAGGCTTTATGTTGTAGCCTATTGCTCCAAGGCTACAAACTTGCACAGCATGTTACTGTGCCGAGTACCGTAGGCAATTGTAACATGACAAACATTTGTGTATATAAACATAGAAGGGGTACAGTAAAAATAAGTTATTATAATCTTATGGGACCACCCTCCTATGTACAGTCCATTGTTGATTAAAGTGTTGTTATGCAGTTCATCACAGAACCTAAATGATTCAGCTCTCTGGCTCTGGAGACAGACAACAGCAGCATGCTCTGGCTGGGTACTATAGCGTATGCTCCTTCACCTCTGTAAGCTCAGTCTTCACCTCTGTAAAATTGGGAAATCAATTGTGCCTCCCTCATGGGCTTGTTGAAGTGTTAAGTGTTAAGCTCTCAGTAGTGTTAATTGGTATTCTCTTTAATATATTCCCAGAGAAGAGGTTTAGGGAACAAGATGGCACCACAATCATATTTTTGGCATGCCTTTCAGACAACAGATAAAAGGATGATCAGTTCTGAATGCTCAAAGCCTGGCTTAGTCAGCCTCTCCTCATGCCCTCCTCCCCTGATGTCCTCAGTGATGTGGGAGCACTCGTGAGGACTCCCCAGCAAGCCAACCTACATGCAGTGCAATGACCTGAAAACTCAGTCATCTGCAAACTCCATGACGTGAGCATGAGTCACTGAGCTCTCCAAATGTTACACTCTACAAGGTGAGTGCTACTTGTTTGTAAAGACAGTGGGGCCTCGGCTATATCCGATCATGTCTCCTTGAAAATTCTTAGTCACATATTAGTCAGACCACCCCCAAGTCAGAAGGAAGAGCCTACCTCCAGATTCTGCATGTAACTTCTGGAACTTCCTGAGTCAGCAGCGTTGTCACACCCCTCCACCTCTGTGGCTGGGGTCAGGCACGTGACCGGATGGATAGATGTCCATGAAACAGCCTCCTACACCCTATAGAGCCCCTTGTCTGCCAGGCCCACTGCTAGCAACTGAAATTCCCTTGCCTTCCTTCTAGGAAAAACCCATGGTAGAGATTTTTTTTTTTTTTTTTTCTCCCAGTAGACTTTATTTTTTGGACAGTTTTAGGTTTTCAGAAAAATTGCTCAGAAAAAATGCTACACAGAGTTCCCATATACCTTCCCTCTCCCCTCCCCAGTTTTCCCTGTTATTAGCATGTATTATTTTGGTACATTTGTTATAATTGATGAGCCAATATTGTTATACAATTATTAATCAGAGCCCATAATTTACATTAGGGCTCACTCTTTGTGCTGCATATTCTATGGGTTTTGGCAAATATATAATGCCATATATCCATCATTGCAGCATCACAGATAATAGTTTAACTGCTCTGAAAATCCCATGGGCTTCACCTGTTCGTCCCTCATCTCTCCCCTCCTCAACTCCTGCGGAACACTGGTCTTTTTATTATCTCTATAGTTTTTGTCCTTTCCAGAATGTTAGAGAGTTGGACTATTACAGAATGCAGCCTCTTCAGAACAGTGTCTTTTATTTGCAATATGAATTAAGGCTTCTCCATGTCTTTACATGGCCTGATAACTTACTTTTTAAATTGTTGAATAATACTTCATTGTATAGCTGTGCCACAGTTTTGCTATTTGCCTATTGAAAGATATTGTAGCTACCACTTTTTGTCAGTTGTGAATGTAGCTGCCATGTGCAGGTTTTTACGTGGATGTAAGTTTTCCAGAGTTTTTTTTTTAATTATTAAGATCTTCAATGATTCAAAGTCTTCTTCTATTTTGACTTTTCTTAGAGAGTAGGCAACATGAAGTTTCATTTGGAAGCCTTACTCTTCTGAAAAATGGTTGGTGAAATGGAAAACCTGGCTTTCATCCTTTGGGAGTTCATTTAACCCTTCTGAACTTTGACCTATACTTTAAGGGAGTGATAACATACAGGCTGGAAAATGCGTATGAAGAGGATGGTTATAAAATAACAAGCAAATAAACCTTCATTTTACATGTTTCTTTACTTCCTCCTCTTGTTCCTCCCTTTACATTTTCTTGCTGAGAAAATTTAAAAAGTAGATTTCCACATTGTTGCTTGGATTTTTCACACATTTTAATTTAGTGTCTAAGGATTTCCCACACCACCCCAATTTCCATCCTGGATTAATCATACATTATAAATTCTGAATGTATGCTGACATTTCTGTTTGGTCTTTACACTTATGATAAAAAGTTAATTCCAAGGTGAGTTTTCATTGGCTGGAAGTAGATCATTGCCTCTGAGTTATGGGAGTAGCCCAGGGTGGTGAGTGAGGAGAAAGGGAGGATACAGGTCAGATCACCCCCAAGGGAGGAAGATACAGAGGGGAGTGCTGTAATGATTACTCATAGTTGGAGGACATATTAGTGCATCATAGATAGCATAGTAGGAACCAAGTGCCACATGATTGATTATTTACTTATTTTGAGATAGAGCCTCACTCTGTTCCCTGGGCTGGTGTGCAGTGACACAGTTTCAGCACACTGCAACTTCCGTCTCCTGGGCTCCAGTGATCCTCCCACTTTAGCTTCCTGAGTAGCTGGGACCACAAGTGCATGCCACCACGCCTGCCTAAGTTTTAAATTTTGTGTAGAGATGGGGCCTCACTGTGTTACCCAGGCTGGCCCATAGAATTCTCTAAATCAAATAACCTCTGTCTTCTATGCTAATAGCTTATGCCATGTCTTGATAGGGCGGTTCAATGAATGATGGCGTGAAATGTCACAGGTTGGTGAGGACGCTGCAATATGGTCTGGTCTCTCTGATTTATGAATTTTGGAAGCCGTGTCTGCATAGTACTACTAAAAGGGACTGAAAAAGAAAAGTATCTGTTTTCTACCCAGTTGCTTCACCAAGTAAGAACAAAATTATTTGGAATGGAATTGTCTGAACTGATTGATCCACAGTGGTTAAAAACAGTCTTTTCCAGACAGGTCAAGGTTACAACATGACTCTCTGTGACCATCTGTGACTTTCACTTCAAGCCCATCATTGTCTCTCTGTGATTTCCAGGCAAGGGCATCACGATCTGACCATTGCCTAACTTCTGTTGGCTTTTCCTTGTTTTGAAGGCTGTATTTCAGATATTCTGAACTTCCAAAATTTCCAGAAGGCCAACATTCTTCTTCCAAATTCTTTAGATGATGCTGACCATTTCTCCTAGAATGGCCCACCCACTCATCTCGATTACCTTCTTCTCTTACTCTTCTCTGAGCAGCTTCCCTAGCCCCTAATGGGCTGCATGCCTGGCATATTGTGTGCTCCATTGCATCATTTACTTCCCTGGTTGTGGCACTCTTCTCTCTGCCTTGTACTTACCTGTTCACACATCTCCCTTGTACTTACCTGTTCATGCATTCTCTACTAGAATGCAAGCTTGTGAGAGTAGGAGTCAGCTTCACTCCATCATGCTCATAGTGTGAGCCCTGTGCTAATAACAAGTAGGGTCTCTATGAATGAATGAATGAAAGGATGAATGGACCTAAAATTAGACTAAAGATGCTTGAAGCATATGTTAAAAGCTGGGGGATTATATAAACAAGAAAGGAACCTCATATTATTGTTTTTCACACCACAGCTGTAAGGGCTCCATAACTAAACCAACAAGCAAATACACACAACAAAAGAACTATCTTCCCCAAATAGGCCAAGTGGACATCTCCAGACTTGGGGTACACACTGCTGGTTACCTACCCAGGACCCATGTGCATCTTCTTCCTTGCTAATAGAATCCCAGTTTTGTTCAAGGAGACAATGTCCTACATTTAAAAAATAAAAGCTACATTTCTCATGTTTTTTTTGTAGTGGAGTTCACCATCTCAGACAATTTTCACTGGTGAGAAACAGAAGATTGCTAGAGATTCAGATAAAGTTTCATTTTCCTGATATAAAGGGTGCCTTTCCTTCCTGTTGCCTGTCTCTTCCTCTTTAGCACTTTGGGAGGCCAAGGCGGGTGGAACAAGAGGTCAGGAGTTCAAGACCAGCCTGACCAACATGGTGAAACCCCATTTCTACTAAAAATACAAAAATTAGCTGGGTGTGGTGGCACACACCTGTAATTCCAGCACTTAGGAGGCTGAGGCAGGAGAATCACTTGAACCCTGGTGGCAGAAGTTGCAGTGAGCTAAGATCGCACCACTGCACTCCAGCCTGGGCGACAGGGCAACAGAGCGAGACTCTGTCTCAAAAAAAAAAAAATTTAACTGTGTATCTTGTTAAATTTTGTTATGCCTGTCCTGGAAACAATGCAGCCCCTCTTGTATGCATAAGCACATGCACTCCCAAGCGATATTCTGCATGTTATTTCAGGATGGAAGGGCCCAGGGGTTCCTGGATGGGAGCTGAAGTCACCCTGCTATAGAAGTAGGAGAGCTCTATTGTAAGTGATTGTGTTAAAGCACAAAAGAGCAAATGTGAACCCACCTGCTAGTCATCTTATTTGGACTCCTGGAGACCACCTGCTTGCACTCAATAGTGAAGAAAAAAATTCAAGAGCCTTCTTTTCTCAGCAACATGAAGACTGTAGTGATAAGTCCAGGGGATACCATGGGCCTTGGCCTGTTTGCACTGGGTACTTTGCCCATCTACTAGCTACAGGAATTGATTGAGTCAGCAGGCAACTGGTGGCAAAGAAGAACACCGCTGCAGACAAAGGCCAGATCAGTGCCCCGGTGCCCAAGTGCTTCTCAGCCTGTTGGCCAGCCTGTGGGGCAGAGAAATAGGGATTCCAGCCAGCTTATGCTGACAGGGCCTGGAAGGGGCAGCTGGAGCGGAGCCCTGCTATTCAAATTCTCAACTCCATTTATGAGGCTGGGGTCTCATTAAGTGATGCCCCCCATCACCCCTAGAAAGAGGCCTAGACAAGAAGTAAGGTTTGCCTTTTGTTGGTAGAACACCTTCACTCAGAGGCCACTCCACCTTCCTCAAAAGATCAGGAAGGAGGGCAGACTGAAGGAAGGAGGAAAGAAAAGAAGCTAAGAAGGATGGATAAACAGGCAGAAGAATGTGGCTGCTGCTTTAAATGTACCAGTTTAAGCACCAAACATGGTAGCTAAGAGCTCATGTTAAATGAATAAACAAAAAGGTCAGTGTGTCTAGAGACCCAGTTACCCTCAGCCTGGTGCACAGGAAGGCCCAATTCATCTCATTAGCTCGCTTCTGTGGGGCTAGATGTGAGCAGCTCTGGCCCCTTCAGTCCCATCAAGATTGTGCTCACAGGTCCAAATTCTCCATGGTCAGCCTTGTTTTCTCAGGGCTCAAACTCTGCTTTAAACACTTGATGGTTTGACCCATGGAGAAAAAAGTCTGACCCAGAGGTAATGAACTGTTCTTTCTTAGTCTGTTTTACTTTCCTGTAAAATGAGAATTCTCTTGACCACACAGATACTACGTGAATTAAGATGCCTCATATCCCCAATCTCCCTTACACACACTCATATGTGCGTGCACGGGGACACACACACACACACACACACACACACTGCTGAATTCAAATGCTCTAGGTTGGACCATGCCAGCAGATCATAATTTAAATGCTCTCAACACAATGAGGAGTATAATTATGTTGCTCACGCCTATTGCTTTGTATTGGTTTCATGACCTATTATAATCAGCATGCCGTGGTTACCCTAAGCAAAACAGTTTGATATTAACACCCTGTCACTATAATGTACACAGACAACATTGGTAGGTTCAAACCTCTGTGGAGATGAGGACTTTTCTAGTATTATTTCCTCACCTCACCCTTGTGTCAATTTTCTTTTCCATATCCCTCACCTACTTGCCCCCCCAGACTCAATTCCAGTTTCATTTTCTTCAAGGCCTTGTTCTCAGATGGGGACAAGCTCAGCACACTGGGCCACCTCACACCCATCATGGGTCAACAGTTCTTCAAGTCTGACTCAGGAACCACCTGCAGCCAAAATACCTGGGTGCTTGTTAGTTCATGTTCCTGGGCTCTGTTAACTGAATCACAATTTCTAGGAGTGGGAAATAGAAATAAGCATTCTAAATAAGTTTCCTGGAAATTCCTGCATGTGCACATTTGCACGCATACCTCCCATCCCTTCCCCCGTACTGTAAAACCTCTAAGGCAAGCTATTTGACCTCCTAGAGCCGTAACAGAAGTTTGTAAACCATAAAGACTTGGAAATTTCGAGACACCACTCTAAGAGTTGGTCTCGTCTGGGGTTGTATAAACATGTTTGGGTCCTGGAGTTTCTACTGTGTGCAAGCTTCTTAGATGCAGTTATTGAAGGCTACCTCTGCAAAATCCAACAGATAAGTAAAGAAATTTAAGTGGCCATGCTGCATTATACAAATGACAGAAAAGAGAACTAGGGTGATAAGAGAGCAGGTAGTGGAAGTGAGGCCAGGAAAGAAAGTGAGAAAGAAGAGATGAGGGGAAAAGAAGTTTGTAGTTGTTGATCTGACTTACTGCAACTTCTGAAGATGTGGTATTCAGATGTCCCTTCACTGAGAGAGCTAATGGTGCCTGAGCCACCTACAATTCAATTGTTGAATGACCAAATGTTTGGGCCTGACTAGTTTCCTTTGCCCTCTACACATTAGGCCATACAAAACTTTTGGCCGGGCGCGGTGGCTCACACCTGTAATCCTAACACTCTGGGAGGCCAAAGCAGGCGGATCATGAGGTCAGGAGATTGAGACCATCTTGGCCAACATGGTAAAACACCGTCTCTACTAAAAATAACAAAAATTAGCTGAGTGTGGTGGTGCATGCCTATAATCCCAGCTACTTGGGAAGCTGAGGCAGGAGCATTGCTTGAACCAAGGAGGTGAAGGTTGCAGTGAGTCAAGATCATGCCACTGTCCTTCAGCCTGGCAACAGAGTGAGACTCCATCTCAAAACAAAAACAAAAACTGTTTTTGTTTTTTGTTTTTGTTTTTTCCCCACTTAAATGCATCCACTTCAGGAGCCTAGAGATAAAGCTCTATGCCATTCAGAGATTGTATTCTGCATCGGACACAAATTAGTCTCCTGTGGCTTAACCATTTTATTTTTCTCTGAGGACATATCTGAATGTAGGCTCCACCATATTTCTAAGGTCCAAGGCTCTTTCCATCTTTCTGGTCTGCCGTTTTTAGAATGTAGTCATGTACTTACAAGTGACTGTTTCCCCTGAGGCTGCAAGATCCTTCAGGGAGGACTCAGGTCTCCTTCCTATGGGAAGCCTTGCTTACTTGAGTGGTGCCAGGCTTATTATAGAGGCTCAAAAAAAGAGAAGTGTGTGGAATGCATGAGTGAATCAACGGGTGCACGAATGAGTGAGTGAATGAGTGCATGAGTGAATGAATGAGTGAGTGAGTGAATGGACAAACAGCTCCTATGTCTGGCCTCATCAGAAGAGTAATCCAATTAAGGCACCTTTCTAGACAATTTTTATAGCTGTCAGATTTTTTGTAACAATTTATGTCAGAAATGTTTCTACATCAGAAAAGCATAATATTTAAGAGCATGATATTGGGTTCTAAATCTGGTCTGATACCAACTAGTTGGTGACTTTAACGACTACTCTCATTCTGTATGAGCTCTTGGCAACATATGTGGCAGGTCTTAACCCTGTTCGTTCCTTAAGATTCTCCTCTCTTCTAATTTCTGTGTTTCCTCCGCTCCCTTGACTGTCTCAGCCCCTCTACCTCTTTTCTCTGTTCATCCCCTGGTTCCTGACATAACCCAAGATTCTATTGGGTTGGAGTAATTGCCATTACTTTTAATGGCAAAAACAGTGATTAGTTTTGCACCAGCCTAACAGTTGCCGCTGCCGCGTTCCTCACCAAATCCCCGCCCAGGATCCTCAGGCTCACACCAATCTGTTCAGTACTCCCATATCTGTCCCCAAACTCTCTTCTAATCCCAGACCTTTATTCCCAGCTAATCTGCTCCCACGTGTACCTTAATCTTGGCATTTTAAGAACAGAACTCCTTCCCTATCCTCTTGACCAAAGCCAGTCTGCTCCTATCAGGCACAAACTTTGAGTCTAATTCACAGACTCTAACTCAGACGGTAAGTTAGCTGCTTGAGTCCAAACTGTGCTTTACTTTTTTAGTGACCTTGGACAACTTCGACTCTCATGATCTTGGTCATAATTACCTCACTTATAAAATGGATAGACAAATCCTGTTAACACTGAAACTCACCTGTGCATGTGTGGATGAAATATAATTGAGTGTGTAAAATTTGTAGCACAAAGAAAGCCCTTCCTTTGGGATTGCCTTTTTTGCCTTGTCAACCAGAGGCATTTGTCGTCATTGTTTTTTGTTTTTTTTTTCTGCCCCTCTGAAGCCAAATTATTTCCCCCCCACATAGACGTTTTCACCCTTGAAGTATGGATTACATACATCCATGGATCTCATTGCATGCCTGTCTTTCCCTCTAAATTGTGAACTCCTGTGTCCTTACTGAATCTGAATCCTCACACCAGGCATTGAACATACATTAGGTGAGTTGTTTTAAGCTGAGTGAAACTTCTTAACAAAACGATATATTACATAAGTTTCAAGAAGATTCTAGAAAGAAGATGGTAAAGTTCATCTGCTCAGACCTTTGTTTGTTGTTTCAGAACACTGAGTTTCAAATCATTGAATTTACTGACAGAACAGTGAAAATTTCTTAACTAACCTGGAAAAGTTCACTCATTGAAAGGGTCATTTCAGTTGCAATTCCAGAAGCCTTCTGCAATCAGCTTTGGTGTCCTTGGCAAATGTCTAGACAGACCCTCCCTCCAACACCTAGACTGTGGAAATGCCTCAGTTATCAGTTCCCCACCATGTGTGCACTTTTTTTTTCTTTTTTGGAAAGGTAGATTTGAGTGTCCCTCCAACTTGTCTTGAGAAAAGCTGAAAATATGGAAACTTCTTGAGTAATTGATTTAGCTTCCCTGAAGCTCCTAGTTCTTGGCAGGTCCGATGTCGGAAACTGCAATAAGATTCCTTTTTCTGTTGTGTTTTCAACATTTGGTTCTTAATCCATATAAAAGTGCAGTTGCTATGAAGGAATGTTGTTGGGTCACTCAGAACACAGGAAAGGAAAAAAATTATCTAATAATACATACACACCCTGCAAGCGGGGGAAGAGTGCTTCTGATCTTTCTTGTATTTTTCTTCCCAAGAAAATCTTGAAATGGAGGGGGACAAAGGAAGGGCTGTGAAAGGACTTGGAGAAGTGGACAGCCCAGGGCACCTGCCTGCCCGGGGTTGGGACGGGTAGAGAGAGGCGTCTGTCTGTCCTCCTCTCCGCCCTCCTCTGCTGGGCCTGGTGTAAGTAGAATGTTGCTGCAGGGCTGTGTGGGGCACTTGCTGGAGGCATCTGACCTAGGCACTTGCAGCTGATTTCTGCTGTGTATTGACTTTTCTCTGATTCTCCGTTCAGCCATTCTGCAGGCAGCAAACAGAGGCCTTGAGAAGTTAACCCTCGAAAATGGCACCTTGGCTGAAAACCCAAGGGAGGCTCCCATCTCTGTCCATCCAGGGGATGTTCCACAGGCCTCTTTTTACGTGGGACGTGGATGCTGCTCTGAACAGACAAGTAGTCACATTTCACTCACTGTTAATATAGCCAGTGCCCCCAGCCCCCCTCTGCCAACTCTTCAGTGACCAGTGCCAATTTCTGACAGGGAAGGAAGGTGAGTTGCCTCCTCATCAACAGTGGAGGATCATCCTGCTGTGAGACAGCTTTCAAAACCCAGTTTGAATTTCCCATAAGCTGGCTCTGTTCACAGAAGGAGAACACATTAATCAATGAAGGCCAAATCTCTGCCTTCCATACCATGCCTCATAGTTTCCATAAAAGAGAGCACATTGGGCTCCATTTCTCTTCACTTCAATTTTGTCATCAGCAAGCTGAAGATAGTGATACTGACCTTGAAATGGGGCTGTCAGGATTAACTGACATGGGACATGCAATGCGGGAAAAGTGGAGGGGGTCAAACAGAAGGTGCTCCATAAATTGTAATTATTGTTTTATTTCTCTTTTATATGCTTTATTATTTTATTTTAATTTACCTTTGTCATTTCACTAACTTTCCTATTGGCAGCTCTTTCTCTACCAGAAACCCTTTTTCCTTTCTTTGTTTTTCATTTTTTGACACAGGATCTTGCTCTGTTCCCAGGCTGGAGGGCACTGGTGCAATCACAGCTTACCACAGCCTCAAATTCCCAGGCTCAAGGATCCTCCCACCTCCCATCTCAGCCTCTGGAGTAGCTGGGATCGCCAGCACATGCCAACATGCCCAGCTAATTTTAAAAAGTGTATTTTGTAGAGACAGGGTCTCACTATGTTCCCCAGGCTGGTCCAGAGGCCCCTTTTCTAATTCAAAGTCCCTATAACTTTCTGTTCTGTCAATGTGAAGGCATTGAACATGCTAAGAAATGTTTGCCATTGAAAGCATTCCCTGTGTGAGGGACCCCAGATACCACACCAGGGAGCTGACTCTTGTGAGATGAGGATTAAGGTGGAAAAATAGTCCAGTGTGGGCTGTGTGTGTATCTGTGTATGAGAGTGTGTATGTGTGTCCATGCCTGTCTAGAATGTGTTTGGGGTTGAGGTGGGATGAATCAGGGGCTTGGATTCTTAGAAGGGCTTAAAAATTTCTTGGAAGGAGAGACCACAGTAGTGAGGACCAGAGAATAATTGAGAAAGCAAGAGCTCCAGGGAGTGGGAAGAGTGATGTAGAGGGGTTAACAAATAGGAAGAGGACCTTCACTATCCCCAGGCCCCACTGTTGCCTCAGGCTAGTTTAGCAAGCCTGCTGAGCCTCGGGACAAACCTTGGGGTGAGCAACAGGGCCCTGAGAAAATCTCTGCAGCCTCTGGCTGCAGCATCACCTGGCTTCCTTCATTCCCAAGGCTTATGTTCTTGCCTTGTGGCTCATGTTTCCTCAGCTTTGGCATTACTGCTGGTCCCAGGCTCCTGTGGACCTCCTGCCGTCGTCTTCCAATGTGCTAACAATATTGTCTCTTCTCATATTTCTTGTTGATTGTGTGTCTCTGCAGGAGAGAAGAAAAGGTTTCCATAATCACTCACATATCCAGCCACAGTGCCTTGGATTGAAAGAGGTATTTTCTATGGAATTTGGTGAATTTGTTCTGCCAGGCTCTGACCTTCTGCCACTAAACTGAAAACTGGAAAGGGAGCTACCTCTCCTGAATGGTCACAATCCTCTGTGGGGCTTCCATAAATCTCATTCTGTTTACTACTGATCTCCTTTGCTCTGCTGCTCTTGGATTGCTGACTCTGAGGGTGTGAATACAACACAACTTCCCAACTAGAGCAATTCATTTAACCAAGAGAGAGCTGAGACTCTCAGTGGCTAGAAGAGTAAGTGGAAGACGGGACAGTCCAGGGTTAACTCTAAAATCAGTAGACCCACCAATAAAGGAGAGAACAACAGCCTCAGATTCTTATAAAGAGTGATCCTCTTAAACTGGAAGTGTGTTCTGGCATCTTTACTGTGTTCATAGGGAAGCCAAACAGTTTTTGTGTGTTTAAGAACTCTATTTAATTCTTGGACTTGAAATGCTTCTCCTTTATTTTTTTCCTTTTCAAAAAAAATCTTGATAGCTAAAGCAATGTTGAAAAAAGAATAAAATTAAAGATCCTTTGCTTACCAATGTCAAACTTTATTACAAGCTGTAATAATCAAAACAGAATGGCATAAAGACAGACACACAGACCAATAGAATAGAACATATGGCCCAAATATAAACCCTTGCATATGTGGTCAAATGATTTATGACAAGGGTACCAGGACTATTCAATGGGGAAAGGATGGTCTGAATTGGTCTTGTCATGTCTTGTCTTGGTCTTGTCATGGTCTTGTCATGTCTCCTCTCCTCCTCTCTCTTTTTTTTCAAGTAGTGTCTTGCTCTGTTGCCCAGGCTGGAATGTAGTGACATGATCATGGCTCACTGCAGCCTTGACCTCCTAGACTCAAGTGATCCTCCCCTCTCAGCCTCCTGAGTAGCTGAGACTACAGGGATGTACCACCACACATGGCTAATTTTTTTATTTTTATTTTTTTTTGAGACGAAGTCTCACTCTGTCACCCAGGCTGGAGTGCAATGGCACAATCTTGGCTGATTGCAACCTCCACCTCCCAGGTTCAAGTGATTCTCCTGCCTCAGCTCCTGAGTAGCTGGGACTACAGGTGTGCACCACCACACCCAGCTAATTTTTGTATTTTTAGTAGAGATGGGGTTTCACCTTATTGGCCAGCCTGGCTGGTCTAGGACTCCTGACATTGTGATCTGCCTGCCTCAGCCTCCCAAAGTACTGGTATTACAGGTGTGAGCCACTGTACCCAGCCAGGTCAGTCTTTTCAACAAGTGGTATTCAGAAAACTGGATGGTATTCAGAAAAACTTTTCCCATATGAAAAAGAATAAAGTTGAACCCTTATTTTACAGAATATGCAAAAAACTCAAAATAGACCAAAGATGTAAACATAAGAGCTAAAACTATAGAACTCTTACAAAAAAATAGAGAAAAAGCTTCATGACATTGAAAATGGCAATGATTTTTTGGGCATGACATCAAAAGCCCAGAAAACAAAAGAAAAAATAAGAAAAAAAGAAAAAATAAATTGGACTACATCAAAATTTTTAAAATTTCTGTGCATCAAAGGACACAATCAACAAAGTGAAAAGGCAACCTATGAAGTGGGAGAAAATGTATCTGATAAAGATATTCCAAATATTTGAAGAACTACAACTAAACAATAACAAAATAAATAACCTGATTTTAACACGGGCAAATGAATTGAATAGATGTTTCCTCAAAGAAGATATACAAATGACTAATAAGCATGTGGAAAGATGCCCAGCATCACTAATCTAAGGGAAATGCAAATCAAAACTACACTCGTCACTTCCATTAAAATGGCTATTATTAAAAACAAACAAACAAACAAACAAAAAACAAAATAACAAATGTCGGTAAGGATGTGGAGAAATTTGAACCTTTGCATGCACTGTTGGTGAGAATGTAAAATGGTGAAACCACTACGGAAAACACTATGATAGTTCCTCAAAAAATTAAAAATAAAATGTTCATATGATCCAGAAATTCCACTTCTGGGTATACATCCAGAAGAATTGAGAGTAGAGTCTCAGAGAGATATTTATACACTCGTGTTCATTGCAGTATTATTCATGATATTTCTAATGTGGGAACAACCCTCATGTAGGTCCAGCAGTTGAATGAACAAACCAAATGTGCTGTATACATACAATTTAAATATTATTCAAACTTAAAAAAGGACGGCAATTCTGAAATATGCTACAATATTGGTGAACCTTAAGGACATTATGCTAAGTGAAGTCAACCAGTCAGAAAAATTTTCTATAATTCCACTTGTGTGAGGTATCTAGGGTAGTCAAATTCACAGAAACAGAAAGTAAGATGATGATTGTCGGGGTGGAGGGTAATGGAAAATGGAGAGTCGTTGTTCAATAGGTATAGAATTTCCTTTTTTTAAGATGAAAAATCTCTGGAGATTGGTTGCTCAACCATGTGAATATACCTGAACTATATACTTAAAATGTTATGATGGTAAATTTTGTTATGTGGATTTTACTATAATTTAAAAATTTTTAAAAGCCAAATAGATATTTTGGTGACAGCAATGGTTGGATGTTGTTCTGCTTCAATTAGGCCCAGGTTTTAATCCTGGTCGTGTTATTAACATTAAGCAAGTGTGTGGCTTAATGTTGTTTGAGTGCCCAGTGCAGCCCTGTCCTAGATAATGGAGTCAGGAGGGTGGAGGACAGAAGAGAAAGAACAGATGAAAAAGGAACTTGAATTCTATAATATTCACAGACCAAATGAGGTCAGTAGCCTTTTAGTTATGAAGAAACATGACTACATTTTATTAGCCAGGAAGGACAAAGTCCAGAGTTTGAGTCCAGAGTCTCTTGAGTCCAGAGTTGTTTAGAGGACCCTGAGTGGATGTGTCAAGTGATGTAGCAGAGAAAAGCAGTATAGCTCAGGGCAAGGTCTTCACAGAGTGGCCCTTGAAACAGCAGCATCACCTGTGACTGTGATGTCCCCACACCTACACTTTGGTTAAGCCCATATCTCCTCATCTGTTAATGCAAGGTGTGCTTTTTCTCACAGGATTACTGTGAAGATTAAATGAGATATTATTTGTGAAGTACCTAGCACAAGGTCTAGTACATAGGAAGGCACTCGATAAATGTTGGTTCCTTTAATTACACATTCATGAGCACACATTGGTGGGGGCCAGCTGGATAGCAAAGGAAATGAGGTTTATGTGGAAGATCTCTTGTAAAGAAGCAGCATATATGTGCCTTACAGTCTCTCCCTCTTTGTTTAAGATGATGGTATGAAGTTCACCCCAGATTTCATAGTCCAGCAATGTTTTGAAGCTGTTTCTGGTTGCTTACATGGGACCCTCCTGATTGATGTGGCTCCTGATCTGTACTGAGAAGGAGGCATCCATTCTTCCACATAGAGTTTTCTCAGAAAGTAGCTATATGCTGATTTTCCACCAGAGATGGGGACTAGGGGAGGCAAGATTATTTATATGTATGGCCAGCATACTGCTATTTCTTGCCACATCTGCTATTTTTCAATTCATCTCAGAAGTTTTCATTGCACTGTGCCTTTTGTTGGAAAATTGGTGGTTTCGCAGAAGAGCTAAGTTTCTCTTCTAAAGCTTTATGCTGCAACCTCAGGATACTTGAGAGGCAGATGTGGGTTAGGGTTTTCTGTCTTTCAACCTTAACGTTAAGACATTTGAGAGGAAACCTTGAAATTTAGAGAATGTATCTGACCTATTCCCACAGCTGCTTCATCTATGCTGAGTTGGGTGTCAAATTAAACAATGCTTTGTCTATTGCAGAAGTGTCAGCCAAAGCTGTCCTTGAGTGCCCAGTGTAGCCTTGTCCTAGATAACAGAGTCCGGAGGTTGGAGGAGAGATGAGGAAAAGCAGATGAAAAAGGTACCTGAATTCTATAATATATGGACCAAATGAAGTCAATAGCCTTTTAGCTATGTAGAAAGATGATTATATTTTATTAGCCAGGAAAGTATCATATTTCCAGTATCACTGCACTAATAGGAAAGGTATGGTTTCAAAAGCATTCCTAACTCTTTCTTTCTCTAAATCTTTTTTCACTTCATTACCTAAATGAAGTGAAAATTCATTTTAGTGCCTGAAATAAGTTCTACCATTTTATTTTGTTCTCATTTAGGTTAATTAATAGGTAGCAAATTAATGGGTTATCTAAAACCTTTGCCTGGATGAGTTTATCAACCCTATCCCTGAGTCCAGAGTTGGTTAGAGGTCCCTGAAGGGTCTGTCAAGTGATGCAACAGAGAAAAGCAGTATAGCCCAGTGAAAGGTCTTTACAGAGTGACCCTTGAATCAGTGGTGTCACCTGTGACTGCCATGTTCATGTCCTGCCCACACCTACGGAATCAGAATCTCTGGGGGTGAACCCAGAAATCTGTGTTTCAAGAAGCCCTCTGAGTGATTCTGATGCACTGCCGATATCAGAAACACGCTTTTACTATCCACAATCCACGATCCGTGTATATTGAGCACTTACTCTCTATCTAGCTAGACTCATATTTTGTCTGCTAATTACAACAATCCTTTGAGGCTGATGTTCCTCTTGACAATTTGCAGCTGAGAAAATTGAAGATCAAAGCAATTAAATAATTTTTTTTCCAACAGATTCATTATATTTTGTTTCTTGGAAACAAGAAGACTGGCTATATATCCTTCCTGCCAAGAGGTGGAAGGACAGCCTGGCACTGCACCAGTGGTTTGAGGTTTTCTCCCAGGACCAAATAGACACAATGAATGAGGTCCTATTAGCTATGCCTCTCATGATACCTGTTTCCAAAAAATGTCACCTATTTTTCTTAAGGTCTTAACATATAAAAGTATAAGCATACTGTCTGCTGGATCCTTGTACTGACTGACAGCACGTGATTAAGAGAGAATTCAGTTAACTAATGCTCAGGCTGCACTCAGCATACTGCATTCATATTCTGGACACATTAAATTTTTCCCTATAATTCTCTCTCCTCCTAATTTTTATTTTTCTGCATTTTCAGGCTATTTTTTCTTTCTAAAATGTCCTACCAATTCCCACATGTATAAGTTATGATTCACTTTTTTTTCAAGCCCAGTTCTATGTCCTTTAGATTTTTCTTAAATGCTCACTTTGGAAAGTTCAACATTCCCTCTGCAATACCCATGACCCTTTATCTTCACAATTCAATAAACCTCATAATACCCTCAGAGAGGGCACATTGGACATCACAGGCAATCCCAATAACTTGTTGAACGTAGGAACAAATACAATATTGAAAAAATTATAAGCATTCTTGAAAGATCAGTTTCTCTTTTTGCTGTTACCATATACAATGTGATCACTATGTAGACATTCTATTTTATGTTTTTTCCAGGTACATTCAAAGACTCTAATAGAGAAAATATTCTCCTCTCTAATATTTTATAGGTTTTTATTTATTTTACTCTTCATGGTCAAGATCCTCATAAGAATAGTCTACAAATGCAAATGGAAAGTAGGTTCCATTTTGTGTGCCAGCTTATACTCCTATAGGGTGGGCTGTGAGTCCTTTGCCATTTAACTAAACTGGAAAGCCTTCTGTGATGTGCAGTGGTGCCTGCCATGGACAGTGAGCCACATGCAGTCATTCACAGCCCTGATGGACAGTGAGCACAAGCAGCCATTCACAGCCCTGTGTTCACTGATTCTCCTATGCAGTTGCCTTCACTTAAAAAAAAAATACTGTCTTTATCTTTCTTTTAACTAGTCATCATTATTAATATACTCATACCTCTCTCAGTGGGCTTTTGCTAGGTTCCTGCTGTGTGCCAGAGTTTCCTTCGTGCTGGATTAGGGAAATCAAGGAAGAAAAAGCTCCATGAGTAAGGGCAAGAGGTGAAATGGCTCAAAGAGCTTTAATTGCCTGTTGTGCGTTTGCCTGGAAATACCTGCTCCTCCAGCCTCAGAAGCCTTCCTGCTGCCTGCAGGTGGCACTGACCACCTGCCTGATGCCACTTACGTGCTTTCCAAGGCCCAGATCTGGTGCCACAGGATTGCCTTTGTTTACTCCCTGGCCTCTCTCCCACCCCCAGGCAGCCATCAACTCCAAGATGGCATCTGTCTCCTGGGTCTTGCTGTGCTGGAGATTGGACACTCAGACATTTCTGAATAGCTGGATGGCCTGATGGATAAATGAGTGAGGATATAAATATAATAAATTTTGGTCCAATAAAGGACAATATATCAAGTTATACAATTCTAACTTTATCTGTCAGTTCACTTGAAAATAATGGAGCTGAAGAATGGTGAGGGGAGGGAAATGAGTGATTCCTATTTATTAGGGATTTATTAATCATCTCACTTCAATGACTGACATTCAAAGGTCATCACAGGAAAGTGGGAGGCTGGGAAAGCTGTTTCTGCCAACTTTTTATTCCACGTGAGGATGGCCCATTACATACACGTATCCTTAGGACATGGCCTTCCTCTAGGAGCGGGAGGGCAATGGATGCTCTTGGGGCAGGACTTGACTTCAAGGAGTAAGCTGAACCTCAATGATGGTCCCTGGCCCTCTGCGCTGGGAGAGGGAGTTTTAACATATTACGAGAGAGCAATGGGTGCAGGGAGTGAGTCATTTCCTCCTTCTGGCTCTCTGTAGGGTTGGCCTGTGAGGCTCTGATTTGGAACGAATTTGGAGTGACCCCTGATGTGCTCTTGCCCCCCCCCACCAAGTAGCCTCAAAAAATATCTTTGTGCCTAACCGGATGTGAGTTAAACTAAAAAATGACTCTGCTAGCCAATAACGTAGGTCATCAAGCTCAGGGGCGGGTGTGCAGCTGGTGAATGATGTTTGTGTTGTCTCACTTACCAAAAGTGCCTCTTGGGGAGGGGAGAAATGTCAAGGAGGACATCCCAGGAAGAGGGGCAAGTGTAGCCCTGGGCCAAAGTTTCTTAGAACAGCTACTGAATGAGGTTGCGTCACTCCAATTACTGCAATAGTGGGTCCCCTGGGAAACTGGAAACCTTACAGGAGAATTGAACACTCACACACACTCACGAATACCCCTTAGTGGGTGCATTTTGTGTCAGGATTCCTGTCTGTCAGCACCTGACAAGTGCTGAACTTGAAGATTAGCAGGGTCACCATGGCTGCGAAGGTGTGTGTGTGTGTGTGTGTGTGTGTGTGTGTGTGTGTGTGTTTGTAAGCGGGGGTAGATGAAAAAACCACCTGCCCTCAAACACATATTCATAGTGACAACAGGCTTCGGTGACAATGCACAGGCTTTGTAATCAGCTGAGCATATCCCTGGGATAGGCATTGGGAGTATACTGGGAAGGAAAAGCCAGAGGAAGAGAGACAGCCAGCTCCATTTTGCTAAAAGAGAGATTAAATTTCAACCCCTGGAGGAAAACAAAAAGCAAAATTGAAAAATGAAAAAATACTAAATACAGGGTTTATTTTCCATGCTTTTTTTATTGTTTAAAATGTGTACCTGTGTTTTGAACAGTTGCAGAATGACAGATGCACGTGCTTCGACCCCAGTCCTCCTGGAGGCTGCTGGCGCAGCTGGGCATCTCTCTGACCTTTCTTTCTGGACAGCATGGTGATGGGGAGAGGGAAGCTTCACCCTCTACAATCTGTCTGATCCAGCACAGCTGCATTTTCTCATTCTTGAGAACCGGACGAGTTTCCTGAGCCCTGGGTTGATATACTGTACCATCTTTGGTGCAGCTGTAATTTTAACAAGGGGAACCGACTTGAACCTCTCTAATCCTTACTCCAGACACCTCACACTCCTGAGACTAGTGTGGATGTGTGCATGTGTTTTTAAGGGTTTTTCAGCTGTGCTTCTGAGAAAGTGGCTCAGTCCAAAGTTTAAAAAAGAAAGGGAAAAAAGTGGGGAGGGGCTTAGTGGCACATCTGTCTGATTCTGACCACAAGATATTTCAGTAGCTTTTGTATTTACAATAGCAAAAATAATGTTATTATTCTCTGCCACCTACTGATGTCTTTCCATTTCAATTGTCTCTTCTGGGGTAACAATGATGGACACTATGTCTCCTTCTTTGCTTTGAACTGTGGAAGAATAATACAGAATTAAATGTATGAGAGGTGTTGGGGGAAAGGCTTGGAAATCAATGCAACTAGTCTCAGAATTGTGCAACCAACTTCTGGTTTTTCTTTTTTCTCAAGACTTATATTTTGGGAGGGAGCTGTTTTATGAATGGATATAGGCTTGACACACAAAACGCGTGGGATTTGCCTGAGGGCCTCATCTGGGTCCACTGTGACATCTGGCTCTTATGAATCTGGCATATTGTGATTCACGGAGACACAAATAGTAATCCTTGATAGTGACCACTTGTGACTGCCGAAAAACCATGTCAAATGTCAGGAAACTGCTGTGGCTGCTGGGCTGAGTTGCTCTGGCCCCTGCTGCCCTGATGCTGTAGAAGGCTCTGAGCTGCTGGGAAGCATTATGGAGCTCTGAGCCTTCTCATACCACTAGGACCTCAAGCAGCCTGGCACTGAGGAATTTGTAGCCGTGAGGGCTCCCTGAGTGCTCCTTTTAGAAAAGCCTGGTTGAGAGCATATGGCTGTGATGGCCGATGGTCTGGGTTTGAACCCTGGTTCAGCCATACCCTTGGCTGAGAATGTGGCAAGTTGTTTAACTTCTCTGAGTCTGTTTCCTCATCTGTTAAAAAAAAAGTGAAACAATTAAAACAACTGATGTTTATTGATACTTTCTGTGGGTCAGGCATTGTTCTAAGCAAGGTACTAGAATTATTTCAACTAAGATTTTAAAAGTATGATGTGCTTGGTATATTTGCCAATGAAGAAATTAACACGCAGCCACACTGGTAGTAGGTGTTGAAGCCAGAATTCCTTGAGCCTTTTCGAGACTCTAGGGAAGTAGTTTCCAACCAGGGACAGTTTTGCACCCTAGGGGACATTTGGTAATGTCTGGAGACATTTTTAGTTACCACTACTAGGGGCAGGAGAAGAGTGATACTGGTATTTCTGGGGCTGAGGGCAGGGATGTTGCTTAATATCCTACAGTGTACAGGACAGTCCCTACAGCCAAGAATTATCCAACCCCAAATGCCAACATAACATGTGTTAACCCATTTAATTCTCAAAATAGCCAGAGAAGAGAAGTGCTGTTTTTATTCCTATTTTAGATATGGGGAAACTGAGGTGCAGAGTTGCTAAGCAAGTTTCTGCCAGCACAAAGACAGCAGGTGGCATAGCTAGGAAGAAAATCAAGGCAGTGCAGTACCAGAGGCCACACCCCCCACCACTGTGAGGAGCTACCTCTACTTAGAAGGGGACAGAGGTCATTTAGGCAAGGTGGGCAAAGAATCCCAACTGCAGCAAGTCAAGATCAAGAGATAGCATTAATAACATAAACACACACTTAAGCCACCTATACTGTTTATAAGCTTTTTTGTATTCCTCACTGAGGGCAGAAATTGATGAGTGAGTGGGCACACATAATCATGGATGAGGGAACTATACTTGATGTGGTTTCAGATGTAAGGGGAACCAGCCAGAAGCCATCACCCTGACCAGGGTATGGAGAGGGCATTTGGGCTCACAGAAGTCTGAAGTGTTGGTCAATATCTGTGAATGGCATCTAACCCTAGCCAGGTATTCCCAAACACACACCTTCCATGACGTGTTTTCTGAGTGTCTGCTGTGGGCCCCCAGGAGGATATTGAGGCAGAGGCACCACAACTGCTAAAGAAAGAACTTACCCACCACATAGCCCTTCAATCCAAAGGGGAGCCTGTTCAGAGAGATGTTTTCCAAGACAGCGTTGTTCTAGAATTCGGCCATACGTTAGAACTTTCATCTACAGTTTTAAGGATTCAAGAATTGGACACACTGTTGGGACTGAGCTTGGAAGAGAAACTGAGAGTTGAACCAATATCCCTCATAAGTCCTTTGCACACAGATGAGGACTGGAGTTCTGACCATCACTTCCAATTGATGGCCTACTCAATGCTAAAGAAGAGATGCTCAACCATTCAATGACATGGTCTGTCACCTGAAGAGGCTGGTGTCAGTTAACTACCAACCTGCTACCCAATGGCCAGGGAAGTTGGTGAGGGCAATTTATAAATGCATTGACTTTGTTAGGACCACCATGATGACACATTCATTCATGTGTATTAATCCTTCCTTTGCATGTTGAAATCCAAGTCCTTTCACATTTTGGAGGCACATATGTCAGGTCCTGTGCATTGCTCCTGAGAGAAGAATGAAACCAGAGGCTACAGCGATGCATTTCCTAGGAATGCATGTAGATTTGCCGTGATACCACATCCAATGCTTTTCTGATCCCCTTTGTAACTAAAGGCTGTGCCATTGCAGAACAAATACCAGGATTAGTGTGGCGATCTGTATGACTGCACCCACTGCCACTTCTGCCTGACAGCTCTTTACCCACTCCCAAAGCCTCTGCGGCTGTCTTCCTCCCCAAACATGTCACTGTGACTTTCTGGGAAAGGTCACCTTTGGCTCGATCAAGTGCACAAGTTCAATCCTGACACCTGAACTATCTGACACCATTGCCCACTCACACCTAAAGCCCTCTCTGTCCTTGGTGTACATGGCTTTGCCTGCCTCTCTGGCAGTTCACTGTTTTGTCTAGCAGTGACCTCTCCTCTCTGCTCCAGACTCTTCTACATCTGCAACTGCTGCCTGGATATAGACGCCTAGAATTCACAGAGTCAAATCACACTTAATTTGTCCCAAACTTAATTTATTCTGTTTCTACCCCATCCTGATCCTCTCAGTGAATTCTATATCTCAGTGGACACCAGGAAGTGAACTGAGGCCATAAACTCCCTATTTCCCCAAATCCAGGGAGCCAGCAAGTCTTGCAAACTGATTTTTGAATATGTCTTGACTCTCTTCCCACAATCATTGTCTCGATCAGGCCATTAGCATCTCACTCTTACATGATGGCAGTAGTACCTTTTCTGGCAATTCTTGCCTCTTGTCCTGCTCTCTTTTGAAACCATTCTCACTGTGTGGTCCTGACGTGTAGTCACATTAGGGCTACATGTGGTCTTTAGGTCAAAAAATGTTTTGGTCAAGATCCAAAAAAAATGTTAAATAATTAAAGCAAAGCATGGCCACCATGTAGAATCTGTATGCCGGCTTACTTTGTGAGTGTGAGTAGGTAAGCGTGCATATAGGCACATATTAGATGCACATATGCCCCTCCTCAACTATGCAGGAGTTTTTTAGAAGCATGTATTGTTTTTTTCTTGGAGGGGAGGATACGCTATAGTAGAAATTGAGGAAATCGGACAGGCAGTTACATGGAAATTAAATTAAAATTAAATTATATTAAATTAAAATGTAAGCTCCTTTAAGACAGCTGCTCATGATCTCTTGTTATGCCTCACAACACTTAGCAAAGTACCTTGCTTAATATGATTGGGTTCAGACCCAGAAAAGAGGCAACTTGCATTAATCAAAAGCAGATGAAGGCAGTTGAGCCTCTGCAGATTAAAATATGCCAGTCTTTGACGAGAAAATGGAATGGATTTCAGAAGCAAAATATTTGTGTGTGATGAGTTGGAGTTTGGGAGGTTTTTATTTTTGGGCTTTTTTGTTTTTTTTTTAATGGAAAAAAAGAAGCCTAAAGAAGCCAAAAAGACGCTAATGGATGAAATGCTTTGCACATATGGGATGGAAAATCGTGCTCGGCTAAGTCAAAAAGCAGCTCCTGAAGAACGTAACGTGGCTGCGGCTTCACAGGTGCCTGACCCGCCGCCCCGAGACGCCGCTGCTCTGTGTGTCTGGCCCTGCTCCTCCACTCCCGCCTGCAAAGGGAGAAGATTGGATTCAGTGAGGCAGAAACTTCTAGAACCGCTTGGAACTGCTGCTTGTGCCAAAGAAGATCCCCTCCTTCTCACCCTTTTATCCACACACAGGAGCATTAAAGAACTAAACAGCTCTCATCTCAACTTCCTCCCAACCTCACTCTTGGCTCGTCATCCTCTGAGGAGCAGCTGTTTTTCAGCTGATGTTTAAGCTCACACACTCTAAGTTAAATTACTCCATTTCTTAAAAAAAAAAAAAAAAAGGGAACTCCTTTTTCCCAGTTTGTTTTAATTCCCCCTAAATATCATTCCTACAGGGGTGCCTCACTTTACACATTTTTAACTCTCCTCCAGAACATATGGTTTATACACAGCAGTATAAATCCAGTATTTGCAAATTGAATCAGGATTGAAATTCACCAAGAAAGGATGCCATTTAAAGAAACCATGTGGGGAATTCTTTTTTCCTCTTTTACATTTCTTTTCTTTCTTTTTTTCCCCTTGAAGCCAAGAGTCCTTTGATAATGCATATGATTGATTCTTTTCACTCTTTCTTTGAAAGACTCCACTCCATTTCCACAAGCTTAGTAGATTTTGATTGATGTACATTGGAATTTCTCAACATAAGACAAGCACTTGTTTCCAGGCAAGCAGTTGCTCATAGGCAGTGGAAGTAGATTTGTGTGTCTCTCCTCATTTTCCCAGCTTGTTCTTACCCTTTAAAGAATGGTAACTATGCAGGAACATAATATTTAATACAAGTAGTAGAGTTCATATGTCCAAAAGAATGCCATCCCCTGCAAGTCATCACGTTGGGACAACCTAGAAGTCTGGCACTGTACTTTTGGTGTTTTTTGTTCCAACTTGGGAAGGATCCTAGGAGGACTGTGTAGTGAGCCTGTAGACACAGCATGCCAGGCCCGGGGACAGCTGTGGTCCTGTTGTGTGCTCAGAGCCTGGTCATCAGGAAAGTTGGTCTTCAGCATTCCCAGCCTCCTATTCATTGGCCCTGAACTTCTCCATGGAAATCTGCTTCCCTCACCCCCTTGTCTCTACTTTTTCTTCCTCCTCGTAGGATCCGTAGCTAACTTTAAATAGCACCACTTGTAAGCCAGGCACAGTTCCCACCACTTACGTATATCAACTCATCTCATCCACACAATAACTCCTTACGGTAGGTGCGTAGTCATCATCTCCATTTGGCACAACAGGAGGCTCAGGCTCAGAGAGGTGCAGGCCACACAATGGCAGGGCTTGGACTGAGAGGTTTAATCATGACCTCACTGGGTTTCTGGCCTGGGCTTGGGAAGGAGCCGTACCTGACTTCACACCTGATGGTGAGCCACGTCAGTGTGTCAGTGTCCTTCCACATTCTTCTGCAATAGTGACAGCTCGTGTTTATTTCACAGGTAGCAGATATGAAGCCTTTTGCTAAGTGATTTGCTGTTTTATTTATCCTTACAGCACTCCTTATATCTTCTCAACTATCCCTACTTATAAGTTAAGAAGCTGGATTATATAACTCATGCAAGGCAACAGAACTATCTAGCTGGTGGTAAGGGGGTTCACAAACGTTCTCTACCACCATAGGTATAGGTAACCTGAACATAAAGAGTAAATTGGGGACTAGGTGTGGTGGCTCACGCCTGTAATCCCAACACTTTGGGAGGCCAAGGCAGGCAGTTCACTTGTGGTCAGGAGTTTGAGACCAGCCTGGCTGACATGGTAAAACCCCGTCTCTACTAAAATTACAAAATTAGCTGGGCATGGTGTTGCACATCTGTAATCCCAACTACTCCAGAGGCAGAGACAGGAGAATCACTTCAACCCAGTAGGCAGCGGTTGCAGTGAGCCGAGATTGCGCCATTGCACTCCAGCCTGGGTGACATAGACTCCATCTAAAAGAAAAAAAAAGAGTAAATTGGCCCTCCATAAAAGAAATATAGTGGGATGGATAAAAGATATTTAGGAACAGGGTTAGAAGTATAACCTTGCAAATCTGACCCTTCTTACTGCATCCACTCTCGTTTCCACAACTCATATATACACATATAAGCACACACTTATTCCCATCCATGTACAGGCACACACATGCATGCTCCCATGTACACACTCCCATGCCTATGCACACACACCAGAAAGAAGCTGGTTCATAAAACGGAAGTTCTCATCACAAAGAAATGATAAATGCATGAGCTGATGGATAAGCTAGATATACTGATAGGGTCATTATGAACATATGGTTGTGTCAGGACATCAAATTGTACCTCTTAAACATGTACAATTGCAATGAGTCAACAACAAAAAAAAAGGCAGTACTCTTTAGTAAGTTAGAACAAGCTGAATAAAACCCCATGCCTGCTGGGACCTTCTTCCTTCAGGAGGCAGGTGTCCTGCTGACTCTCTTGTCAGGACGCTACTTCGAGCCTCCAAACAGGCTGCTCTTAGAATATTTTTGGTATTTGATTTGTTTGGTTTATTTCCTTACTGAGGAACTTACCAAGGCTTCCCATTTTTATAAGAACACATCCTAACTTTTTAGTTTATCAGTGGAGTCTTTGTCACTCAGTTCCAAACTTAACTTCCCTGCTTGCTCTATGATCCTTTGGCCACCATGCACCCTACACTTCTGTTTCCCTGGATGACTTAATTAACATCGAATGTGCCAAGAACTTGTATTCCTTCAACACTTTGTCCTGGCTGTTCCTTTGCCTTTCGTATCTTCTCAGACTACTGAGCTCCTGTTCATTGATCGAGACTTGGCTGATGTGTGTTTCCTCTATGAAGCCTCCCAGTGGTTTGTCCAGATATTATTACATCGAAATTCTTCCAGGTAGTGGGGCAGCACAACAGTAACACCTGTATTCCACTTGTGTGTTCAGGGCCTGCTGTCAACACTTCATACCTATTAGCTCTTTCAGTCATCTCCACAAGTCCATCTTCATTTTATCCTTGAGGAAGCTGAGGCACAGACAGGTCACGGAACTTCCTCAAGACCATGCACATGGCAAGTAGCAGAGCCAAGAGCTGAAGCCAGGCAGACTGAGTTTTCTTCATCTTCTTTTTTTAAGTGCTTACCCCAGCATGAAGTCTGGGGTGGGCAGGAAGTATTCTGTGTTGAGCCTTGCATCTGCTAACCCCTCATACTGGGTGCTTCGATGCATGCTTGTGACTGAAGGAAGATGTGCTGATGTTTCGAACAAACTTGTTCTATAATGGAAGGAAGGTTTTGAGATGAGGCAGATCATTCCAGTTCCTGCTGCCTCAGGATGGTGGAGAAAATCCAGAGAGGGAGACATGTTCTCCACAATGACTTGTATCTGACGTTTACCTTAAATCAAAGAATGCTGATGGAAGGAATTATGAGGACTCTCGATCAACACCTATCTAAGAGCCAGCCTGAGCTTAGATGGAGTGTCTCCAAGCCTCATTGCTCAAGTTCAATGTGGACTTCACTCTCAAAATCCAGCAGGAATCAGGTTTGTTGTCAGTTTTCCCACACACATGAGGTCCACTTTGGCATTTCCAGGTGACCTGGGTCATAGCATAGCCTCCAAGCTTCACCTACCTGGGTCTTCTTGGGAGGTTTTAACCTGGGCTGTGCTGCATAGGTGTGCATTGTGTGAGATTGAGGTGGTGGTGGGCGTGAAAGGGAGCTCATCAGTCTTCATTTCACAGCATAGAAATAATCAAGCCTGGATATTAATTTTGTGGTAATTGCTCCCCACTTCGTGTTTACAGAGAGAGAGAAACAGCTGGGGCGGTTGACATCTGAAACAGGAGCCGCTGATCATTACTTGCGCAGCAGATGGGCTTGAGTTATGAATAAGCAGCAAATGTGAAAAAGAGATTCGCAGGGGTGAGCCAGGCTTGCTTCGTGCGAAACCAGTTAACCCTTCTTTGCTGTTTGCCATGGTTGCTGCAGGTTCAAGGTTTGGATTACTGGGCTGCTGCTTTTTATGGTTAGAAACCTGGTACCACCAGATGTGACAGGGAATGGAGTAAAACTGGACTGAAAAAATGCATGAGAAAAGCCTGTGCACGCTTGATAAGTAAGCATGAGATCCAAACACAACACAGACCCTGCTATGAATGAATGGTGATGCAGCCCCTCTGCCTGGATTTACTCTCCTAGCGGACGCATAAATCAACACCTCCAAAGTGGGTCGGCCTCAGGAGGCATAGGGATTCCATCTGATGAGGATCCTGGACAGGATGTGATTTGAAAGGTGTCAGAAAGTTCCTATTTTCCACCAATACCTGCTTGACTAACTTCTCACCAATGTCTGCAATTTTATATTTAGGAGAGCGTTCCTTCATGTTGCATAACTGAACAAAGCTCATTAAGATGCAATGTCCTTGAGAGGGGTGACATGTTGAGACTTATGAGTTTGTCAGATCCTTTCCAAACTTCATCTTTCCAAGCTCTCAGAGAGCAGCTTCCTGTAGAGTTGGACAAATGACTGGGGAGAGGTTAAGCTGAAGAGGGGCCCTGAGCATAGTGACTGCCTTGAACATCTGGATTAACCTGGCTCTGCCACTTACTAGCCATGTAACCTTGAGCCAAGGGCCAAGCCTTGACCTTGAGGCACATAACCTAAGCTTCGAGATCCTCATTTTTAAAAAGTCAAAATAACAACAGGTACAGTGACTAGGTCATAGAAGGTAGTACGTATCAGACATGGCAAAGATTATGGGAACACCTTGACAGCTATGAAGCAATATACAACCATAAAATAGTAATTGTGGCATGATGGTGCTTTGAAGGGTGGTGTAGGTCACAGCAGTTCTTGCAGTAGGAGGCTTGGTACTTTTCAGAAACTACATAATATATGGGTTGGGGGGATGCAGAAGTGCTTGGAGTCTCTGTGGCTCAAGCAACCAAAGCCTTTGCCATAGGAGGCAAATGTGGCTAACCAGGAGTCACTCCTGAGTTGCAGTAACAGAAGTGACTTCTACCAGCATTGCACAGAGAGGGGCATGGAATTTATATTTCTGCTAAATATTGAGGGATATTCTGACCTAACCCAAGAGGCAGAATTAGGTTCTTTCATAATTGTAGAAGGCAGAGAATACAAATCAGGAATATCAGAGATAACCTGAAACCCAACAAAAAGAGGAAGAACTAGGGGAAAAATGGGAGAGAGCACCCAGGGCCCCAAGTGGAACTGGCAATCAGTATCTCCAGATGGGACTGGCAGGAAGCACAGCCTCATCGGCAATTCCTGATAAAGACAGTTCTTAAAATTAACTTTGAACCACTTTATCAGCAGGAGAGATGAGGGAAAGCCCTACTATAAGAAAATGAGGACACGGGGCAGATCTACTCGTGTTACGAACACCCGTAGAGCTGGAGGAACATGAGTTGAACTTGACAGATAGCAAAACACTAGCCCATTCCCAGTCTATGAGTTCCCAACAACTCCTGAAAGTGGAAGAACTGCAAATGTATACTAAAAGCACTTTAAAAAATTTGCTTATTTATGGTGTGTGTTAATTTGCATTGACTTGTATTTTAAAATATGGTTCTCTTTAACAAATCCTCTTCTTTTATCTTCCTAAGGTCTCCAGTTAAGGAACACTTACGAGATATGTTTACGGGTAGACATATTAACCTTGTGAGTTGAATTAACCATTGTATATAAGATGTTGATGTCTAGTGTGGTCAGGAGCTCATGTAATAGATTATTGTTTCAGCTGGGCTGGCAATTTGGTTTGCCCCACAACATACAAGCTTACAAACTGTATTTCTGCCAATTTTAGCTCCAAAGCTCATCATTTTCACCTCAAAGCATCATTTGTTGGCATTTTCCTTAAAATGTCACTGATAATATTTGGCTATGTCCCACCCAAATTTCACATGTTGAGGGAGGGACCCGGTAGGAGGTAATTGAGTAATGGGAGCGGTTATCTCCATACGTCTGTTCTGATGATAGTGAATGAGTTCTCACGATATCTGATGGTTTTACAAGAGCTTTTCCCCCACTACTTTGCTCTGCACTTCTCCTTCCTGCTGCCATGTGAAGAAGGACCTGTTTGTTCTCCCTTCTGCTGTGATTGTTAGTTTCCTGAGGCCTCTCCAGCCCTGTGGAACTGTGAGTCAATTAAACCTCTTTCCTTTATAAATTACCCAGTCTCAGGTATTTCTTCATAGCAGCATGAGAAGAGACTAATACAGTCACTTATGTTGACTCCTGGTGTGGTATATATGTATGTATGTATTGTGTATACACACACACATATGCATACACACACATACACACACACACATATAATGTCATCTCTCACTGCTCTGGGAATAACAACTATTGCTCCTGGGTTGGGCTTTATTTTGGATATCTTTCTAAAATCCTGACTGACAGGGATGTCAGACTTGGCTGCTGAGTTCTCCACATTACAAAGCTGAAGTTCTCCCTTAATTTACTTTGCCTTCTCTGTTCCTTTTGTTATGATTTTTTCTTGTTCTTTTCCTTATCATAGCACATGCTTTAGTGGTTTCTCTTGTGCCTGTCAGTTTAGGGCTCCAGCCCTTTCCCAAAGGCACCACCTTTAGTTTTTAGGGTCATCAGGGGGTTTCCAAGCGACCTCACAGTGACTCTTTAAGCTTCAATCACCCGGTATTCTTCCTCTGTTGCTTGGCCTGTCAGTGTCACCTCTATCACCACCTCTCACACTTTACAGGACCCGCATTCACTCTTGAGGAGCTGGCACCCAGGTGTACTAGAGCTTAGCTCTTTGGTGAGTCCTCCATGTGCCATAGCTGCTCAGGGTCCTTTACAGGAATTAGAAACATTGTTCTCGTCGTGCTTTTGATTAATGCTAAGATAGAGGAGGAACAAAGCTAAACTTTGGTGCCTCAAATTGCTTAGAGAATTTAGCAGATCCCACTGCCATCCCTGCCTCTCCAGAGCTGGGCAACACATGATGCTCTGAATGCTGCCACATCCACGGTCCCCATCTGAGGCCAGGAGCCACAGCAGTCCTTCAGGCACAAATCAAAATGGGTCACACCATGGGATCCCACCAGCTAGTCTCACCTGTGGACCAAGGATGGGCATCGGGGCCAAAGACAGTTCTCTGTATAGAGCTCAGCCAATGGGCAGATTGGGAGAAAGCTCTCACCAACAGGTCACTGCTAGATAGGGACTAACTTAACCAGGAAACCATTCCTTGTGGAGTCTGAACCCAGAATACACAGTCACTAGATTACGTGATCACAGAGACAGGGAGGAGGCACAGCAGCAATATGGCAGGGCCCCGGGGAATAGAAAATCACAGGCTCTTGACCTGGGGAAAATGAAGCGTTTCAGTCAGCAAGGTCTGGGTTTTGCCATAGATGGCATTTAATCCAGGTAAGGAATGATCCCTTCATTTTGTCCCTTTTTAAGCAGCAGCCCTCAAATACGGTGGCCAGCCTATATCTGTTCCTTGCAACCTGAAAGATTCAAATGGCTTGGCTCTTGTCCCCTCCCCCACTCTCCTGCTGGAGCAAGGCAGGATTAGTACGTTGCCAACTGGGCTGCTCCTGGAAGAGAGAGCTGCTTTTTTCTCTTAATCCTTTTGATACCAGCAATTAGAGTTCAGAGGAAAACAACAGCCTCAAACATAACTAACGCAGCTCTAGTCCCAGCCAAGGCGCTGTCCCTACCCTCTCTATGTGGCAAAACTCCCCACTGGAGGAACCAAGGAACCAGGAACTTTGGGCTTAGGTAATGACTGCAGAATTGGGCCCAAGTTGAGTCAGCCACAGCCCTTGGCATATCCCCAAGTGAAAGAAACAGCAGGTTGAGGGTTACTTAAGATATGAACTCTTTAAACCCTCTCCCTTTGGGAATGCTGACAAGCCAGCCAAAGTGCCTCCCTCCCTTTGTCCCTCATCTCAGCAAATGACAAAGTGCAGGTTGTTGCCTCCAGGTGAGCACAGCTCTGAGGAAACAAGGAAAGCAAACAAATACTGCTGTGTGGTTGAGTGGTTCCCAGGCTCCATTTCAAAGCAGTCCCTTATGGCTTTGTTTGCTCCTGTTTTTCCCAGCATAGGTGTTTGATATCACACAGACCCATTCTGAAATTTCCAAGAAGAGGAGTATTTAGTTTACAGTGGGTAGCTGAGAGTATCCTAGTTTGAAAAAGGGAATAAGTTACCTGTCCACCAGGTATATTTAAAAGCCCCTGATTGTGCTGGTATCAAGGTGCGGATGGGACATGAGAAAGTTCAAATCAGGTATCTGAGAAAAGCACCTATTGCAATGGCTTTTCTGAGACAGTGCGCTGGCATTATTCATCCTTGGTTCAAGGTCAACATTCTCACTGGGATCTCACTCCCGGTTCCCAGCTTCAGGTGTGGCAGGAGAAGTTTAGGACATCAGGTGATTGTTTACACAGGTAGGCTTAGAAAAGACAAAATGCTTGGGAGAAAATAGAAAGTGTGAGATTCCTATAACACCCCATGTATCATCAGCAATGTCCTGAAACTCTCACAACTATTCCCCACTTTTTCTCTGACACAGGCATGGCTAAATTCTTAGGAGAATTTAAATTCTGCTTCTCTTTAGCCTAGACAGGAACCAAAATGAGCAAGTCTCACTCAGCCATCACCAAGGAACTGAGAAAATGTGTCTTCAGCCATGAGGAGGAAAATTCAAGAGTTCCGAACATATACAAATACATGCAAAAGGACAGAGATGAAAGGAAGGTAGCCGTCAGAGAGGGATACAGGGGGAGAGGGAGCCGCACCCTGTGCCCAAGCCCCACCTGAGCTGTCCGGGCCAGCCCTCCAGAGACCAGTGTGTTTGTGGCACCCCTCTTCCCGGTCAAGCCTGCTCTCAGAAATCATCCTTGGGAAGGTAATAACAGTAGATGGGGCATAGTATCTCTTTCAACAATGCCTTGAGTATTTGCATTTTCACAGAGGAAGTATTGAAGATGGTACCTCAGTTCCAGGTTTTTAAAAAGGACTTGTAGGTAAATAAATCAACCAGACAATGCACCTACCTGAAGATTATCGTAATAATAGTGCTTCATCCCTGAAACATAAGGTGATATTGTTAGCAAAAGCTTTTATTGAAAAAAATCCAATCAATTAGAAAACATGTTAGAGTCGTCCTCCGTCCACCCATGCTCCCTCACTTCCAGTTCCATGTCACATGCAGGAAACGGCCCAGGCAGTAGACCCACAGGCCAGGGTCAGCCATGTGCCAGCAGCTGGACTCAGCACATCTAACATGTAGATTATTCTAAACTGCAGGGCATTTTGAGGCATGACTGGCAATGGCAACAAGGGTGCCCTGGGCTTGAGTTTCAGTGACAGGCTGTAGCTGTTTGTCAAGCATGGGAATTCCTTACCTACTCTTGTCTAGATTCACATGGCTCATAGAGGAATCCATTTCTAATCACATGGTCAGCCATCAGAGCAGCTTGGATGGCTGCTTCTGCCCTGGGCATGTCCAGGTCAGATTCTCCCGAAGTAAAACACAGCCAAGGAGGAAGAGACCACCTGGGAGGTGGGTGCAGACACAGAGCTGGCATCACACTCCTCCTGCATCTGTGGCCTGTGTGTGGCTCTGCGGTGTCAGGCTTGCTGAGGGGAGTCTACGTGGCCTGTGTGTGACTCTGCGGTGTCAGGCTTGCTGAGGGGAGTCTACAGTCTACAGCACATGTCCACATGGTGACTGGGTGCCAGGCACTCTTTTCAGGGCTTCATGTAGATAGTTTTCATAATCCCCATTCACAGATGATGAAACCGAAGTGTAGAAATGCTGAAGTCTTTGCTTGTCTGCGCATCCACACACACTGACTGAACCCTGACAGGGCTCTTCTCATGGTGCCAGGTATTGTGATAGGCTTCAAAGTACAAGAATGGCTCCTGATTTTAATGTTACATATTTTTAATTTTTTTCCCTTAGATGTTTTCTTTTTCCCTTCCTTCCTTCCTTCCTTCCTTCCTTCCTTCTGTTCTCTCTTTCTTTCTTTCCTTTCTTTCTTGTGTTTCTTTCTTTCCTTTCTTTCTTGTCTTTCTTTCTGTCTTTCTTGTCTTTCTTGCCGTCTTTCTTTTGATGGAGTCTTGCTCTGTTGTCCAGGCTGGAGTGCAGTGGCACGATCTCAGCTCACTGCAACCTCTACCTCTTGGGTTCAAGTGATTCTCCTGCCTCAGCCTCCCTAGTGGCTGAGATTACAGGCATGTGCCACCACGTCCGGCTAATTTTTGTATTTCTCATAGAGACAGGTTTACACCATGTTGTCCTGGATAGTCTCAAACTCATGACCTTAGGTGACTCGCCCACCTTGGCCTCCCGAAGTGCTGGGATTACAGCGTGAGCCACCACACCCAGCCTCCTTAGATGTTTTCTAAGCATGGTTACCAAGAGACCCACAGAAGAAGAATATCTTCCCCCACACTTTTATATAGTTAAGGTGTCAAGACTGAGCCACATAAACAATCCATGCACCTTTGAATAGGTGGCCCTATTTCAAAATGCGTCTCTGAAAAATACTTTTTATAAAATATGAGGGTTAACTTTATATAAAATATAAAATATTAAAATTACAACTACCTATATGCTTAATAAATTGCATTTATTAAAAGGAAAATGCATGCAATTTTGGAAAATCCATATTTATATATATTCAACACACTAAGAAAATTGCAACACTCGCAGTTTTCAGTTGTATTAATAGGAGATCATCTAAAATGACTAACTACAAATTTGTCTTTCATTTTTCTTCCTGATATTCCCTTAAAAAGACCAACAAAACTAAAAATAACCTATAGTTACGTTACCTGTATTTCATAAATAATATTCTTTTTTCATGTTCTAAAATTTATAATTTCTAAAATGTGTTAGAAAATATCTCTATGATTTTGTACATTAAATGGATATATTATAATTTATTCAGTTGTCAATTTCTGCTATTTTACATAAGATTGCTCTGAACAATCTTGTCCTTCCAGGCTCTTTATCTCTGATTGATCCTCAGGAGACATCCTAGAACAGAATCACTGGGTCAAAAATTATGAAATGTTTAAGGTTCTTCATGCTTATGACCTAATTGCTTTCCAGAAATGTCTAAACAATATTCTTTCCCATTAACAGATTTCAAGAGCGGCCGTTTCCTGTATTAACTATTGCAACTTCTTTCCTTGCCCTGAGAATTGTCAAACCACGTCCTTTCATTAGGATTTTGTGAGTAAATAAGTATTTTTCTTATTGAATTGGAAAAAAAGGTTTGCATATTAAGAATATTAATCTTCTGACATTTGTTTAATTCTTTCTTGCAGTTTGATGTTTATTTTTATGTTTTCCTATGACACTTTAAGTATAGCTGAAGTAACCTACTAATCATTTCTTGTGAAATCTTCCTCTATTTTCTCTTTTTTGCTTTTTCTATTGCTTTTTAAAAAGTTTGTATCACAATGCCAGTTAATATTAAATATTTAATAAATAAAAACTAACTTTATTTCCTGCCAAACCATGCATTTTGTAAACCACTTATTGAACAATTCCATCGATAAACCACCAATTTTTATGCCTGGGATATACTACTTGTATTATTATTGCACTAAAATATATTTTAATATATTTTAGAGTATGCCTTAACTGTTCAGCATATTCTCCCATAAACTTCAGAACCACTTGCTAAACTTCCAAGAACAAAAGAAGAAAAATAGCTGTATCAGGAATTTGTGCAAGTATCAAATCTATAAATTGTTGATCTATCTACCTACCTGTCTAGTTTTTTGGCTATTTTTAATTAGAAGGCCTCTAGTGTTTTATCACTAAGAATGACATTTAGAATAGATGTTTCTGATTATGATAAGGATATAGCTATCTATTTCTACTTAAGTCTTTTGTTTCTTTTAAAAAAATCACATATGGTGTTGGAGTCTTTCCAAAGCATTTTCAACATCTATTGAGATAATCATATGGTTTTCTCATTACTCTCTTATACGGACTCTCACTCTAGTTAAATTAATCTGCCTGCTCATTTAAAAATTTTATGATTTTGTGTAAGTCACCTTTTTTACTTGCTGCTCTTCTGTATTATCTAGGATTTCTAGGTGCAAGTGACAGAAAACCAAAGTGCAATGAACTTAAACAGACAAGGAAAGGTCAGTGATTACATAACAGTTCCAGGAACCCAAAAGGTGTCATCGGGACTCAGATTTGCCCTGTGTAGTTTCTGACACTTCACACTTTCGTCCTCGCAGATTCAAGTCCAGGGGGAACAAAGCTTTTTCCCTTGTGTTTTTATTTTTTGCCAATAGCTCTGACATATGTCTTTGACACAGAATTGATCATTTGCTCAATCTTGTACCAATCACTATGGCCAGCAGCCAGGCAAGCTGATTGACTGACAACTAGGATACTTGTCCACACTGAGCCTGAGAGCAGGCTACACTAAGAGGGGAGGACATTTCCACAGGAAAAATCAAGGTGGTTTTACCAAAAGAGCAAGGATGGATTCCAGATAGACAGACAAATTAAGCTTCCACCACACACCCTTAATAACTCAAAGCCTTCCAGGATTGAAGAGCTAAAGTATTGGTTTTCTTATTACCATGTAGCTTCTCCACACTCTCCAAACTTGGGCTTTCACCCCCTTTTACTCTGGTGGTAATTCTCCACCATTACTATGAACTGAAGGGTCCTAAAACCCGTCGGCTCATTCTGTTTTTAGCCTGAGTTGCTTCTCTGGCTCAGGGCTGGCTTGGCATTTCTCTCCCTAGAAGACCTCCACTGTGTCTATGCTGTTGTCCCATAAAACTATTTGATTCTAGTGAACAGGAAAACGGAGCCTGGCAGTCCTTGATGAAGCATTAAGGCAGTCCTGTGACTGAATCATTAGATCCTTGGTGTTCTGTTCACCACGCAGGCTGTGCAGCATGGCATGGTCTCTCTAGCTTCCTCACTATGTGTTGATCCACGGATAAGAGCCCATGTTTTCCTCAGGATGAGGGTCCAATTACTGATCTCAATACAGACACTACAGGCCTAAGAAAGGAGTTACACTGCTTCCCAAGCTTTATGAAATCATTCCCATTGTGGGTCCTGATAAATGGTTCTGACTTTCTTGTCGAGATAGTAGGTTGTATCTCTCCTTTTGGTAATCCCCCAAAGGGAACTAGAACTGAAAAAAAAAAAAGTCTCACAGCCCAAAATGCTAAGCACTTTTACATTGGTAAGAGTCTCTCTCCAAGGACATTCACCTCAAAAGGCCTCTACCTCACTCAGTCATTACCTGTTTACGGTGTTTCAGAGGACAGAAACAGAGACCTACCCAAGGCTGAATGGAAACCACTTTCAGCCATCTTTCAAACCAATTGAAAACGACAATTAGATGTAAATATGTTGCATTCTCCTACGTCATAGAAGTGTTGCAAAGTTAGAAATTAAGATTTATAAACCTAATAACCTTTTTTGATAGAGAGAGAAAGAGAGAGAGAGATATCTGACAGACCTAGGAGCATATTAAAACTGCCCTTCAAAAGAAATGGGATTGTAATTGACAGCTTTGTTGACCCAGAAAGGGTCCATCAGCCTAATGGCAGTAAGGAGAATGCTGCTTTGTGTGGCTTTTAGGGAGAGTCGAGGCTAGCTGCTCAGAAGCAGTTTAATGTCTTCAGGCTGTGGGTGGGGAAGGCGGGAGGAAAGGTTTGGTGGAGTAACCCAGGTAAATTTGCCAAGGTTCCCAGCAGGGTTTGCCTGCTCAGGCTGAGACTGCCTCAATCCAGTGCTTTCAAACCAGTGCTGAGAAGCACGACTCCTTCCTTGTTTGTCTTGCACTGAAACCAGGAGAGGGATTTGGTGGCTCTCACCAGCTAGGAAACTAGTATAAACATTCTTTACTTAACTTGGTTTCTCCTCTCTCTTTCATCTTTTGTCTCTGCTTTCTTTTTCCTGAAGGCTTATTATATCTTGACAAATCACCACACCCACTAGGATGAATTTAGGGTTGTAGGCAAAACACAGTTACCATATTGGGCCCTGCAAAGGTTCACTACTGGTATCTCCTACTGTAAAAGGCACAGTGGTGGAAAGTGAGCATCACTTGATACCAAGCTCCACCTGCAGAAAAGAACAACCTGAGTTGATGCCACACTGTTGTAAACTTGCTTGCCTTGCTGTGTCTTGCAACTAGAGTATGTATAGTTGTCTCCTGTTGATGGAAAAAATGCAATGTCATTCTTTTCCATAAGTCAAAAATCTTTGGACATTTGGCCTAGGATGTTAAGCACTTTAAAAAATAGTTAGAGCTTATATTATTACCCAGTTGGCCAGTCTGATTATTCTTTATATCTTTAATCATACCTTCCTAATTGTTATTGCACTCTCTTAGGTAAGGAACGCTAAGGGAATATGACCCAAGGATGATGTTAGCCCAAGCCAAGCCATCTTACCTCTGCAACTGCTGGGCTTTTGTCCATTGTCATTCCTCTGTCTATTTTCACTGAAAATTGTGAATGCAGAGTGTGTGGATCCCTGAATCCCATCTGACACAACATCCTGTGCTACTCTCTCCCCTCTCACTTTCTGTAGTATGAGAATATCAAGATAACAACCATGCCAAGACTTCTCTAATGCCTGAAATGTATTTGGCTACTAGATTCCCTCAGATGCTTTGAGGTATTAGGTGCCATTGGCGCAGGAAATTTGAACTGATATGGAAATGGGCCATGGATTTCTTATTCTTTACTTACGAAAATTCCTAAACACAGATGTTATGATACAGAGTATTAAAGTTACCCACTGCCCTGAATTACAGTGTTTGATTAAAAGGACATGGAGGTTGGTCACCTGGAATCTATAACATTCAGAAAATTAATCAATCAGGCAATAAGAGGTAGGAGCCAAATACTATTCTCATTGATACTCCCACCCTTGCATTATTCCAAGAAGTGAACACGCCAGGGATTCTTTACCTGTAAGGGATGGTCCCCTAGGAAAGCATAAAATAATCTCAAAAATTTGGTTTGGAAAAACACATATTGAGTAACAGACTATCATTTTATATTCAGAAAAGTATCATTCAAACAACACAAATTTAGGGAAGTAAAGTTGGTCAAAATTATCTGACCTAGTGGTGGTATCCAGAAGGTACAGGGATTCTCAGCCTATGGCCTGGCAGAGTCCCAGTGAATGGGGATGTTTATATGAGAGACAGACTGAGCCAGGAAGACAAAGTGAGAGAGAGAGAGAGAAGAGTCTGCATGGATTTTAAAAGATGCTAAAAAGGTAGAAACTTCTGTTTTTTTCTTTGAGTTGTTAACCTCTCTGGAATTGAGAATGAGAAAGTCCACATGTTGAGATATGCCTCTGGGAAAGGCCATGTATCTACTGCATATGTATCAGTATGTGTTCCCTACAGTTAAAAGTGGCTTATTTGATGGTGACAGTGTTGCAGGGCAAATTACTGTTGTAAGATTATTTATACACAGTGGTTTGAACCTGATGGTTTCTTTTTCTTGTTTGGGTGATGGACCCTTGGATATCAAACTTCCTCTGTCTGTGCTGTTGTCCCATGAAACTACTTGATTCTAGTGAACGGGAACACAGAGCTTGGCAGTCCTTGATGAAGCGTATTTATGAGTTAAGTCCAAATGAATCCAAAACATATGGATTAAATTTCCCTTGAAATATCTAAATTAAAGGTGGAAAGCACTGTGAAGAATGCACTGGGGACATGCTTGCTGCTCCTCAGGCCAGTTTTAGTTTTAGCTATTTTCTCCCACTCAGAAGAGCTTCAGGTTTGCCCATGCTGTCCAGTATTTGAAGGTCTCCACCCTGATTCTTTCATGGCAACTGCTGTCCCAGAACAGGAAAACCTTGATATCCCACCACTGACCCCACTTAAGTCCAGAGGGTCATGCCTGGAGCTGAAAGGGCAATGTTTTATTGAATGAGGCAGCTTAATGTCTCTTCCGGGTCTCTGCCTCATCCGAACCTTAAGCACAATTAATGGCAAATGTACAGGAATAAAAGAAGCCAGGAAGCCCTCCAAAAAGCATTTAGAGGCACAAGAATGACATGGACTCTTTCTCCCACAAGCCAAAGTCACAATGAATATAGCTCAGTACTTAAAAAAAAAAAAAAGGATAAATAAAACAAAACAAAAGCTATCCAGTCTTTGGAGTTCCTTCATTTACACATAAACTAGATTATTGTAATTTCCCAAATAGTTATACAATAGCTGAACTTTATCCCATGATCTTGACTTTTTTATACATTTGTCCTCCTGAACTGTAATAGTTATAACTTCAAAAAAGTTGCCTCAAATATTTACTAAAATTTTCTCCTCTCTATCTCTCTGCTTTGGACATACAAGATGTATTTCATCCGATGGTTTGATCTCAAACCATTAGTCATAGGGTTATGATTACTTTTTAAATTTCCAAAACTTTTCCATATAATGTTACTGGACTGCCTGGGCTTGACAGAAAATTCTTCTTGTGTATTTTCTTATAATTACAATAATTGGCCTAGTTTGTCTTTTTTCCCTTACAAGATTGCAATAATTTTTCCTTTGGTCTTTTGGCTCCACCAGAATATTCCAGTTAAGTTCAGGTCTGTCTACAAATGAGTTGAATTTAGAAACTGATATTGGTAATTTGCTCTATAGATGACCAAACAGAGATTGATTATATTTTCACTGGAAAGAGTTTAATTTTCCTTAGATTAATGCCTTCTTTATTGAGGCCAGTGGGACTTCAGAATTCAATGTTCTCAAAATTTGGCCACGTGCACATGTGTCAGAATTTCAGGTTGCAATGGTGTCTTTGGAATCAAGCACAACTGTTAATAAAAACTTTTCTTGGGCACCAAAAATGCTCTTTCTTATTATTTCTTTGCCTACTGGATTGCAACTGGCCAGAGGCAAGTGACTATCATTTTAACAGACCTCAAGGAAAACAGATTTCTCCTATTTCTCTAAGAAAATGAGATGAAAAGGCTTGCACTTAGTGACATTTTAAAATCCATCACGAAACACATTAAATTTTATTCTTTTATTATTAGTACTCATCACAAAGAAATGTCCTCACCAAAATAAACCTGTGCCAAGTTAAGTTCTAGTTTTTAGACATTAAAAGGTTGTCATTGTTTTACTGTTTCTCAAATATTAACTCTAAACTTGACCCTCAAAATCTTTGTGTATCTGCATACGTGAAGTTGGAGAAGTAAATTTTTAATAAACTGACATTGTAGAGAAAATAAATTTAGAAAATTTAGATCTAACAGCATGTTTTGTGGCCAAAAATATCTGATATCATTTGTATCCAACAAATGAGCAAGGTAATAGCTCACTGTTGCCTTCTTTATGTAATCATTACCTTTCTGTCTAGATTTTATCCTGGCCAACCTTGCATAGGGGAAGAATTATGAAAGCATTGGAACAGATGACGCCCTTGTGATGTATTCTCAGTGACCCTTAAGTAACAGTTCAGACTTTGGTTTAGAACAAAGCAATACCTCTCCTGAGTCTATGAACTTCCCCAGAGAGACTGAGTGTTTTAATAAGAAGAGGCCGTCCCAAATAGAGATGCGAAATGTCTGATGAGTGTTTTAGGGTGTATCTGCTCTGTGCAGATATTTCCTCCATCCTGTCATCATCCTCTGGACTCTCTGGGCCAGACCTCCCTGTGCCTTGACCCCCTGGCTCTCCCACAGGCTTTAAATCTGGCTCTCTGGCTGCAGAGAGCAGTGGGAATCTCCACTAAGTATTAAAGACTCGACATCTGGCTTTTCTTCCATGCTTCTTGAATCTACTGATTAGAAGCCAACTTTTAGTGGCAACTCATTCTCAGAGAGAGAACTGATATTTCACTGTTTCTCCTTGTCACACACTGAGCCTTCCTTTTTTAGAAAGAAGGGGCAAGATAAAAGTCAATTATTATTATTGAGATGGAGTTTCACTCTTTGCTGCCCAGGCTAGAGTGCAGTGGTGTGATCTCGGCTCACTGTAATCTCCACCTTCCAGGTTCAAGAGATTCTCCTGTCTCAGCTTCCCACATAGCTGGGATTACAGGCGCCTGCCACCATGCCTGGCTAATTTTTGTATTTTTAGTAGAGACAGGGTTTCACCATGTTGGGTAGGCTGGTCTTAAACTCTTGACCTCAGGTGATCCACTCGCCTCAGCCTCTCAAAGTGCTGGGATTGCAGGAAGTCAATTATTTTAAACCACAAAAGGACTACTTTACTGTTCATTGGTACATGTAAAAGTGATTCTGAGGACCAGTGAAGGCTGTGTTTATACCTCCTGCCTTTGTTCCAGGTATGTGTATCTGTTATTTTTTTTTTTTTTTTGCACCAATACTACAAAACTTCCTTATTTTGATCAAATTTTAAATGATTAATTTTTTAAAACAATAAATTTCATGAACAAAATCAACTGTATCAAATGAAGAGTAGTAATATGTAGTAAAACAATAGAGTTTTTTATTTTGTTTCTTTAAAATTTTATACTGTCTTATCAAGACTATACTATGACCCAAATAGCAATATGTGATTCATGTGTGGACTTTCATGACATTATACACACAGCAGAGCAAGTATGCATGGTTCAAGCATTGACAGAAGTTACAAAGTTTCTATCCTGGTCAGTTTGGCTGTCTTTGTATTCAATGAGTCTCTTAACGAATAAAGTCAATTGCCCATGTTCTGAGTTAACCAATTAAAGTTAACTACCATTGAGCTGTTTTAGCCTCTCATATCCTTCGGGCAGAACCTATGAACAAGTCCAATCAAATATGGTGGCCTTAAGTCTGAATCACTGTGGCCACAGAGACAAGTACTAAGTAATTCATTCTTGAGAGTAATTGCAGTAAACAAGAACAGAGGTTCTTGACTCCTCCAAGAAGTATTATAGAATAATAAAAAGAGTTCAGAGACATGTGGATTAAAAGTCTGTCTGTATCTCTTATTAGCTCTGTTGAAACTGCCCTTGCAAAAATTATAACAGTGAGAAAATTATGTCAGTGAAAGAGATCTGACCTAACCAACTCCATCTTGCCTATAATCTCCAAACTGCCCTTGGTCATTCCAAGTCTTAGGGGTAGGCCAAGCTAACTTTGGGAGAAATTTAGTTTCTAGTTTAAAATGATAAAGACCCTTCCCTTCCCAAAACTAAACCACCTTTGTAAAACTAATGAAAGTTCATCAGGTTAGGAGAATGAGGGGGCCTGAATTCTGCTAAGATGATAGGCATAAATGATTACCAACCATTATTCCAGAGGTGACAAGATTTGTAACTTCCCCAATTAATCCAGTAAATAACATCATAATTGTAGAACCTAAGATTGGCCTTTTGAGATTCCCTCTCAGGCCTTTGCATTTCTGAGGACTGGATGGCCACACTGGGACCAGCTACTCCTCTGTGTCCCCCTCCCAGAAACAGACTCAGCACACAAGGACCATTTTCCACACCCTTATGACTGCATCCCCCAGCCTATTGGCAGCACTTATTCTTAACCCCCACCCACCAAACTATCCTAGAAAAACCCTAGCCTCTGAATTTTCAGTGATGCTGATTTGAGTAATAATAAAACTCCAGTCTCTCATTTAGCCAGCTCTTAAAATCTTCTCAATTGCAATTATTTTATCTTGAAAAAATTGGCTCTATCTAAGCAGTGGTCAAGGAAAACCCATTGGACTGTTACCCTGTGACCTGCAGTAAGTTCTGCTACTTCTCTAAGCCTCTCTTTCCTAATTTCTCAAATGGGGATCATGACACCTCCTTTCAAAGTTGTCATGATGATCAAGTGAGACAAACTGTATAAAGAGATTGACCCAAAGGAGGCCCCAATACATGTTGATTAAACTCCCCAGCATTGAGGGACTAATTTCAAATGCTTCTACAAATATGAGGTAGAGAGCTCAGGGAAAGATACAAAATGCTTGTTGTCATGGAATTTGTTTGATCTTTCTGATTTCAGCAGGTACCCAAGATTATTTAGGGCCATGTCTGTAGGTCTTGCCTGCTTTCATAGAGCCAGGAACTAACATCTCTAGGTTTTCAGCTCCTCACAGAACTTGAAAACTTGCTAAAGAGAACTGGAATGGGCAGAATTTTTTGTAAATGTTGAAACATATCTTGTAAATACATAATTGTACTCCTAACAGATAAAGATCATTTAACCTAAATATGTGTACTTCAAGGTAGAGTAGTAGGTACCAATTGGTAGCTTTTCCTAATGTGTAACATGCAATTCCTAATATAATATATAGTCATTGAACTATTGTTTTCCCCATAGAATAATTCCAATTCAAACTGAGTTTGACAATCCCTTGAAAGGCTTTTGTGAACTTAAAAGTAGTCAGAATGCATTTAACCTGAAGTCACTTTCCTTCTTCCACTTAAATCAGCCCTATTTGGAGTAAATGAAGAATGGTAAGAAAAACAGTCACCCAATTCTCTATTACACACCCAGTAACGTTATAAATATTGTATCTTCATTTTTCTTTGACTAGTATTGTCCAAAAAGAGGGGACTTAAAGAGATTTCAGAAAATGTGGTAAAGAGAAAAGAGATTACATAATATCTATTTCCTAAAATCAAACAAAACCAAAGTAAGTATACATTATCAAAAATGCACACACAAAATCCTGCAGAAAAAAAAAGGCACAACTTTAAGGTCATAAGCAGAAAAGTAATGAATGAGGGAAAGAAAGTACAAAAATTAATTTTGAGAATTGTGTGACTCTTCAACCTGACCTTCAGAATCAGTCTAGGGAAAAAAAGTGGAAAAATCTAGAATAAAACTCCATTAATCCCCCTTAACTGAGGGACACTTAGACAAAGGAAGGATGTGTAGGTTCTTGGGCAGGAGATGGGGTGGAAAAGAAAATCGCCAAAAATTGGAAGCCTGTCTTCAATAGTGCAAAGCCTCACCTGAGGCCAAACAAACAAAAAACTGGGCAAGACTTCCACCCAGAGAATTGGAGTCACCTTAGTTTTTCCACCTATAAATAGGTAATCTCCACCAATAAACACAGGCACTTAGTTGAATGGAAGACAGGAGAAAGTAAACAAAAACTCCGGGAGTGTGTTCTCAGGGAGCAAGACGCTCTCGTGGAAAAGGCACACAGAGCAGCCTAGTTAAAGAAAGAGCTGCATCGGCTACTTCTCAATGAGAAATTGGGGCCCAGAGCCATGGGATTTACTGATCTTTGCCCACACTTGCTAGGAGGGGAGGAGCACAGAAGCTTGAGAGCTGAGGGTGAAGCAGGGGAGGGAATAATTGGGAGCTAATGATAAGGTTCCGAGGATCCTTCCTGAATGGGCATGGGAGGAAGGAACTTCCGTCTCTGAAGGTAACCCAAACAGGATGAAGAGGTGCCCAGGAGAAGTGAACTCCAGCACACACCCCCTTAACCAAGTTGTTGAAGGCAGTGCCAAGATCAGGTCCTGCAAGCACAACTGTGTATTGAGGTAGAGGGTGCTGCCTGCTCTCGCTCCCTCCAAGTTCTTAGAGAAAATTGGAAAAGTGCAAGAAAACACACATTATTCTGACTCCAAACTGAAGTTCTACGGAGGAAGACAAGAAAAAGTGACACAAATGTCTGGGAGAATTTATTAAAACAAAGCTCTAATAGACTCTTGAAACATTATAAAAATATTACGGTAACCTGTTGCATAATATCTCTATGTTATGATAAGAAGTAATGCAAAGGTAAGTATTTAATAAAAAGCTCTTGGAAGGAAAATTAAAAAAGCATTTGTAGCATTTGCTGATTTCCATGGTGTAAATACCCGCACCATAGACAATTAGAAAGTTAGAAAGAGGTGCAAACGTTTGACTCTCATGAACTGGCTCCAGCACACCAACACATAGTAACTCAGAAATATTCTACTTTGATAATGATGGAGAAGGGAAGAGCAGGCATAAGACAAATCATGCTTACATTTCATAAGCTAGGAAATCCCCTGTAGTGAGCATTTTTCTTTCTATAACTTAAACAGAATTTTTTTAAAAAAAGACATGAAGAACAAAACTTCAAAACAAAAGAGAAAGAATTCCAAAGCTAAGGAAACAAATTCAAGGTCCAAATAAAATAATTACAAAATAACTAAGTTAGGCTGGGCACAGTGTCTCATGCTTCTTATCCTAGCACTTTGAGAGCCCAAGGCAGGAGAATTGCTCGAGGACAGGAGTTGGAGACCAGCCTGGGTAACACAGCAAACCCCTGTCTCTACAACAAAACAAAACAAAACAACAAAACACAAAAAAAGAAGAAGAAGAAAGAATAATTAAATTAGAAATATCAAAAGCCAAATTGACCTCAGAAATTGGCAGCCATAAAAAGGCCTTATGCCAATGAAAGAATGCAGAAATAATATTAAAACAATTTAAAAAATAAACGATTATCTCATATAAAGATAATTGATACATCTGAATTTGAAAACCCACCAAATGGCAAAGAAAATACACTCTATGGAGCCATTTCATTTATAAATATGAATTTAAAGATCTTAAAAATATTGTCAAAATACAACATAATCTAATAGGTTTTCCTCAGAAACCCTAAGATGATTTGTTATTAACAAATCATATAATTCATCACATAAATAGGTTAAAAAAGTAAAACATACTTATTTCAAATATATCAAAAAGTAATTTAATAAAATTCAACCACCATTGCTAATTTGTTTCTTTAAAAAAATGACATTCAATAGATACTTCTGTGGCATTTTGTGTATATGTGTGTATATATGTGTATATTTGTATATGTATATGTGCAAAACAGGAAATAAAAAGTTACTACAATGTTAATGATGAAACACAAGGAAACACTCTTATTAAAGATTACGAGAGAGATGCCTTTTATAACTACTATATTTAACATTGTTCTGCAAATACCAGACAATGTAATTAAGGAACCACCTATAAATAAGGTATAATAATTGAAATGCATATGCAAAAAATTATCATTATTTGCATAACATATTTTTGATAGCCTAGAAAACTGAAGAGGACCAACTAAAAAGTTATTAGAAAGAAAGATCTTTAATCAGGAGCCAGTCACAAAACTAAAATAAAAAAATCAGGAACTTTTCTATGTGTAAACAATATCCAGTTAAAAAATAGACCAGGAAAACATGTTTCCTCTACAATAGAAAAATAGGATTGACACACTTTTAACTACTTACCTATTAATATAAAGGATGTGAAAGAAAACTCAGATGTTAAACCAGATTATATCTTGGATAGGGATGCTTGATTTTGAAGATTCCTTCGTTTATTCATTCAGTCACTTGGAAAATATTTATTGAGGGTCTACTGCATAACAAACACTGTTCTAGGTCTTGGGGAGTAGTGACCAAAAAGTTCCTGAGACCTCATGGAAGGGGACCTAGTGAGGGGAGACGGACAGTCTACAAACTAAAAAATATTCCATATATTATGGTGTTCAGTGCTATGGAGCGATGTAAAGCAAGAGGGTGGATAGACAAGGCTGAAGAGTTGGATAAAAGTGTGTTTTTTAAAATAGCATGGCCAGGGACTTGTCAGGGAAGACCTCAGTGATAGGTGATATTTGAAACACTGACCAAAGGAAGTGAGGATCAAAGCCAGGTGGCTGCCAGAGGGAAAAGCATTCCAGGCAGAGGGAACAGAAGATGCAAAATCTATACAGTTGGAGAGGACAGAAGTGTTTAGAAAAAGCAGGCAGGACTACTCATTTTAATAATCTTAATATACCAAATATACAACTTTATTTATCTAAGTTGCTCATAGCTTACTGTGGTTTTTGTCTGCTATGAAAAATAAGAAAGTAATATTAAACTTCATCTGGAAAAATCTAATGCTCAAAATTATGCAGAAAAAGAGGAAGAAGGTAGTGTCAGTCAAATCGGACACTGACCATATCATGAAGCTATCATAATTCATACATTTTGGTACTCGAGTAAATTATGTAAAAATGTGCGTTTTGGTGCACATTACTAGAATTGTTAAAATTCTAGTATTCTAAATCAGTATTGAAAAGAAGCCATCATTCTCAGCAAACTGACACAAGAACACAAAATCAAACACCGCATGTTCTCACTCATAGGCGGGTGTAGAACAATGAGAACACATGGACACAGGGAGGGGAACACTACACACTGGGGTCTGTTGCGGGGAAATAGGGGAGGGACAGCGGGGGGTGGGGAGTTGGGGAGAGATAGCATGGGGAGAAATGTCACATATAGGTGAAATGCCACATATAGGTATATAGGTGAAAGGGAGAAAGGCAGCAAACCATACTGCCACGTATGTACCTATGCAACAATCTTGCATGTTTTTCACATGTACCCCAAAACCTAAAAAGCAATAAAAAAAAAGAAAAGATAAAATAGTCAATAAACAATGTTAACAACTGGTTAGATATTTGAAACATGAATAAAATATTTGTGAATACCTGTTAAGGTCTTATGCCAAAATAAATTTCAGTTCTTTAAAGATATGTACACATAAAAATAAATTTACAAGACAAGGAAGTAAATTTAGAAGACAAAGAAATGATAAAATAAATTTAGAAGACAAGGAAATGTTTGTGTCAATATGTGTATATAGTATGTGTGTGTACTGAAGTGCAAAAAATCTTCATAAGCAGATATCCAAATCACAACCCTATTAAGGAAACAATTAATAAAATTAAAATTATATAGTAAAAATATGAAAAAATAAATTAGAAGAAAAAATTTTTAAAAAGTTAAAGCCCTCGTTGACTAGAGGTTAATTTACTTGAACTAGAAAGAACATTTAAAACATATATGAAAAAATACAACTTGATAGAAACTATGATACAAATAGCAAAGTAATATGCAAAAACTTCAAATCTACTTTAAATTAAAATATTCAAATGCAAAAACAAGGATGACTTTCCATCTAGTAGATTTGCAAAAATAATTTAAAATCATTGATGATATTCAGAGCTAAGAGGATGGTATGGTGAAATGAGAGTTGTATATTGATGCTGCATTTCCATAACACACATTTCTATAAAACTTCTATAAAAATTTAAATGTGTTTACCATTTGGTGAATTTGATAGATTTGATGTAAATGACATACGATAATAACAATATACATAGTTGAAACAGAATAAAGGTTTAAAACAGATCCAGAATTTAATATATAAAAAATAGGCTTTCAATTCAGTGAGGAAAATGCTTTATTTAATAAATAATATTTGCCTAATTGGTCATCAATCTAGAAGAAAATAAGTCTGGGATCTCTACCTTACAGTGTATCAAAAATAATTCCAAATAGATTAATATTTTAAATGTTAAAAATGAAAAAAGTTATTTAAAAAACTTATCATTTGACCATGCAATCCCACTGCCAGCAATGTATCATTGAGATACATTAAGAAAAATTTTCTAATCATTTTCTATAATTAAAAAAACAAGAAACATCCAAATGTCAGCCAATAAGAGTCTAGCTGAATTTTTAAAACATACATATATACAATAATTTTAAATATATGAAGCTACTTAAAAAAGAATGAGGCAGATCTGTGTTTACATGAGAAAAATCTTGTGGCAGTTTTACTTGATGGAAAAAGTATAAGTTAAAAACAACATGTTTAATATGTTTGCTTTTGTATACATTTTAAAATGCATTTATACATAAATAATAATTATGTTAGTAATAATAATACTCAGCATTGATTTATTTGTTACTGTATGTCCGGTACTATTTTAAACACTTTACATGCATTGACTCTCAACAACTCTAAAAGATAGATATTATCAACAGGCCCTCTGACCCAGAAAGTCAGAGTAATTTGCCCAGAGTCCTAGTAAGTGGTGTAGCAAGAATTCAAAACCAGGCAGTCTGTCTCCACATCCTGCACTGTTAACCATTGCTATGCTATGGGTATGCACGCTGAACACCACACACACTTGATTATTTTCTGGATACAAAGAAATTATCAGTTGTAGTTACCTGCAGTAGAAGAATAAAACTTGAGTTCTGGAATATGAGTCACTTACACTTACTTAATAGCTAACTTTCTGTGCTTGTTTGATTTTCTTAAAAAAATATATATACAAGTTTTTCCCTTTTTTTTAATTAAATAAAACTTAAAAATGAGAGAGAGAGAAAGAAAAAAAAAAAGGAAGGGATCTCAAGTATCCTCAGGAACTCCGAGGAAAAATGACTCCAGCTGGCATAAACACCCCTCCATGGCACAGAGCAATGAAACTGGACTTCGCTGAACCTGAGAGCAGTGGGTTCTTTGCCTCTGTGCTCCCTTTCCTGAGCTGGTGTATGGAAGTGACTTGCCGGAGCAGAACCTGGGCGCCACTGTGTTGCATTTCCTATCAGCAAAGAGATCAGAGAAGGATGCTGTCCTCTTTATCATGTCTCTCCTATCGATTGCTCAGGTTCTCTCCTTTTCTCTGTGCCCGATACCATGATACCCAGGAGCTTGGACTGCCGCTAGACTCAGGACAAACAACAAAGCTGGGGATGCTCACTTATCATCCCCTGGGAAGGGAGGCGTGAGAGCTGGTGCTGGTTGGCCAAGTCCCTGGCAGAGGGCCTTGGTTTTTCTGGCAGGGAAGAGGTCACCATATGTCTCCAGGCACTGGCTAGTTTGCTGCCTCCAAAGGAGTTAACTGTGGTCTTCACTAGAGGACTCAGGTGTCAAGCATGCTGGCAAGGTCCTGGCTGCCACCTGAAACCTCCAGAACCCTACATTGTTATCTTCCAGGTTCTGAAAGAGAGGGTAAGAGAGGAACCTGGCCATTATTGTTGGGCCCCAGAGAAATAAAATCAGACCTTCGGCAAATGCAATGTCAACGTGAACTGATAAAGTACTTGGTGCATTGTTGAGTAGTGGTTTCCCTGAATCATGCCTTAATTTTTCCAGGTGATACAAAGAATGGGTACAAATGAAGTCCTAACATTGAGGCTCAACTCAAAAAATTCAGTGATTGGGAATGTTGCAAATGAGGAATACTGAATAACGTGTATAAGGGTGTGTGTGTGCATGTGCATGTGTTAATACAAAGAAATTACCATACTACCTTCCAACAGTGAAGCATCAGAGAGGAAAGGTACTTATTTACAGGGTTGGGGTAGGAAAGAAAATGGGAAGGCAGGTTACATGGACTCGTGAAGAAGTGTTTCAGAAAAAAAAAAAATAAGAGCAGCATGTCCATATATTATATTTATTCTGATTGCCCCATAAGTTAGATTTCTTTTAAAAATCAAAGTTTATCAGACTCATAGTAGATTTTTGGCTTCTTCCTTTACAAGAGATTATTGACATGCGTGTAGATCAGTGGTTCTCAATCTTGTTGGTCTCAGGATTACTTTGGATGCTTAAAAATTGTTCATAACTAAAGCCAAAGAGCTTTTGTTTATAGGAATTATATCTGTCTATATTTACTATATTTTGCATTAAAGTTTAGAACTATTTAAAAATATTTAATATTTGTTAAAACCCATCACATCTTAACATAAAGAATACATTTTAGTGAAAATAACTATATTTTCTAAAATGATAATAAAGTTAAAAGTGGCATTGTTTTATGTTTCTTCTGATCTCTTTAACATGTGCCTTAATGGAAGATCGCTGGATTCTTACATATGCTGCTTCTTTCAATCTACTGTGTTGTTACAGCCTCTGGAAAACTTCTCTGTACACTCTTAAGAGAATGAGAGCAAAAAAGACAAATAATGTCTTACTATTTTTATGACAATAGCTTTGACTGCAAAGACCCTCTGCAAGAGTTTCAGGGACTCATCCGGATCCCCAGGCCACATTTTGGGAACCACCACTCTTATTAATAAGGAGACAAGTAATTGAGGTGATGTATGGGAAAATTACTGGGGTTATTGGATTGAATCAACTATTACCAGCATTGTTCTTTCCACTACTAAAATACTACTCACTGGAAGAGGAGAGCTCTGGGTTTGAGAAGGCCAATTGTGATTTTGAAAATCAAACCTGCAAGGTTGTGTTTTGGGGAAAGCCTGTAGAAAAAACACATCTTTGGTTAACAACAATGTCAAGCTAGCTAGCCTCATGTCCAAGCCCATGGTTAATGTTTGGGCAATTTGGAGACTTCTGGTGAATTCAATAATTTCAAGTATTTGAGCTTTTAGAAATTAAAAATCTAGTGGCACTGCTTTTCTTAAGATAATTTGTGTATTTGGAGCTTGGTGCCAAGGTTATTTTGCCTAAGTGGCACCCCAATTGTAATTCAGTCATTGGTTAAGTGGTTGACAGGTTAAGGACTGATTTTTTTGTTGTTTGTTTGTTTTTATCTCTCAAGGATTTGTGTGAAGATAATGAGAAAAATAAATGGAAAAGTTAGTGCAATAAAAATAAGATTTATTTGTTGCTTTGTTTGATTTTTGGAAGGGTCTATGTGGGAGAGCTGCCATGTTAATGTCCGAAGTCTGACCTTCAGGGAATATATGGACCACACAGGAATCTGACCTTCAGGGAATATATGCACCACACAGATAGTTGGGAATGGGAATAAGCAGTAAGAAGTTTAATACTGCTAAATTCAATAGTAATACTTTCTTACAAGGTTATGAATCCTGAAGAATGCCAGATGCACCCAAATAAACTTTCTGAAACGTTGAATTATTTGTGAAAGTAATTTCTTCCTCCTAGTAACTAGAGAGACTACTATATATGAAGAGAACAGTGGGTTTGCAGCATAATAATCCCAAATAATAAGGAGGCACACGTGCACACACATAATATCCAGCGTGTAGGTGTCTCAGTTGTGTGAGTTTGCCCAACTCCAGCCTTGCTGTAGCTTCTAGATTCAAAACGCTGGGTTAGCACTGTAAAAATTTCTGATTGGTAAGATAGTATATGCAGAGAGCCTCGCTTATGTCCTGGTCCTCAGAAAATACAGTACTCAGGAAATTCATTCATTCACCCACCCATTCCCACCTAGTTCAAAATAAAAAATAAAAATAAAATAAAATAAAAAAAAAAACAGAGCAATTCACAATTATAAAGGCTGCTAAACTTTGTATTTTATCCCAAGAATTTTGCCTCCCATGGAAGATGCTTTAACACAAAGAGATGGCATTACAATTAATTCCTTGATATTTGAAAATTGGCTTAAAAGTTAGAGAAATACTGCCTTTATGTTTCAAATGAAAGGTGTTGCTAAAGAAATAACTTGTCAGGAGAAATATGAAACTGTCATGTATTTGAAGGATGGGAGGAATGCTGGAATTGTAAATAAGCATTTGTAATTGGTGTGAAATGTAAGGTTAATTGTGTGAAAGTAAACCAGACTAAATTTGTTATTTTTTTTCTGTTTTATTCCAAGTGTAGACTTTAAGATAATGATTTACAATGTGTGTGCCAAGCAATGCTAAAAAAGGAAACACACACACAATTATTTGATGTCAGTATAGGAAGGGACTTTAAAGATGATCCACGTTGTTTATCAACCACAAGGGTCCTGCCCCAGGCAGTTTGGACTTGAGTGGGAACTCTTTTGTAATTGGAATAACCATGAAGGCGGGCTGCCACTCTGGCATTAACTGTGCACCTCAGAGGGCCAGGGACACAAACCATCTTGCAGCATAGCCTAGGATGCTTAGAGGCCTTATCTCACTCCAAATGCAAACAGCATTCCTTCCAGAGACACTGACTTTTCAGAGGTGTGGAAAGCTCACCTGATTTTCTATTGTCCAGAGAACTTGTTGGTGGAATTAGGACTAGAATCTTTAGTTTCTGTGCCTCAGTGCTTACCCCAATAAATCTTGATAAATATATGTTTGGTATATGGTGAATAAGAATAATTTTTACTTTGGGAATCATGTAGTATTTTACAGTTTTAAAACTACAGTGGACTATTAATCACTGTTGAGATAAATAAGAATTCATTATTCTTATTTAAATAACTTAAATAAACCAGTCTCTTATTTTGGAGTTATTAATTATGGACTTAGCTGAACATTCCAGTTCAAGGTTTACTCCAATTTTCCACATTGTGCAACAGAGATCTGTAGGCTTAAACCATGAGGATAAAAGACTTGAGCCAAAAAAATGTTTTTGTGCTGCACGTAGACTGACTCTTGTTTTATATGCTTATAGTAAAAAATAATGTGTTGCCAATAGTTTTAATTAATCTATGACATACAAAAAAATTAATGGTATCTTATTCATACCAGCATTTCTTTAATTATAATAGCTGTTATAATAATTCAGTATATTCAGTTCAGCAAAAATCTGCTTTTATGAGTCTTATAACCTGCAAAAGAGAGTAAGTTTAGAAAATACAGGAACACAAATGATTCAGGTGAATAAAACCTCTGGATTACACAAGTTCATGGACAAAAACTGTGGCTCCAGTTATACCAACTCCAGACAGATGGAATTACCAGGGCTGGGAGTCCCTTTATGGCAGGGTGCAGACCCCGCAGCCTCCTCCGTCTGCAGTATTTCCCATGGCTTGGAGTGCAATTTCCAGCTCTTTAACTGGGAGGCCAGAAATAGAGACGCTACTGGTGACAAAAGAAAAATATATGTATATGATGTTAGTGGATTCTTCTCTTTGTGTGCCATAGATTAATTTAAACTGTAGGCAATGCTTATTCTTGAGTAGTCAGAGTAGGGATGCATATTTTCATTTTCTTTTCTTCTTTTTCTTTTTTGGGAGGTTAGCTGTGATTTCTTTCCCATGAGGAAAAGATGGGCTACAGTTTAGGTAGCATTGCTAATTCTTTTGTCTGTTTAGTATTGGATGAGGAATCTGTGGCTGGGAAGCCAGACATGATCTTCAGACTTGTTTTTTCGGACATGATCACCTCTGCTTCAGTACAAAGAAGTACCACTGTTCCAGGGGAGGCTGTACTTATACGGTTGTATCAGCCAGAGCAGAGCCTTGAGTTAAGGAGTAGAGCAGTCCATCAGCCACACCTACCAACTCATATTAATAGGCAGTGTACCAACTGAGGACACGAGATGATGATATTGTGATGTTCAGGTTCAGAAAAGCATGACAGTGGGGCCTGTCATGCTAACCTTTGATTTCTGAAGCCTCTCCTATATTATGGCCTCATTGTTCTCATGGTTTAGTTCCTCTTTCCCACTAATGTACCTCTTTTTCTATTACTATCCAACTTTTTCCATGTTATTATCCTTTTTTTTCCTCTTTTGTTCTCTCTTCACCTTATCTTCTTTGTTTTCTCTATTGATGTATCACAGCATGAGATAACTATTTAGAAGAGCTATAGTTATATATCTCAATAGGATATGCCCAACAATCTATATTTACACCTGTCTATTTGAATACAGTCCCATATAGTCTATGTACTTCCCAGATAGCAGGGATTTTATTTTTTAAACACTAAGTAAATATTCACACATTTGAAAATTTTGCTAGCAGTGTCCTTTCTGACACCTCTACCTGCAGGCTTGGTTCAGGTATTACCTTCCAAATGAAGCTCTCTAGCCTTCCTTAGGCACCTTCCTCTAAAGAGGACTCCACATTTTCTCTTTTGGTGAGCTAATCCACTCCATGATTTTATTTACTGTAGGAATTTACTCAGTGTGGTGAGAAAAATATTCAGGGAAAAATATTAGAGAAAGTCATAGAATATAGTCTCAAATCCTTTTGGAAGACCTAAGGATTTTTTCTATAGTTCTTAGCTGAAGGCAGTCAGAGTCTCTTTGCAGGAGCCAGAGAGATTAGGATGCAAATACAAAGGAATGTGAGTAGTTTACCTAGCTAGCTTGTTTACTCATGTGGTCTTAAAACTAAACTTTGAGCCAGATAGCTCTCTTGGGGGGAGGTTGACCAGGGATATTACCCACTAATGGTGTTTGCTTTGGGCTCAGAACCTGGCCTTTAATCTTTCTCTACAAGTGTATTGACTTAGAGCCTTTGTCAATTAAACTTTACTAAATAAATGTGAGTCTCACTGGCTGGTGGGGGCCGGTGGTCACAACTGTTTACAACACTCTCCAGGGAGTCTGTAAGCTGCCCAGACACACGAGTTGAACTGGAAAAGCAAAATACCTGTGCATCAGTGTACTTTATTCATCCGTTGCTGAGTCAGGGTCTGCAGGACAGACAGACCCCCACAGGTGGTGACTCCCACAGGTGGTAACCCTGACAGTGGTGCCCAATGTGGGGCAACCCCAACAATTTACTGCTTCGATATGAATAGAACTCCAATCTACAATTCTAGAGCTAACTTTGACTCTAAACTGCAGGAAATCATGTCAATCAACTAGTTATTAAATATCTCCTCATAGGTGACCAGTTTATCCAGGAAGACAACATAGTCTCAATTCTATATATTAATCACTCCCAAATTCACACACATCCATGCATACACACACCACTCCCACACACCAGGATGTTGAGGCATGCATTTTTCCACCCCATTTGTAAAAGCAGTTTGGATAAGCTGGTGCATCAATTATTTTTTAAAATTCATATGTTACAGGGGCAAATTGCTGTTTTCTGAGCACTTCTTTTTTCACTGCCTTGTGTGTCCTCTTATTAAGACACACATGATCAGTGACTGCCTAATGCATTAGATCCGTAAAGTCTCTGCCTTCCCAGACTCTGAGGAATCTCCCCTGCCAACCACAACAGCCTTGAGCCATATATCTATTAAAGGAACTGGGTCTTGGTAGGGCACAGGAGAGAAGTGTGAGACACTCTAGGATTCTTCTGATACTCTAATACTCTGTCTAAAAAGAGGCCTGCAGTCTCCTTAGAAAAGATTCTTCATAAGCTGAACCATTAGAAGTACTGCAGTCACAACACAGATGGGAGTTTGTTCCAAGTCCAACTATGTAGGGGCTAGAGAAAGAGGTCAGACTGACACACATTCCTAACACCTTCCAGATGTAACAGAGAAAATGGGTTTCTGCTTACTGGAAATTGCTGTTAGTTTCTACAAATAGTGGTTTGTGTAGTCATATGTTCACCTGTCTGTCTGTATGGCTACTTGTATTTTAAGAGGACTTGCCAGCCAGAAGGAAAGTGAGGCACTCTATTATGTCATTCTCCTTTGTAAAACAGATTAAAGCAAACTATAAAGATTACTTACTGGTCATTAATTTAAAGCTAAATTAAAGGGTGAATTTAAAGGGTGAATTTTCTTCAATTATATTAAAAATCAATCAAACAAACAAACATCCTGGATGCAGAAACAGAAAAAAAGCGATTGTTTATGTATTTATCAATTTAATCAGCTGTTTTTGAACTTATAATGCAACAATTTATTCAGAAGGAAGAAATTTTTTTTTTTTAAAAACCCTTGACTAATTTATTAATATATAATTAAAAAATCTGTTGGGGAAACAGCATCAAGACGTTTAGGGTGAGAAGTTTGTTTCACCAACTCATGGCAATGTTCCTCACTACTACCTCCAAGACTTTCTGAATTTCTAAAAGACTCAACTCTTTCATAGACTTCCTACATAAAATGAACTCTAACCGAGACACACTAGCTATAATGGGCTAGTTATTGTTTTCAATGAAAAGGTTAAATCCATCAGTTTATGTAAAAATTTATAGCTGCGTAGTAAAATAATGGTTTTATTCTCAGTTTCCTTCCCTCCACACAGTAGAGAAGCCAATTTTCTGAACAATTCCCAGCAATGCCCAAGTTAAAATCTTCTGGTGTGTTGGAAGCTAAAACCATGGATGAATCATCATATTGATGAATGGCCACACAAATTCAGACCACACAAGACTTCACACTGGGCCTAGCATAGGTCAAAGATTTGTCAAGAATTTTGGTTTTCTTGTGAAAAAAAAAATTGATGAATTAATATTTTAAACTTGTAATCCGGAAGAATTGACATGACAATGTCTCTTCATAGACTTTTTCCATTCTCTGACTCAATGGTTGGATTCAGTTGAATGACAATAGTTACTACAGAGTTGTTTTTAAAAGTAAATTGTGTTTAAATGAATTAAATGTTTTCCTTTCCTCAAAAAGTTTGCTTAATAACATACACTAAGATATATATAATGCTGTAATATATTTGAAGACTTTTTAAAATGAGAGATCAAGCCATTGAGATTCCCGATAGTCATTTCTTGAGAGATATCAGGATTATTATTATTGCTATTACCAATGACAGTTTGCATCATATTACTTCCTAACCAGAAAACACTAATCATAAGTTGTATTCTAAAACAATTGACTGTAACTCTTATTTTAATTAAAGTTTTTGAATCAGATTGTTGACCTCAATAAATCATACCATTTGCCTCTCAGTGTCATTTATAGTTGTACCTGGTCCAATCACAACCTGATCACTGCTATTAGTTATTGCTTTTTCCATGTCTCCTTTTTCCAGTGAGCTATAATCCGAACTTCACAATGGGGCACATGGACACTGCCCAGGCTGTAAGGAGAAGTAAGTCCCATTTATCCCAACAGGACAAATAATACATAACTATTTTGTTGCAATAATTTTTATTTTTTGGAAGTTTTAAGTTTACAGAAAAATTGAGCTAATTTCCTATACATTTCCTGCTTTCACATAGACATAGCCTTCCCCACTATTCCCCACTATCAAATTTCCAATCCAAAGTGGTGCATTTGTGACAATCTATGAACCTATGTCAACATCATTATCATCCAAAGTTGATACTTTACATTAGAGTTGACTCTTGGTATTGAATAGTCTATGGGTTTTAACATATGTATAATGACATGTATCCACCATTAAAGTGTCCTATAAAATAGTTCTATTGCACTAAATGTCCTCCGTGCTCTTCCTAGTCATCACCTCCTCCTCTTTAATCCATGGCAACTACTGATCCTTTTACTGCATTCATTGTTTTCCTTTTCTGGAATGTCACATACTTGGAATTACAAAGCATGTGTAGTCTTTTCAGATTGGCTTCTTCCATTTAGCAATATGAATTTAAAGTTCCTCTATGTATTTTCCTGGATTGGTAGTTCAGTTATTTTTAGTGCTGAATGATATTCTGTTGTCTGGAATTATTACAGTTTGTCTATTTGCTCACCTGTGAAAGGCATCTTGGGTGCTTCTAAGTTTTGGCAATTATGAATAAAGCTGTGGTGCACATATGTGTGTAAGTTTTTTGCATGGACATAAGTTTACAACTCATTTGAATAAATACCAAGGAGAGCAATTGCTGAATCTTACGGTAAGAGTATGTTTAATATTGTGGGAAACTGTCCAACTTTCTTCCAAAGTGACTGTACCATTGTGCATTCCCACCAGTGTGAATGAGATTTTCTGTTGCTCTACAGTCTTGCCAGCTTTTGATGTCATCAGAGTTTCGAATTTTGGCCATTTAATTGATGTGTAGTGGTATCCTTTTTAAATTTGCAATCCTCTATTGACATATGTTGTTTATTATATGCTTATTTGCCATTTGTATATCTGCTTTGGTGGGATGTCTGTTCAGATATTTTGCCCACTTTAATTGGGTTGTTTATTTTTGTGATGTTGAGTTTTAAGCCTTCTTTATATATTTTGATTAATTGTCATTTATTAGATATGTATTTTGCAAATATTTTCTCCAGTCTGTGGCTTACCTTCTCATTCTCTTGACAGTGTATTTCACAGAGTAGTTTTAATTTTAATGAAGTCAAGCTTATAAATTTTGTGGTGTTTTGGTGATCATGTCTCTGGAGGTCATATACATTTTCTCCTATGTTCTCTTGTAAAAGTTTTACATTTTTGCGTTGTACATTTAGGTCTATGATACATTTTGAGTTAATTTTTGGAGTCTAAAGGCTGTGTCTAGATTCTTTTTTTTTTTTTTTACATGTGGATGTTTAGCTGTTCAGCACAATTTGGTGAAAATAATATTATTTTCCCATTGCATTGCCTTTGCTCCTTTGTCAAAGATTAGTTGACTCTATTTATGTGAGTCTATTTCTGGAATCTCTATTACGTTCCACTGATCAATTTTTCTGTCGTTTGCCCATACTGCACTTGGGATTTTGATTAGGGTTGTGTTGAATCTATAGATCAAATTGACAAAAACCGATTTTTTTTTTGACACAGTTTCACTCTGTAGCCCAGACTGGAGCACAGTGGCATGATATCAGCTCACTGTAACCTCTGCTTCCCAGATTCAAGTGATTCTCATTCCTCAGCCTCCCAAGTAGCTGGGATTATAGGCACATGCCACAACAGCTGGCTAATTTTTATATTTTAGTAGAGATGGGGTTTCACTATGTTGGCCAGGCTGGTCTCAAACTCCTGACCTCAATTGATCCATCTGCGTCGGCCTCCCACAGCACTGAAATTACAGGTGTGAGCCACCACACTCACCCAAGAACTGGTATTTTGACAATGTTGAAATTTTCTATTCATGAATATGGTCCATATCTTTTTAAAACTTAGTTATTTAGTTTCTTTCATCAGAATTTTGTAATTTTCCTTATAGATTAGGTACATATTTTGTTAGATTTATACCTAAATACTTTGGTTTGGGGAGTGCTAATGGAAATGGTGTTTTTTACTTCAAATTCCGGTAGTTCATTTCTTGTATATAGAAAAATAATTGACTTTACTATATTAACCTTGCGTCCTGCAACTTTACTATAATTGCTGATTAGTCCCAAGAGCTTTTTGTCCATTCTTTTGGATTTTCACATAAACAAACACATCATCTGAGAAAAAAGAGTTTTATTTCTTCCTTCCCAATCTGTATCCCCTTTTACTGTCTTTTCTTTTTTTATTCCCTCTTCTTGTCTTAATGCATTAACTAGGACTTCCAGTACAATTTTGAAAAGGAGTGGTGAAAAAGAACATGCTTGCTTTGTTCTTGATATTAGGAGGAAATCTTCTAGTTTTTCACCATCGAGTAGGGCATTCCCCTTTATTTCTATTTTGCTGAGAGTTTCTGTTATGAATAGGTGTTAGATTTTGTCAAATGTTTTTTCTGTATCTATTGATATGATCATGGGGTTTTTCTTTGGCCTGTTGATGTGATGAATTACATTAATTGATTTTCAAATGTTGAACCAGTCTTGTATATATAGGATAAATTCCATTTAGTTTTATGATATAATTCTTTTTCTATATGGTTGCATTTGATTTGCTAATATTTTGCTAAGAATATTTGCTTTTATATTTATGAGAGATACTAGTCTGTAAGTTTCCTTCCTTGCAATATCTTTTTCTGGCTTTGATTGTAGGGCAGCATAGGCCTCATACAATGAGGAAATAGTCCCTCTGTATCTATCTTCTGGAAGAAATTGTAGAGATTTGGTCTAATTTCTTCATTACATGTTTGGAAGAATTCACAAGTGAACCCATCTTGGCTTGGTGTTTTCTATTTTAATTACATAATTAATTATTAATTCAATTTTTAAATAGACATAGATCTATTTATATTATCTATTTCTTCTTATGTTAATTTTGGCAGGCTGGTCTTTTAAGGAATTGTCCATTTTATATGGTTTGGATGTCCTGTCCAAATCTCAAGTTGAAATGTAATCTCTAATATTGGAGGTGGGGCCTGGCGAAAGGTGTTTGGATCATGGGGGTGGATCCCTCATGGTCTAGTGTTAACTTCACAATAGCGAGTTCTTGTGACATCTGGTCATTTGAATATGTGTGGCACCCCTCTCCTACCCACCCCACTCTTGCTTTTTCTCTTGCTTTTGCCATATGATGCGCCTGCTCCTTCCTTGCCTTCCGTCATGATTGGAAACTTTCTGAAAGGCCTCCCCAAAAGCAGATGCTGCTGTGCTTCCTGTATAGCCTGCAGAACTGTGAGCCAATTGAACCTCTTTTCTTATAAATTATTCAGTCTTAGGTATTTCTTTATAGCAATGCAAGATAACACATACGTCATCTAGGCTATCAAATTTGTGAGGTTAGAGATGCTCATAATATCCTTTTTTATCTTTTTATGTTCATAGGATCTATAGTGGTGTCTCCTCTTCTGTTTCTGATATTAGTAATTTTGTTTTCTTTCTTTTCGTTTGTTAGTAAAACTGACTAGAGGCTTATCGATTTTTTTTGGTCTTTTCAAAAAACAAGCTTTTGGTTTTCTTGATTTTCTCTACTGATTTTCTAGTTTCAATTTTGTTGACTTATGCTCGGATTTGTATTACATATTTTTTTGTTTACTTTGGATTTAATTTGTTATTCCTTTTTAGTTTTCTAACTTAGATAGTTTGATTATTGACTTTATAGCTTTCTTCTTTTCTAATGTATGCATTCACTGATAAATTTTTCACTAAGTACTGTTTTCACTGTATTTCACAATACTTGGTAAGTTATATTTTCTCTTTTTTTTTGTTCAGAATGTTTTTAACTTTCTCTTGAGATTGTTTTCTTTGACTTATGTTATTTTTAAATGTGGGGTTTTATTTCCAAGTATTTGGGGATTTTTCATCTACCTTTCATTATTGATTTCTAATTTAATTCTTGTTGTGGTCTGAGGATATCCGTAATAAGGTTTATATTTACTTCAATTTGTTATGAAGTATTTTATGGTCCAGAATGTGGTCTATGTTGGTGAATGTTCCATGCAAGCTTGAGAAGGATATGTATTCTGATGTTACTGAATAAAGTAGTGAGTAGATATCAATTATAATATTTAATTATTTGATGGCACTGTCAAGTTCAACTATGTCCTTATAATTTTCTACCTCTGGATTTGTCTATGATAGAGGGGTGGTGTTTGAGACTTTAGATTATAATAGTGGGCTAATCTGTTTCTTCTTGATGTTCCATTGAGTTTTGTCTCACGTATTTTGAAGGTCAGTTGCTAAGACGCACACACATCAAGGATTTAGGTCTCCTCAGAGAACTTACTGCTTTAATACTGTGTAATACCACTCATTTATTCATAACTTTCCTTGCTCTGAAGACTGCTCTGCCTGAAATTAATATCATTATTTATACTTTCTTTTGATAAGTATTAGCACCTTTGTTTTTTCTTTTACTTTTAAATTATATGTATTTTTATATTTAAAGTGAGTTTCTTGTAGATAACCTGTACTTAGGTCTTATTTTTTAACACACTCTGACAATCTTTGCCTTTTAATTTGTATATTTAGACCACTGGCATTTAAAGTGATTACTGATATAGCTGGATTCATAGGTTACTGTTTTCTACTTGTGGACCTTGGTCTTTCTTTCTATCATTGTCTTTGACTCTTTTCTTCCTATTGTTGTTTTAATTAAGCATTTTATATGATTTACATTTTACATTATTTCTATGATTACATTTTCTCTCCTTTCTTAGCATATTGGTTATACTTCTTTTATCCCCCTCTTTTAAACCTATTTCCCTAGAGTTTGCAATACACATTACAACAAATCTGAGTCTATTTTTAAATAACTCTATACAGTTTCATAGGTAGTGCAAGTACCTTATAGTAACAAAATGTTCTTAATTCTTTCCTTCTATCCCTTGAAACATTGATGTCCTCCATTTCACCTATAATTATACATAAGCATGTATATACATAAGCATACACAATTGAATACATTGTTGCTGTTATTAATTTGAGCAAACTGTTACCTGTTAGATCAATCCAAGATAAAATAAAAGATTTTATCTGGCTTTCACTTGTCTCTTCTTTAATGCTCTTCCTTTCTTTATGTAGATGTGACTATCTGACATATATGTTATTTTTCTTTCTGAAAAACTTCTTGCAACATTTCTTGCCTAGCAGTCTACTGGCAAAAAATTCCCTCAATTTCTGTTCATGAACGTCTTTATTTCTCCTTCACTTTCGAAGAATAATTTTGCAGGGTACAAAATTATAGGATTTCTTTTTCTTCTCAACACTTTAAATATCTCTTTCCACGCACTTCTTGCTTGCATGGCTTTTGAGGAAAAGTTATATGCAATTCTTATCTTTGCTCCTCTGTATATAAAGTGTTTTTCCCACTTGCTTCTTTCAATTTTTTTTTAATCTTTGATTTACTGCAGTTTGATTATGTTATGTGTAGATGTTGTTTTTTTAGGCATTTATCCTGCTTGATGTTCTCTCAGCTTCTTGGATATGTGATTTTGTGTCTGATGTTAATTTGAGGTAAATTCACAGTCATTCTTGCTTTATATATTTTTTATTTCTTTCTCTCCTTCTCTCCTACTAAAATTCCCATTATATTCCTGTTACATCTTTTGTCCCATAGTAGTAGTTGCCTCACAGATCTTGGATAATCTGTTTCATTTTTAAAGTCTTTTTATCTCTTTAGTTTTTCATTTGGAAGTTTCTATTGACGTAGTCTCAAGCTCAGGGATATTTTTTCTTAGCTATGTCCAGTCTACTAATGAGCTCATCAAAAGCAGTCTTCATTTCTATTAGTGTTTTTTATCTCTAGAATTTCTTTTTACTTTTCTTTTCTTTTCTTTCTTTCTTTTTTTTTTTTTTGAAACAGAGTTTCGCTCTTGTTGCCCAGGCTGGAGTGCAATGATGTGATCTCAGCTCACCACAACCTCTGCCTCCCAGGTTCAAGTGATTCTCCTGTCTCCACCTCCTGAGTAGCTGGGATTACATTCATGCACCACCACACCTGGCTAATTCAGTATATTTTTTAGTAGAGAGGAGGTTTCTCCATATTGATCAGGCTGGTCTCAAACTCCCAACCTCAGGTGATCCACTCGCCTCGGCCTCCCATAGTGCTGGGATTGCAGGCATGAGCCACCGTGCCCTGCTTAGTATTTCCTTTTGAGTCTCTCAGAATTTCCATCTCTCTGATTGCATCTCTCTGATTTCCATCTCTATTTTTGCATGCTGTCTACTTTTTTCCTTAGATTTTTTAGCATGTTAATCATAGTTTTTAAGATTTCCTCTCTGATTATTCCAACATTCCTGCCATATCGGTCTGTTTCTGATATTTGCTCAGTCTCTTCAAATTGTGTTTTTTTCTTTCAGTGTGCCTTGTAATTTTTTCTTAGTTTTCAGACAAAATGTGCTAAAAGAAACTGTGTAAAAGAAGCTGTGATAAACAGGCCTTTTACAATGTGGTGATAAGTAAGTTGTGGGGGAAGGAGAAGCACTCTGTAGTTCTATGATTATGTCTCAGTCTTTTAGTGAGCTTGTGCCCCCGTCTAAGAACTTCACAAGTCATTCCCTCCCCACCCTGAAGTTGGGGCAGGAGAGCTAGAGTGGGCTGGAGTTGGGTATTTCCCTTTCCCAGTGTGGATGGTTAGAGGGAGCTGGACTAAGGTATTTCCCTCTCCCAGGTCAGCTGGGCTCTATAAATCCCCAATAGGTTAGACTCTGATAAAGTCATTTCTCTTGATGGCAGGCCTTGCCAAGAAGAACAAAATGCTCTGGCACATTTTAAATTGATTACTTATCCCCTTCCCATGCCTAATGGCCAAGGGGATTTTTTCTCTGCTCTTCACTGTGCAAACCTAGTAGAGCTCCTGGAGGTAAAACTCACAGAAGTGTGGGTGCCTCCCATGACTTGTCTCCCTGGTGTTTTTAATCTCTCAGATTTCTCTACACTGAGCCTCCAGCAAGTCATCAATTATCTATGGTTCAGGTTTTCCTGCCTGGCACTGGTTCCTGTGGAAGTTTCTGCTTATAGGTTTATTCCCTGGTAAGTTGTGATTCTTAGTATACTTCTGTCTGTCTATGCAATTTTGGAGGCAGCATTTTTGCACTGTGACCTCACTTCTCTGATGCATATAAGAATTGTTGATTATCCAATTTGTTCAGCTTTTACTTGCTGTTAGAATACGATGTCAACTTCTAAGCTCCTCACATGCTGGACTACAAACTGGAAGCCTCACACATAACTTTTGAAACTAAATCTCAGGTGAGAAGGGAGGAGGGAGGAGGGAATGGGGAGGTGCTGGTCAAAGGGTACATAATTGTGGTTGGATAGGGGAAATACATTTCCAGAGATCTGCTGTGCAAGGAGGTGATAATACTTAATCATGATATATTCTTGAAAAAGGTAGAGAGTGAATGTTAAGTGCTTTCACTACAAATGATAACTATCTGAGGCAATTCATTTGTTAATTAGCTAGATTTAACCATTCCACAATGTATATGTACTTCAAAACATCATGTTGTATGTTATAAAAACATACAATGTTATCTGTCAATGATTTTAAAAAAGAAAAAAACACAGCCTTAAAATTAAACGTCAGAAAGGGCAGACATTGGCTTTAAACTCCAATGGCATAAACGAATTTGATTGCAATAATTATAAGACCTAGAAACTAACCTAATTAGTTTATAAATTAGGCTTCCAGACTAGTAATGCTGATTGTTCTCCATTTGCTCCCTCTGCTCCCTTCAAGTTTAATTTTCCACCCTTCCCTGCCCTTCCTTATTCCTGGGGATCTCACTGTGCACTGCATACTCCTTTGGCCTCCTGTTGGGTTTGGCCAATGGAAGATTCCAGCTGGGAAACAGAAGATGAAAGGAGAGTCAGTGTGGCATACCCCTTCCCAAATTTCTCCCTGCTTTGATGGTTTAATTCTATAGGGGGCTGCAGCTTCGCCTGAGTGGTCCCAAGTCCAGAGCTCCTGCTGTGGCTTAGGCACTAATATTTCTTCCTTTTGCCCCATCATCTTAGGAATGCTACTGGCTTCCCTTTGATGATGGTCATGGGGACCTCAGCATCCCCTACCCTACTCACACTTAAAAATTCTCATCATTAAGATCGCCGTAATTAACTCTTATTTCCTACAAGGACCCTCACCTAGACACTATCGTTCTATAAAACTGGCAAAAATGTCTATCAGTTGTGCATATAAAACTATTTAACTTTCTTAAACAAACAACTTTTAACTGGTGAAGGGCAATACCAGAAATGACACAAATGCAAAAAATATGATTGTGTGCAAAGAAGACTCTGGTCTTCTTTAGGGCTATGAAATATGCTTTGTGGCATGTTTTACTTAAACTCATTTAGTTGTGTATATTGATTTCATCACTACTATTATTATTTTCCTATGGTTTTATATTTTACAGATATTTTATTTATTTATATATGATATTATATACAGATACAAAAATATATCTAGTTACCTCCTGGGTCCCCTCTTCTTGAGCTTTGGCCTGGAAACCCTCCACAAGTAGCAAGATATGGCAATCATATAGGTCATTCGTATCCTCTCTCTCAGGGACCATTGTCCTGTGATGTTATTATATGTCTAATATATAAATATCGTTGCCTATACAGCTTGCTTGTTTTTCTTTAGTATGCTTTAGGTGGGAAACAACTGTTACTCTATCTTAGACAGATAGAATCACTTTACTTTTAAAATAAAATTATTTTTGTGACCTCAAAGAATAGTTTATGTAAGGAAAATGATATAATGATTTTAAATTAACAGTGTAAAAAATTACAAAACTAATATTTAGTTCTGCTAAAACCTTGTGTAATTTAACATATTCTAAATCTAAACAGCAAAACAGAGATACGTGTATTGATTCACTCATTCATTTAGGTATTTATATATTGTTGCAACAAATACTTATTGGTACCTGTCTGTGTGCCAAGTAGAATGTCCAATGCTGTGGAGATAGGGTAACTAGACAGTGGAGAGGTTTAGATTCCAGTTTGTGAGATAGACACTAAAATAAATAAATGAATTAAAAAATTAATAAGTGCTAAGAGGGCAATCATGGAACATTCTCTGAGGAGGTAATATTTTTGTTAAGACCTGAAATCTGAAAATAAACCATTCATAGGAAGATTATGGAAAGAGTTTCTTAGGCAAGGTGGAGTCACAAGTCTAAAGGCTCTGAAAAGCTTGTTGTGTTGCAAGAATAAAAAAAAGGTCAATAGCTTGAAATTCATGTGTGGGGTAGTGGTAGAAAATAAGAGTAGAAAGCCAAATCCAAGTTGGCCCTGTGGGTCATGATAAAGAATTTGGATTTCATTCTGAGCATAATGAACAGCTATAGAAGTATCACTACAGAGTGATGATGTGATCTGATTTCGATTAAAAAAAAAAAAGGTTAGTTGCTTTGTGAAGAATGAATCTTTGAAGGTAAGAATAGAAGTCAAAGGGTGAATTAAGAGGTTATTGCAGCAATCCTGGTGAGAAATTATAGGGGTTTGTACTTGGGTGGCAATGGAAATAGAGAAAATTTGGAATTTTTTGAGATATGTTTTGAAAGTAGGACTTATGTGATGTCCTGCTGGATTGAATGTAGGAGCAAAGAAAACAGAAGAATCAGTGAATACTCCTCAAATTTTGGCTAGACCTACTGGATGTTTGATGGTACATTTAATGGAAGATTAAAAATTCAGCCCGAAGCAGGCTGGGGAGAGGATAGAGGGACATAAAGAGGTCTGTTTACAGATATGAAGTTGGAAATACTTATTATTCATACAAGTGAAGAAGACAAATAATTATACATACATATCCAGATATTAATGTGAGGCATCAGCATATAGAGGGTACTTAAAGTTATGAGATAAGATGAAACCATCAAGGGAGAAAATGTGGACAGATAACAGGGGCCAGGCCCAAGCCCTAAGGACTCCATCATTCATATCAGGTAGAGAAGAAGGAACCCACAGGAGATAAAGTGGTGGAGAGGTGGAAGGGCAACTAGGTAAGTGTGATGCTAAAGGAGCCAGGACTGGGATTCCGCTGCGTGCAATGCTGCTAAGAGGTTAGAGAAGGACGAAGACAGAAAGTGTCAGAGCTTTACTGAATCAAAAAACGAGATGTTACTTTGATGCAAATTAGGGCCACCTGTGAAGCATGAATAAATTACTGAAAAAAAATGGTCATAATAAAATATGCAAGGGAAGGAGACATACGGATTTTGATGAACCTTCTAAAAATGGCATCCTACATAGACACTCTTTTGAATTTTGTTCTCTGGAAGAATGATGCCTGGAGTTAGTAGGTACATTTACGGAGGGATCTTTGCATTTGCAAATGAATATATAGGGCATGCTGTTGCCTTTGGAGAAGGTTAATTTTCTGTCGACTTGTTCTAAATATACAGAGAAAGGTGATTGTTAGGAGGAATAAGGGCATTTTAAAATGGGTTTTCTCTGAATACTTTTGCCCAGTAAAGGTTATTTGTAGTAAGATGATGAAAGCAAAAAATTAGTTCCCTACAGAGGTGAAGACCAGTGATAAAATTCAGGATGATGTGAAAAGAGAAATGGAAACATACCCTGATAACTGGCTGATGAAATTCCATGTGAAGAAATGTCGAATAATGAGGAGAGGGTCAAAGTTCCAGAACAAGAACTATATAAAGCTTAGCAGCATTAGGAGGGAGAGGGTTCTGTGGGACTGGGAAAAATAAATTCCTAAGTCTCTGGCACAGATTGAGAGTGAGCAGTTTAAAGAGAAGACTGGGAAACAGAAAGAGTTTGAATGAATGTAAGTGGAAGGAAGACTGCACGCCCCTATAACGGATTAATGAGGCTACATATAAATTGTGGTTAGCGTTTCTTGTCACATTATGATAAAAAGTGTATGGGGAAAGCGAGGGATGATGAAGGGGGTCTGTGAAGTATTCGGTCAGGTCATGGAAAGTACAGCATCCTCCTGATGGGGTTGGATCAGGGTGGCCTGTAAGTGGAGTGAGCAAGACAGATGACATCATCCACAGTGGATCATTCCTGTGGTCTTCTGGAAATTTCTAGGTGAGAAGAGGGGCAAAGGACCATATAATTATAATAAAGCCTGAGTGGAGGGCAGGGGCTGTTGGTTTGGATAATGGTGGCCTGACCCTTTTAGAACTTCTGTGGCACTTTTTACCTTCCTCCCTATCACCTCACCCCACCTGGGAGTTTGGCAGATAAAAAGTTTTCTTTGTTCCTGTGTTAATCCATGCTATCATTGCTCAATTCCATGGCTAAGTTCCTTCAAGACTAGAGAGTCTGCGTTAGTCCCGTTAATGCCCATGCGGTTACAGTTTAGAATCTTACGTGTTGGAGAAAATCAGCAGAATTTGTAGATTCATCCTCCACCAAACTATGAGTGACTTTTCACCGGTGCAGTTTTTCAACCGTCTGGAAGAAGCCATTTGAGGTTTTGGCTGTGCTGAATATACATTTTTTGGACACTAAAAAAGCACAAGGTCAGTCTATTTTAGTCACTACTCAAGATGTAGTCATTATTATGAGACATATGTTTAAAAACATATTTTCTAACATTCCCTTTGAATATGCACTTCAGAGGTGTGTGTCATTGTGGCTAACCAGCATTAGCATGACTGATGATTACTGTTATTCTGTGTATGGGTGTCCTTATATGACTGTGGAAAGGAGTCCACAGGCTGCCTAATTAATGCCTTGTAAAAGTGATTCCTCCAAAGACACGAGAGAACTTGTTCATAATTATAAAGAAATGATCTCCTAATACACACACAAACATTCCCTTTTTTAAGCTCACTTAAAAAAATGCATCTATATGACTGTGCCCTACAGAGTAACCATTTATCACAATTTCCAAGTGGCAGTTAGCAGAGTTGTTGTTTTGTTCATTATCTCATTTAATACTCAAAAGAATCTCAAGTTGTGTTTCTCAATCAATAGACGAAAATACTAGGGCTCAGAGAGGTTAAGCTCCTTGGGGTACTATTATGAGTTAAGCAAAGAGCTGGCATCCAGATCCAGGTTTTCTGACCCCAAGCCACACACTTTTTTAATTAAATTGTACTAATTGTCCTCCTAGTAAGGGTTTTGTAAATACTCACTGAATTCAATTCAACAATCTAAATAGAAATCAGAATGTGAAAAGCCATGACTAAAATGCAGCCAAAATGTAACCAAAATGCAAGCTTGCTTTGTCTCTCCTTATTCCTTTAAAGTGTGTGCAGGAGTAAGGGATTGTTTTCCCACCACCAGGACTTTTTCAATCAAACTTAGGCCACAAACAGAACTAAAATCACTTGAAATTACAAACCAGTCCATTGTGAAACCAGCACATTCAGATTAAGATAACATCACTTCAGTCTTTATTCTAGGGTTACACTCCCTCAGCCTTTCCTCCTGTTAGGGCCTATACTGAGCAGCCACTCACCATCTGGGAAGGGGTGTGTTTAGCTCTTTCTCTCTCTACTCGTCAAGTTTTTAATTGGCCAGTGACTGGTACTTCAGCACACGGGCCCCTCCACACCCTGAAGCTGGCTCTCAGATGATCCTTTCCATGCCCAGTTGCTTATGAGAATCCCCTTCCTTCCAAGCATCCTCTCGAGTTGGACCTAAATAGCTCTAGACTTCTTCTTTGTGATCCGTGGGAAAAACTCACATACTCTTTGCCCTGCCATAAATTGGAGGTTAATTACTTCCAAAATACCGTCATCTATTCTGTCTGCCCTGCCACAGACCACTTTAAACCTTCTCAGGCAAGAATAAGCCTCCAATTCAAGATGGGCCCACATTTCCAGGAACATGCTTCAAGCTCTCCATCTGCTCTATTCTTGAGACGGAGTAGCTAGCAACAGCCCACTCCCACTCCCAGACGCACCCCCCAACAGATCCCCTTAAGTTGAAAGTGACTCACCCACATAGCAGAGAATAGAAATTCTCTTGAAACCTCACAACTCTTTCCCTGCATACTCTGATCTTCCATTTATGGCCTTGATTTGAAGAAGGCTTTGTGGGGTTAGTTCTTTACCGTTTTCTCTGTGAATTCTGCATTTTGATGCAGCCCTTCATTTTGAAATTCAAAACTGTGTTTTGGCACTTAAGTCGAAGTTTTAGTTTTAGCATCTTTTTCTACAAAGGATGTTTATATTTCATTTTAGAATGAGCTACATTAGTAAGAAAAGGCTGTTGACCTGTTGACATTGAAGTAGAATTTAATTTAAAGAAGCTCCAAATTGTCTTCATGGGATTATTGGCTCTATGATTTGAAAGATAAATCTTTGTGGCAGCTGGATTGAAAAGGGTCTTGAAATTATATTTCATTTGGTCAGTTATTCAAGTCTATAGAATAACTTGTTGAGTCATTTTCAGAATTCACAGATACAACAGGGGTAATTTAATTGAATTGATAAGCTACACTACTATGCTTTTAGAAGCTGTAGGCAACTTTCTAAAGATAAAACTCCTATGCTTCTATAGTTTTCAAAGAAATTGCATATATTGGCATGGCATGGTAGGACTGCAGAAGGGGACAAAACATAATTTCTGGAACAAGATGCAGAATTTTCTTCCTTACTTAAAAAGCAAGTTACATTTCTATAAGTCTAAAACTGGAAAACAAGTATACTAGTGTCTTATTGCCTTACATAAATTCTAAGGACATTGAAAGTTTGAACTTTTTTTTTAGTAAAAAGTATTCTGTGATGAAACAAGGTGTTTTCTATTTTATCGTTGGGGAATAAAGCAAACCTCAATTTCACAAATAATGGGATGATCTGTTCTTAGGTTTTTGAATAACCATAGAAATGGACCTTCCTTGTCTTAAAACCTGAAACTAACATTGGTCTCATCTGAGTTCCTTCTTTAGGACTGAAACCCACTAGATCCGTACAACCAGAGGATGAGATGTCAAGCTCTTCATTAATCATGATTGCCTCCTTGACCCTCCCTAATTCCTGTTTTCCCCACCTTCCAAGCTATATAAACACCTAGTGTTAATTTCTGCCCTGGTAATACTCTTTGTCTCAGTGATTAGCTTTAGGCATGGTGAGCAAAAAGACCTAGACCCAATCTCTGGCATTTTGGTAACATTCCTATTTTTAAAATAATCCATGCAATTGTAAGCATGTGGGACTAATTTGAAAGAAAACTGGAATCAAGATTTTCTTCCTCATTGCACAGACCCTGAGATTTGATGTTTATGATGATGACAATGGAGACCCATCAACTTATATTTGGGAGGTTTGAAAGGTGTCATCTATCACCAATCCAATGAGCTTAAGGACATTAAAAGCCCAAATCATCATAAGTTTGTCACTAATATGTCTGAAGAAAGGAGACAAAGTTAACATTAGGGAACAGTAGCATTTGTAACATACTCTCTGAAATGTGGACAAACATAATATTTATTTATGATTTATTTCGAACTGTATTTCCCAAAACACTAGTGTTCTCCATATGTTACATGGCACTTTCATAGAGGCCCCTAGCCAGCTCCAAGCAAAATAGTTCTAATCTTACATGTTTTCTATATTCAGATTTCAATTAAGATTTTTTCAAAAAGGTTATATCAAAAGCCACTTCTCTATTTGCTATATATGCAGGAATTTGCTGTATGTATACTTGGAAATGAAACTGATAGTCTAATGGGGAGAATCTCAGTACAAGTGTTACACACTTTTTCCATCTGGGGAGGATGATTGGAGAACCAAGTTTGTAGGTAAGAAATCTAATGAAGTTCTATGACTCCCTTCCCACCTGATGTGCTGTAGAGTTTCATAGCCAAGGTTATTTCACTGGGGGAAAGATCCCTCTGATCCTACTGAGGAGCCCTTTTCTGCTTCAGATACTAGAAAAAGAGGCTAAATGTAACAGTACGCTTTTGGCTCGAGGATTATTATTCTGCTTGAGGAGCTCCTTTAGTTGGCAATTTCTTACCTAGAAGGATCTCCACATACCTCTGGAACTCCTTTAACATAGAACTATACTGCTTTGTTAGGCTTTTTATGTCATCGATATTTCTCCTGCTCTATGATTCAATGGAAAGGTGATATGAAAGGAATCTCCTGGAATTTCGCATATGGGTAAACTGCATGGAAATTCTGGAAGTCTCTTGGTGTCACTTTCAAACTCCTGACATATTCAGGTGAGCAAGATCTGACATGCATCAAGGCAGCAAGGAGGGCACAGACTGCATTTACATAACTACATTTTGTTTGGTAATATAGTACAGGAGATGCTAGCAAAGCACAAAGACAAAACAAAGGTCACTTACAGAGTATCAGGATGAAAGATTCCCAGCACTGACTGGTGTGACATCAGAATTAAAACTGAGTATAGAGGCCAACTTCAGAAACTGTGAGAATTTAGGGAAGCAGATGACCTAGCTTAATTTGAAGAGACAGTAACTTGCTGGCATCTGACCACTGAGAAACAAAGTGCTTGACTTCCTAGTAGTGCCAGGGACTATCTTAAAAGCAACAATAATCAACAGGTCAGAAGTTATTAAAATAAAGAGACAAAGAAGAGGGACATTGTGAAGTTAAAATGGCAAGATGTCATGATTGGTTGCTTTAGAAATGGTGAGGGGGCAGAATGAATGAAAACGGATGCAAGAATTTCTGACCCAGGTAACCTAAGTGTTGGTAGACAGATTAATATGAGTGGGCAATTGCAGAATCTTGGCTACTTGAGGGAAAGAAGTGTAGTTTTAGATATGATAAATGAAGAGAAGCAAAAAGATGAAAATTAAATCCTAGAAATCAAAAGAAAAGGTACATCTGAGAGTCACAGTGTAAAGCTGAGAACTGAAGCCACTGCTTTGGGTCACCGATAGTGTATAGATGAAGAAACCAGAGGAAAGAGCCTTAGAATTGGGTAGATGAAGCAAAGCAAGAGAAGAATAGTATAGTAAATGCATAAACCAGTAACACAGTCATTTATTATCAAGTATTATGTACTGTACATTATTATTTATTTTTTATGACTAGCAGTGCAGTAGGTTTGGTGCACCAACACCACCCCAAACACATGAGTGATGTATTGTGCATGACTTTATGGTAGTTACATCACTAGGAGACAGCGATTTTTCAGCTTCATTATAATCTTATGGACCCCTGTTGACTGAAATGTGTTATGCAGCACATGGCTATGTATATGAATATGCAGAAAACAAATATCCCTTAGAAATTAAAATCTTACAGATAGCAGTCTGGGTGCAGTGACTCACGCCTGTAATCCTAGCACTTAGGGAGGCCAAGGCGGATGGATCACTTGAGGTTAGGAGTTTGAGATCAGCCTGACCAACATAGGTGAAACCCTGTCTCTACTAAAAATACAAAAATTAGCCAAGTGTGGTGGTGCACATCTGTAATTATAGCTACTTGGGAGGCTAAGGCAGGAGAATCGCCTGAACCCAGGAGTCAGAGGTTGCAGTGAGCCAAGATTGTGCCACTGCACTCCAGCCTGGGTGACAGAGAAGACTCCGTCTCAAATAAATAAAAAATAAATAAATAAAATAAAATCTTAATAGGTAGCAGAGATGGAAAACTCAACAGTGGGTTAGAAAATAAAGTGAAGGCACTATTCAAGGAAAATGAAAAAGGATAGAAACCAGATTTTAAAAAGTAAAGGACAAGACCCAGAAGGCTCAACATCTGAATAATATGTCTCTCCAGAAAAAGACAGCACACAAATAGATTGAAGACAATCATTCAATAAGTATTTTTTCTTTTCAAAATTAAATGGGATGAATTTCCAGATTGAAAGTCTTATATGGTGTCCAAACAAGATAAAAATAGATCCACACCAATAATCATCACTATAAGGTTTCAGAATGCTGAAGACAATGAAACAAAAATCCCCCAGACAGAAAAAAGAAAGTCTATACAGAGGATCAAGAATCAGAATGGAATCTGACTTTTCTGGATTATACTAGAAGCAATAAAAGACAGAACAATGCCTTTAAAACTCTGAAAGAAAAAGAATATCCTGCTATAATTCCACACCTAGCCAAGCTATTAATCAATTGTAAAGGAAAAAATGAAGACATTTTCAAGCATGTAATGTCTCAGATATTTTGCCTTCCTCCTACTCTGTTTCAAGAAGGCATTAACAGATGTTTTCCAGCAGAGGAGGAAGTAATCTAGAAAGAGGAAGAGACAGAAACAAGAGAGTCAAGTCAAAACAGAGGCAACAATGAAGAAGGGAGATTCCAGAATGACAATAGTGCCCTAAGGGCTGAGGAAAAGTCAGCCTATATTAGAACATCATGACTCAAAAGGCAGGCATGTTGAGGACTGTTATCTCCACAATTTCTGCTCTAATACTATATTTTTAATCTGACAGAATAGCTAAAGGAATTGCTTATTAAAAACAAAGACGTATGTCATTAAAGAGGAAGTCATGAGACACAGGTAACAGAAAACCCAAACAAGGAGAAAAGCAAGGGAATTCCAAGGATGATGGACAAAGGGAAGTCCCAGGATGACAGCTATGAAACAAGCTTAGAGATGTCTCAAAACAAAACAAAATTAAACCAATAAAGTGTTGAAAGATTACTGTGTCATTTATCTCATGAAAAATTATCCTGTCAAGCTTTGGGAAGATGTTGAAATAATTAACAATACATATAAAGAAAACTAAGTAAATAAAAAGACAATCATGTATTAACTTCAGGAAAAGCCAAAGGTAAAAAGGAAGCAGAATCATAGTATACCATAATGCTCAATTGTGAAGAATATTTTCATAGGTATAATAATGCTAACATTGACTATTGACTCAACCTCAAAATAGAGTATTATTAAAAGTATGGAAGAGAACACACAGAAGGAATGGTGGTATTGGAGAGTTAAATCCTAATTTATCAATACAGGAAATCAACAGATAATGTCTAAAATTGATGAATCAAAAGACAGCAGCATCATATTATTTAAGAAATAAGATGTGTAAATACCTGAAGTAATAGCTGTGTCAAAAGTAGTTGTCTTGAGGCAGGAGGACAATAGTAAATGAAGAGGAATAGGGCAAGAAACTTCTATATTTTTAACAAGTCTCTTAGTAAAATTTATCCTTATGCCTTATACATTGTTAATTGTGGACTTGAAAATATAATAGCAATTCACACATCCTTCAACAAAGAAATTATTTAACATTGGCTCTTGATACTAGTAATCATGGAGGCCTGGGTTGGTATGATCATCTGGTCCAGAAATTTTGACCAAATGGATTGCGTACTCTCCAGGTACTGCAGTTGTGCCAGCACCAAAAATATAACAAAGGAAGCTTTCTGGAGCTGGAGTGCAGCTACCCAGACCTCCCAGAATTTTGGCTAAGGCGACCCTTCATTTAACAAAGAATTATGGCCAAGATTGGATTGCAGTACTTTAACCTTTCATTTAATTTAGTTCATAATGTTGAATTGGTACTAAAATCTATTTATGGCCTTTTCCCTTTTCTACTTTCTTCCAGAAACATTATCTGGCATTCTAAACTTGGGGAAAGTCTGTATAAGGAACCTCTAAATCTTGGCAGAAGATATAAATTGTTAGAGATCTCATGAGTAAGACCAAGATGTGGGATGTCTCAGGACTGACCTTCTAGCTCATCTTTTCCAAACCCCTCATTTTACATGTAACAGGAAAACGCAGCCAAAAAAGGACTAAGTGATTTATCCAAGGTCGAGCAGCTTACTAATGGCACAGAGGATGAGAATTCAGGTTTCCTGACTTCAGCTCAGTGGTTCCTTTAATGCATTACACTACTAGTATAATGATACTGCAGCAAACTAAACTAAACTATACTACACTGTATGACCCTATGTATCTCACACTACATTATACTATATCATTCTCTATATACAACAAAGCAACAAACTACATGGCACCTCACCACACCACTGTGCTCCTCTGTACCACACTACTTTGCCCTGTACTATGCTATGCTACACCAAACCACTGCACACTAAACTATGCTAGACAATACTACATTACTGAGGAAATAAAGGAATGATTTTTAACCTTTAATCTTCTGGAAACAACCCACAGGAGTCCCCTAATATCTCTACCGGCAAGCTTAGTCTAGCCCTACTTCTTTTTTTTTTTTTTGTAAGATTTTAAAGAATTTATTAAATAAAGGGAATTGAGGGCTCAAATTGGAAGTGGGCATCAGGGTCAAGGTTATCTGTTGGTGTGTAACAAACCATCCCAAAACTTAGCCAAAAACAATTTACTATTTTTTAAAATCAATTTTTATTGTAGATATCGTTGGTACATGTGCATGTTTGCTAGAGAGTATATTGGACCCAGGTCGTGAGCATAGTACCCAGTAGGTAGTTTACAACCAATGCCTCGCTTTCACCTCTAGTCGTCCAGTAGTAGTCCAGTGTCTATTGTTCCCATGTTTATGTCCATGTGTGCTTGATGTTCCACTTACAAGTAAGAACGTGGTATTTGGTTTCCTGTTCCTCTGTTAATTACCTAGGATTATGGTTTCCAGCTCCATCCATGTTGTCACAAAGGACATGATTTCATTCTTTTTTATGGCTGTGCAGTATTTCATAGTGTGTATGTACCACATTTTCTTTATCCAAATGTCCACTGATGGGCATTTAGTTTGTTTCCATGTCTTTGCTATTGCAAATAGCATGGCAATACATTTACAAGTGCATGTGTCTTTTTGGTAGAATGATCTATTTTCCTTTGGATGTAGACCCAACAATTGGATTGCTGGGTCAAATGATAGCTCTGTCTTAAGTTCTTTGAGAAATCTCCAAACTACTTTTCACAGTGACTGAACTAATTTATATATCAAACAACAGTGTATAAGCCTGTAAATTTTTTTCAGCTTTTATTTTCGATTCAGGGAGCACATGTGTAGGTTTGTAACATTGGTATATTGCGTGATCCTGAGGTTTGGGGTACGATTGATCCTGTCACCCAGATAGTGAGCACAGTACCCAATAGTTACTTTTTCAACCCTCCCACCTTCCCCTTCTCCAGTGTCTATTGTTGCCATCTTCATGCCCACGTGTACCCAATGTTTAACTTTCCTTAATAAGTGAGAGCATGTAGTATTTGGCTTTCCATCTCTATGTTAAGTTGTAGCCCCACTTTTGTTTGTTTATTTTTTGAGATGAAGTCTCGCTCTGTCACCCAGGCTGGAGTGCAGTGGTGTGATCTTGGCTCAATGCAACCTCTGCCTCCCAGGTTCATGCAATTCTCCTGCGTCAGCCTACTGAATAGCTGGGATTACAGTCATGCACCACCACACTGAGCTATTTTTTTGTATTTTTAGTAAAGACGGAGTTTCACCATGTTGGTCAGGCTGGTCAAGAACTCCTGACCTCAAGTGATCCACCCACCTCAGCCTCCGAAAGTGCTGGGATTACAGGCATGAGGCACTGTGTCCAGCCGTAGCCCCATTTCTTGAGCTAATACTATTTTGTCCCAGGCATCCTATCCTAAGCCTCCTGCAGTCCTGCAGTGGTCTTTGGGATGCAATCACCTTCCATGTAGCAGACTGCCATACTCGTTGCTAATTTTCTGGATTGTGCTGGATGCTAATCCAGGGTCATGTCCTTGAGCTGATCCCTGCACTTCTTCACTATTTTTTGCCCACTTGCAAGTGCCTCACTTTGAAGTCAGAGTTCTATGGATGCCTTTCCATTCTCGAATCCCTTCTGTGTGATTTTGGGATCCTTTCTAACAAACGAACTTTGGACTAAGAAGACTACAGCCTTGCTCTCACCTTGCCCTCTCCCCTACTCCATGCTTTGGTGCTATCCATCAAGTATTTGGGCTAAGAATGTCATTCCTAATCTTACCAGGAGCAGGAGTATCCTTCTATCAGAGAAGAGTTGGATTTTGTGAGAGCATTTGCCTAAAACTTTAGCCCTTGAAGGCAGACCTGGATTTATCACTTACCAGCTGGTGACCTGAATACTAGTTTCCTCACCTTGGAAATGGAGATAATAATAACAATACCTCTTCCATAGGATTGTCATGAGGATTAAATGTAATCATGTCTGAAAGACTTTTTTCACAAGTTGTAACATATAGTAGGTGCTGAGTAAATGTTGGGTATTTTATTTCATTGTATCCTTTAAAAGAGTCTTGGTAACATTATCTGCAACCAAAGTTCAGAAAGGTTGAGTAACTTGTCCACAGTCACAGTTAACAAGGGGTGGAAATGAGATCAGAAGCCCTGGTTCCAACCCCTTCCATATCCTGCCTCTTTGAAATGCAAGCCCCTGGCCAGTCTGAATTTCTGAGCAATGCTCTGCCCACCTGTTGGGCAGCTCCAGCTTGGATCCCCCCTGGTGCCAGGCATCTGTCTGAATCGTGACAAGAACATGTTGATCCCTGTTGGACCTGTGCCTAGCCCACCCAGCTGAAGCTTCCCCACCAGCCTCTGCAGCAAGGACAGCTCTTTCAGCTCCTGTTCCAACCTACTGAGCCAAGCCGGTGCCAACACTGCTCTCTGCCCCAGGCCTGTCTAGCTGCAGGTAGGCTGCTCTGACTCACTGGAGGATCCTGAGCTCTGACTCATTTTTTTGTCTAATGGCTTTTGCAGGGTCAACATGATAGACACATATGGAAAAGGCCTGGAGAAGAAAGGACAGGGGACAAGGAAGAAAGCTTGTGCTTACCATCAGTCCCATGTTGAAGTCAACAGGAAATGGCCCAGTATGGATCAAACACCACCATACTGTCCTGAGTAAAAGGGAATGATTATTCTCTTCTGAGTGACTGAAGAGTTAATCATGACCAGGTTGAGAGTTTATCACCCAGAGTTCCATGTTTGAATTTTGGAGAATTCCCTTTGTCTCATTTCAGCACATTCACTTCAGTGCCCGTGTCTATTTTATTAGCCTGGAATGCAATTCCCTTTGCCCATTATTCTCTTTCACTATGGGTTTTTCCGACCCTCGGGGTAGATTTATGCTTCTAGTTGAATGATTACTCAGTGAGTCTCTGCCAAGGGATGTTCTGTTCCAAGAATGACACATCTCTTTGGGGATGATTCTCTACCTAACTGAGGGGGGGTGGGAGGTCAGGGGAAGCCCCTACCCAGAAGAAAATAGTTTCTTTGTGTGCTTGAAGAAAAACACTCAGATGATGAACAGCCTGATTTGGGGGCTGTGTGTGGGTGAGCCACTCCAGTGAAGTCGTCCTCAACGCTCCCTCAGAAGGAGAGATTACGAATTTAATGAGCAGAAGAATTCTGACAAGCCTTAAAGCCAAAGGCAATTAGCAAAGGATGAATAACTTGAATTCTTTGCAGTTATGAAATCATTTCATCCTAATGAAATTATACACGCATATACCTTTATAATATGCTTTATCTATATATCTACATGGCACATAAGACTATAATGTAATCTTCTAGGTGCATATACAAACATTTCTTACTGTGCATTCAGTGGCACCCTAGTACTAGGAGATGGGACATTAAAGTAGAGTGTGACGGTCAAATGTAATTGGAAATGCTACATGCTGGAGCTCTACCATGTATGCACAAAGGCCAATGGGATATTGTCCTTGGATAATGGGGACATTCTCACTGGGATATAAATATTCTGAGAAATTCTACAATAAGGATTTTGTTGATTGACTCTCACATTTCAAATATATTTAAACATAAATTTTCTCCCCACCCTAATACCTACTAATGTCCCCAAAGAATCAATGCCCTACGATAAACTTTGAGAAATGCTGTGATAATGTAATATGACAATTTTTGCAGGGCAGACCTAAATGTTTACTTCTTTGATGATGCCAATGCTGAAAATATTTTTGCCGTTCATGTTTTCCCATTGCTTTAAGATACTATGTGATGCTCTTTAGAACGTTGTAAATGATGGTTAAACTTTGTTCTTTGAGGTGATTTGGTTTTGGTTTTTAGAAACTACCTTTACTCAAATGTATGTCTATTGAAATTAGGCAAGTGACTGATTAAGCCAAGCCATATAAGTCAACAGTAAAATATATTTGTATGATTGAAAAAAATAAGTTTTTGAGGTCTTTCTCACTTCATAACTGGGTAATTACACCAACTTTTGGTCTGGATTCTCCATCTCTGCCCTTTCCCTGCCTTATGCTACGTTAACACTGGACCAACCTTTGACTGAATTTGGATTCAAAGATAAGCTGTCACTCTCCTTAATAAGAACCTTGGGGATTCCTGGGATAAGTCTCTCCTGCATTGCCCTGTTTAAAGATTTCCAAGAATCTCCATGCAGGCAGCCTTGTTTTCTTCCACTCTCCTAATCCATGTCATTGTGCCAAACTAGTGTTCTTAGCATCTAGAAATTTCCTGGGACCTCCTTGTTCTGTGCCAATTGCCTGAAATATCCTTCGACTAATGTACAATTACTTAAGATCCAAATTATTCTTTATCTTTTCTTATAGCATGATTTAATATGTACATATTCATCAATATCATTGTTCTCTGGAATTCTTTAAGATTTCTAGGTGATATCATTGGTGACTATGTTTTCTAATTCAAAACTTTAAGTGTTCAGTCTAAAGAAAGGGGACCTATAGAAAAATGTCATAAAATATCATAAATCATTATAATCCCAGAATATATGAGATATTATGGAATATCTGAAATGGTCTAAGATGTGTGTCACATTTTCTCATGTGATATAATTTAGCAAAAAATTATTTACTCTCGTAATAGAGGACAATTACTTCACATTGCTGACTCTCAACAGCATTTTAAGTTATTTGATGCCAAAGAGTCATGTCTTTGAGTTTTTCTTGCACATGACATACGTGCAGTCTTCTCAAATCTTTTCTAGTATGAAGAGGAGTAACAAATAAATTTTAACTACTTTATAAAAATGTATTGATTATTTTATATTTCAGAGTTTCAGTGAAACAAGAAAGGCAGTTTCTGCTGAGGTTAATGTTTTATCAGTTTCTCCATTTCCACATTCTATCCTACAATCAAACCATTCCTTCATGTCTAGGTGCCATTCATTTGGGAGAGACAAAGGGTGTCTTGTGTAATTCAGGAATCCACTTACATGGTACTTTCCCAAAACAATGATAAATCAGGATGACCTAAAGAAGTAAGAATGCATAGCCCCAATCCCTGTCTGTTTCCACACCTGGCCATAGCCCTTCTATACATTCACCATATTGCTCTGAGGGTGTGAGCTGTGACTCCTCTCTGGAAAACTCAGCATTATGTAATGTGTGGTTAAGCCCCCGAGAAATTCTGTAGCTGTAGTGTTAGACCCATAATGTGAGGAAGATGAGGTATGAGTGCTTTACCATAAATTGCAACACTGAGGATCATAAAATGACATTTCTGACCCCTACTCTGTCTACATTTTAATGTTACCTTGCTAGCAATTTGGCTTTAATTATTGTTACAAAATTCTGGTGGACTGGTATGGCTTATCATCATAATGGCAAACCCTAGGTTCTGCCTAATTGCCTTACCATTTAAAAACACTTCAAACCTGCAGTACACTGATCTGATAGTTTATTTCCATGAATATTACATTTACCATTGAAGAGCAGAAGCTACGGAATTTGACTAACTTCACTGGGACGATAGAAACTCTGGAGCCCATGGCACACCAAGATCTGCAGGTGTGCTAATGCTAGAAATAAGCAAAACATTTATGAATAAACTCAGCACTTTGGTCCTACTGTACACTGCCTGACACTGACTAATATTATTATTATTTATTATTATTAGGATGTTTATATGATCCTATTATGCTGCTGTTACCTATAAGATCTTTATTGTGGAAAATGTTTTCCCCAGATGATCTTTCAGGTTTCAGAGGCATGGACACAGAGCTGGAAGTGAGTGGCAGAGGTCATATCCCAGGTGAATTACTGATCTGTATAGTGACAATTGGCAGAATATTTGCATACAAAGGCAGAGTGATAGTACACCCTGCTGAAAAGTACACATCACAGTTAGCCATTCTTTTAGACTTGTAGAAATTTGGAGATGTCTATGTGACTTAAAGTGTCACCTGACTTTAACCTTTTCATTATTAAATCCGTTGGTGTAAAAAACGTAACATGAGAAAAATTAAATCCTGTGTACAGGATTACTTGGACAGAGGATTGTTACTCTTAGAGTTTCTACATAATTCACCTTCCAAATAAGGCCAATTAAAAAAATACACGTCAATTATACATACTTATGGGGTACACAGTGATGTTTTGATATGTATGATGTATAGATCAGATTATCATCTCAAACATTTATTATTTTTTGTGTTGAGAACATTCAACATCCTCCTTCCAGCTCTTTGAAATGATATATTATTGTTAACTAGTTGTCTTACAGTGTCATAGAATGCTAGAACTTATTCCTCCTATTTATCTCTAATTTTGTATCCTTCAACAAATCTCTTCTTATGACACCCTTCCCGCGCTCCTTCCCAGCCTGTAGTCATCTTCCGTTTTCCCTTTTACTTTCATAAGATGCAGTTTTAAGAGGGAAAGGGACCACAGTTAATACTTCATGCTGGAAAAACAGATAGAAATCTGGGATACTAAATTGTACTATACAGTACTAAATTGGGGTTTAGAATGTATCCTGAAAAGTTAAAATGTAGATGGTACTTAAAGGAAAGCAAGGGATATAATCAAATATGCAAAAATTAAATAACAAATAGATCACTAAAAAGTGCATATCAATCTCAGATACTTAAAATTATTCCCTTCCTTGAGCTCAATAGTCAAATACTCAAAAACACTTCTTGTTGGAAAATCATCTTGAGAAGGGCAGCCCCAAGAGAAGTGTTTGGTGTGCACGGATTCTAAGCTCCAGTGTTTCTCACGAACGGGGTAGAGGAAGACCCTGGCTTTGACTCCCACAGGACGTTCTTTCCTCCCCATTGGCGATTAGTCACTCCATGTTTAAAACTGAAACGTTCATTTTAAATACTACAAAAATGTGGCACAGAGCGCAGGCAAGGCATCTGTTCCAGCAAAATGTTATGTTTTGATCATTTTCAAAAATGATTTTTCTGTTTTTAAAGAAAGTGTGTGGACATGGGGATGAGTCAGTCAATCTGAGGGGTACTGTATGCTGGGTTATTTTGAAAGCTGCAAAATTTAAAAATACATGGAAAGAAAATAATTTTCCTTAAATATTATTTCAATTTTATTCTTTGACTTAGTATTTTTTTTCTTTTTTAATCTTTCCATAGCATCAGATTCCTTGCCAGAGGAAAAAAATGCCATCCTTAAAGGCAGCTATAGAATCATCATCATATGGAATTCTAGATACAGGCCTACAAAAATGTTTATACTTGTATTCAAAGATCTAGGTAATCTTTATTGGAAAAAGTGGCATATCTTATGCAAAGGTGATTTACTTAGATATATAACTGCATTTTTTTAAAAAACAGTTTCTGATTACTTAAATATTACCCAAAATCTATCTATTCCATGAATAGACCTTCTACCACTTAATATGAGATCGACTACTCAAGTGCAATTGTACAAAAATTGTATCATAACCTCAGTATTTTCAATCCTAATACATATGCCCTTTCATTTTCTGGAATGAAACGCATTTAGTTTACTAACATTGATTTATAGCCCCCAATCTTCTCAAATGTAGACCATTCTCCAGAATTTGAATATTTAGAAGTCTTAATGTAGGACACAATAAAACAAAATTTCAGTAAGATTTCTCTTATTTTTTTTTTTTTTTTTTTTCTCTGTAGTCTTGCAGTATTCCTTTTCCATGGACCCTTAAAAGTAAGTCGAACCACTGTTTCTGGGCATATGCATGTGTAATTTCATCTCACTTTGCTAGCTCAAATCCCTACTAAGGAAGAAATCCTCAAGTTCTAGTAGAGAACAACACCAACTTGCTGTGTTTTCCAAAACAGATCACCTTATGTGTGTCCATTTCTTTATCTGGAGAAAGAGAGAGACATGACAGTTATCTGCCTCCAATCAGAGATTTATTTGCGTTTGTAAAGCACTTATCAGTTAGAGTTTACAGTTCCACCATATTGGTTAAACCAGATCAGAACAGCTACCTAACCAACTATTTTTATCTTGATCTGCTCATTTTGGCCATCTAAAGCAGCACAATCAATTGGACCAACCATTCTGAGATACAAATTGTCTGGTAAGAAAGCCAAAACACCAGATTGGCTGCTTTTTTTAATTGGTGTTTTTCACGATATGAAAATATTGGGTAAAAATGGAAAAACTGAGTCAAAGATCCAGATGTTTGATCTTCCCGTTGCCAAATAGCCACACATTTTGTAGCATTCATATTTGCAACTGAATTTCTCAGCTTTCACCAGAAAGCCTGTCATCATATAGATATAGCCTTAGAGGAGCTGTAAACACAAAACTGATATGGTCCCAAGAAAAAAGAATCTCTTTTAACCAAGATAACAGTTGCTTGTGTATCTGCTGTTTTTTCTTATTAGGCAGCTTCCTGGAAAGGAAGGGACAACGCCATTGTTTAAAATCCTATAGTGTTCCCAGGTTTATCTAGGCCTAAGTCTGCCTAGAAATGAGCATACCTATGTAAGCTGATTATCAGCCACAAGAAGAGCTTCTCTCCTGAACTCAATTAGTAATTCAGATGTAGATGCAAAAGCATCACTGCATCATTGCCAGGGGCATGACCCAGGCCCAGGTCTTCTCTGAATTGACTTGTCTTGTTAAACACTGACCAGGGCTTCTGTTAGGCATTGGAATGGTGTGCATTGAGCTATTCTATATATAAATCCAGTCTGCTAACAACACTTACATAGTTCAAATAAGCTTAGCAAAAATGAATACTATTACCCTTAAGCATGTGTGGTGGGGGCAGGGGGATAAAGTTACGAGTTAAATGTATTGCCGTTTTGCCTATTTTTGATGGCTGACATTTGTTTGCATTGCTTCTTCTGCACCCAGGCACATATTAATTCAAAGCCACAACCACAGTATGTATTATCTGTAATTTTTCTTTTCTCCTCCTTGGATTGACTCCTCTTGAAATATCACATTTTAATTATGTGCATAGCAATGACTTCATTGCTTCTTAACTCAGCAGCAGCCAACTCATTTTCCCCCGATGGTATGATGACCTGTCCTGTGGGAGAAATCCATCTGTTTATATTCTTTAAGCTGTATCTACACAAGGAACAGGTTTTGTATGTTTTGAAACCATCTTTCCTCATTTCACTACTTATTGCTTGCCTAGAAAGGAGAAAGCAAGGAACCAAGAGGCAATCATTGCATTCAATAAGCATTTCTAACAAAACTAATAAAGTGAGCACACTTCCATAAAGGATATGGCCTAAATATTATCGAAGGCCATGGATTCCACCCAAGGTAAGTATTTTATCTCAGTGTCAAATACGTGTATAAACCAATTAGCATAGGGCTTGGTATATACAAAGTAATAAATAATAGCTGTATTCTTCATTGGGATTATATATGAAGGGACCAAAAGATGGAATATTTGACCCTTGGTAATGTGTGAATGTTAGCGAAAACCCTTTCTGCAGACCCAATTGTCTATCTGATGCTAATAATAGATTTATAAAGGAAAGTGATTTTACCTGTCTGGCATGAATTCCTGGCTTGACAGTAAACATTGTTTGAAATGTACTTAATAGAATACCTTCAAAAGAAATTTTGTACTGTCAACTTACTTTTACAGGTAATTGGAGAAGATTGTTATCACCTGTCACAGGAAATCTTTAAATGAGAAGGATTTATTCCAGGAAGAATGCAGTGTTCATCTGTAGAACGTTTTGCTCACCAATATAGTTTCTGGGTTCCACCATGGATAGAATAGTCTTCACTGATGATGGCCCATAGTTAATTGTGGAGATTCTATACAATGAGATAATGTCTCAGATTTGGATCCAGAGAAAACTCTAAGAGCAATCCTGGGACAGAGCTGGGAAAAGATTGGAAAAGTGCCCTTCTTACTCTGTAGGGAAGGCACATCTTCACAGGGAAGAATGAATATAATTCTTCTGCACACTCACTCATCAAAGAACTAGGTAAAGACCCATGAGGATACAAAGCATTGTTTAATCTAAGCAATGTCAAATTTAGCCAATCCCCAGCAGTCCATAATGATAGCCAAGCACAGCCTCATTCAGACATAAACAGGCTCAATTTTAGAACTAATACAAATTTAGATTAGAAGGATATTCTTAGGTTCCTCACAAACAGTTAGAAATGGAAGATAGTTTATTACTGTCCTATCCCTGAGTTCCAAGAGCTTGGAGGTGGGCAGGGGGCTGGGTACCCGTTACAGCATGCTACTTCAGCTTCACTTCCTAATCCCACTGCGATGCAGACTGTATCGCTGGCCCTTCTGCTCAGCCATCATTTTTTTTCTTACAGATTCCTTCACATAACTGAATTAGGGATCTGAAAAGGTTCCCTAACTCTGAGAGATCAGGGCTGATCTATGAACCCCAAGCACATTACACAGCATTTCATCATTATTTGGAAAAAAGAAAGAAAAGCATAGTAAATATACGAAGAGCTAAGAGGACAGAAAAATCATTTTGGGCTGGAACATTCAGAAAAATGCCTCCAGAGGGAAAATAATGTGTGCTGGGTTTTGAAGGTTAGATAAAAGCTGATAATAAAGACATTCTAAGAAAGCAAATGATGAAAGAGAAGAGAAGTCTGATTTGCAGGGCATAACCAGGAAGTGAATACTAGTGCTCAGGAAGTTGATTTTGTTTCATCTCTACTTCCTCAGTGAAAAGCGACACCTAGACACTCTTATTATTGTCTCCAGCAACCTTGTGAGACCAATTTATTTTTTATTTTTATTTATTTATGCATTTATTTATTAATTTTACCAGAAGAGAGGACATTACATTCATAACTGCTTCTTTTCAGGTAATGGTTTTAGACTTATGTCAGTTACATTCCCCAAATCCTGGTGAAGCATGTTTCATTCTCCTTAAACATCGTGCCAACTATGAAGCTGTTGTCGTTCAGCTTCAAATTCACCCTTCTACTATCAGCTTTGGGAACGTAAGCCTGGGATTCTGAAGATCACTATTTTACCTGGTTTGAGTGTACCCTATCGGATTCTGTCAATGCAGGGACTGGGGGAGAAACCAGAGCTGGAGCTGGGAGAAGGACTTGCTTGTTCCTGTCTGATTCTTGCTCCAATGCTTTACCCTTGCAGTGAAGTTTCCTTCCTGGAGCAGCAGCTGAATCTAGCTAGTGGTTTTTCCGACTCAATCAGGTTCATGAATTCTTCTCAGAGACACCAGCAATACAATGGGGCTTCTTGTAGCCATGGATCCCCACCCCACAGAGCTGCCTCTCCAAGCTTCTAAGGGTTGAAAGTTCCAGCTTCTTCCCTTAGCTCCCCAGCCCTATGGGTGGTGGCTCTTTCCTGCGGTTGTGCTCTCCATGATACCTTAGAATCCTCCTTTCACTCTTTCAGTTCTTCTGTACATAATTAACAGTTATTTATGTGGAATTCTCTCCATTAAAATAACCTGAGTGGTTTCAGTTTCCTAACTGGACCCTGACTGGATCACAGATGAAGAACCTAAAACTTGAATAGATTATTTAGTTAATTAACTTTTGTAAGTTCCCACAACTAACTTGTAATGCTGGTGGTCTAGATTTGAACTACAGCTCCTCTGACTAATGTCTTACTCTTTTAGCCCTCACTATAATTAGCCTCCAGCTAGACACCTGCAGAGACAGTATTTTTTTCCAACTATTGCAACCCACTTGAATTAGTCAAGACTTTTATGGTTTTAGGTGGTAGAAATCTAAACAGAACTAGATTAGGACATAGGAAGAATTTCTTGAGTCACATAACTATACGCTGAGAAAGGAAGGGGTGGGAGGGGGATTCTGCTAGATGTATGACCAGGCCCTAGCCATATGCCTGGGACAGAGGAGTCTCTCTTCACTGCCCTCAGCCTCCACTACAATATACACACATGCCCACACCTCTGCTTCCTGTTTCATTTTTTCAGATTGCAGGAAACCCACCTGCTGTCTTATATGTTCCTATTTCACCACCAGAGAGAGTGAAGGCTTGTTTTTTCTCCCTCTGATCCCAGGCTCAAAAATCCCAGGAAAGGGATCTACTGGTACAATTTTGATCGGGAGTTCATACCAGCTCCAATAACTGATGATTGATTGTAGGGAAAGGTAATAGGGCGACACCAATGCCTTTCCAGTTTGGAATAGGTACCTTTTCGCAGGGACCATAAATAGTAGTCAAGGCAGAAGGATTTATAAACCAAGAGAAGCTCCCATGTAAACCCCAAAGTTAAAATAGAGGAAGGATTTCCCAGCAGAAGCTTGTATGCTAGTCTAGGCAAGCTAAACAATAGATGTCTAATATCTTACTCTGCTATAAACTTTGCATTCATACTCTGCATGTCTACAGCACAATAATATGTTTTGTAGAAACAAGCTATAGATCATTATTAATTAAACGCATGGGTTGTTTTGGTGAGTGACTAGTCCTACAAATACTGGATTTTGAAATGTTTTCCTTTTCTTTTTATAATGTTGCTATAAAATCTTTCATAATAGTTTAAATGTGTTAATGAATCAATATATAGTCATAAGCCTCAAACACTTAAGATCTTTCAGTCAGTATTACCGGGACAACTCTGGCATTCATAGGATGAAAAGAATTTAGTTGAAAATAAATTAACAAATGCTAAGCACCATGTCTTAGGTGCTGGCTTTGGAGTTTTACATTCTATTTAGCGCCACAATGACCCAGTGAAGTGAGCAAGATCGTTCCCTTTTTTTAGAGGAGGAAATTAAGGCTTGATGAGAGTAAATCACTTACCCAAACTGATGAAATTAGTGGGCAGTCAATGCAGGATTATAATGTAGATCTAAAGGATTTAAAGCTGCATTTTATTTGCACATCAGGATTTCCCCACTGAGCTCTGTGGAGTGCAGTTTTTGGCAGAGACCCCTCAGGACCACTACCAGCTCCAGTCAGCTAAACTTGTGCATCTGACTCCACCTTGCCCCCTTCTCTGCATCAGAGCACAGCTCTGCCTTCATACTGTGTTCATTCATGGCTTCTTTTAAGGATCTCTTTAAAATAAATTAAACCATGGTAACTTTATACTAACAGTACCCTGCCCTCCACTCACTAGATGCCAGCAGCACTCCCTTCTCCAGTGGCAGCAATAAAAAAAGTCTCCTTGGCTGAGTGCAGTAGTTCATGCCTGTAATCCCAGTGCTGTGGGAGGCTGGGGCCAGAAGTTTAAGACCACCCTGGGCTACATGGCCAGACCCCCTATCTCTCCAAAAAAAAGTTTCCAGTTATTGGATTGGTAAATGTCCCCTGGATGGTAAGATAAAATCGTCCCCTAGTTCAGAACTATTGTTTTAAAAAACCCGTGTCTCTTCTCTTTTGTTGTGATTTTCATTTATAAAGGAAAAAGCTTTAATCGACTCACAGTTCGGCATGGCTGGAGAGGCCCCAAGAAACTTACAAGTATGGCAAAAGGTGAAACAAACATACTTCTTCACATGATGGCAGAAAGGAGAAGAATGAGCAAAAGCAGGAAAAGTCCCTTATAAAATCATCAGATCTCATGAGAACTCACTCACTATCACAAAAACAGCATGGAGGTAACTGCCACTATGATTCAATGACCTCCCACTGTGTACCTCCCAGGACATGTAGGAATTATGGGAACTACAATTCAAGGTAAGATTTGGGTGGGGACACAGCCAAACTATATCACTATCTTTTATGACATTTTATATGTGTATTGCCCACTTCTATAATTATTTATTTATTTATTTTTAATTTAAAAAAATTATTTGTCCATAGTCCATAAGTTATCGGAGTACAGGGGGTATTTGGTTACATGAGTAAGTTTTTTTGTGTGGTGATTTTTGAGATTTTGGTGCACCCATCACCCGAGCAGTATACACTGCACCATATTTGTACTCTTTTATCCCTTGCCCGCTTCCCAGTCTTCCCCCCAAGTCCCCAAAGTCCATTGCATCATTCTTATGCCTTTGCATCTTCATAGCTTAGCTCCCACATATCAGTGTGAACATATAGTACTTCGTTTTCCATTCCTGAGTTACTTCAATTAGAATAATAGTCTACAATCCCACCTGGGACTCTGCAAATGCTGTTAATTCATTCCTTTTTAGGGCTGCATAGTATTCCGTTGTACATATACATACACATACATATATACACATACATATATATATACACATATATATACGTATATACATACGTATATATATACACACATATATATACCACAATTTCTTTATTCACTTAATTGGTGGGAGTTTGGGTTGGTTTCTCAATTTTGCAATTGTGAATTGTGGTAAACATGTGTGTGCAAGTATCTTTTTCGAATAATGACTTCTTTTCTCTGGGTAGATAACCAGTAGTGGGATTGCTGGATCAAATTGTAGTTCTACTTTTAGTTCTTTAAGGAATCTCTACACTTTTTTCCAAAGTGGTTATACAAGTTTACATTCCCACCAGTGTTGTAGAAGTGTTCCCTGTTCACTGCATCCATGCCAACATATACCATTTTTTGATTATGGCCATTCTTGCAGGAGTAAGGTGGCATTGCATTGTGGTTTTGATTTGCATTTCCTTGATTGTTAGCAATGTTGAGCATTTTTTCATATATGTGTTGGCCATTTGTATATCTGAGAATCGTTTTGAGAATTGTCTATTCATGTCCTTAGCCCATTTTTTGATGGATTGTTTATTTTTGTCTTACTGATTTGTTTGAGTTCATTGTAGATTCTGGATATTAGTCCTTTGTCAGATGTATAGATTGTGCAGCTTTTCTTTCACTCTGTGGGTTGTCTGTTTACTCTTCTGACTGTTCCTTTTGCCATGCAAAAGCTTTTAGTTTAATTAGGTCCCAGCTATTTATGTTTGTTTTTATTGCATTTGCTTTTGGGTTCTTAGTTATGAACTCTTAGCCTAGACAAATATCTAGAAGAGTTTTCCCAAATTTATCTTCTAGAATTTTTAGAGTTTTGCGTCTTAAGTTTAAGTCCTTAATCTGCCTTGAGTTGTAGTTTGTATAAGGAGACAGATGAGGATCCAGTTTCATTCTCCTACATGTGGCTAGCCAGTTATATGTGTGTGTGTTTCTTTTTTTTTTGAGATGGAGTCTGTTTCTGTCACCCAGGCTGGAATGTAGTGGTGCGATCTTGGCTCACTGCAACCTCTGTCTCCCAGGTTCAAGCAATTCTCCTGCCTCAGCCTTCCAAGTAGCTGGGATTACAGGCACACACCACCATGCTGAGCTGATTTTTTTGTATTTTTTTTGTAGAGATGGGATTTCACTATGTTGGCCAGGCTGGTCTCAAACTCCAGACCCCAAGTGATCCACTCGCCTTGGCCTTCCAAAGTGCTGGGATTATAGGCATGAGCCACTGTTTCCAGTTCTCTTCTTATACAAAGTTACTGTTAATAGGTTTTAATGATTTTTTTAAAAATGGATTTTAAAGAAATGGAACCAGGGCATCATAGCATGTTATATTTATAAACACCTGAGTTCAAAATGATATTGAACTATTGTTTTTATAGAAATATTTACCCAGGTCATTACATTTTGAAAGCTTTAAAATGTTGCAGCCAAATGCTGAGCAATTATCTTAAGTGTTAAGAAATTTGCTTCTAATTTGTGACTTTTGATGTTGTTCTTCATTAATACCAAGGCTTGTTGAGAGAATCAGAACGTCAAGAGGTAAGTGGCGGCATCACTGTGCCTGCCTGCGAAACAACATCTGGACCATTACTAGAACAGTGTTTAAGAATAGGGAATCATGGGCACTGGCTGTATCTAATTATTGCCAGATCATATCACCTAAAATGGAAGTTTCTTAATGTTTACCTGACATATCATTGGCAATCTCATTCAGCAAGCTACTTCATTTATTTAGCTTGGCATAATTCACAAGCACACACAAGAATTATCCCTTGATCAAAGGTAGGCATCATATGGGCTTTATTGAAGCTGTTTTATGGTTAAGCTGGGAAACTCTTACACTCACCTGTAAAATTTGTAAGACAAATTATTTTGATCATACAAATTGAAGAAAACTGGACCTCAATGGCTCATTTTTATGTTTTAGAGAACTTTCTGCCTGTAAGTTCTCTTTGTCTTACTTCTCAGTTAGGGTATGATGATCTTTTATTTAGTTATGTGTCATTGATAGCTGACTCAGTTTTTCTTTGGGAGATGCCATTCTCACCCATCTCCACCATAACTAGCTACAGGATGTCGTATTAAGACATTTGCTTGTAACTCCACTGGAAACACATACTATCTGTGTATTAGCAAAGCAACATATATAAAGGATAGTTAGTCTATTTTCCAAGAGATTCTTAAACCATGAGGCCTAAGGGTTTTAAAAGGGTTATGAACACCAAAAAATAAAAAAGTACATGCAAAAATGTGTGTTAATAAATTTAGGGTGGTGAGAAAACTGAAGAGATTTTCAGACATCTTAGTCCAAAAATATTATCTTTTTAAATCAAGTCAGAGGAGCTGAGAATTATATAATCTGGATCAGACTCCCCTGTAGAATTGGTTAAACTGATTGTACTTTGTTAATATGCCATCAATCCTGAAGGCACTCCTTATGATACTAACAGCTGTTTCTCCCGTAGAGATGTTTGTAGAGGGTGTTTTCTGTTGTATTATACAGTTTATTCTTTATGAGTAAACCTTGGGGAAAAAATTCTCTTTGTGTAAGTGTGAAGAATAGCTATGTATCCACTGACCAATTACTTGGTGTTTATTTTATGGGCAAAAGAAAATTTGCAAGTGCCCATATTTCTCTCCTCATCTTTGCTATGGGAAAGCCTAATGCTCAGTTTGTGGCCCACCTTTTAGCAATTCTACAGGACTCCTTGGTATGCTTGATTAGATCAGACACATTCTTGGTTCCATTTTCTGTCTCTGTGGCTGTTTTTTCTACCCCCTTTACCCCCAGAATCCTAATATTTATATTACTGTGCTGTTTTATAACTGTTTATTAGGTCTGGACCTGTTTTGAAAAGAGGTGGATTCTAAATACACTTTTTAAATAGGAACAAACAACTAAAATGAAAAAGAACAAAGACAAATGATTAATGGTATTCTGTAGCTGGGGAAGATGCTGATGATAAAAAGGACCTTCGCGTATGAATAGGAATTCTCCCAATAGAGAAAGTAGAAGAGGAAGCATTGCTGCAGGGAGATTGCAGCAACAATGGCATTAGATAAGCTTGAGGAGTTCAAAAGGAGAGCAGCAGCCCTTGTTTGCATGGGTTGAGAGTGGAGAAAGTAGGAGGAACCAAGCTAAGTTAGACTTAGGTTGTGAAATGCCTGGTTTACTGTGCTAAGGGTGTGGCTTGGAAAAATGACTAAGCAATTTAAGTCATACAAGTGGTGATCAGAATGTACCCTAGGAAGATAACTCTAATGACCCTGAGGAGGAGGAAATGGAACTAAAGGAGAGAATGAAGGCATGAAGACCTGTTAGGGTAATTTACAGCCTGCCCAGCCCCACGTTACTGTTCCCCTACCCCAATCTCAGAGCCAAGTTCAACAAAAATCAGACCAGGTGATACAGGAACAGTTTCTTTGCCTCCAGAAAATGAGGTCTGAAAAAAAAAAAAATGGTGTCCTGATCCTGGAGTCCTGGACTCCTGGGAGCCTAAAAGTCTAGTCACCCTGCCTACCTTCATCCCACATGACCCATTTGTTCCAGAAATCTCTGCTCAGCTTCTAGGTGTCTGTCCATCCAATCTCTTCATTCCAATCTTTGGTACCCATGTTATTGCTTCAGCCCATCAGCTAAGAACAACAAGTCTCCTGGTTACTCCAGTTGGCTTCCTTTGATCTGGGCATAGACCTTGAACCAGTGTTCTCCCATCTTAACTTGAATCCCCTTCCCTGGTTTAGATAATCACCATGTGCTGAGAATAGCTGCTGCCTTAAAATCTGGTTGCCATACTCAACTTTTCCCACATTTGTTATCCACTGATGATGGATTTTGCTCAGGGTGTCCTAAGTTTGATATACCTCTTTGGACTTGGTTTTGGAGCAGCAATAGGGGCTGGAAGATCACCCCTGCTATTTTTATCAGTTTCTTTTCTGCCTGTTACCTCTCTTAATCTTGTAATCATAGCCTATGTCCTTTCCCTGCAGATAACTCCAGAAATGTAGCTAACCAGAGGCCAGCCTCCTTACTCATAATAAAGAATCTATTAGTATGTAGTTGTGTCCCACATAATGAAGTTTCTGTCAATAGACCACATATACGATGGTGGTCCCATAAGATCATAATGGAGCTGAAAAATTTCTATCACCTCTTGATGTCATAACCCATTGTAACATTGTAGCACAACATGTTACTCATGTGATGATGCTGTATATACATACCTATTGCACTGCCAATTGTATAAAAATCTGGCACATCCAATTATGTACAGTACATAATACTTGAGGACAATAATAAATGACAGTGTCACTGATTTATGTATTTGCTATACCTTTGACCATTATTTTAGAGTGTACCTCTACTTATTAAAAAAAAGTCAAATCTAAAACAGTCTCAGGCAGATCCTTTGGGTGGGTTAGGGTTAGGGTTTACGGTTAAAATTAGTATTAGGCTTAGGGCATTTTTAATCACAGGAGAGACAGCTCCATGTGCTAGTGACTCTGAAGACATCCCAGTGGGACGAGATGTGGGGGTTAAAGACAGTGATATCAGTGATCCTGACCCTGTATTAGGATCTACTGTGTGTGCTTGTGTCTTAGTTTTTAACAAAAGTTAAAAATGTAAAAATGTAAAATAAAAAATTTAAAAATAGAAAAAAACTTATAGAATAAGGGTACGAGGAATAAAAATATTTTGTACAGCTGTACAATGTGCTTGTGCTTTAAGCTATTACAAATGAGTTAAGAAACAAAAAAATTAAAAGTTCATAAAGTTAAAAAGTTGCAGTACATAAGGTTAACTTATTATTGAAGACATTTTTAAATATAAATTTAGTGTAGCTTACGTGCACAGTGTTTATGGTCTGCAGTAGTTTACAATAATGTCCTAGGCCTCACAGTCACTCTCTACTCGCTCACTGACGCCCCAGAGCAACTTCCGGTCTTGCACGTTCCATTCATCGTAAGTGCCCTATACAGTGCACCATTTAAAAAAATGTTTTATACCATAGTTTTACTGTTCTTTTTTATATTTAGATACAAAAATACTTTCCATTGTGCTACAATTGCCTACAGAATTCATACAGTAACATGCTGTACGCTTTGTAGCCTAAGAGCAGTAGGCTATGCTATATAGCCTAGGTGTGTAGTAGGCTACACAATCTCAGTTTGTGTTAAGTACGCTATGATGTCCAGGTAATCAGATTGTCTAATGATGCATTTCTCAGAATATATCCACAACTCGTTAAGCAATACAGGACTGTACTAGTAATAAATTAAAACACTGAAACTGTGACAATAGAAATAAGGAGTGGGATTGAGAGGTCTTCCAATTGTGAGATTCAGTTGTGAGAATTTTATGATTGGATGGTAGGGTTAAGTGATGAAGAATCAAAGAAGCGTCTTGGTTTTGGAGCTTAGCTGAGTATTGATGATGACACCAACTTGTTTCAGCTTCAGCCCTCTCTCCTTCCTCAGTCTGTCACTGCCAAGCTTCTTGGCTACCCATGCTGTAGTGACCCCTTCATCTCCTCCCATTCAGTCTTCACTCCTTCCGGTCTGTGTCTCTCTTCAGTCTGTGTTCTTTCTCTACCTTTTCACTGAAACTTTTCTTTCCCAAAATAGTAAGAAAACTCCATGATGCCAAATCCCATCTCAGGAGCTGTCTCAACAGCACTGGGCACCAACGTTCATCACTCTCCTCTTGTTGAAACTCTCTTCTTGTTGGCTTTTGTAACACAATCCTCTCTTGGATTTCTTTCTTCTTTTATGACCCGCCCATCTTACTCACCATTGACTCAACAAATATTCATTGAGTTCATGCTCTGCATTGGGCACAGTTCCAAGAGCTGGGATTTGATAGTAAACAACATAGATAAAATCTCCCACCCCACTGAGCTGGCATTCCCACGTAGGGAGACAAACAGTAAAATAAATACCTAAAATGGATAGTATGTCAGATGATAATAAATGTTAAGGACAAAAATAAAACTATGAGGTATGAAGAGGCATGAAGGGGTTCAATTTTGAGAAGTGAGATTAGAGAAGTTCTCTCTGAGGTGACATATGAGCAATAAAAATAAAATGGAGGGCCACCAGCAGGGATAAGTGGTGGGAGATCTTTCCAGGAGGAAATCGCTGGGACAGATGCCCAGTAAGGGACACCTATGTGTCCGAAGAAGATGGGGAGGCAAGGTCAGTGGATGAGGTCTGGGTAGTGAGAAAGGAAATTGGGGACCTACTAGGGTTTTTAGGACTTTGTGTATTCCAAGTGAGATAGGAATCATAGGAACAATTTTCAGCTGATAAGTGACAAGATCCGACACATCTCACAGAATCATGCTGGCTTTTGAATTGGGAAGAGATTGCCTGGGAACGAAGATAGAAACAGGTAGGTGGCTACGGTTGTCTGGTCACTGAACCAGGGTGCTTGTGGTGGATGTGTTAAAAAGCATTTGAATTCTGGAGATATATGGAGTTACAGATAGATGATGGTTTTTGTTGATGGGTTAGATGTGGATATGAAAAAAGAAAAAAAGAGATGAAGTCAAGAATGACTCTAAAGTTTTCGACGTGAATTTTAAAAAAAGAATGGAGATGTATTAATTTAAATGGAAAAGATGACAAATCAGATTTGGGGAGGGTGATCAGAGTTTTGGTTGTAGAGGTGGTATATGGGTGTAATGAAATATTTGAGTTTGGGTAGAGTTTCAAACAAGAGAGACACATTTGAGAAAAACCAGCATATGGATGGATTTGCAGGTCATCATACTGGATGAGATAACCAAGGAATTGGGTTTTGAAGACAAGAAAATGTCTGAGCCATGAGGCCCTCCAAAGTGTAGCTGTCTAGTTGATGAGAAAAACATCACGGGAGACCGCAAACAACTGACATCGAATGAGGAAGAAAACTAGATGTGGTGCCTTGAAAGTCCAATAAGATAAATTCTTTAAAGAGCAGGGGGTAAAAACCTGTGTCTCCTGAGGCTGATAGACTACAGTTCTTAGTTTGCCCCGGACAGGCTTCAATTACATCTGTTGTCTATGCACAATTATTAATGGCTCCTCCTTTCATTCTCATAAGTGAAGCAGTCAGCCAACTGATGGATCCAGTAAGATCAATTGAGAATTAACTATTGTATTTAGAAATGTGAAAGTCATTAATGACTTTGACATGAGTAGTCATATTGAGGGCCCAGGCAGAGGGGCTCAGGATAGAATGTGAGTATGAGGAATTGAGGATCATGAATAAAGACAATTGAATCAAGAGGTTCTGCTGAAAAGAGGGAGCAGAAACATAGGTGGTAGCTGGAGGGTAAATTGCTGTCAGTCACGAGTGGTATATTTCATTTGTGTGTTTATTTGTGTTGGTAAGATGGGCTTCCATATTTCTTCAATTCCTCCTCATTTGTCTGCCCTCTAAGTATTTGACTTCATCAGGGATCAGTCTTAAGCCTTTTTATTCTAAATTATCTTCCTTGATTTACTCACCAATTCTCATGGATATAAATACAACCTAATTTTGACAACTTCCAAACCAAAAGGGTTGATTTCTTCTGTTTTGAACACAAGATCTCCAAACGAAATGTCCAGATTAAAATAGGTTCTTAAATTTACATCTAATGAGCATCTCACACTTAACATCTCCCAAACTAAATTTCTATCCTTCTTCTCACCAAATCTCCTTCTGCCCCATGCCTTCCCTGTCCTGTTCATGCCACGCCTTTCTGTACAGAGGTGTTCAAGCCAGAGCCTTGTGATCATTCTTGCAATTTCTTCCTTGTTAATCTTCCCATATTTGACTCATCACCAAGTCATGTCAAAACTCCCTTAAAATACAGATAGTATATTACACCAGTTCTGGATTCTCAGATCCATACTTCATCTTTTCTCTTCTCTGTTCTGTAATACAGGGGATTTAGCGCTGAAAGCTGTGCTTCCAGGCATCCATGTCAGCTGGTTTGGTGGTTGTGCTCCATCCATTGGAGGCATCGATAGGATAAATGGAGCAGGAATAAAGGAGAGAAAAGGGCCCTTTTTTCTCTACTCATTTGAGGCGGTGTCTCTCAATAGCTCCAGCTTTTAACCAGAAGACTTTTGGCCAGAAGCTCTAGTGAGGCCATCTTCTCACCTGGTCCCTCCAGCCAAGAAGCCTGGTGGATGGATGAAGATCCCTCCAGCCTTCATCATTCTCTGCTAGTGGGACCAGGTGAGAAGGTGTTGTTTAATCTCCAGGTTACCTCACTTTCCCCTGTGGACTTCTCAGTAATTCCGTCACCTAATTAGGAACTCCATAGATTCAATTTCCTCTAATTTCTTATATTTTAAACAGAGTGCTTTCTAGTTGCTGTTTTCTTAGATCCTCAGAAATGGTCATATTCACTGGCTCTTCTCCTCCTCATGAATGACTATATTCTAAGGTATTATCATCCCTTCCCTGACCTGCTGCCCTCCAGCTGACTTCTCCACTTCTCTCACCTTTCCTTGCTCTGATCCATTCAAACAGTTGCCGGAATGTCAAAAAAACAAAACCAAACCAAACCAGACCAAAAAACCCTCAAATTATGCTCTTCAATGGCTTTCAGTTCAATGTAGAATAACAGACTCCCCTTTTAACCTGCCTACAAGACCATGTACACTTTGGCCTCTGACAGTTTCTCCAACACCATCTCACTCGTTCTAGGCCACACCCTTCTCCCCAGCCTGCTACAGACCTTATCCATTTCATGAAACTAGTCCTCAGATATCACACAAATTTGGTTCCTTTCCTCTACCCTGTTATTTTCTCTTTTGGCTTTCTGGTCTTTTCCTTTGATGTCAACATGATTTCCACTTATGTGTTTACTTGTATGTTTACATTTTTCCTTTTTCACCAAAACTTTTAAGAGGTCAGGGAGCAAGACTGTAGTGCTTCTTATTGTTGAACCAGTGCCAGCTTGACTTGCAGAGTGTCTTCCTAGAGTACACCAGATAATGTCCGAATAAATGAATGAATACACATAGCTTAATCACGCTAGCATTTTCTTCACTGTTAGGTTACAGTGGTTCTCTTCTCAGAGGCATAACCAATAACCAAATCGGCTGTGAATTATAGTTGGAGTTGCCAAATGGACCAGGCCCTGCTCTAATAGACAGTTATGGGCTTTATGCTGAAAGGAAGGCTGAGACATCTTTGGTTTGGGGAACCAGGATTTAAAAGGTCACTGATCCATTCTCAAACTGCCTTCTCTTTCTGTTAATCTTATTACTTCCTCTTATCATCTCCTTCAAATATGCTTACTGTCCAAAGGAAAACCCAAAGTTCTTGGCATGACGCGTAAGGTTCCTCTAATCCCATGTCAGCCTCTTTCCATATCCAGCAGTAAACAACCACCTTCCGTCCCCATAGCCTGTTCTCAGTCAGTACGGCTGTCTTAGAAGTACCACTGTCACACACACGAGTGGGCTCTTCCACCCCTACCTCCATGCCACTGGCCTCGAGCTCCCTTTGCCAGCAATTCCCTCTCTTCTTTGCCATCTGAGAAACCCTAGTCAAGCCCCTGATCCCACATAGCACCACCTCCTCATATGCTTGGCTTCTCCTCAGCTCTAGGCTCTGTGTCAGTACCCCCTCTGTGTCCCTAGCAGACAGCGTTTCTCTATTTGGCTGTTTATCACATTATATTTTATTGTGTTTAAAAGGTCTCACTGCTTAAGACTACAAGGAGGGACCATATCTTCTTCCTATTTGCATTCCAATGCATGGTGCAGGATCTGAAAGGCACATAATAAGCTTGTGTTGAACTAATAGTTGGGTGAATTGCACTTTGGTTTTTGCACACCTTCATCAGCTCAAGAAATAATTTTGCCACAGAAACTTCTCTTTATTTCCTCCCTCCTCTTAGTTCCCAAATTGCACTTCATAACGAGTTGTTCCCTTCGTGTTGTAGCTTTGAGCTCAGCCACCACCTACCCATCTGCTCTCCCTGCCCCCTGGCCTATTGACTCTGCCTCCTGTTCCCACTTTGCCTTCCTCCCTCCTCAGTGGCAAATCTGGTTCCAGAGCCTCTACTTTCCATGGGGACAGGAAGAAGCTGTATCGGGACTGTGATCCTGCTGCGGGGGGTGGGAAGGCACAGAGTGGCCCTGCCACCCACTGCCCACCCTCACCCTGTGTTCCTCAGCACTGAGAGCACTCCCAGGGCCCGATGAGCTAATCCATTCTGCCTCAGCCACGAGGGTGCAGTGGGAGGAGACATTCTGCAAATCAAAGAAATAATCAGGGACTCATTTGCATGCACTATTGATTTTGGTTCCAGGAAATGTTAATAGCAGCAGAGAGTGAGACCCTCATACCTCCTTATGCTGAAAAGCAACCCTTCTACTTTTTCCATTCCAGCACAGAATGGACTAGAGAGTGATTCTGGCATTTAATTAGTGAGGATACACAAGGCTGAATTCCTCTGTGGAGTAACAGTGATGAACTCTAACCTTCCTTGACATGACAGCCTCTTAGCTTCTCCAAAACCATTTCTTTTAAAAAGGCAAGCATAAAGGAGTGATCACTTTTGTATATGAATTGCTCTGTTTCTATGGCAGGTACCAGGAATGATCTGGTTTTTCTTTCTGCAGTATTCTTCCTTGGATGAAAGGACTAGGAGAAAGCCCTGCAACCCCACGAGTCCGCCCGTTTGTTGAAATCAGTTCAAGATCATCCAGGTCTGCAAAACTCGGCTGAAGCAGCTTGTTGCATAATTTACCAGAGAAAAGAGGGCCATCTGGAGAGCCAATCTGGAGAACTCGAGCAAAGGCAGAGTCTTTTTTTTTCCCCTCTTAAGTTATCCTGATTGACTCCCTGCCTATATTGGGCCTCTGCAGTGCTTGGCCTGCATCCTGAAAGATGGCAGTCCAGGTCAAAGGCCTTGGCCTCCTGGCTTTGAACCCTGGCAAAGCATTGCCTGGCCCACCACTCCTAGTAGCCCCACCTACCATAGCTGTGCAAGGTTCTCAGTCACCTCCCACCTGTCTTACCCCATGACATTGTGGGGGCCTGTGTCATTTCCAAGGACAGCTGGTTTACGCATATGCAGAGGAGGCAGCTACCCACAAAGGGATGTGGGAAAGCTCTTTCAAATTAATAAAAATAAAATAAAAATAAAAAATAAAATGAAAGAAAGAAATCTGCCTTAACCTCCAGTTAAGGAGTAAGTCATTTCTTCCACAAAGATTAAATCCTTTGTGTTAAAGCAATCTATTTCTTTTTAATCCAGAGCCTGTGAGATATTTTATAGGGTAATGAACACAATAAACTATTACCAGAGAATACTATTTTCTCAATGATTGGGGTAATATTTTGAGAGGTATAAGAGTTTCTATAGAATATTCCTTCCATAGAGCCTGGGGAAGAGGCTGAGAGGCTGGGGAGGAGGGCAACTCCTTTCAACCAGCTCTACCTGCCCCCTCTCCAGTCCCATCCTGTCACCTGAACTTGGCTGCCCTGGACTCCAGGTGCCACCTATGTGCTGGCTTTAGCTAATTTGTAGTGATTTCCTGAAATGTTCCACTGAGCAGCTTTCTGGGCCGGGAAAGAAATAGCACAGACTTCAGATTTACGAGGTCTGTCACAAGTATGGGATGAAAGGAAGTGCCAGGAATTTTCCAACCCTGTGCTAGCCACTTTTCTTAGTCTTCAATGCTCTAATATGATCATAGGTAAAGGTAGTCAATGTTCGTCCTAGGATTCAGCCAGTTAAAAATAAAATAATTGAGAGTCTGACATTGGATAAGTTACATAACTTTCCAGGCTTAATTTCTCATCTACGTAATAGAAATAACAATATTTATCTGACTAGATTTTTAAAACTCCAATACATGTATACATCTTGCCACATAACTATATGTCCGATTAAAAAGTGTTTCCTTTTTCTTTCTTATGTGGCTTAAAATGCATGAGTTTTACACAAACCAATTTACTGGTTCAGCAGTGTAGAATTTCCTCTGTGTGTACCTCGAGGATACTAAAGTTCAGGCTAAAGTTCAGGCTCTAGGGCTCTGTTTCTTGAATGGCAGGGCACCTTCGGCTTCCTTTTCTGCCAAAACCTTGAACTCAGGCGTGTGGGGCAGGGGAAGGATTTGTGCAGTCTTGCATGGACGTCTACAGTGCTTCAGCTGAACAATGTTTTAATTATGGCCTTTCCGTCTCAACTGCACCTGCCCATTTCACTATCAGAAAGAAAAATCTCTCCTTTCTTCCTTGCTTCACTCTTATCCTTTAGAACCATGATTGTTTTGCCGAAATAGATATTGACTAGAGAAGGACAAACCTCAAAGGTTTTGGATTAAGTTCTCTTTCCAATAAACATGATGGAGTCTGAATGCTCTGGGGAATCTTATTTAAGCTATCTTAACCTTTGGGGCCCATGAAAACTGGAAGAAAAATTTCTTTCTTGCCACTTTCTTTGGTTTGCTACCATTAGAAGAGACCACGCTGTAAGCACAGGTCATTCCAAGGCTTTTAGCTACAACTGTTTTGTGATGTATTTTGAAATCCTAGGGAGACAATACTTGTATACATGCAAAGTATGAATAATAAACTAATCTTTGGCATACCAGTGGTTCTTAATCTCTTTTACTCTTTGGACTGTCAACGTGCAAGTCTGGTTAGTTCCAGGGACCCCTTTCCTAAGTAATGTTTTTCAGTGCCTGTACTAAAAACACGTAGGATTTAAAGAAACTCAATTACACTGAAATAGAGTTTTCTCTGTGAGCAAATCAGTTTCTGTTGAAATGCAAAAAGATATTTAAAAACTACATTTGCTGCCTTTTTATTATTAAAAAATACCCTGCTCGTTATTCAGTAAAGGTATAACATTTGAAAATTATAATAAAAGTATAAGAAACATTAAAAATCACCTACAGCTTCAATTTCAAAACAATCTTTGAATATTAATTCATCTCTGATAGATGGTCAGATTACAAAGGAGAATTGTTTGTTTGTTTTTTTCAATTCTCAGAGCACAGTGAAGGTGCAAATGAATGGTGAGCACAACCTTTGAGAACTTTTCAATCAACACCTAGTCCTGGAGATGAATGGGACACAAGAGTCTGGCTGATTCAGAAGTACTGAATCTAGTGTGAGCATCAGATGCATCTGGGGAGATTTTTTAAAATTTAGATTTTCAGGGTCTATTCTAGGCCTTCTGACCGAGAATCTCCAGAGACAAGTTCGAAGAATCTGAACTTTTAAAGGCTGCTTAGGGACGTCTGATTATTAGCAAGTCTTGGGAACTACTGATAATACAATCCTCAGTGCAGAATGCTTCCCAACAAGGTCTCGAAATGCTTCTTCCAAAGCATGTTTGGGTTTGGAGATTCAGCTCAAATGCTCTGGCACAGACTGTCCTAAACTGGTATCATCCCAGCCTGTGACAGAAATTGAAAAACAAGTAATACTTCATGCTCTAAAATCTTGATTTCTGCTTAGTTGTGTCCTCATCAAATAGCTGCTTTCTATTTCCCATGGCCAAGTGCACAGAAGAAGGGGGTGGGGGTGGGGGGCGGCTGGCTGGCTCCAGCATTTGGCTGGACAGAGTGAGAGCTATATTGGAGGGGGGGCCGGGGTGGGGGACTGATTCTTGGAGTGACTCTCTGGATCTGGATCGTGGGCTTTTTCATCCTCGTGAAGTCTACGTGCTGCGTTTTATTCATTAGCACCTACAAGGGACTAATTGCCATCAGGCATGTAGGTGGAATTCCTGGCAGGGAGCAAGAAATGGAATAGGTTTGATGACAACCAATGATCTGCCAAAGCCCTGTCAGAAGGAGAACAGAGTCTTGCTGTCACTCATCCACCCCTTTAAATTCAAATGAAGATGCTTCTGAGTGGGGAGGGGGAGGGGGTTGGCACCCATCCAACTTTGCATTGAAGATACTGTACATTTTTACTGTATATGCGAAAGTCCCTGCTCCTGGTGGTGCTGTTTCTTAAATGAGAAAAAGAGAGGAAGAAAAAATATAAAAAGAAAAAGAAAATCTGAGGCCTTGCGTTAGGCCAGCTGTACTTACTACTTTCTCTTAATGTCAGTGGCCAGAGGTGACTTGGGCATTCACTGACGGGTATCAAGGGACTGCATACCTCCTGTTACTGTGTGTACAATCTCATATGAATTACGTACATATTTCCACGGTGCTTCTCATTTTCTCAAGGAGACTATACTCCACAAAAGATGAAGAACCACTACCGTACAGTATCAGTGCTGTCATGGGACATCTGAAGGTCACAGTCACACAAATGGAACCAAGATCCCTGGAAGGAAGCATTTTAAGCTACCAGTAAAGCCCCACTGATCCGAATAGCAGTTTTGCAAGTAGCAATAATTTCATGAAGTTACACATACAAGGCATGGGTGTGTAACCACTTCCCCCAATGACAGTGGGTAGTAGTAGCTGTGGGTAGCAGTGCTCATGTATTTAAATCAGATCTAGTTATCACTGACAAATGCCAAGCATGCTCTTAACTCTCAAGTAATAAACTTCCCGACTCAAGTAAAACTCAGCCTTTTCTGCAGGGAATAGCCACACCTTTCCTTCTCATTCTTGTAGCCCATTCTCCTCCTCCCTGCTGTTTTCTGCAACAGGGAGGGAGTAGACCAGTTCCAACCTCTGTGGTGCAGATCAACTGTTACTCGGTAAAGTGAAGACATGACTCAGCGACATCATGCTGATTTATTGAAGAAAACTACAAAATCTCTGGTCTCAAATACATTTAGCAAAATGACAGGAAATTATCTATCTTGAGTAGTTCTATGGTTAAAGAGGAGTTCAATTAGATGACCTCATAAAAGTCTTTTAAAGTTATTAAGTTAGTAATCATTTAATTGTTATCACGACATCCTATGTAAAATTGTGAGGGTTTTTTTTTTTTTTTTTTTTTTTTGCGGCAAAAGTGTTTTCAAAAAGTTTATCTTACTGAATTACTTGGCTGTTTATTTCACAAGTACTTTATTTTGTTTTTCCATGCCTGGAATGACTACATTTTCTTAAGATGACTACAAATGTTATGCCAGTGACATTTGTAGGTGGAATCAAAACAGCGTTAATTAGCTGTATTGAAGAGCTCCCTGACTTTAGCCTGTTTGTCAGTAACAAAGACACAGTATATTTTCCTTAACTCTCGTGAGTAACTAGTCCTTCAAGGATCAACCTGTTACCTTAAAACACCTCTGCTTTAAACCGAAGAAATACATCACTTACAGAGATTCTGTGTGGGAACATTTTTACTGAAGGAATTGGTAGTTCATGAGCATGTTTATCCTTTTTCTGTTGGAAAATGTTTTTATCCTGTCCCAAAATGGGGTCCATAAGCTTTACATTAATTAAGTTCTATTAATCAATTGAAGTTTATGCATTTTCAAGAAGGTGCATTTAAATATCAAATGTTGGCCTGGTGCAGTGGCTCACGCCTGTCATCCCGGTGTCATGGGATTTTTAGGGTGTCACTTTGCCAGCCGGAAACCTCTGTGGCTGGCAGTACCTTCTGCCTGAGTATCACTCACGCCTGCTGGGCTTGTTCTGCCCACTCCGCCTGGTAGGCTGTGCTCAGCTTGTGCCACTGACCCAGATCCCACACCTGCCAAGGGCCAGCCAGGTGCAGAGTGGTAAGGGGTACGTGTGCAAGCCAGCACAGGGTCCAACCACTGCACACAGTCAGGTACATCAGCCGCTGCAATGGAGCAGGTAGCTCCAGGCCCCCGCACAGGTGCTGGCTCCATGGGAGGCCACAACTGGATCAGATGTACTCCATGTGGCTTCTGCTGCAGGCACCCACGTCTGGACCAGGGGAACGCGGCAGCACTGGGAAGGCTGGAGACACCAGGAACTGCAAAGAAGATGTCACAGCCCTGGCTCTGGGAGCCCCTAGGTCTGGGTTCCCCAAAGGGCCACAGCTCTTCTCTCCTCCTCTTCACCCTCAATGTGGCAAGGCAGGGGAGGGCTGTGTCTCAGCTCTGTTTGTGTTTCAGCCCTTCTCTCTTTCTCCTTGTCCCCCCTGCAATGTAGCAAAGCGGGGGGGAGGGGGCATATTTCAGGCCTGTTTGTGTTACAGCTCCTTTTGTCCTGCCATTCGACAGGTCCTGAGTTCTTGTTCTGTGTCCAGGAAGAATTAGGTACTGGGACAACTGGAGGGTGAGCAAGGCAGAGAGGAGCTTCACTGAGCAGCAGAACAATTCTTGGGAGAGGAGACCTGCAGTGGGTAGCTCCTTCCAGCAGGCAGGTCATCCGGATGAGTGGACACCTGAAGAGGAAAGCTCCTTCCCACCACTGGCAGTCCCAACGTCTGTGAGAGTCTGGCTGAATGCAGGGTTTTTACGGACTCAGAGGGAGGAAGTGCGTGCTCATTGGTCTATGGGTGACATTGAGCAGGCCCAGAAAAAGCACCATAAGTTCTCACTCTTGGCTGCAGACTCCACCACCTGGAACTTACAGCCTAGTCTCCAGGCTTGAAGGTGGGACTTCATCAGGAATCCACCCCTTTCCATCCAGAAGCCTGCCTGCCATTATCATGCTGTCCTCCATGCCCTGGCTCCTTGGGCAGAGGGGGCTTGCAGGCCCTGGGCTCCCAAGTGGCCTGCCTCCCTGAACTCATCGGTGCCCAAAGCTTCAGAGGGAAGCCGAGGCGGCGGGGGCGCTGGTGTGTCAATGCTGCCGCGAGCGCACGCATACCCTACCATGTTGCGACAGTGCCTGAGCTAGGCTTCAACCTTGCTCCAACCTTAGCTGCGTGCCAGGAGCAGGGAGAGGCCAGACAGTGGAAACAGGCACTTCCCAGCCTGTCAGGAGAGGGGTTTCCTGGTCCTGAGAACCTAGGCTTGCCTGGATCCATCCGCAGCCACGGCTGGGCTGCTGCCGCTGTGCCTGAGACCACGGGGCGCCCCACCAACTCCGAAGGGGCTCCACAGAGCATGCAGCCCCTGCCACACCAACCCCCCCCACACCAACCCCCCTGCAGCCGGCGTCCCTGAAGCAGCTGTGCCAGACAGGCTGTGCTGCCATCACCAGCACTTTGGGAGATCAAGGCTGGCAGATCGCTTGAGCCAAGGAGTTTGAGACCAGTCTGGGCAACATGGCAAAACCCCGTCTCTAACAAAACAATTTAAAAAGTTAGCTGGGTGTAGTGGTGCATGCCTGTAGTCCCAGCTACTCGGTAGACTGAGGCGGGAGGATCACCTGAGCCCAGGAGGTTGAGGCTGCAGTGATCTGTGATCAGGCCACTGTACTCCAGCCTGCGTAACAGAGTGATACCCTGTCTCTAAATAAATAAATAAGTGTCGACTGTTAGTGAACTTTCTATTAAAACCACCAGTGTTAATGGACGTGAGTGAAAGATTAAGTTAGAATGGTAGGTGGACTTAGGAAAGGCAAGTTGTTTCTCTACCATTTTGTGCCCTGATATTTGGAAGGAAACAGAGCTTCATCTTTTCTGCTGTGTCGTCTGTGGATACATAGACAAAACCAACAATGTTGTGAAGCAGGAGGGAGATGGAGGGAGAAGAGAGAATGCAAAAGCAAGCAGAGAGGGGCGTGATGCAGATATAGAATTACACCAAACGGGCTGCAGTTGGGACTCATGTGTGAAACTGTAGAGAAAAAGGGCAGGGGTATGTAGGGATTCTTCAAAAATCCCACTTGAACTCTTTCTTAAATCCATGCCCTCTCTGGGGTGGATGAATGATTCCTCCCTTTTCAACATAAGGAATGGTGAATTAGGGTCCAAGTAAAGCCCCCTGATCTCGCAATGGGTTGTGTAAACCAAAAAGAGCTGTGGCAAAATGTTATTTTTCCAATATCTGTCTTCAGTTCCTTTCCTTTTAATTCCTCCAGGTACTCATTGTAGCTCAGGCCTCACCTTTTTCCACTCATCATCACAGGGTAATATTCCATTAGAATTCAGGCAATGCCTCATTTCCGATTACCTCACAACTAACTTTTCTCTCAAAATTCACCTGTTCTCCTTATGCCATTAAGCTCCTACTTTCCACTTGACTGAGAGTAGATGTCATTTTGCCTTTAAATTTGAGAAGACCATCTGATCAAATGTCAAGTTGCTCTTAAGCAAGATTTTACTAATCAGGCAAAAAGTGGTCATTTCCACAAATCACCCAAAAAGAAAATACAATGGATAGACATTCAGAGCTTGGGGATGTGTTTTGGGATAAGTCTCTAAATAACTCAAAAGCATAAACAGACCCCTCCTTTCTCCTGAGACTGGTGAAAGCTGCTCCCAGGGGAGTCTGTTCCCCAGCCCTACCGATGCTTTCAGGGGAATCTGCAGACCGGTTCATCTAGCTAGACCACTGTGTCTGGTTTAGAATCTTTAGTTAGGATGCTTAGTTGCAGGTCTTTAGCTTCAGATTTGTCACTTTTTTGCCTCCCACTGTGGACAGGATGTTTCATTTGCTCTATCCTGGGCCCTAGCTGCCCAGCCATCCAGTTAACCAGTCAACTTTTTCTCCTAATCCCAGATCCTAGGACCACAATTCATTGGGAAGCAGTGATTACACAGCTAGGCATTTTGTCACCCTTCAAATTATGTCAGGTAGGGAAGGACAGATAGATATGGAGAAGAAAACAATATTGACTGCCTACTAGGTGCCACGTAATTTGCAGAGATATTTCAGAATCCTTACAACCACACCATGAAGCAGTTATATCCTCATTTTGAACATGAGAAAACTAAGGCTCAGATAAATAAATTATCAAATTTACACATTAGGAACTAGCAGAGCTGGGACTCAAACCCAGATCTACCTGACTTTAAAATATTTGCCATCTGTAATACACTAACCATAATCTCACAGAAGGCACCAGCCTACCTACTTGACTGGATCCACATGTGAGGACCAATGGGTATGTCATATTTATTTGATTAATGAAATCCATTCCTCATTCAAGAAACACTTTAGGCATAGAATGTATAAAAGATACAAAGAACAAAATCATATTGGCCCCTTCTCTTAAAATTCTCTTAGTCTACAGGAAAGAAAGTTAAATAAGTGATCGTAATGTGGAGTAATATTGTAAGGGTTGTTGATAAAAAAAATGCTGAGTGGCTGGGACATAGCTAAGTAAGGATTTATTCAGGGAGTTAGGATGAGATGTGTTCAAGGAACTCTTTATTTTAGCAAGAGACTTTCAATCCAGACCCAATGTTCAGGTAAGGTAAGATGGCCCAAGTGTTCCTGTTGGAAGAAACTTATGAATAAAGATACAGAGATAAATAGCTTTCTGGAAAGTTCTGGAACCTGTGAATTATCTGATGCAGTTAGTAAGGTGCTTCTTGGGTGTCTGGCTCCAAATACCAATAGGAGTAGAATATAAAGGTTTTATGTAATATTTGGGGTGAGGATGGAAATTACCTTACCAAAGCAGAATTTCAAACTTTTTGCTTTCTTTAAAAAGTTAGTATCTGGCATTTTATTCCAAACTATACATGTATTTGTTTATAAACAATGTTTTAAAATTACTTTACTACGTGAATTATTTACTTTTTCTTGAGGAATATTTGAAACCCCAGGATTATGTACCAAATTCATCCAGGGCTTTGTGTATGTCCTGGTGACTTTACAAAACCACTACCTCAGAGTTCATGCTCATTCTGTCTCATTTGAGAAGCATGGAGCTCAAATACATGTGTGTAGTTAAGTCATATCTAGAGATGAGGCTGAAAATGAAAGCTGGGTTCAGTTTATGAAGTGCTCAGATCAATGAGATAATGGGATCAGGTACATGTTTTTATGAATGTATCAAAAAAATCTTTTTGTGTAGTACGTGTTCTGAGATACAATCTAATTGTTCACAGCAGTTGGTTTTATCAATAAAAGAGCAGGTTATTTGATAAACATTTTCCCAGTGAAGAGCAGACTGTCTTTTATCCTCCAGCCATTATTTCCCCCTTCCCCACACTTATCTCTTTGTTGCTTGTACACATGCAGCCACATTCTATTCAGGGATGTAAAATCACTCCTTGACCCATGCCCTTAAGGCAATTGCCCAGCCTAATGATGGGCAGGTGGAAATGATGATCAGGTTCACTTTTAAAACACAGAAGTGCTGGATGGTTTGTAACAGGAAAGAGATAAATATAAATCTGACTTTCAATCTGCCAGTTTTAGTACAGAAATTCTATGAAAAAATTTAATGCTACCAAACTCATTCATATTTGGTGGGTTTGGTTCAGATTTTCTTTCCCCTCACCTTGGACTACTTGAGCTCCTGTCATCAAGGCTCGCCTCACCCCTAGGTCACTGGGAAGGCCCTCTTCCCCCTCTCCCACCTTCAGTGATGCCTGAAATACTTTAAGTAGGAGACCAGTCAATCAATTTTGCCTCCACAATATGAGTAACACCTAGACCTAAATTCATACAAAGAGATGAAAACTGAAATCAGACATTTCCTAAGGCAGAGAGTATGGGTCGATAGGAAGGAGGAGAACACACAGGGGTGCTCGAGGCCAGAAGGGATACCAGCTGGACCCTGTCTCGGAGAAAGCAAAAAAAAATGGTAAGCAACAAAGCCAAATGTCAGTTTTACCCAAGGCTTGTGCTAATGAACCTTCACTACCTACTCGATGACCCCATGATGGAAAACATGCTTCTTATGCCGGCAGCTTGTGCTGTGAAAAGCTAAAGACATGAAAATTATAATTAAATATAAATTTATATTATAATGCAAAGTTTTTATTCTGACTCCCTGCAATTCAATTTAGATCATCACCAACAAATCAGTTATAAATACCTACAAACATCCTTAAGCTTGGTCCAAAACAATGAAAAGTCCCATGAACAAGAAACATAATGAGAACTGAAATAAAAATCATTTTTCAGAATGCAAGTGGATAATGATGATACTACATGCCACAGGTCTCACAATTCAATTGAACTTGGGTGTTCTCCAAGACCATTAAAAATGACAGTGAAGAAAGGACATGTGATTATCATGCTTGTTCAAGTAAGGGTAAAGAGTTGATGATTCTTATAAAGGAGTGATTTGGATGTGGGATGATATTAGTAACTATAAATAAAATTATTAAGAAATCATAAGTGATTTGTACAAGGTATATTCATGTCTTTGAGGAAAGACAATTTTAAGTTTTTTAAAGCAAAGTGACAATACTCTGTCCACTGGTATTCCTCTGTATTCTAAAGACCATAACCGACCCTAGGAAAGAAAATGCTACCGAGATGTAGTAAGGACACTTGTGAGACGCTAAAACAATTACGGAACCAATGGCCTATCTGAATGTATTACTAGTGTGCATGGTCTCGCCCTTGAACTGATGGAGTGCTATTTTCTACACTGTACATTACTAGAAGAAATAATCAATAGTCGTATCAGTTTATGACAGGACCAGCAATTGAATATCTGGAGTTTTTCTCAGCTGTACAAAACTGGACATCCCAGATCCCATGTATATGATTGAGGCGTCATTTCTGAATTCTGATTTCAATTGGCAAGTGGCCCCACATTGTCACCACTTCTTTCACATCTTTCTTTCTGGTATATTCTAGGAAGGACAGCCTTCCTTGGTGCCCACGCTTTGAGCTGTCTCTGCATTGATGCTGTGTGTTTTCCATTTTTTTTCTGTTCTATCAAGCAGGGGTGGACTTAGAGAAAGAATAAAGCAATACACAGAGCCTCTAGACTATGTGTTAGCTGCAAAATGAAGAAGGCAGTAGAGGAGGAGGAGAGTCATCTTCCATCTTCTCTTTTGGGACACTGAAAATAGGTGAAATTCTAGATAAATGGAGGAGTCTTTCTAAAATAAATCTGCAAACTCATAGACTAGAATTCAGCTTATTCTGTTAAAATACTTTATATAATATAGCTCTTAGCCCTGCATTTCCTGACTTTAAAAAGTGAGAGAAAATACTAGCAAACACTTGGATGAATATGTTTCATGGTGGCCGGGTTAGAACCATAGACACAAGATAGTTACAGAGAATGAACTGTTGAATGTAAGCAAATTTTTCACTCGCTTGAGGTTTGCCACTTTAAACCAGTGCTCCCTCCAATATTTTTAATGGAAACTTACTAAAATGTGTTAAAATTATTCTAGCCACAATTGAACCTTTTTATTGATACACAGTAGTTGTACATATTTATGGAATATGTGATATTTTGCTGCATGCATATAATGTGTAATTATCAAATCAGGGTAATTGTGATTTTTCAATGACACAGAAGACATATTTGGTCAGTAGTCTGTAGAATATCCTTTGGTGTTATTGAATTATAATGGTTACCTACATTTAAACTCGATGACCCCATGTTTTCCTTTTTTTTAGATGCTATATCTATTCTTTCTTTTTCCTGCATGGTCAAGCCCAATCAGGTGATGAGCTGTCTTACGTCTTGTGGCCCTACCCTCCTGAAATACATAAATTCTAATGTGCATGGGTTGAGAAACCAGGTTCTCCAACTTGTGAAATTGAATTTTTTTCTTTTTTCTTTTTTGTAGAGATGAGGTCTTGCTATGTGACTGAGGATGGTTTCCAACTCCTGGGCTCAAGTGATCCTTGCACCTCAGCTTCCCCAAATGCAGCAATTAGAGGCATGAGCCATTGCACCCAGCCTGGGATTGGATTTAAAGTAGGAGTAGAGAGGTGCTAAATCGGCACATGAAGAAATTGTGTGGACTTTGGGGTTGTTATTGGCTACTGTGGGGTTAATTTCAGATCTATGATCATATTCCAGAGATCTGAGCTGTGAAATAAGTGATCCTTGGATAAGTGAGGTAATAACATGGTGAGGTTTTTGCCATAGTTTAGATAAAGCATTCCTATTTTGCAAAAATAGGTTTCAGGTGTAAAAGATACCATGTTTTATAACAATGATCCTCTGAGAATGATTACCAAGCACAGAAATCTCATGAGTTTACACGACTTGTTTTCCTACGGAGACCAAGCCTGTCTAGGAATATAATAGTTCTTTTAGTCTTTCAGATGCCTGGAGCAATTAAAGGAAAACACTATGTTTGGATTTGCTAATGCTGTTTATTTCCCTGATGTTGTCATTTCATCATGGTTACTGGAAGGGGTCACCAACACATTTTTAAAAAATGGAAAGTAATTTTTAGTTTTATTGAAAGAAGATGACCAAATGTCTGATAGTATCTCTGAGGTTAACAAGATGGGATGATCCCAGTTTCAGGCCACAAAATAAGACAGAGGAATGAATATTATGTCATTTCTAATGGGATAAGGCTCTGAGAAGAGTCTACTTTTCCAGTTTGGTGTTCATTATAAACAGAGATTTCAACTTGCTAGACTTACACACATCTGAGTACTTGGACATACAAGCCCAAAGACACAGACTATGTAACACTATGAAACATCTGCATGTAAATTTGTAAAATTGGTTTAAAAGCTATTGCTGTGAAAAAATGTTTGTAAGATAATACTTCAGAGCTATTGTGGATTCTAATCTTTAAAATATCCATGCAAACACAAAGAAATAGAAATTGCATTTTAGGAGAACAGTATTATTCATTAGATAACTAAAGTGTGTGATATTTTAATCTCTGCAAATCAACTCTGGTTCCTAGAGAGAGGGCAGTCTGACCACTTTGGTGACATATTTGATCAAGGCTTCTATGTCATTGGCTTTCTGAGACTTCTTTTATTTAACACACTCATACAGCAGTTACTATGTACACCACAGATTAAGCCCTTTACAAGTATTAAGTCATTTTATTCTCATAACAATCCTAGGGAATATGCAATAGTAGTATCCCCATGTACTAGCAGGTCAATTGAAGCACTGAGAAATAGCTTGCTTCAAATGGGTTTTGAAGCCAGCAATCTGGTTGCAGACTCTGCACTTAATTACTAATGTATGTTACCTCATTAATTTGCATTCACGTGGGACCTGGGGCTAAGCCAATGTTGCCAAACACCCACTATGCCAGCCCAGCTGGGTCACAGGAGGTGTCAGGGTCAATTGCATGCTATACTCAGGCCAAGTCTCCATGCAACAGACAAGGTAGGCTCAGGCTCTGAGTCCAGTCTTCAGTCTATACTCCTTCTCTTTCATCACAAGAGCCTACCTTTTGTCATTCTTTTAGGTTTGGACAGGATGAAGCACATGAGACAGCACTGATTTCCCTTCTTGCCAATAAATGGCATATGGATCCCTCTAAATCCATCAGAAAATATAGAATAATGTGAAAACTCAAAATAGGAGTGGGGGTCTAAATTCATTTGCTCCTTAAGGTCCCTTGGTCCTTATACAAATTCGTATCTACCTTTTCCCAGCAACCAGTGCTGTAAGAAGGACACTATTTCTCTAGCTATAAAATCTGTGGTATTATACCTTTCCCCAAAGCAATGTGTAACAACTTGCCTGTCATTTTCTTTTAGTTTAGAAAGGTTACTCAAGTGATGCTTCTATCTTAGATGGAGCATTAACTGGCAAATTGTACGTCAGTTTCAATTGATCAATCAACCAATTATACAAATTTAAAATCTGCTTCACCAGATAACTCATGCCACCCCAAAATATGAACAATTCAACAGGAACATTTTCTAGTTAATCTCAGAGTTCTTTTCAATTCCCACAGCCATTCATTCCTGAGCCATTAGAGAGCAAACTCACTCTGTTTAAGTCTTCACTGATAAGTTACACCGATCTCTTCTTACAACACGGCTATCATTTACTAATCCTAAAAGGATTGTTTTAGAGGATAAAATAATTAAAATAACAAATTTTGTTTGGGATGTTTTGATTTTGAAGAGCTTGTAAGACATCCATGAGGAAAGGCTCTAAGGCATTTGAAAATGTTGGCCTTAAATTCACAAAATGAGGTAGCTTAGGGATATACTTTAGAGTTTTGAATCATTTTTGTATATTTAAGTTGAAAAGTTCATTGGAAAAAGATAATTTGTCTTTAGATTGTGAAGGGTCTTAGATATTAACAGCAAGGAGCTTATAATTTATGAGCAAGGTACATGAGGCATTCTCTTGCCCTCAAGGAGTCTGACTATATGCATACTTTAGAAAGACATCTCTTGGGCCAGGCACCGTGGATCACAAGGTCAGGGGATCAAGACCATTCTGGCCAACATGGTGAAACAGGGATCGAGACCATTCTGGCCAACATAGATCACGCCTATAATTCCAGCACTTTGGGAGGCTGAGGCGGGTGGATCATGAGGTCAGGGGATTGAGACTATTCTGGCCAACATGGTGAAACCTTGTCTCTACTAAAAATACAAACATTATTTTTGTATGTGCATGGTGGCACATACCGGTAGTCCCAGCTACTCAGGAGGCTGAGGCAGGAGAGTCTCTTGAACCCAGGAGATGAAGGTTGCAGTGAGCCGAGATCATGCCACTGCACTCCAGCCTGGGTAACAGAGAGATACCTTGTGATGTTCAAAGGATGAAAACATGGGGCTATAGGAAAGTCTGAAAAGCCGCGATGAAGTCTAAAACCAGAACCATGGAAATGGAGATTCATACACAGGAGAGTTAAGAACAAAGAGAGAAATGAAATGCCATTTATAATAAAATGGAAATAATTTTTTGGTTTTTATAAGAGAAAAATTTGCTTGTTTAGTTTATTCTGGAGAGGCAAAAGAAAGAAATCTGGGCAACATAGCAGAATGCTGGACTGAATTTGAAGAAATAGGGATTTTTATTAGCATGTCAAATGTTTACGTTTAAGTGGTTTGTGTTGCTATGATATTAATGTAAATTTCAGGTTTGTGGTTGTTTATTTTATTTTATTTTATTTGTGGCAATAAAGAAAACAGTCTGGGTCCGACATAGGAAGGTCAACATGGTATATCAATAATAACCCATAAATCAAATTGAATTAGCAAAATCAAACCTCTGTCTGCACATGATTTAGAGTTTAAGCCAGTTTCATCCTGCATCTCAAAAGACAGGTTTCCATGGAATACCTGGGCTACTTGAATTCTGGAACAGCAGAACTATATGTGCTCTTGGCTTGGGTAAGAAGGAGGAGAAATACATGTTCTCCCACAACCTCATGGAGTTCTCCAGCTAAGCTTGCCAAGCTCAGTACATAAACACCAGTTAGAGAAATGTAAACCTGACACTAACCCTTAACCCTCTGACAAAACACAAATTTAAACATCCAAACACTGGCTGTTCTCAGTTCCATGAGAAACCATTGTTTTCTCCCACCAGTCCTCAGGCAGTAGAACAGCAAGATCTAAGGTAGCAGGTGATACCAGCCAGATGCAGTACTCATCCAGGAGGGGTACAGAGGTGAGTAACACATAGTCCCAATCCCTGTGAAGCACATGGTCTACTAACAAGGACAGTTATTTCCCGAATGAATTAAAGAGCAGTATAATGGTGAAGATATGAGCTAAATCACACAGAACACCCTAGAGGAAGGAACAACTGACCCTTTGGAGGGTCACTATAATATGTTTCCCTTTACACCATTCCCCATCCCCAATGACTTCCTCTTCCTCCTAGTGCATTGAAGAGTTGAAGGTTTTGACTCCTGAAGTTTCAGACATCGGATCTCTGTAAAGAGGGATACTTTTCCAGAAGATTCACATATTTTAAGGCCAGCGTTGCCATGGAGTAAAAAGGGCATGCAGCATTCTGCTAGCCGCTTTAGATGCATTACTTTGTGTAATTCTTCTATCAACTCTATGACGCTGGTATTATTATTGCCCCCTCAAAGATCAGGAAAAAGTAGTCAGAATTCAAACTCTTTTCTGACTTATTCCAAAGCTCTCACTTTTCCCACAAAGCCCAATTTAATCCCCCAAGGTGGGGTTCTGACACATTTCCTCATTGTGTAAGACAGTGTGTGCATCGTAACACTTGCCCTAAAATAAACATATGTGCATATCCGCACATACATATACATATATAAGGCATCATTAGTTGTTAGGCAAATTCTAATTGAAACCACAATCTGATGCCACTGTACACATAGAATGGAAAAAAAAAAAAAACCCTGTTAATACCATGTGCAGGCGAAGATTTGAAATAATTGGAATGCTCATACCTTGCTGGTAGGAATGTAGCTATGGCTCAGCCACACTGGAAAAGCTTGGCAGTTTATTATGGTATTAAACATGTAAGTGTATAATCCACCAACTCTACTCCTAGGCATTCTACATAAGGTAAATGAAAACATTTGTCCATGCAAAGAGCCGTATATGAATGTTTATATCATCAGCTTTCTTTATAACCCAAAACTAGAAAAAAACAGAAAAAAAAAAAAAAAAAGATCTGCTGATGTGTGAATAAACAATTGTGGCACATTCATACAATGGGATGATACCCAAAAGTAAACGGGGAATAAAATTACTGACACATGTACCAACATTGGGGAATCTCAATAGCGTCATGCTAAATGAAAGAAGCCAGACAGAAAAGGCTACATACTGTATACATCACTTACATGACTTTCTACAAAAGTCAAAACTGGGTGACAGGCTTAGGGGGTTTGGTGAGAAAAGGGAATTGGCTACACAGAAACACAAAACACTTTTTGGAGTGATAGAAATATCTACATCTTCATTTTGGCGGCAGCTATATGACTGTTCATGTTGCTAAAAACTTGTACTTATGCTATAAACAAAAATGATAAATTTTGGTTTATGTAAAGTATGCATTATTTTAAAAAGAACTGTACACCTAAAGTAGATTTCTTCACATGTAATTTTACCTCAATAAACACACAAACACAAATGTCTTTCTCGAAAAGTGTACTTTAATACAAAACTGAATGTTTATGTTTAATCTCTTTGAGCTATTCCTGCTTCGGCCTGTTTACAAATCCCACCCACAAGGTACCATCTTTTATGGAAGACTTTGTAATATGAGTAAGGAAACCAGAAAATAGTAAGTTAGTAATTTGTTCCATTCACCATCACTCTGTTACACATTCAGACAAAGCACAAGTGTGAAAGGATTTGAGCCTATTACCAAGATTAATGGAAACCCAAATGGGGGACTCCTAAAGAGCTAACAGCTTCATCTGAAATCCAGTGGAAAACAATTGTCTCAAAGTCACGTGAAGTGCTACAAAAGCCAAAACTTAGATAACTAAGTCCGACTGCCTTCCGGGCATGGTTTGACAGCCTTGTGGGGTCTGAGAGCAGGGGCCTGAGAACAGAGATTTATGCCACAAATTAAGCTCCTAAAACTCCAGTGGAATATTTTGTGAGCCCCTTGGCCATATGTAACTGCATTGCTAACTGTCACTACAAGAGAACATTCTAAAAATGATGTGGAATGGGGTGCAGGACAGGGAGTATTTAATTGAAAAAAAAAACCTTTATAAAAATAAAAATAAAAATTTAAGAGCTATTTTGCAATTCTAAAACTTGCCTCATGTTCCAATGATGTCTGAACATGCTTGGGGCCATGATTTAAATAATTGTTTTTCTCAACCAGTGGGGTGTAATTTTTAAATTACTGAAGATGTCCAAAGATAGTCATGTTTTTCATCTGTGAAAAATGCAGAACGTTTTCTGAGAATTTCGACTTGCCCTACCTATTACTCATTTTCTAAGACAGCTAAGACCTTTGAGGGTTAAGAGGTATAAATAACATAAAGAATGACACTGAGAAAACATAAAATGAAGAACAGGGCAGAACTAGAAATTTGGTCCCACGTGGGTCTTAACTGAACCACATACAGCATTACATATTATTGAACAGTCATGAGTTTCCAGTTCACCGTAATGTTTTCCTCTGTGCTCACAAGTTGTTTGGCGAGGTCAAGCAAGCTAGCAAAAGGAAGCACTTATTCAAAGCCCATTTGAAAGAGAAGAACCATGAACAGTGAATAAACAGGTGGAGGCAGGTATATTACAAAACTCAATGCATTTTGAAGGTTTGTATCAATATGAACAGGGCTTTCTCTCTAATCTCAGGGGCAGGATTTCAAAACACAAGCTTTGCTGGAATATTTATCTAGTTTCTCATCACCTGACTAAAGTCAAATCCTAACCACAATAATTGGTCCATTAAAAGATGTAGTTCTAGCAACTCTGGCAGATGAATCATTCGGATACATGCACACATATTTATGCTCTTCTTGGCTACACATAAGCAAACAAAACAAAACAAACAAACCACAGAGAAAGCAGAATGGGTATAAGAAACGCCTACTCTAACTGGTCCCTAACTATCTTTAATACACACCAAAGGCTAAATTTATACACAATTATAAATTTATATATATATATATATATATAAATGGCTGTAAGAAGAGACAAACATCCCAGGAACATATCCTGCAGAAAGACTAATATTTCCTTTGGGATGTAAGTGAAGAGTTTCAGAGGAAATTGGGAGAAGAATTTTCCTTTGTGCAATTAGTTTCTTGGACGAGCACTCCTGCACTCCTGTTTATTTTTGCCTATCAGCCTCCTTAAACTCCAAGCACAACTTTTCCTTTTCCATCATTTTCACTTCTTTGCCACCTTTTTACATCTCATTCTCATTTATGTAGATTACGAACTATGATCCAGCAGTAGCAGGCCCTTTTCAAGATACAACAATACTGAAGGGTTCTCGAAGAGGGTTGATATACACACCTAGTGATGGGGCCAGACAGAGGTCTTGCCACCACTGGGCGGGTTTTTTCGTCACTGCTGCTTGGGGGACACAGTCCCACAACAACCGCGTGACATCATCCAAGATGGAATCTGTTGTTAGCGAAGGTCTTCCAGAAGAGACCAGAAGTACTGAAAACGATTCTTCCACAGCCTCAAGGACCAGAGCAGGATCAGCACCTGCTTCAGTGTTCCACCTCGCAGTCACCTGCACCAGGTACTCAGAGACCCAGCAGCAGCATGGCTCGCACCACCGTCCTCAATCCAGTCTGGGCCCTGGGAAGTCCTCCTCACAAGACCAACATTGCATTTGGCCAAAGGTCGTAGCCTGCGTGGAAGGCCTCTCCTCACAGTCAGGGCGAAGCTCTGGCTGCTCCAAGCCTCCTGGTACCACCTGAGGTGGAGGCCCGAGTCTCACCTGTGCGATCACCCCGCCCATCCTGTCTCGTTAGGCCACGTCTCTCTGCCGCTCCTGCCGCAGGCTGCAAGGCAGGGCTCAGGTCTCCAGTCCACTCTCGCTCCTGTGGGCGTGGCCTCCTCGCCACGTGGAACCCATTGGCCTGTAAGCGGGACTTTAGAAATGGGGACCAGGAATCACGCAAAACGGTTGTTGGTCTTTCTGCCCTGTGGTGTCAGCTGATTCTTCTACTTTTATATATTTTCTTATACGAAGTTTCATTTTTTCTGTCTGAATATCTAATGCTGATTGGAAGGCAGTGGTGACAGGGTTCATGGGTCAAACTTGTCGAGAAGAGTCAAAATTGTAGCAAAAAAAAATCTGCATAAATATAAAGAGCAAGGCAAGGACTGAATTTTAGAGAGTTGAGAAGAGCAAAGGTAATAAGGAAAGGTAACTAGGAATCAGACACCGTCTTTTTTTAGTGTAGCACCTGGCATCTTTTGGAGATGTGTAACAGCTTTCAAGGAGTGATGTTGAATTGAACACTAAAGTGAAAATGCATGCTAAATATCTCAAGGGATCAGACTGTGTTGGGTAGATTTGACACCTGTGTTGTTGATGAATAAATCTCTAATCTCCCCCCTTAAAATATTAATTCATTTTTTTTCAGTTTCACCTTCTGATATACCACAGAACAAATCTATTATCTGAATAAGTGAATATTTCAAAAATCAAGATCAGCTAGCATCTCTCCTTTTAGTATACTTCAATAAAAATTGCACCAGGTCCATCATATATTTCAATTACAAAATAATCTGTAGAACTTTTACCATTCTGATCTTTTTCAGTTTCTCAAAGACTCCTTAAAAGCATAGTCCAAAATTGTATAAAGTACATTAGATGAGATTTGAAAACTCTGAGTTCCAGAAGTTCTATTATCAGGACCATAAATTTATATTAGTATTTAAAGTATCTGCTATTATGTTCACCTTCTTAGCAACTGTACCATATTATTAGCTCACATCAACTTGAGAGAAAAAATATATGTGGCAAGAGATTTCCCAAACTGATCAAGCAGCTCTTAAATTGGAAATCTGTGGAGGAAGGTGAATTACAACCTGAGATGCAGAATGGGACATTATAGCACAATTCACAGAAGTGTCATAGAGAGATAGTTCCTGAACAGTTTCTGTGACTCCAAATAAGCTTTTCAGAATTCATACAAATCCTTAATCACTCTGGAGTAAGAGTACTTTAAAAACTGGGCAGAACTGAAGGGAATATCAGGGTGGCTGCCCCAGAAATAGCTCAATTGTCTAAAGATCTTGATCTTATTTCTCTGACCAAGTTTGACTGCTGTGTTCCTGATTTCCTTCTGAGTTTATAGTTCTCCTGTCTCCTGAGCTTGTGATGGCACTTCCCACATCCCCCTGCTGTTTGGTCTTCTGTTCAGCTCCAAACATGCACCCTTTATTTTTTTACCTATCCTTCCACATTCATTGTGGTATCTCACCACTATCGATTCTATCTTTTCGTAGATACATTTCTACCTTTATCACTATGTGGTGTTCGTCATAGACACCTTATATCCTACAGAATCTAAATTATCTTTCTGGGTAGTAACATGAACTACTCGGCAACTGGCATTTGGTTAATATAGGCAATTTTATATATGTCAAATCCATATCATGGCTATCACTATGGCTTAGCAGGATGAGTCTTAAACAGACATAACAACACTGGAAAGGATGCGCTCTGTCTTAAAGGAAAGAGATTTAATGTACAAAGTGGATTGTGAATTAAAAGTACATTGATTTATTAAATAGTATATTAAAAAGAATATTGACAAGCAGGAAAAAAGAAGATGTTTCTGAGAGATACCACAGACTGCTCAAAGAAAGAGAGAGAAGATACAACTGATGCTTTCCTAATATAGATTATAACTCTAGTATTCAGGCTATTAGTGTCAGAAACCTTACCTCTCTCATCTTTGAATTCCCTTTAGATTTCAGCAAAATGCTTTTTGAATTGAAATTAGTCTTCTGTTGGTAGTGTCTTAATGCAGAACAGTTGATATGATCTTGATGTAACCAGAAGATTCTTTTATGACTCAAAAGCTAGAAAAATCCCCAGGAAAATGGTTTACTTTGGCCTTGATCTAGACAACAAAATAGGAAAGATGAACTAACACTCATCAAACTCTTCCAGGCATTCTGCAGCCCTCATCTCATTGAGTCTTCATAAAATTTAATTGAAGTACAATGTTTAGACCTATTTTTCAGATGAGGAAGTAAATACTCAGATTAATAATTGTCTTATAGGCAGTAAGTATTCATGAGGGAGTTGGAATGAAAACTCTAGCTTCAGAGTCTGTGATCTATTGGATCCACCATGCAACACTTCAGAGACTGGTGAGAAGCAAATGAGAAGAGCCTTGGATAATCTATGTTTATGTCATCCTAGTGAGAAGAAAGCAGAAAGTGCACTTAGAGCATGTAGCTACTGGGAAAATTTTTCTCAGATTTCAAAAGCAGAGAGAAAAAAAGATGTATTTCACCAAAGAGAAAGCCTAATGAGTGCCACGTAGCTCTGAGGATGGTACTAGGAAAAGCTCAGAATAAACTCATGTTTGTATAACTGCTAAACACAAGCAAATAAATAAATCATATCTCTGCACATATGCATGGAATAAAAAAGGCAACAAAGGATGTATAGCCCTACTGTTTGGAGAAGGTTGCATACTATTACACAATCTAAAGAAAAGACAACATGGAGTAGCCTTTATTTGTTTTTGTCTTTTCCACTGAGGAAAACAGACTTCCAAGTTAAAATTACATTGCAAGTATTGTTAAGAGGCTACTGTTATCCATGGTAAAAAAGAGTAGAATAAAACAGTACTAAAAAACAGCACCAAGAAAGCTCTTGATAAATTTTGCAATCAGTGTGAACAGAGCTTGCAAATGTGATTATGGAGTCACTCTGGAGACAGCATGGAGAATGAGAGGGATGCCATAGACCAGACAGGGAAAAATAATTGTATTTAAGGAACTCCAACTGTACTTAAAAGACGGAAGTGGGACCAGAGAGTTAGAACTGGGTCTTTTCTTTCTTTTTCTTTTTTTTTTTTCTTTTTTGTAATTCCCACAACACTGGGCATCCCCCCTGTGGATCATGACATATTATAAATGCTTTTTTTTTCAGCCTGAATGGAAATAAGTTTCCAATTCAAATACATGTGAAACAAGTATAGCATCATATTGTTGGCAGGATTTATAGAGCCTTCAGTTTATTAAAGAAATGGAATTATAAAGCTAAGATATCAATGTAAACTCTAAATGTTACCATTATTATCACAATTAATAATATATTTTCAGTGCAGCCAATATTTCCTTTGATTGCCATTTTCCAGATGCTGTGTAAGGCACCAAGGATGTAGAGATAAATGAAGCACTCTTTGCTCTCAAGCTTCTCACTATCTTGAGCTAATAACAACCAGGCAGTGACTTCACAGAGACTTTCGTCTTTAGGAAATGTGTGTCTGTGAACAGGCAGGGTGTCCTAGACAATAGCCAATCACAGATGAATGTATGGATTATTATGATTTATAAAGAGAGAGGCAAATGAGGATTTCAACTGTAAATTCTTTAAAACATCAGGACGCTGTTTCTTAGAACTGCACATTTTGAATGCTACAAGGCAGGGAAAAGCAAAGGAAGATGGCAGTGAGTGTTTATTCCATGCCACGCATTGTTCTAAGAGTTTATCTGTACCACCTCGCTTAATGCTCTCAACAATCCTGTGAGGTAGCAACGTTATTCTACGAAGGAGAAAACCAAGACATAGAAATATGAAACACTTGGCCCAAATCACAAATATAGTAAGTAGTAGAACCTAGATTTTAACCTGGCCAATTTGACTACAGATCCCATCATCTTTTTTTTTTTTCAGTGCAGGATGCCTGATTTTTATTGTTTATTCATGTACTCACCAATTTGCAAAATTCTATAACCCTCAGTGGGTTCTCCCTGTCATTTGTGCTAATTAGTGGAATTCTACTGTACTTATAAATCAACATTATCCAAACATGTTTTTTGGGAGATATAATACATCCTTGCATAGGAATTTTTAAGAATTAGATAGTGGTTCATCACTGCAGTTCTGATTTTTACTGATAGGATTTTTGATGTAGATCTTTTTACAGCTGGATTTTTAAAAATATTTTATTTTATTTTAAGTTTTGGGATACATATGAGGACATGCAGGTTTGTTACATAGGTAAACATGTGCCATGGTGGTTTGCTGCACCTCTCAACCCATCACCTAGGTATTAAGCCCCTCATAAACTAGCTATTTATCTTGATGCTCTCCCTCCTCTCACCCACCCCCGACAGGCCCCATTATGTGTTGTTCCTCTCTGTGTCCATGTATTCTCATTGCTCAGCTCCCACGGATGAGTGAGAACATGCAGTGTTTGGTGTTCTGTTCCTGTGTTAGTTCACTGAGGATCATGGCTTCTAGCTTCATCCATGTCCCCCTGCAAAGTATGTGATCTCATTCCTTTTTATAACTGCATAATATTCCATGGTGTATATATACCACATTTGCTTTTTCCAGTCTATCATTGATGAGCATTTGGGTTGATTCCATGTCTTTGCGATTGTGAATAGTGCTGCAATAAACATATGCATGCACGTTTCCTTATGATAGAATGATTTATATTCCTTTGTCTATATATCCAGTAATGGGATTGCTGGGTCAAATGGCATTTCTGGTTCTACATCCTTGAGCAATCACCACACTGTCTTCCACAATGGCTGACTAATTTATATTCCCACCAGCAGTTTGCACTAAACCAAAATATAGTTATGCTCTAAACAAGGAAAAATAAAAAAGAAAAATAATGGTAAATTTGTTTTGCTTTGGACTCTGCCTCTCTTTTCTATCCTCATCCATCTTCTCATCTCGGTACCCAGTACCCTGCTGAGCACTCTCTTGCCAAAGGAACATTGTCTAATAATCTTATTCATACTAAAGTAGTAAAGGCCCCATAGTGAAGCTTTCCCAGATGTTTGTATTTTAAAAAGAGAAGCTCAAGGAGAGGAGAGTATATAACACACACCAAAGAAATGACTAATAACAAAAAATGTAAGAATATGAATGAGGGTTTTCTGGATTATAGAGCGTGTGGTTCACTCTCTTAGGAATAATATAAACTTTCCTGAGAGTGGTCAATAGTGCACAAAATATACTTGGGGAAAATTTAGAGGAGCCACCTCTAAAAGATGAACTTTGAACCTGGTCAAGGCAGAAGCAATAGATTCAGAATCTCAGGTCAGGAAGGATAGGGGCCCTCATGGTGGCAGGAAGAGCAAGAGCAAAGGCTACGGAGATGAGAGTTTCCAAAACACGGACCTATCTTTCATGAACCTGAACAATCCTACATTCAGGGAGTCCATCCTGAAATACATTTTCTGAAGGTAAAACAAGTTAATAATTAGTTCTTGCCATTATCTTACTTTTACAAAATTGTCTTCTACATATAAAACAAATTGAGGTTAACAAAAAGTTCATTTTTTCTTTGCCCTGGAAATTTAATATTCTATCTTTTGCTTTTAAAACATAATGTTTTATGTGGAAAACCTATACTGGACTGTATCCAAGGGGACTTTAATATTAAGATCCCCAAATCTTTATCATATAATTTCATTTATAAGACAAAAACTGTTTTACACTAAAACAAAAATGGAGGGATTTTAATGCTCTTTATTTTTTCTAAAGAATTTCCTAGCCTCACAAAATAATTACAGTGAATGCTTAATTGGAGAAACAGAATGCTACATGATAACCGTACACATGTGTATAAACTACAATCATTTTACAAGTCTTTTATTCAATCTCCCTTTTAGATGATAAGACCCTCTTGTAACTCATTCTTTTTCTCTATTTTTCAATTCTGTAACTTCCTGGAAGCCTCTCTGTTCTGGTGGTCGGGTAGGAGGGAAGCATTCACCCAGAAAATGAGCTCAAGAGATTCTCCCATGAGTTCTCGGGTCACTGTTTTGTTTTATTTTCCCATGTATTTTGCCCGGAAAGAAAAGCCAGAGTGAATGAGTCAAGCAACAGATAGATGAAACTAATTTTGCTATATTGTTTGTGTAGATCATCATAGGTGAGAATACTAGCAAATAAAGGGAGTTTTTTGTCTTTACAAAAATTCTAGAATTATTTCTGAATATGTATCTTCATATCATTCTAAATATGTGTGGTAGGTTTGGGAAAGAAATTAAGAATTCTTTTCTGCTTTATCAAAAATCAATACCAATATATCAATGTTTACTCCCAATGAAGAAAAAACTTGATTGGAACACTAATGAAAGAATGTTCACTTTAATATTCAAATGAATAAAGTCACATTTATTGTCAGTTTTTATAGGTGAAATTTAGATGGCTATTAGGAATTTCATGTATTCCAACTCATCCATAGATTGATTGGCTAATTCCTTCTAACATTCAAGAGATAGATACAGGTGGCCATACCTTTTATTCTAAAAAGAAAATGTGATAATTTCTTAAGTAATTACATTTCTTAAAAATTATATGAGAAAATAGAGATAAACTTCACTTACAAAAGTAGACAAGGAAGCCTAAAATGAAATATAAATGATTAAGCATTCTCATTTCACACACACAAACGCAACTATGTGAGGAGATGGATATGTTAATTAGCTTGACTCCAGTAATTATTTTACTGTGATTATGTATGTCAAAACATAATATTGTACAACTTAAATATATACAATTTTTATTTAAAAACCGAAATAAAAAGGATTACATAATACAATAAAAGAATACTCTTCCATAACCAAGGAAAATATATCCAGTCATATAAATGTTTAAATATGAGGCTCTGTCAATATAATACTATCAGCATGAAGTTACTACAGATTATTTGAAAAATTACATATACATTTCTAAGAAACATTGATTTCAGAAAACTTAAAAAGTACTTTCATGCTTTACTATTAATAAAAGAAACACTGCTTTTGTATATTAATAGCCAAAATTATTCACAGTGGAGAAATGCTAAAGATTTTCAACATGGAGGGAAATGCACCTATTAGAAATACCTGGGAATAATTTAGTTTCTGGCAAGATAGTGAATAAATATAATCCCCTAATTCCCTTCCCATCCCAACACTGTAAATGCTGTATGTACTGATGCCATAGAAACAACGATCTATTGCTACATCCTGGGAAAACCCTGGAAAAAGAAGTTGGGGTCGACTGAGGGGCGATGCACTAGCCAGAGACCAAGGGCAGGGCAAGACCTTCCCATTGTGTAGATGTGTGTGTTTTTGCAGATTCTTCCCCCCTCCACGCGTCACTGAGTGAACCATTGCCTTCTTCCATGCCACTTTGAGACAAAAAACAGGCTGAACCTGCCAAGAACAGGCCAGAGATTGTTCCCTATACTGTCTAGAGTCAGTGAGTGGATTACTATGGGCCCAGATGGTCCAGTCAGCTCCTCAGTATTTTCTTCTCCAGTAACCCTCTATCCACTCCAAGGTTTGGCCGACTTGAAAGAGACATTGCTTTTGGAAAGAATCAGTGCCTGCACGGGGGTACTGGGAGATTTTCTGTGGGGCAGTGCCACTTGTTGAAGCTTTGGTCAATAAGGAATAAGGGAACTCAGGTTGTCCTGAGATAGGCTTTTTTCAGTGAGTCCTGACCCACTCTAAACTTATAAGGAGGGACACACGTTAGAGTCTAGACTTTCGCTCCTCCTATGGGTTCATATTACCAGCAAGGAAATGTGAGATCCTAAAGAATAGTAAAAAGACCTCTGAGGAATGCCACACCTTTAAGAGAGAGACAAAAAAACCGAACAACCTATTTATCATGAAATAGAATTGTCTAGAGAGAATAAATTTTTAAGATCAACATAATAAATTCCTCAAAGGGGTAAGAAAGACTATTGATAAAAAGAAACGGATAAATATTTATGAAAAACAAATCGAGAAGATTAAGTATGAAACTACATAGCAGATTAAAAACTAAATGAAAAGGTAATGAAAGGTGGAATGGATACAGCAAAAGAATAAATAAGTTGCTGTCGAATTGGATTAATGAATTATGAATCAGCAATAAAGGAGAAAGAAGGAAAATTTTAAATAAAATTTAAGAGGTATGAAGGATAAAAGTAGAAATGTCAGCATTCATATAATAGGAATCTCAAAAGGAAGAGAAAAATACATGTGGGAGGAAGAAAATAATTTTCAAACTAATTACAGCAGGTTTGCCATAACTTAAGTAACATGAAAGACCTCAGGTTGAAAGGACCTAGAGTGTGAAGCAGTATTCCTAAGGAAGGGGGAAAATGTCAGTATCCAGCTGTATTAAAATGAAATTTAGGAACATTAAAATTAGAAAAAAAAGATAGCAAAGTTATAGAATAGAGCATGACATATTATGTTTTAACTGATGGATGTATAGGGAAATTTATATCCAAAAAATGGAGGTTCCAAATTATTTTTGAGCACATATGTAATCCTTCTTCCACATACATAAACTATGTACCAGATTGCAAAGAATCAGTAATGTACAAACTGTTTTCTCACTTTAAGGCAATAAAATTAGAAATCAATAATGAAATGGTAGCTTAAAAACTAAAAAGTATATCATTTAATAAATCTGTGTTGATAAAACCACAGAAAAATAGCAAAAATTCTTAGGAATGAAAAAGAAAACATTAAAACTTCTAAAGCACAGCTAAAGAAGCACCAAAGACAAATTTAAAGAATTCATTACACTTATCAAAAAATAAGAAATAGAAGAAAAATGAGCATAACTTTCAACTCAATATGAGGAAGAATTTCAAAATAAACTCAAAGACGTAAGAAAAAATATTTAAAATTATGAAATAAATTAAAGACAGATGAAAACAATAGGGAAGATTAGTTAAAGCAAAGTCTTCTTAAAGAATATAAATAAGTTGGAAAATTTTGGCCCTGAGGAAGAAAAGATAGCAGTTAGACATGTAAAAATACGAAAAAAAATAACAACTGTACAGTAATTTAAAAATAACAAAAATCCTATGAACAATTACATGTCAATACATTTAAAAGTCTTGTTAAAATGTATTTTTGTTTATCATGAAATTGCCGACATGAAACAAGAGAAATAGAAAAGCCGTTAAATAAACAGAAATAAAAGCTCAGATGGCATTTTATGGATGTTCTTTCAAACTTTCAAGGATTAGGGTAATCTTTGTCTTATATAAGAGGATTTAAAAATATATAAACAGGGAAACTTTCTCAACCTATTTTACATGACTTATGTAACTTTGATACTATGAGTAGATAAAGTTATTATAAAGAAAACAATGTGGGGCCCATTTTACTTACTAAAATACATGCAAAATACTACATAATTTTAGAGAAAACATTTGATAAAATTCAAGACATATGTATAATAAAACACTCGTTAAAAACCTTCTTTAAGTTGTTTTTTATCAATAACTTGGATCAAATATTTTACTTAATAAGCAAGTTTGGATGAATCTACTTTATAATTACAGACTAGATGAAAATGCCCACCATTCATTATTATTATTAGTGATGTTTTCAAAAGTCCTAGACAATGAAATAAGATAAGAAAAAGGAATAAGAGGTAAAGATCTAAAAGGATGATGCAAATTCTAATTATTTATAGGCTATATAGTCAATTACCAAAGAAAATCCCTCAAAAGCAAAAAACCTTTAGAAAAAACAAAGAGGTCAGTAAAATAGCCACATATACAAGATTAATTTAGAAATATTGTGTCCCCTTTTCCAGCAAGAACATTATAAGAAATAGAATAGAAAATATAATATAATATCATTATAACATATCTGTAAAGCAAGTAAGAAATAAGATTTAAAGTACATTACACAATAGAATAAAATGTCTGAATAAAGGAGAAAGATATCATGTTCATGGTTGGAATGAATATTGATTCATCTGTACATTAATGTCAATTCTAATAAAAACTATGATAGAATTTTTAAGAACTCTACAAACTTACTGTAAACTTAATATGGATGAATACAGATTCGCAAATATCTAAATCAATCTTCAAAAGGGAGAACAAAGAAAGAAGACTTGCATTACTAGTGTTTCAGGCAAAGAACTAAACCATATTAGTAAGGAATGTAATGTTCGTAGAGGAACACACAGCTCAATGAAATGGATCTCTGTATATGTTGAAACTTACATGAAGTAGATAGCACAAACTTTAATAGAGAGAAGATAGGTTGTTTAGTGATGTTAGAAAAACTCATAGAGAAAAATAAATTAGAATTCTTCCATTAAAAACAGAAAATGTACAGGAGAATTAAATACTTAAATATGATAGATATAATATAAATCTGTTAGCAAAATGTGAGTCAGTGGATCGTGATCTTGGTATGGAGAAGGACTTTTAAAAACTTGCATAATCTCAAAAGGACAGACAAAGAAATGAAGGAATGTATTTGACATAATATTCAGAATTTTTGTGTAATAAAATCATCATAGGCAAAGTTAACAGAAACCCTATGCTGGAAATGGCATTTTAAACATCTAGAGTTAACACGTTTATGTGGAGAAAGAAATTTGGAAATTCAAAATCACAATACACAATCCAGCAGAATAAAAGTTCATGTATAATGACTGGTGATTCATAAAAGGGGCATCTTGAGTAACTCACAGGTTCATAAAGGAGTACTCAGTCTCACTTTTAGTAAGCAGCCAATCTTGGGGGCTATCTGACAATTCTAGGTGAACCTAAGTGAGAAGTTTCCATGACCCAGCAAAGCTCTCCCCTCAGCAAATTGTCTAGAAAAATACTTGTTTATGGCTGTTCATGATAGTAAGTACTGGTAGCAACCTAGATATCACCCCAGGAAAATAGATAAATGGATACATGAAATGTTTTGGAAGCTGGTCTTTTTTTTTAGAAGTCTTTCCTATCTCAAAAGATCTGCCAAGAGCTTAGCAATAGAGCAGATGTCCCAGGAAGCAAGTCAGTATATCATGGCTCCCACTGATGTCTCTTTCATTCAAGCTAGTTCCCAAGCAGCAGTCAGAGCATGGTAAGCAATATTCTAGTGTGAATCAGAATCACCTAGGGTCTTGTTAACATACAGAGTGAAGGTCCCACCTCAGACCTACTAAGTCAGAATTGCTATTAGTTTACCCATGGAATTCTTGATGTCCTTAGGAGGGACTAGCTAGTGCTAGAGAAAATAACTGTCTTGTACTCAATGGCTGGCATTCAGTGTAATGGGAAGACCAAACGGATATTTAAAATCAATTTGGGGACATAATTGTGTGTGTGTGTTTGGCGGGGCAGTGGGGGTGGGGGGGCGGTTAGGTAGGCAGTTACCTTCAAAACCAGAAATGAAATCTTAGTATCTAACCATAGAGAAAATGGGAGTTTCTGTGTGTGCATTCAAAGTGTAATGGGTGTTTTGTGGATGTTTTGCAGATAAATCACAGGATGGAGATGGTTGCATATGTTGTTGTTGTTGCTATGGGATTGTTAGTTTAGTTTGCAGATGAGTTTCTTATTTGCTCGTGTGTGGTGAGAGATTCTCCTGAGGAAATCTATGAAGCAGATGAAAGGTACAGAGGAGGAAAAAATGAAGGCTCCCTGATGAAAGAATTTGTAAAGCTTTGAGCCTAAGTTCTGTTATTTTGAGGACTAAGTGACAAAGGGTGATTCGGGACAAGGAGTAGAAGCGTGTCTTCACAACTTCCCATCCAGCTGAGCTCCATGGAGAGTATCTACTTTAGAAGGATCAGGAGATAGCTCCCTGGACCCTCATCCAGAAGGATCCTTCAAGAAGTGCAAGTAATATAAGGTTGGGGAAAGCAAGGTGGGCATGAGGGGAAGACAAGAAACACAGGGCTAAATGTGTCAGTGAGGGCACATTGAAGTGACTAGGCAGGCAGATAGCCCAGATAGGACAAGAAGCACCATTGTCCAGGGCCATTAGAAAATGGGTAATAGGAGAACTTTGTGAAAGCAAAAAGATAATTCAAGAAACTAGAGATAAAGGGTTGCATGACCTGTAATCAGCTCATGTTCAGAGACGACAAGAATATTTGAGACCTCAGAGATGTTAGGTCAAGATCCAGGATATGACTGTACTCATTAGAGGCTGATGGTTACCGGAGTTGAAGGTCAGAGTGGAGGAGGGTGAACAGTGATAAGTCAGAATATCAGCTGTATGTTTAAGTCACTAATGATGATAGAAGAGAAGGGGCAGAAAGCAGAATGGTGAATCAGGCACAGAAATGTTGTGGAAGGTGATGATGAGTTGTGAAGGATGATAAATGGTAGTGAGGAGGCTGATAGAAGTAGACACTATGAGCTCCCAATGTAAAGAAGTGAAATGATGAGAGATGACTGGTGTTTAAGAAGCAGCCCTGGGGGCCAAGGCCCAGAGCTTCAGTGCATTAAGCAGAGTAAGGAATAAAAATGTCCGAAGAGAGTTGAAGAGGTTCCCAGGTCATCAGAATAAAAGCCAGGCTTCACTGTCCAGATGATAATTTGAAGGAAAACAGTGAAAACACATTTATAGGTTTTAAAAAGTTACTCTTAAATGAACAAGACTTCTAAGTAACTAAATAAAAGGTCCTAGAAGTTGAGCCAAAAAGAGAAGCACCAAGGTAGAAGGTGGGGATATATGCAATTGAATTAGGTTGGAACGAGAATTAAAGAAAATAAGTGTTTGGTTGTTGCTCTGGGGTCTGGGAGGTGGTGAGGCAGGACCCATAAAAGTGGCTGTGAGAATGAGATTTAGAAAGCTAAAGTTTTGAGGAGCAGAGAGTTAAGCACTTGGAAAGGCCTTGTAGAAGCAATGGTGTGTGTCTTCTTCCAAACTGTAAAAGGTGACAGTATACATATTTGCCAAAAGGAGGTTTTAAAAAATAAATTAACTCTAAATGCCATGGGGCTTCAGCTTCTAATTACCAATTAGATTTCTTCTTGTGTAATGTGGCATATTTATTTACAAACTGGACATTTTAGTTTTTCTAATTAAAAAAAATCATGTTTAAATGAAAGAATGTCAAAGTTACCAGAAATCTAAATAATAAGTTGTTAGATTTCTATAGAGAGGATCTCTGTGACAAAGTTTGACAGGATGATGACATTTGGTCATTTGTTCTGGTTTTAAATGAAAACAGTTAAAGACCAGGGACTCATCCATCCATTCTTTCATCCATTTGTTCTTTGTGGATTGATTCATTAAGCAGATCTCTACTGAGTACCTATTGTGTATCAAGTACCATGCTATTGTGTGAGTGAACATTGGTGAATGAAATAGAATAAAACTTTTAATCAGCCAGGCACAGACTTTGAATGAGAGAACAAAAATCTGTCTTAAGAGGGTAGAGGGTGGAAATACACACACACACACACATTATGGAAAATGCAGTGAAAAAACTGAACATGGTGCTGTGATAGAGAATTCCTTGGGAGGAAGAACTTCTATGAAAGAGCAATCAGAGAAGGTATCATTGAGAAGGTGGCATCCATGCAGATAGCTTCACTGAACAAAGAAGACACAAGCAATTAGACAAAGAATGTTCCAGGCATATGTGAAGCCCGCAGGAAGGGAAAGACCTGGTAAATTTAACGAATGCATGGAAGACAAGGCTGGCTTCAGCAAAGAGGAAGAGGGAGAGATGTGGAGAGCCAGGCTGTGCAGAGCCTTGTTGGTATATAATTTTCAATTGGGCCATTGAACAAAAACTAATATGTGAAACGTGGACTATATATATGCCCAGTGAAAAACGGCTGTTTAACTACAAGCTAATACCTACTTTTTCCTGCTAATCTTGGATTATTAACATAACAAAAATCTGGGTTTTTTTGTTTGGTTGTGCTGTGTTTTCCCTTCTACACTTGAAGCATAGAGCTCTAAGTGACTTACTATCTTTAATAAAAACTCCTGTAGGCTGGGGGATAAATGTTGTTCCGGTTAGATTTTCTGTGGTTTAACACAGATGGGGAAAGTATTTTAAGAAGCTTAGCTATTTTGTTAAATGTTTATGACTTGTAAATTCCCAGCCTTTTAGGATTATCCAAATGTGTTGACATTGATGGTGAATTTGAAGGGAAATTAGCCAAATATGTTTTTGTCTAATTAACCAGTGGGGCCTAATAATAGCAGCCAGGGTTGGCGGGTAAAGCGGGACTACTTATTTATTACATGGAGATATGTTCATATTATTTTCCTTTGAAGTTTAGATTTTCAAATTCTTTCCCACCACTTTCTGGAGTCATTGAATGAGCTGTCAGAGCAAAAATCCTCAACCTCTTTTCTTTCTAAAAAAATAAAAAAAGAAGAAGAAAATTAGCCTACTAGTTTCATTTCACCAGAAATTTCAAGTTTGACTCTTCCAAACTTCTATTTCTGTCATTCTCATAAGATACAGAAGGAGAATCAATCACCTCCACTTTTGGCTCAGTGGTTTTGAGAAATAAGAAAACGTTTGAGTTTCTTGTGATAGTTTTTAATCTCTTGGGCTAGTGGTTTTATAATTCAGCAATTATGTATCATCCTTGTTTAAGTAATTGTAGCAGTTAGGTATGCAAAATTGCAAGAGTTCTGTCAGACCAAAATAGTAATATTTAGCAAATTACCACAAGACCTCCTGCAGAGAGAGACAGACACAAGAAAGAAGACTGTCGTATGTAGACTATTACTTCAAAAACTCTACCAGTACTTTATATTCAATTTCACTTATCTTTGTGACAGTACTGTGCTATCTTTCATTATTAATTTGATACAAGAGCTCAATAGGTTCACAAATCCATTGGTGATACTGGGAAGCATTCATTTAGACCAAGGTATTTAGACTCCGAAGTCTGTGCCCTTTTCCCATTTTTCTCAATGTTAACTTGTTATTCTTATCACCCAAGGGAAACTATTACCTTGGTCACTTATGTATTAGGTGTGCAGGTTTGTAGCAAAGTGTATTTTCTGTTTAAAAAGCAATTGAGGATGATGTTGATGATGATGATGACTGTTCATACATCTCAACCTTACACTGGATGGGTCAAATAGTAGAATAATGCCACTGAGTGATGCTTCCTATTTGGGGCTGTAGAGGGAAATATTGATGTATTAATTATCTTAGCGTACAAGTAATATAAATGACGGATATACCATAAGTGTGAGCTATATTTTAATATCAAACATCTTTTTATTGAAGCTCCCTCCCCAAAAGCAACCAGAAATCAAATCATTTTAATGTAACTCGTTCACCGCCATAGACAGCCTAAATTCCTGTGCTGATTCTACCACTAATGAACATAAATTGCTGTTCTAGACTTTATTTCTTATCTATACAATAAGTGAATTTAAAAATTCTCTTTTACCTATAGAATTCTGAGATTCGATCTACGTATATCATCCTATAGATTGATTAAAGTAGGGCAAAACATTAAGTGTTTTTATTTAAAATATAACAGTGGCTTGGTTCTCTTATTTTTACATAATGCTTAAGTATTTTTATGTTTGGAATTCATAGAGAAGTGGTGTGTCTACATTTTTTTAATGAATTTTTTCCCTGCTTCAATATTTTAAGTTCTTTAGTAAATTTCACTTACGAAAAATGCTGAATAATAAGCACATGTGAGACACTTTCCTTATTTCAATTTTGGTAAATATATGTTAAAATCTGTAGATAAGTTTGTTTTGTGTGTTTTTGGTTTTGTTTTTCAGTATTGCTAAAAATGTTACATCAACTTGGCCCCAGGATAGTAATTAACAACCCAGTCAGAGGTTGCTAGTAATTTCCCATTTATTTAGGAAGAAAATTTTATTAAATAAGTTGGAGTTGTGAGTATTAGCTAGAGAAGACTTTTGAAATTTGCTTTCAACATAGTAGTATATAAAAAAAGAAATGACCAAAATGCAATTAAAATTTAAATCTAGAAGTTAAGAAAATAGGAGCTTTCAAAAGAAGACAATATATAGAAGAAAAGATTGTGAAAGCTTTTGCTTTTGTTGTCTATTCATTCACTTTAATATGCATAGAAGGAAGTTAAATGTTAACTAAAACCAGTAGTACAGTTGTAGAAATAAATGTTGCTCTTAGAACATAGTTGCAATTTAGATATACATTGTGCCTATTGTAGACATCCTGATATGTGTGAGAATGTGTTTCAAGTCTTTGGTTAGAAAAATAATACAAAGTATAAACTTCCTCAATAATGGTTGAGAAAGAGTGGAATGTCCTTATTTTAAAGGTTTGAATGCACAAGAATCACACATTGATATTTAACTGTCTTCTGCATCTTGACTCTGTAATAAATAAAATGGGAAGAGAAGTGTAACATTTGGGTGGAAACAATAATAATAATCAGCAAATCACCAAAGCCTGAAGTATGGAAGTGTTTGGGAAATATGAAGCCCTGTGAGATCGGGGCTCTATCCCAAAAACGTGTTCTCACCTAGAATCTTGAGTGTTATGGGAGGATAAAATGGAGGGGAGTTACTGGGTGATGGCAGCTGATGTTTAGGGAAATCCTCACAATGATCTTAGTTTGTCTGTAAAGAAGCTTTTGCTTTTGTGACTTATCCATTCACTTTAATCAGCACAGAAGGAAGCTAAATGTTAATAAAATTAGGGGTAGAACTGTTCTTTTAAAGAAAATGATATGGATTATTTTAAAATTAAAAAGTTTTGTTTTGTTACTTGTGTTGAAATAAAATTTATTAGAAATTTACTTGAAAGTCTTTCAAAATGTTTTATATAGACTGAAGGGCAGCACTAGACACTGAATATTTATATCTCCTAAAATTCGGTATGTTAAAACCTCATCCCCAATGGTGGGGCCTTTGAGAGGTAATAAGGTCATGCGAGTAGCGCCCTTATAAAAAGAGACTCCTGAGAGCGCCCTCTCCCTTTCCATCTTGGGAGTACACAGAAAGGAGACAGCAGCCTATGAACTAAGAACAGAGCTCTCATCAGACATTGAAACTGCTGGCACCTTGATCTTTGACTTCCCAGCCTCCAGAACTGTGAGAAATAAATGTCTGTTGTTTGTAAACCATGCGGTATATAATATTCTGTGATAGAAACTAAAATGGACAAAGACAGGAAAAAAGCTAAGAGACCATCACTGTATTTGCCTTCATACCTTCACATACTAACTATTCATGTTGTAGAGCTTTTATCTCAGGAAATTATCACTATTATATCTGTGTTTTATGTACTGAATTGCATGATATGAAAAGACATAAAGAACAAAAGCATATTATACTAATGTTACTACTCCAAAAATATTAGTGTTTAAAACCTTTGACTCATAAAATACTGGAAGTAGAGGACACCTTAGCAATCATTTAAATAAGGATAGGCAAATTACCTCCTGCAGCCAAATCTATCTTGATGCCTGTTTATTTATGGCCTAAGAGCTAAGAATAGTTTTTACATTCATAAATGATTGAGAAAAATCAAAAGAAGAGTTTAGATTACATGGGAAAATTGTATAAAGTTCAAACATCAGTGTCCATAAATAAAGTTTTATTAAAACACAGCCACAGCCATTAATTTCAGTATTGCCTGTGACAGGTGCAATGACAGAATGAGTAGGTGTAGCAGAGATCTTATGACCCACAATGCCCAACATTTGTACTATCTGGACCTATACAGATAAAGTTAGTTAACACCTGATCCAGATAGCAAATAAGCTTCTTTGCTAGGATTGATCCTTAGGGGTGGTAGGAAACTTTTTAGGATTCTTCCTGTGGGTTGGATAGAAAATTACATGACGATTGACAGGCAAAGTCCACCTCAGACAAGGCGGGGGATGGTGACACATGCTCAGCCTTTTCCAGTCAAAGTTCTCTAACTGTATGTAATCCACTGTTTCTGAGTTTGTATTAAAGCTTGTAAAACACAAGTTCACTAAGCTGAGCCAGCCTCTTTTCCATTATGCCTGGTACCAAATCAACCCTCCAAGACAATCAGAATGCATATTAAGAATCAGGGAGATAATTATCTAAAAATGCAGACCCGCCACACCCCAATACATAGCCAGCAATATGATTTTATATGTTAGGGTGAAGCATAGGAACTTCGGTTTTCAAAAATGGTTGAAACTTAAAAGAGGTTTTTCTAGGACTGTGCTATCTGTTACACTAACCACTAGGCACACGAGATTGTCTAAATTTAAATTAAATAAAATTTAAAAATAAGTTTTTTAGGTGCACTAGCCACACTGTAAGTGCTCAAGGACAACACGAGTCTAGCAGTTTCCAAACTGAACAGCTCAGAAGAATATTTCCATCAACATAGAAGGTTCTATTGGACAAAGCAGATTTAAGAGATTTCAGGATTCCAGTTAGTCTCAGAAGTTGACTAACCACCTTTATAAAAACAGGATTAGTTCATCTTTACTGTCAGAAATGTGCAAAGGAAAACAAGAAATCCAAAGAAAGAAATAAACAATAATTAAGAGAAAAACAAATTTCATATAATGATGGCAATCTTCATCTACTATGTAACTCTCCCATCTATTTATCATTAAGATGATCAAAAGGATTTGTAACTTGAGAAAAACCCCATACAGTACTAAATGTAAGGGAAGGATAATATTTTATGTCAGATTCTTGGAGGGACTTTATTAGCCATAATGTAGTAGAGGCAGGTTTGAGGTAGTACTGACCAATGTATGAGTCCACAGACTTAATAGAAAAGTTTGCCTGGGGAAAAAGAATTTGAGGTGACAAGAAAACCCCATGGGGCTTCAGGAAGTTTACAATGGGTGCTGGAGGCAAAGATGATCCATGACAAGTCAATGGGCAGTACTGATATTCTGAGAAAGTGCAACGATGTTGGTCCACAGAGGCATGAGTACAGTGTTCTTTTCCAGGAACTGTATGGTGCTAACATCATGCTTTGTAACATACACTGCTTCCTTCAGTGTCTAATGGATACAGTCACATCAGTTAAAGAAAAGGGCTCTAGCAAGAGTCACGGTGAATAACTCCTTTGGAACAGTGTCTGTGGGTACTGTTACCCTGGCTGGACTTCCCTGAGTGAGCACTCCGTTCTGCCACAGAAAAGAGAAAATCCAAAGCAACAAAATAAATAGACAACAAATCTACACTTTTCCCACTAATTTGGTGTGAGAATAGCACAATGCATTTTACAGCTATTTTCTCTTAGAACTGAAAGACAAAACAAAATGGAAATATGTCCATAACTATCAAGACGAGCAAATGGATAAATGTGACTAGATACATGAAACGCCAAGTAGTTCAAGAGAAGAGAACTTGCAGAGGAATAAATGCTCCCACAAATCTATGGAACAGATCTGCTGCAAGGGGAAATTAGAGACAATTGTCCAAAATTTACCTGATTCATGGAGTCATTGTGTCCCTGAACAAGGCACACATCCTAAAGAATACTTTTCAGATGAAATGAATAATTAACAAAAGTTTGTTAATGGTATGATAGCAGAAAACATATATTGAATATTACAGAAGATCAAATCAGAGAATTACTATACCAGGTTGAGAAATTATCCTAGAATTTATATGAAAAAAATGAGATAAATGTGCCAATCAAAAATATAAGTTGCATTGATGACAAATCCAAGAAGTCAAAGATACATATAGGAGAAAACGGAGCAATTACAGGGAAAGCAATTGCCAAAGAAATATCAGAAGATTGTTTTCTTGGGGGTTGGTGGGGGTGTGGGAGTATGGCGACTTAAAACCAAGGCAAAATAGCCTATCTAAAAATATGATGATGAAAGTCTTGAATTGAAAAAAAAAGTTAAAGAACAAAATGCCAGGGAAAAATGTTTGTTTATAAAAAGAAAAAACTCAAGTTGACATCAGACCCTCTACAATTTGAAAAATACATATGAGAAAAGAACACAAGACTCTTGAGAGAAATATATTGAAACCCAAGAATGTTACAGCCAGACAGGCTATCATTCATATTTGAGAGCAATAGAGAGATAATAATAGACATGAAAGGACTCCAAATGTTTTTACCCACATTCTTCTTCTGCAAAAAAAAAAAAAGATTTTTTAAAAAACTCAAAAAAGTATTCCAGCTGACTGAAGAATGACTCAAACTAAAAAACTAAATTACAGGGATTATGTGTAATAAAAGAAAGTATGGTACGTAATTAAAACCAATTGGGATTAGACTAGATTGTGTTTAAAAAAAAAGAGTTGTAATGAAAACCAATCAAAGAGTCAATATTTAAATCACTGTTTTTAATATAGTAAGAATTTTAAATCAATAGAGAAAAATTTAACTAATTCTTCCAAAAGAAACTTAAAGTGTTTTAAAAATGATAATATTCTGGATATGAAGTCCCAAATTACACCAGCAAAATCTTAGAGTAGGAGTGTGAATAATTGCTTGCAAAATCTTTCGTTTTATGTGTGTGGGGGGAATTCTCAAATTCATATACTTTATTTTTGAAGTGATAAATATATATATAGATAGAATTAAATAAAGATATATAAAGGTATTTTAATGTAAATTAACCATTAGTTGGAAAAATGGGATGCATAATTTTCAAATTACAAGAAGTAAGAGAAACAAAGAAAACTTGGAAACACAGGAAGGAAATCTGAAAAGATACAAATAAAATAGCAAGAAAGCAAAAAACCAAATTAAATCATTTATTTTGAGACAGAGTCTCCCTCTGTCTCCCAGGCTGAAGTGCAGTGGCACTATCGTAGTTCATTGCAGCTTCAGATTACTAGGCTCAAGTTATCGTCCCACCTCAGCTCCTGAGTAGCTGGGGTTAAAGGCACACACCACCCACCGTGCCTGTCTAATTTGTTAAATTTTTGTAGAGAAGGAGTCTAGCTATGTTGTCCAGGGTACTCATGAAGTCCTGAGCTCAATCCTCCTACTGTGTTGACCTCCCAACGTGTTGGGATTACAGGTGTCAGTACCATGCCCAGCTGCAAAGTTTTTAAAAATGAAATCACTAAAATAAAACTAAAAATCATGGCCAGTCATGGTGGTTCACTACTGTAAGCCCAGCACTTTGGGAGGCCAAGGTGGGTGAATCACTTGAGGTCTGGAGTTCAAGACCAACCTGGCCAACATGGCAAAACCCTGTCTCTACTAAAAATCCAAAAATTATCCAAGCATGGTGGTGTGTGCCTGTAGTCTCAGCTATTCCAGAGGTTGAGGCAGGAGAATTGCTTGAATCCAAGGGATAGAAACTGCAGTGACCTGAGATTATGCCATTGTACTCCAGCCTGGGTGACAGAGTGAGACTCTGTCTCAAAAAAAAAAAAAAAAAAAAAAAAAAAATCATAAGTAAATAATTATGGCTAAAATTTGGTAGATGATTTTTGCCATCTACCAAATTTTAGTAGTGACCATTTTTCTTTATTTCAGATTTGATACACTTTATATTTACTTTGCTTTAGAAAGCTTCTTGAAAGAAACAGAAATACACCCTTATTCCAAAGTTCTCCCTAATTCTAGTTTCAGTACCCTAAGAATTACAAGCAATGGTCAAAAAGCCACAGAGATTTTAGGATGAATTTTTTCTTTCATTTATTTTTGATTTTGAAGTTCATGATTTTTCAGTTGGTGTCCCAACCTCACCTTGTAAACTTCTTGTTTATGTTCCTAAAGGACACAGCACATTGGATGCCAAATATGTGTTTGCTGAGATGTATCAGCCCGTACATCTGGCAAAATTTTGCCTGGGATTGGGGATGAAATCCAGCTTTCAAGGAATTTAGAGACTATCCAAGGTGCTGTGCCAAGTTATTTAAGTCCACGAGGTAGTTGGGATGTTTATCCCCTCTAAATCTCAGGCTGAAATCTGATACCAGTGGTGAAGGTGGGGCTTCAAGGCAGATGTTTGGGTTATGGGGGTGGATGGACCACTCATGAATGGCTTGGTGTCCTTCTCCCTGGAATGACTAAGTTCTTACTCTGTTACTTCATTGTGAGAACTGATTGTTGAAGAACCTGGCAACTCCTTTTTTCTCTCTTCCTCTCTTGCCATGTGACATATTGGTTCCCCTTTCCCTTCTGTTTAACTGGAAGCTTCCTGAAGCCCTTACCAAAAGCAGATGCCAGTTCCATGCTTCCTGTTCAGCCGGCAGAACTGTGAGTCAAATACACCTCTGTTCTTTATAAATTACTCAGCCTCAGGTATTCTTTTATGGCAATGCAAAACAGACCAAGACAGCCCCTGTGGCACCTGTGCTAGCTCAAACACCCCAACTGGGTGCCTTGTCCCTGTGTATTTACCAATATCAAACTTTGTCTCCAAGCCTCTTAAATTCTTCTGCTCTCCCTGTTTGATATTCTATTTGCTCTACTTGGCACATCTCTTTACTTACCTCATGGTGGTCACTGTTTTATTTTTCACAATTATAAAAATAGATAAATTGTCACTTCCTTGGAGACATTTCCTATGACTGACCTTGAAGAGCAGTAACCCCTCAAACCACCATTCTTGAGATTCTGCTTCCAACATCACCAACATGAATGCTGTTTAGCTGTATCTTAATTTTTGCTTCCTTCCCTCTAGGTCTGAAGTGTCTAGAATGAGCTTTTGGTTGGGGAGCCTAGGTCACTTCCTCTCAGCTTACCTGCTAAGACACAGAGGAGGGCTGTCTGTCAGATTTAACCTTATGGTTGGCTTTCTATTAAATAGGGTTTGGATGCTGAAAAGCAGCAACTGTTTTCTATGATGCAAAAACAAATGTCTTCATGAGAGTATTTAAATGTATGTGTTGGGAGCAGAATATTATGAGATTATTTAAATGTATGTGTTTGGATATAACTTATTATGAATATATTTATTGCTATTTTAACTCTCTCAGGTCCTTGTCTCTTTAGGATTAAAGTAAGTGTTTAGATTAGTTTGTGCATTTCATATCATGTTCTACAGACTCCCAATGAAGTGGCTAGAAAATGACCCAAAATCTTCCAGGGAATGTTGGACAGCTAGGTCTCTGCTTCCCCACCACCACCCCCTACAACTTTAGTGTGTGAAGGTGTGCTTTTAGTTGTTTCATCAGACTTTATTTTTAAAAAGTGTTTAATGCCAAATCTTTGAATATCACTGTAATAGATTCTTGCCTCTCAAGGACTTAAAGAATCAGCATCTCCTGGGAACTTACTAGAACTGCAATCTTGTCCCTTCCAAATCAGAATCTGCATTTCATCAAGATTACTAGATGACTGATCACAAATTAAACCTTAAAAATGACTGGGAACAGTGGCTCACACCTGTAATTCTGGCACTTTGGGAGGCCGAGGTGGGTGAATCACCTGAGGTCAGAAGTTCGAGACCAGCCTGGTCAACATGGTAAAACCCTGTCTCTACTAAAAACTAGCCAGGTGTGGTGGTGCACGCCTGTAGTCACAGCTATTCGGGAGGCTGAGGCAGGAGAATCCTGAACCTGGGAGGTGGAGGTTGCAATGAGCCAAGATTGCGCCACTGCACTCCAGCCTGAGCGACAGAGTAAGAATTAAAAAAAAAAAAAAAGAAGAAAGAAAGAGCATTGTACTGGATGATCTCTAAAGTCACTTTCAGCTGTGGTGATTTTATATATATATGCACAATATATATTTTTCCTTCCCTTATTTTGTATACTTCTCCAGCACACTTGGTTTCGAGAGAAAGAAATTCATCAAAGTTATACAACATAAAGAGATTTTTTGGTAGAATATAAATAAGGATATTTGAATTGAATTAGGTTCCAACTTTTATTTCTAGTAATAATAATTAAGGTAGATGAACGTTATCAGGCCTTGCTTAGTTACAGATTTACAGGTTAAAGTTTAATTGCTCTTATGAGAAAAGCATATGTGTCCAAATACTCTACAATTAGTGGGGGCAAAAAAAGAAAAGAAAATCTTCCAAAGAAGACTGGGAGAGTGAAAGAGAAGCATGTTAAATATCAATGATAATATAATCAAGAGAAAATGATGACTCTTACATTTGTTGAATATTCTAGCATTTACCAAGCATTTGAATATTCAACAACTCATTGAAATTGTTATAACAATTCAGAGAGGAAGACACATAGGTATTTTTCACATATTTAAATAGGGTCTGAACCAGTAGTCTATCATAAGCAAGACTGGCATATTGAGCTAGACTGCAGTCAATGATTTTTATTTCATGTTAAAGCCATAAAATCACCAGGCATGGTGGCAACTTCCCAGCACTTTGGAAGGCTGAAGTGGGAGGATCTCTTGAGATCAGGAGTTTGAGACCAACCTGGGCAACATAGTGAGATCGTATCTCTACAAAAAAATTAAAAAATTAGCTGGGTGCAGTGGTGTACGTCTGTAGTCCCAGCCAGTTCGGAGACTGAGGCAGGAGGATCGCTTGAGCTCGGAGGTCTAGGCTAGTGAGCTGTGATCCCAATACCGCACTCCAGCCTGGGTGACAATGTGAGATCTTATCTTAAGAAAAAAAAAAAAAACAAAACAAAACCCCAAAAACCTCAAATTAATGTAAACACAAATAGGCAACAGAGAAGGATGCTTTTCCTATGTTCACCATATCTGAGGTTGACATTTTTCCAGTGGCAGAAATGTCTCTTTCTGTTTCCATTTTTCTTATGCTTGTTTGTAGAGTTTTTCCACTCATTTTATTTTCTCCTTCCCGTTATTCTCACCAGCTTCTTCCTCCGTCTCTTGAGGCCAGGCTCTGCTCATTTGCAATCATGGTTCTGGGCTGCAGCTTCCTCCCCATCCTCCCCTGCCTCACTTCCTATGGTCACCTGCCTCCCTGTCATCCTGGCTGGGACGCTGTGTGGATCAGCTGTCTGTTCTACCTCCTCCTCTCCACCTGGCCCCACCACTGCTCCGCCAGGCCTCCCTCGTGTGCGCGATGTCGTTATGGCAACCGACAGTCAGTGGGCCTGGGAGACACCGCACTGAGCCAGAACTGGCAGGAAGAGACACAGAGCAGCATCTGCGGGGGCTGCTAAGGCCAAAGTGTTGGGTTGGCCCCTCCTGGAAAGAAGGAGAGAAGGGAACAGTGAGATCACATTGACGGTGATAGACACCAGGCATGATTTCGAACCTGCTGGAATGACGGGAAGACTGCATACGGGCCCTCGTTGAGTTACATGTGACTTTCTGTTTTGTTTGCTCAAATCCAGCTTTTTGAATCAACACCTCTGTCTCCAGTCCTAATCCCACAATCATTAGAAGGGAGAGCAAAATAAAAATGATTCTAAGCTCTGTGTAGAAAAGTGCAGAAAACATAGTCTGCAACCATATGATTCTTACTCTTATCTTTATCCATAATATTAGCTCTGATTCTTGTGGAGAGGGGTAAATGATAATTTTACATTTAAGAATCCATATGCTAGGATTTAACAAGAGTGCTTCTTTGCAGCACACCAAAACAACCATTAAAGGTGGTTGACTCATATTTCCAAAATATCTCCAGGTCCCAAACATGATGAAGGCATTAAGAAGAATATGTCTCTGGCCATCACGCAAGATCTGTTGAGTGGAATTAGAAATAGGGATGTGAGAACTCTGCTTATCAGGCTGTGGTTTCATTGTACCCACAATGCCTACAGGATATTCAATACTTCAGAGTACTGAAATGCGAAAGCTAGAGTGGAGACATGTTACTAGTTTGTCTCTCAGTCTACAGATGAGAAGGGTAAGGCTCAGAAAATGGAAGGGTCTAGCTCTGGGCCCCACAGTTTGTGAGCTGCCGAGCAGACTCGTGTTGCTGATAACACTTGGTCATCTTTCCAGTAAACCAGAATTCAGCTAAGAAAGATAAAACCAACTAAAAAAAGAGTCTTTTGGACCTCAATGTTTGAGGAAATTGTGTGCATGCCCTGGAGGGCTGCATTCTCTTCTCGTGGGCCCTTTACGCAGTGTGGTTCTGCAGTAAATAACTAATATCCAGTCATAATACAACAAATGCGGTTTCACTGGGCTTGAATTCTTAGACTCAGTTTATACGCTCATCAAGGAAGACTTAATAACATTTCTCAAACAAGGCAGAATTAAAAGTTATAGAATTGAACGTCAACAAAATAATAAAATGAAGAGTAAGGGGAAAGGAACAGATACTTGTAAATATGCTAAATTCTTCATTTTAATTAAAGAAAATCAGCAAACACTGATCAAACAAATCAAACACTGATCAGCAAACACTGAAAATCAGCAAGAACAGATCAAGTGACACTTGTGTAGATATACTATTTAAAATTTATAATGTTAGCCATCAGGAAAAAAAAAATCAAACCATGGAAAAAGTTTGAAATTGTTTAGCTTTCAGAGGAGGAGAAGGAGGGCTTAATTTTTTGTTTTAGACAATTTTGTATGGTTTGAATTTTTAAGCATGTTTATGTACTCCTCTAAGACTACAATTGACACAGTAATAGAAATTTGGTTAAATAAATTATGGTACAATTATAAAAAGGAACATTTGACTCCCATTGGGAAGAATAGAGTTAATCTGTTTATTCTGACACAGAAGTATACTTAAGATTGAAGGGTAAGAGAAGAAATGAAGAAATTAAGTTATGGAATCACATATAGAGCATTACCTTTATGAAAATATACACCCGTCTCTGTGTGTGTATACGTGTGTGGTGTGTGTGTGTGTACACATGCTTAGATATGTTCCTTTATTATGAAAAGAGGTATGGAAAGATGCATACCAAACTCAGAGTTGAGGAGATAGAAACTGAGATATAGAAATATTTTTAAAGAAACTGCCATACTATTTGAATATTTAAAAAATAAGCATGTTAGTTTTTAAATTCAGTACTTTAAAAAATTACAACCAAAATTATAAAACTAAATGAGAGTCAGAAAAAAATGTAGCTTCTTTTGATGAACTGCTTCACAAATATTATGTTTCTTTAAATTTAGCACAAATTTATTTAAGTATAATACTACAACATGATAAAAAGCTCCCTAAATTATTTATTTGAATGTATTTCTGGCTTTTTGGGAGAGGGGATAAAGTAGGGAATAAATATGTTAAGAAAAAATATAGAGCAGTAGAATTCCACTTGAAAATAAACAGTATAATGAGGATGCCTTTTGGAAATTAATGGATTTAGAAATGTAATTATTTTGAATTGAATTTTTGCTTCAAATAGGTATAATTCCTCTAACCTAAACACGAAACTAGATAATTATAAGATGTTCTTCTTTCCCTTCCCCTAATAATCCATTTTACTATTTTTGAAAGCGTAGCGAATGAAGAGAAAGTCATCACGAAAGCTGTTCAGATGACTACCTGTCTTCCATGTTTATTAGTAGTTGGGCTAAATCCCAACTTGTTGTGCCTCCTCTTTCTTTTCCCAAACCAGCTTTGAATGTCAAACTCTTCATTTAATTAGCTCAGTGGAGAAACAAAGACAAATAAACAATGAGCTGAAATTTCAGCTCTAAAGTTTCACTTTTTTTCCCCCGATTTTCACTCAGTGTGACAGAAAAAGCAACCTCAAGCGTCCAAAAGGTCTTTAGCTGAAGACTCGTAATTTTGGAGTAAATGAATAGAACATTTTATTACATTTTATTAATAAAAATCAGACAGTCTGCTGTACCCCTAACATTTTGCAATATTGACTTCATATATTTTTAAATTTGAAAAAAATTAAGATATACAAAGTTTTCTAATTGATGATGTATGGTATAGGTGGCAATTCCTCTGAGAGCTATGGGACTTCTGGCATGCAGGATGTGCTCATTAGCAAATGTTTGCCTTGTTAGATTTATTTGCTTCCATTTGTATTTAAATATATTTGTTTATCTTTTGAATGGTGAAATATCATTGAAATTAAGAAGAAGTCACAGTGTTCTGTATATGAAAGCAGGATATAATGAAATGTAATTTGCTATATTTCCCATGTCTAAATGTATTGATTCCTGTTTTAAAAAGAAAATAAAGGAGTAATTTATAGTCAAATTGTGCAAAATGAATCATGAAACGAATTCTCATTGAAGATGAAAAAGAAATTTCCGTTTTACTGCCAGTGTTTTCTTAAAACATCTCTTTTCCAAAATAAATTCTCAGAATGGAATAAAGATTTTAATTTATTTACTTTGAGGGTTATGAAAAGATAAATGGATTCAAAATTTATTTTCTTCTTTCCTGCTTTGTATAGACATAGTAAAGTTAAGGTCTATGCCTGATATTCTCTAAAATACTTAATTGTTTGCACTTTATCTTTTTCTTCTGAATATGGTCTTTGTCTTTCCCGGTAGATAAATCAGCTGATTCTTTGGTTTTATAGCTATGGGCTGCATACAGTTCTATGCAAATTATCAAGTCACTGCAGGTTTCTGCAGATGTCTGGAATAATACCTAACCTTGATGATTTGGTGGCTCCACCAGAAGATGTTACCACTTTCTTCCTTTGACAGTAGCAACAATATTTCCTAATCCATTTATTCCCTTACCTGTTGTCCCCTGACCTACCCAAACACACTTCCTCATAGCAGTCCAAGTGAGATGCATATACCTCCAGAATGGTGCGTTCCCTAGGCTGGAAGCAGAGAGCACATTCTGCTTCACTTTTGAAAGTATTAGAAGATGACACTAGTTGTTATCTGCATCTGTGCATCACAGTGTCCTTCCAAAGTCTGTTAATAAAAAAAAAAAAAAAAAAGTGGAAGAAGAAGGCAGTGTGGGTCCTAGATTTTAGTTTTAAAAGTATATTTGCATGACCTCTTCTTCCCATCCCAGAGTCACACCTGGCTTCTTTTTTGTGATGAGCCTTTAGCTAGACTCATTTTTTTTTCCCTTTCTCACAGGGTTTCCTCTCATTTAAATTGACTTCTCTTTAACACAAGAATATTTTGGAAAACCTTTTTGCCTCTTGTAAATCAGGGAGTGTAAAATATGTTGATATATGTGAAGTAAAAACCTCTTGAGTTTCTGAAGATTTTTCTCAACTTTGAGCCAAAGTATTTGGAGCAGATGGGTTTATTTGGAGTACAGTTATCCCTGGGCGTCCCTGGGTGTCATGGGGGATTTGTTCCAGGACACCCCACACCCATGACCCTCAGATGCCAAAATCCATGTATCTGCAGGTCCTTGATATATGCCATAACATTTGCATATAACCTATGAACATACTTCCATATACTTTGAATCATCTCTAAATTACTTATAATAGCTAATACTATGTAAGTGATACGTAAAAAGGTGTTATACTCTAGTGTTTTTTATTAGTAGTATATTTTATCATTGTATTGTTATATATTTTTTCCAAATATTTTTGATCAGTTGAATCCTTGGATGCAGAATCAGTGAATACTGAGTACCAACTGTATTAGGAGGATAGTGGATTTTTTGTTTCTCCTGTCTTACTCAAGCATTTTTTTCTAATATAAAATTAATACATGAGCAATGTGCACAGTCTGAAAACAGAGATGCATATTGAAATGAAATGAAAACAGCAGTTGCTCTTTATCCCTCCTAAAGGAAAGAATGCCTGTTAACATTTACCCATATTTTCATCATCTCTTATCTATACATTATTTATATCTAGCTTCTTAGTTATATATAATTTAGTTGAAATCATGGTATATGACAACTTTACAATGTGTCATTTTAAAATTTCACATGTCAAATTATTAAAAACTTGAGGTTATTGATTTATTTAAAAATACAAATAAGGAAAAATGCCTTTGGTAGGAACGTGAAAATATTTTTAAGGAAAAAATATTATGTGTAATGTTATCTTATTATTTATCTTGTAATATTATCTTGTAATATTATCTGCGCAACTGTTATGTTAGTATATTCTATTTCATTTTTGAATATATTTTCCTTTTACATAGGTAATATATCTTTCCTTGTATATTCTTTATTTTTGCTTTACATTATAGAATATTTTTATGTCCTTAAAGTTTTACATGAAAAATGTCTTCAAGACTGAGTGCAGTGGCTCATGCCTGTAATTTCAGCACTTTGGGAGGAGAAGGAGGGCAGATCACCTGAGGTCAGGAGTTTGAGACCAGCCTGGCCAACATGGCAAAACCCCGTCTCTACTAAAAGTACAAAAATTAGCCAGGTGTGGTGGCACTTTCCTGTAATCTTATCTACTCAGGAGACTGAGGAAGGGGAATAGCTTGAACCCGGGAGGTGGAGGTTGCAGTGAGCCAAGATGGTGCCATTGCACTACAGCCTGGGTGACAGAGTCTCTGTCACAAAAAAAGTCTTCAAAAACATTTTTAATGGTTGTATCATAGTACACCATAAATTAGTAAAGTTTTTGGAACTTAATTTCTTAATAGTTGGTGGTGTTTGCTTGCAAGTAAATTTGCAGAGAATTTACTTCATATGCCGTTTAAAATGGGAATGGTTTAAGAGAGAAATGAATAAAGGGTACACCAGGTACCTAAGAATGCAGGGGGAGGTCAGGGCCAGAGCCAGGTAGCCATGTGTGAAGGGAGGACAGCTGGAGCTAGTGCAGGGGGGACATTCAAGTTCATCCAGCACGGTGAACTGCTGCAGGACTCCAATCTGTCTTCCAAGAGCTCCTGTGCCAACAGGCCACAGAGAGCTGAGTAAGCGTGCTCAGTATCTCTGCATCCATTTGTAAACGCTATTTTGTAATCTACAAGATTCCATGGGAGAGCTGGAGAGACTGACTTGGTCTGTAACACTTTCGCAAGTTGTCATGCTATGAGAACGCTTAGATGAAATCTACTCCAGTGTTTTCCAGAAATACTTCCGCGTAAGGTTACTCCAAGGTCAGGGCTGACTGTGGTGTGTTGTAAACCCAGAGGGTGAATTTGGTGGATTGAAGATTTCATCTTGGATGGTGAAATCAGACATGCAATAGTACATTTCTTTTTACTGTAACTGTCCCTTCAAAATGTTTTAATATCGGCCGGGTGCAGTGGCTCATGCCTGTAATCCCAGCACTTTGGGAGGCTGAGGTGGGCAGGTCACCTAAGGTCAGGAGTTCAAGACCAGCCTGGCCAACATGGTAAAACCCTGTCATTACTAAAATTACAAAAATGTTAGCTTGTTGTGCTGAGGTCACGAGAAAGGAGATGAGAAGGAAGCAGAGAGCAATCGCCAAGCTGACCTAGAGCCAAAAAGTGCAGCTAGATAAGAATTTGTATAAGGGCCTTTAATATGGGAAAACCCTCTCCAGGGAACTAGACCTCAATACTCATTAGAGAGGTGAGTGAGCAATCTCCAAGGGCCATAATCTTCTTCCTTCAGGACGGCTAGCTACTGAGGAGGTAAAAGTGCTGCTACCTGTGTCCAGCCAGTGGAAAGTACTTAAAACGCTACGTCAAACCTTCCATGGGGGTATAGAGAGTACATACCAAATGGCTAACTATATTTACAGAAAAAGGTCTCTTCAAGGCTGCCCAACAAATAGTTAAAGGATGTGAAATACACCAGAAAAATAATCCTTTGGCACATCGCAAAGTTCCTCTCAGGGAACAGTGAACTGGTCATTACCCAGGTGAGGACTGGCAAATGGACTTTACCCATACCCCTAAGTCTCAGGGATATCAATAGCTGTTAGTATGTGTAGATACCTACACAAATTGGATTGAGGATTTCCCCTGTAGAAAAGAAAAAGCCCAAGAGGTAATACAAGTCATGATCGACGAAATAATCCCTAGATTTGGACTCCCTCATTGTTTTCAAAGTGATAATGACCCTGCCTTCAAAGCTGCAGTGACCCAAGGAATTTCCAGGGCATTCGGAATACAGAATCATCTCCACTGTGCTTGGAACCTTCAATCCTCAGGGAAAGTGGAGAAGATGAATGAAATTCTTAAGAGACACCTAAAGAAACTGACACAGGAAACCCACACCCCGTGGCCTTCTCTATTACCAATAGCACTCTTAAGGGCTCAAAACTCTCCTCAGAAAATAGGACTCAGCCCCTATGAGATGCTTTATGGATGGCTCTTTCTTACTAATGATCTCATATTAGACAAGGAAAGAGCAGATCTAACAAAAGATATAACCTCCTTGGCTAAGTACCAACAGGCTCTTAGGACCTTACCTGACGGTCACGCTAGGGAAAAGGGGAAGAGTTGTTCTGCCCTGGAGACTTGGTGCTTGTTAAGTCTCTCCCCTCAGACTCTCCCTCTCTAAGCCCATCTTGGAAAGGACTATTTTCGGTTATTCTGTCTACCCCAACACAGTTAAGGTGGTGGGAACCGACTCCTGGATTCATCACACTTGGCTGAAGACTTGGACACCTCCTGAAGAAAATAACAGGCTGTCCACTCCATAGACTGAAGTTCCAGGAGATGACCCTTTGTACACCTGCGAGTCTTTATAGGATCTACATTTGTTCTTCCGACAAGATCCCCAGGAAAGTAACTACTCATAAGTCTAACTTACATCCTGGTATTAACAGGACTATCACTCTTGGTTTCTTATTTGAAACCGGACTCTACGCGGTTGCCCCTATGGATTGGCCTAATAGCTCTCCTCATCTCCTCCCTAGTGCCACCCCCCACCCCTGCCAGGACAATTTACACTGACTCTCAGATGCAGAGCCTTCTCTTGCCAAGGCCATGCCATACTCGGACTCCAGTTATTTCTTTCATAGTGGGCGGGGGCGGAATAATAGGAGGACTTGGTACTGACATTGGAGGAATTACTACCTCTACTCAATGTTACTATTAAGCTATCTCAGGAATTAAATGTTAACATGGAAGAGGCAGTTCACTCTGCAGAAGCAGCTTAACTCTTTAGCTGCCGTGGCTCTTAAACATAGAAGGGCCCTGGATCTGCTAACAGGAGAGAAAGGAGGAACCTGTCTCGTTTTAGGAAAAGAATGCTGCTACTTTGTAAACCAATTGGGTATTGTCTTAAACAAAGTTAAAGAACTCAGGGATCAATCGAACGCAGGGCTGAAGACCTTGAAGAAACAAGATGGTGGAGCTTGTTTAACAACTGACTGTCCTGGCTCTACCGTCGTCTAGGCCCGTTTGCAACCATTCTATTATCGCTGGCCTTCGGCCTCTCATCTTTAACCTTCTGGTCAAATTCGTTTCTTCTAGAAACGTTTCTTCTAGAATTGAGGCCATAAGGCAACAAATGCAAATGCTTCTGCAAAGGGAACCCTGGATGTCCTCGGCTCATAGGATCTGTTGTGGACCTCTGGATCAACCTGCACCCCTGGAAGACTCCCCTCTGGAGGAAACTCAACTGCAGGACCCTGAAAAGGGGGCCAAAGTGAAGGTCTGTGTTCCCTCTGTGACCCAGTTAGCTTTAAACTCACTCACACGTCTGGCAAATGGAGATGCTAAACCTGTAAGGTTGATGTGAGGACCAGAAATAATGTTTATGAAATAACTGACACATGGTAGACAAGATACAAAGGCAGATAAAATTATTGTCTGTATTATTAGAATTTGTGTTATGACAACACTTTCTTGCTAGTGGCTTTAAAAATACTTTTTGAAAGAGAGGGTATATGCACAAGTCATCCTTTCTTAAGTTGGGTATGGAGAAGAAAGAATATTAATAAAATGGATAGCACTGATTTTTGGCTGAGCCTTATTTATTTTCTTAGATTGGTTTGAACAGTCAGTTGTCTTGTGGTTCACTCTACTTCATGATGGAGGGAGAAGCAGCCATTGCCTTTCAAAGGTGTAGCTATGTTCCATAGTGGTTTGACTCGCACCTATAGCTCAGAAAAGGACAAGACTAGAAAGAGTGGGATCGGGGATGGATGCTAACAGGCAAACGACTAAAATCAGGGTCAAGGTCACTTCTTGCAATAAAATTATCTCAGTGTTACTCTCTTTAACAAATGTTTTTATGTTCACTCCCCTCAAACAGCTGTGATCATTATTCTGGCATCATTCAGTTCCACTTCAACATAAGTGGACACACCAGATTGTGGCCATTTTTGGACTAACCCTGCACACACCAACTCCTCTTTCATTATTCTTTGTGACTGCACTAGTCATTCACCTAGCCCTCACAACAGAAAATTTGGGAGACAACCTTGATTCCTTTTATTTCAACACACACACACACACACACACACACACACACACACACACACACACAGAGTAAATCACCTGTGGTCCATCATGCCACAGTCTCCGCATGCCCACTGCCAATCTCCAACTCAAGTCCGCTCTCATCTCTGTCCTAGATAACTCTTCTTCCTCCCAGGCTGTCCTCACTCCCGTGCACTCTCCATACTGCAGCCAGAGTATTCTTTTGAAAATATAACTCTAATCATATCATTTCCCTGTCTAAACTATGAATTGGTTTTTAATGTCCAGCACTGAAAAATCTCACCATACTCAAAACCTTGCTGGCTTACCTCTCTGACTCACCCTTCACCATCCGCTGTTACACTGGGCCCTACCCTTATTTAAGTATTCCCTATCACTTGAAGATGTTGGCTCCCCTTAGCCTCTGGGCCTTTCCATATGCTATTACCCCTACCTGGAACACACTATTGCAATGGTCACAGGTTGGCACTTGGGTCACAGACCTCAATACAGATGTGTTTTAGGTTATTTTAGCTGTAACACTAAGAAGCACACATTTAGACTCAACCCAAGTAAATGCTTACTTTCTTGCCAGCTCCCTCACCCTATAAGGAGGCACTCCCTGATCAGAAGGTGTGGCCAGAAGAAGAGGCTCTGTGCTTCCCTTCCTGCCCTCATCTGATGTAGCTGTCCTTGCTATTGGTCCCCATCAAGGTGTGCCCAGCTGACTCACCTGTCTCATTCAGCCTCATTCATTAATCATAGGCATCCATAATTCAAACCAACACTTACAATGTTATACCAAACATTTATTTTTTAGCTCCATAAGTTTGGGCTAATGCAGCCAAACATCCCACAACCATCTAAAAAGAGTCTTAGCACATGGTTAATAAGAGTTAAGGAAGCCAGCTTCCAGAAGGAATTTCTCTGGATTCCCTCTGATTCAGCATTCTTCATTCTTCCATTCTTGATCTGGATATGCCTTACACATCCCTGGGCTCTTAGTTTTAAAGAGCCTGGAAGATTCTCCTGACCCCTCAACTGTCGTTGTGTTAGCTTCCCCCATCAAGGATTGCAAAATCCCTTTTGTTTCCCCGTAATGTTCTCTGCTAATACTCTGTTTCTTGACTGTGCTCTGAGCTTCCAAAAGGCAAAGAGTGTATTTATCAAGGTCCCCACTGTATCTACAGAGCCTGGCATGTGGTGACTGCACAATAAATATTGCTGAACAAATAAATAAAATAAGTCATGGCAAGAATAGAGATTACATTAAAAGTTTATCTCCCCTTTTCCCCTTTATCCCCAGGAGACCCCATCCTCCAGAATTCAAAGAAGAAAGTTGAACCCTTCTCACATGAAGCCTATCTGAAAAGCTGCTTTTAGAAACTCCAGTGCACACTCACACACCATTATATGTTATTTCAGGCTGGTGTAATAATAAAACTGTCAATCCTATGAATAAGAACTGTTTCTTTACTTGGATTCTTGCTCATGTTCGTGTATATTTATGTATTACTAGAAAAGCAGCATTCTTAAGATTTCTTAGATTGTTTTGATAAGATATGACTCTACTTTTCCCAGCCTTTCTTATTATAAGAATCTTTAACAAGCTCTTTAAACAGTTCACACATGCTACCTTACATTTTTATGTGATGTAAAGTATAGTGAAAAATTTTTTAAAAGATTTTCTTAATATAATGTTTAAATAATAAAATTATTTCTTGTCTAATGATATTTGTGCAAGTAGACTAGTACTTTATGCATGGAAAACACACTATTTCTTTAGTTTTGTTGAGGAATAATTATCAATTATTATTATTTATAAGACTAGGCTCTTCTTTTTAAAAAATATATCTTTAAGTTAAAATACTTCTGTATTTAAGAGTGTTAACTACAAGAGCGTTTTCTATTGTTATTGTTAGCAAAAAAAAATTGTGATTTTTGCTAGTCTAACAATTTATTTAATGCCTAAATTCACGTGACCTTAAAAAAAAGTTTCAAGCATTCAGTGAAGATGTATGGCTCTACAGAGGGCAAAAGTCTTGTGTATAAGACCACAGGGAGCGGCTGGCTCCCTCAGTGACCATGTCTATCAGTCTTGGGACCACCTCTCCTTACTGATCTTAGCTGGAAAACAGGCAAAAGGTAGCAGCTTCTAGTGGCCAGTGCAGGCTGCTTACAAACAGGGTGATTCTGGGGGAAAACAGACATGGGGTGCTTTCCATCTCCACTGAAAAATGTAAAAGACATAGAAAAACATGGAGCCAATGAAGAAAAAATATAGGAAATTTCAAACAACTGGCTCAGTCTTAAGCCTTCTTTCCCTGTCCACCCCACCCCGCCTTCTTTTCCATGCCCTTCTCGCTCTGCTCTGTTGTCAACCTTGAACTTCTATCTTGGAAGCAAAGTCCAAGGGGACAATGGAGCATGCAGGCAAGGTCTGTATCACCCTATTTGCCTAGAGCATTTGGTTGCCCCATGAGCACAGAATTCCAGTGGACCCACGATGAGTGCGAGTTCAGTAAGGCTCACGGTGAGTACAAGGAAAATGTGTTGTGTTTAGGACTAAGTGGAGGTGCTGACGGTCCCAAGAGGCCATGCTTCCTATTCAAACAAGAAAGAGGGCAATAGCATTCTAAGAAACACAAACAACCAAGGGATCTTAAAGTATCCTTTCTCACTCCTGTTCCTTCCTTGTAATAACCGACCAATTACATGGAAAATGATGACATCGAAGGAAAGGGAAAAATAGGGAAACCTACAGATCTTTTTCCTTTCTGTTTTTCCTCACACATCAATAAACCACAAGCAGGCAGTGTTAGTAAAATGTGCAAATATAGAGAAATAAAAAAGAGTTGAGTTAGTGTCGCGTGGTGTTCCCACTGTTCTGGTGAGAATGAAATACATATGCACGTGCGGGGTACAGAATATGAATTTATGAATAGTGTCATTTTGGTGATTTGGCAGAAGAGTTATATGTTCTTATATTTGCTTATAAAACTTGCACTGTATGATGGCATAATTCATGCTCATAATTAAAACTTTTAATTTTTCTTTAGAACTACATTAAATAGCAAATAAATAACAGCATGGCAAGTCAAGAGAAATCATGGAAGAAAGGAAAAGACTTCATATTTTAGTACCTTTAATGGCACATTTTCTGTTGTTGTTGTTGTTGTTGTTTTGAGCAACAGTCGTACATTTTTATTTTGCACTGAGTCCTGCAATCATGTAGCTGACCCTGCTTGCCAGGGAAGAGGAAGACCCAGTGCTTCACTGCGGTAGGCCCAGAAGTGGGCTCCAGCTCTCTGGGTTTGCTATGGCTTCAGCTTTCCTGATGTGACCTTCTTTTTCTGTCCCCTTCCCTTGTGGCTGTGACTTCTCAGCAGCTCCTGAGCTCCCTGCTTCTTGGTTTGGAGGGACAACACTTACACTGATGCTAGAGTGCACCCTTTATTCCTGGGTCCAGTTGTTGACTTACCAACTTCAAAGGGACACAGAGATCTCTGGACATTTTCTGTTCATTTATTTATTCATTAAGCATACATTCACAGCTTATAATATGCCAAGCACTGTCTCATGTCAACTAATATGAACTGAATTGTGGCACTTCAAAATTCACATATTGAAGTCCTAACCCCAGTGTGATGGTATTTGGAGATGGGGCCTTTGGGAAGTGATAAGGCTTAAGTGAGGTTAATTCTCAGGGGAGAATTAGTACTATTTTAGGTACTAGGGGTAGAACACTACATTATCATTCCAAAAGAGGTCCATACCTTCTGAAACTAGATTATCCAAATCTTGGGAACTATAATACCAACTTCCATGAAAACCAAGCATTACATTTCCAGAGCGCTCTTGACAGCTGAGCCAAAAGGAAGAAAGCAGAGAGAACTGTGGAGAGTTCTCTTATAAGACAAGGCTGTTCTAAACTCATTTCTAATTTCATCTTTAAAAATGCTTAAAAGTACATAATACTTTGTATGATGTAAGATTTATTATTCATATGGCAGCGAAGACCAAGTGGTAACTGTGTTATACTTTAAAATATTTTGCTTTGGAGTATTTTCTGTAGATGCCTGAAATATTTTTATTGCTCTTGCCAGCCTGGCAAACTCTTCCTTCTTTTAGAGTAAATTTGGGTCTCATTTATTCAATTCAGTGTTTCTGAATTCCCTTAGATAAAGCACCTTTTATTTAATCATACCAAAGTATCTATGCTTCCCTTATAGAACTTATGACACTGTGTTTTGCAGAATAAAAAAAGAAATGCTTAAGAACTATATATCCTGTGCCTCATACCTAGGAGGTGTTTGATAAATTAATAGTAGAAAAGTAAACTTAATGAATGAGTTCACTCAGTGTCAACCTATGTACTGTAAAGTTTCAAGTAAATTTCAAATATTGGGCATATAGAACCAACAAGTTGTTCCTGAGCTTACTGTGCCTCTACTCCATGGGCACATCTAGTATTTCAGCATGAAAAAAATCAGTGGAAACAGTAGGGATTATATAGAGTTTTGAAAATATAATTTTAAATGTATGAAAGTTAAGTTGGAAATACTGAAGCAAGATAATTCGAAAAGAAACTAGCATACTGTGTTTTACAAACAAAGCTTAAAATACCTAGCAATAAAAATCTAGGTTGCAAGCAATATATTATTGAATCATTTAAGCAAGGTTTGCAAATGAAAGCTTTAGACCAAAGTCAGCTTGCAGAAGAGTTTAATTTTCCTCAGAGAAATTTCATTTGAATCTCCTTAGATAGGACCTGCACTCCTCTGTTTAGCCATGAACTCTACCATTCCCTATTGCCTTGAACACTGCCAGCCATGTTGCTGTCTGGTCCTTAAAAGCATTTGTATTGGGATCTAGTGCCTTACAAGTTCCTTTTACCTTAAGGCAAAAACCTGTCTCATTTTACAGAGAATCCAGCTTAAGCCTGAAAATGCTAAGATAAAGTTATAGCAAATAAAGTTAGAAAAGTTCTGTGGTTTAGTTTAGATCAAGATTTGCAAAGAGAGAATAAACACACAAATTCTTTCCCTGTAATAAAATATAAGAAAGAAAAAAAAATCTGGATGTTAAAAGCTATAATTCTTTGAACTCTTAATATATTAATAAGACCATAAGGCCTCCTAATCAAAATTTCATCTGTAATACTGTTTCTAAAAGGAATTTGTCTCTCAAACCATAACTTTGCAATAGTGTCTCGCTTTGCTGGCTAAAGAGCCTGTGTGAGCAGCAAATCACACTGCCACGTATGCACCTATGCAACAATCTTGCATGTTTTTCACATGTACCCCAAAACCTAAAATGCAATCATAATTAAAAAAAGAATAAATACAGATTGGTCATGCTAAAAAAAAAAAAAAAAAAAAAAAAAAAAAAGAGCCTGTGTGAAATAGGGGGAGTGAGAGGCCACATATACCCAAGGTGAACTCTGGGAATTTTTGTGGTCTGGGTATCTCCTAAGAGAAGTATCTAATGATCGACAGAGCCACACCTACCAGAGTAGGAGCTGTGTGTTCCAAAAGGAGCCCCTCCCCCCGTGGCTCACGCCTATAATCCCAGCACTTTGTGAGGCTGAGGCGGGTGGATCACGAGGTCAAGAGATCGAGACCATCCTGGTCAACACGGTGAAACCCCGTCCCTACTAAAAATACAAAAAATTAGCTGGGCATGGTGGCGCGTGCCTGTAATCCCAGCTACTCAGGAGGCTGAGGCAGGAGAATTGCCTGAACCCAGGAGGCGGAGGTTGCGGTGAGCCGAGGTCGCGCCATTGCACTCCAGCCTGGGTAACAAGAGCGAAACTCTGTCTCAAAACAAAAAAAGGAGCCCCCATGCCTGCACATTATCCACACCACATTGTGCCAAGAGGCACAGGCCGTCACTTGTAGCTAGCTCACTGCACCTGTAGCATTCTCTTTTTACACATGTAGACATTCATAGCATCGAACCTAATTGACTTGAATTGAACAGATAGGACTTATTCGCTGATCCAGACCAACTAGTGGGTCTTCTGTCCCCAGAGGCAGTACAATAGGCAATATATTTATGTGGGGTAGGAGAAATTCAGATGGGGTAATGAATAAAAATAATAGAGAGGTCAGGTCTCGACCTATAATTATCCTTTTTTTTTGCAGAAGGAGTCTTGCTCTCGCTCTGTCACCCAGGCTGGAGTGCAGTGGTGTGATCTTGACTCACTGTACCCTCCCCCTCCAAGGTTTAAGGGATTCTTCTGCCTCAGTCTCGAGTAGCTGGGACTACAGGCACCCACCACCATGCCGGCTAATTTTGGTATTTTTAGTAGAGACAGGGTTTCACCATGTTGGCCAGGCTGGTCTCAAACTCTTGACCTCAAGTGATGAGCCCTCCCTGGCCTCCCAAAGTGCTGATATTACAGGCATGAGCCACTGCTCTCGGCCTAATTATCCTTCTTTAAGCAGGACACTGGGTATTATGCCAGAGGCCTAGAATGAATTGAAAAGAGTGACTCAGAAGTTCCTAAATTCGACACCATGCATGAAAAACTGGATATAATAATAATAGCAGTCCTGTTTTTTTATAGAGCACCCACAAAGGGTTAGGAACTATACTTGACATTTTTTTTAGACATTATTTTTTTCAAACTTCACAACCGTGCTATGAGATAGAGATTACTATCACCATTTTTTATGGAATAGGAAATGTCCAGTAAGTAGCTGAGCAGAGATTTACACCCAGGTCTCTCTGGCATCACAGCCCACATACCATCAGCGTCACTAGCCTGCCCCAATTATATGCAATTTTAAAACTGTGGCACTGCAAGTCAGGGAAGCAAACCATCCATCTCTGATTGTGACCCAAACACAAGAAAGGCAAGAGGGATAAAAATAAAGAGGAAGAGGGAAGGTAGAATAGAGGGCAAGATAGGCATCTGGGAACAGCTTTCACAAAAATAGAAGTGCAATTAAATTGATGTCTTCCAAAATGGTCTGAACTCACACACCTACAGCCCTAGCTGCTCTGTTTTATCTCATTAAATGCCTGGTTATGGATGGGCAGGCCTGCCATCTGTTTAAATAATAGTTTTCTGTTCTCCGTGAACTGAGCTGCAGTGTCGAGGACAATTAAAGCGTCATTTCCACGGCCATCTCGCTCTCGGCAGGAACTCTGATATTGCAGGACCATCAGCATCCACCACACTGGCATCTGCTCTCAGCTACAGTTTCACTGCTTTTCCACCTAACCTGCCCACCAGAGGAAAACCTGCCTGGCCAAGACATGGGATATATAGGTATGAGTGCCCACTCAGAAAAGAACAGAAGACAGATTAGGAATAGTTCCAGCACCCTCCTTCTTGCCAATCCCAGAGTGAGTGATGGATGTGACTTTCTGTGAATCTAATGAGAAGCTATTTTCAAAATTCAGGTTTAAATACATAGACAACAAATGGGGTTTGTTTTGAAACTGACATGCTTAGAACTGGAACTGGTAGAAAAGCCAAGTGGCTGCATTTCTGACAGAGGTAAGAGATCTCAGGTATACACCAGGAGACTGAGGTTAGAGTTTAATTGACTTGTTTGATGTGTGGATAAAATGGATTTTAACTCTAATAGTTTTCCTTCAGATTCTATATCTATGGGGTAACCCATAATTCATTGTCCAGATGAGGACATTTTTAGACTTAAAGTAAGGTAGTGTTGAAAATTATGTCAGAACAGCAAGCATGGGCAAACTACCCACACTGCTTTTCAAGTCAGCTGAATCAGAGGATGGAGTATATATTTATTAGTCAGGGTTCTCCAGAGAAACAGAACCAATAGAATACACAGAGATGTACAAGAGGGGATTTATTATGCAAATTGGCTCATGAGATCATGGAGGCTGAGAAAGTTCCAGGATAGGCCCTCTGCTCACTGGAGGACCAGGAGGGCTGATGAGATTTACTTGAAACTTTACAGTACATAGGTTGACACTGAGTGAACTCATTCATTAAGTTTACTTTTCTACTATTAATTTATAGCCCAAGTCTGAAGACCTGAGGGACCAGGGAAATGAGTTGACGGTGAAATTCTTAGTCCAAGGCCAAAAGCCTGAGAAACTGGGCTGCAATCCTGAAGTCTGCAGGCTGAAGAACCTGGAGCTCTGATGTCTGAGGACAGGAGAAGATGGATGTCAGCTGCAGATGAGATGCAGCGAATGTGCCCTTTCTCCACCTTTTGTTTTATCTGAGACTTGAAGGGATTGGACGATTCCTACTCATGTTGGTGAAGGTGATCTTCTCTACTTAGTCTACTGATAGAAATACTCATCTATTTCAGAAACACTCTCACAAACACACCCAGAAATAACGTTTCTCCAGCTATCTGAGCATCTCTTAACTCAGTCAAGTTGATGTATAAAACTGACTCTCACAGTATATATGGCAATATCTCCCAAGAGTTCATATTTACTATTTCCGGGTGCATTGCAATAGTCTCAACTGCATTTTAGTAAATAATTCTTCACAATGATCTGACCCCTAATATTGCCTGCTTCAGCCCAGAACCTTTCCCAAGAAATAAATCTAGCTCCATTCAATTCAAGAATCTAGTAAAGAAGCACTGGAAATTGAACGAATTGTTTTTGAACCTGTTTGCATGAGAACTGGCACCACACCCCATAGATTAGTGTGTGTGATGTATATATGCATAGGTGTGTGTATATGTATGATGTGTATGTAGGTACGATACGTACATATATATTTATACATATATGGTTTGTAAGGTGTCCCTTTTTACAAAATTTGACATGTAGATATTTCTAATTTCCGGGACACTTCCAACATATTTAGGTTGTTCAGCAATTCTACAGTAAATTATACAATGGTGGTTTTTGTTGCTTGTTTAGGATTAAAGTTGCACTTGGATTTAGTGTGGATATCTTTACTTCTGCCATGGCTGTGTACCTAATATAGTCTACAAAAGATCTTTGCGATCTATAAAAGAAATCTCAATGTCCCACAGTAAGCACACACCATCTCACACCCTAGGAAGCTCATGGTGAATAAGAGCCAGTGAAAAAAGGAATTGAAGGAGAAGAGATGACAACATCATGAGCATGAACATTACAAACAGGGATACCCTGACAGCATCTAGCTCCGACTGCTAAGTATTAATTGCGTCCTGCAATTCTCTGGATGTCTGTGCAAGTTATTCCCAGAGAATCAACTGTATTTCTCAGCTAGAGTTGTGCTGCAGCCAGTGAGAGCTAATGAGAGGAATTAGGAGAAGAACTCAAGGAGGAAGAGCAATTGCCCCATATGATGTCTTTGTAGGGTCTCCAGGAAAGAGAAGGCTGTTGTTCTCTTGTACAGGTGAAAGCCTGTTTCTGCTGCATAGAGGGTACAGGCAAATCTGGAAGTTTCATTTTTTTTTTCAGGCTCATCCAACCAAGTGTCCCCATCTTAGGTCTTGGGGATCCACTCTTTTCTTCCCAAGCCTGATTTTGGCACAGGCAACGTATTAAGGAGCTATATTCAGTCCCCTTTTTGTTCTCCTCCCCTTATACTCAAATTCTCAGCCTGATTTCCAGAGAAACTGCTTTGCAGCTGCAAAAATTAAGACCTGTTAAAATGCTGCCATATACACCTTCTGATTTGACACCATGCTTTGGGTTGATTGTTGGCTGCTTTGAACCACTTTATTTACATAGCTTTAATGTTTTCAAAGCAATTAATGGAGGTCAGCCAGCTCAACAATCCTTGTCATTATCTCTGCTCCAGTATCATTCAAATACCTTGGCCAGGGCTTTATTCCTTAACTGTAGTTTTCCCCTTTCCACCACCAGAGAGTAAGGAATTGTGTTGCTACTGCAGGCCAGGAGTGTCACCATTAGACCTACACTGGCATTAAGGCCAGTATCGCCGAATCACTGGGAAGAGATCCTAATCTAGAATCCCATTCTGAGTGCCTGCTTTGTGAGGCCACTCTCAAAACCAACTACCTTAGTATGAATTCCCCAGAAAGCAGCGTTGGAGCCAGGGAATTGCATACAGGTAGTTCATTTTAGAAATGATCTCAGCAAACAGGTGAGGGAGCTGGAGAGAGCAAGATGCAGATGTGGTTCAAGACAATGCAAAGGGTTGGTCACCCTGAGAGTAACTAGGGCGCCCCTCCCTCAGTATCCTCAAGAAGCTTTGCCGAACGTGCCTCAGAATTGCCCACCTGAGCCATGGAAGAGGACAGGGTTTATCCACTGCTCTCACCACTGGTCAAGAGCACTGACTCTCTTATATACCCACGCTACTGATGGATGAGTGTTTGGTAGTTTTCCACAAGCATCTCGTGCAGTTAGCAAAAAATCCCAGAAAAAACCTGAGAGATTTGTGATTCAGTGGAAACCAGGTGCTGTCAAGTTACACCTGCTTGAAGCTGGTTGCCGTAGCAATGGTTGCAGAAGGGGTGGACTGTAAGAATGTAAAGCGGGACACAACAGGTGTCCAGTGCAGATGGTGACCCCACTTTTAAAAGTTTTGTAAGACTCTCTGGGCCAGGGACAAAGGAGAGAAAAAAATGAGAAGGAATTCTACAGATATTTTATAGAGTAGGTTTTGGTTTTATATATAAACCTATTAGCCATTACTAAAACTATTTTGCTGTGTTTTGCTAAAGTGAGACTCATCCTATTCCTCAATAAGTGTTTCACATAGAAACAACTAAACCAGAATTTTAAAATAATGAAGTATTACTAATCTCCTGCAAACCGAGTCTATCTGTAGTCAAATTAAAAGACACTCTACTTCTTCATGGCACTAAATTGGAAAAAGATGAGAGAAATCCTAGGTTTACTTTGTTTGAAATGTGTTTGAGTCATTGAAACAATATCAGCCTTTTTCTTATATGAAATAATACTGATTTTTCTTCCTAGTCAGGGTCCATTTTCTCCTTTCTAGGCCTGAGGGTGGCCATCTGCTTCATCCATGCTGCTGTCTAGCATTTCACACAATCTAGCATAAATTCTCTGGATTCCAAAACCGTGAAGGTGATAACTTTGCACAACACTAAAGGGAATTACATATTTGTAAATGCAGAATGAATTTTATGTGGTGATATTTCTTGGGATTATTACATCATGTTATTAAGTGAATTAATGCATGCAGAGTATTTAGAGCACATAATAGGAGCTCAATGAATGTTAGTTTTGTCATGATTGTCATCATCAGCATCATCATCATCACATGAAGGCAGCGGGAGTTTAGGGGTCAGAGAACCTGGCTTTTAGTCCTGCCTTTATTATTCATTAGTCTTGTATCTTTCGTAAAGACATTTAACCTCTTTGAGACTTAGTGTTCTTAGCTTTAGAAAGGAGTAATAAATTCAGTTTCATAGCACTGTTATGAGGGTTAAATAACAAAAATGATTTGTGAATTTCGAAGCACTGTACCAGGACAGGCAACTCCAACACATCACTAGGTCTAATCAGCTCTCTCTCCGCTATGGGTACTGCCTACTAAGGGTGGGGGTCAGATTCTGCAAAACCCCAAATAGCTCTAGTGCATGAAATGATGTTTTATTCATGTCACCGTCTTAACCCTTGATTTTCATCTGCAATATGTATATCTTGGAATTACATTTACTTATTTGGCTCTTCCTCTAGACAATGTAAGTATCCTTATCTTTATTTTCAGAATTCTTCCTTTACCATTGAAGCAAAAAATAATAATTATTATTATCATTTAAAATTAATATTAAGTAATCTAATAAATTAAACCAATTACAACTAGTTTCTTTTCCTACACCTTTATTCTTCTTTTTTTCTTTTGCACTTCCCTAACATTCTGCAACTTCCTAATTCCAGAATGGGAATGCAATCACTTATAATCAGGAAAAAATAATAAAAAGAAGTTTTAAAGGCCTGTAGGTATTTCACTCATGTATATACATTTCTGACCAGAAATTTGAAGAGAGATTATTATAAATCTTTGCAAATAAGACAGAGTATCATTTTTGAATGGCATGTGTCTACAGAACATCCAACAGGAACATATTTTATACAGACTTTTATTTCTATAAAGACAAGAAGTGGCTTTTACAGTGAAATTACAAAAGACGTTTGGTTTGTTTTCTCTATGTATCATATAACTACATCATGCTGCTTACTACCCCATTGGTAGTCTTTCCCCCAAGTTTTGCTCAAATTTTTAGACTGAATTATTCAGGAAGAACTGTAATTATAAATTACTGAAATGAATGAACAGTCAATATGACTTTGTAAAGACTGACCCTTTTGGGTTTCAACTGCCAACACAAGAAATATTACAAGATGGTAAATAACAGAAGATGAGAAGACTCTAGGCCGCATTCTGAGAAATGATATGCTTGTTCTTGTCTATTGTGTGACCTTCATATGAGACAACAAACTACGGACTGATCAATGGAAATCACATTAAGCAGAGATCTGGGCTCAAAATGAGACGAGTGAAGACAAGATGGAATCCTGGAAAATCTGACAAGGCCTGTGATCCATCTGAGACACAGCAATAATTAATATGATATTCAGTATGTGACTGGAAGGACTATTTCCATTCAAATCTTGTGGGATAAGCATTGCAATAAAACTATGAAATAATACTCTTCATCTATTCCTTATCGGTTGTATATGGAATTCATTTAGTTACTCTTTTTGTTCTTTCTGGGTGACAGATTAAAAGAGGGTCTTGCTTTGTCACCCAGGCTGGAGTGCAGTGACACAATCATGGTTCACTGCAGCCTCGATGTCCCTGGACTCAAGCAAACCTCCCGCCTCAGCCTCCTGAGTAACTGAGACTACAGGTGCATGCCACCACACTTAGCTAATTTTTTGTTTTGCATTTTTTGTGGAGATGGGGTTTTTCCATGTTACCCAGGTTATAAGTGATTACTCTTCTGCCTCTACCACCAGACCTTTAAAATGAGAGAGTGGCAAAAAACAATGAATTTCAAATAACTGTAAGAAAATCCTTTGGAAAATGTATATATTTTTGATTATCTTCAGAAAAGTATTTTAAAGGGTATTGTTTATGATCTAATGATCACAGATTCTAGGGATACACCTTGGACAAGTAACGGTCTCAGTTCTTGTCTCTATAAAATAAAGTTACTAAAAATATGTATCTTATAGCATTTTGGTGAATATTATATTAAATAAAATAATGGCAAATAATTAAAATGCTTAGTTATTGTTATTATTATTTACTGGGTCAACAGTGTGTGTTCATTGACCATTTCCAAGCACGGTGATAGAAGCTAGGGATAAAAAGCCAAATAAGGGCCAACTTCTGTCTTTAAAAGGTTTGCTGCCTAATACATTAAAACATGGAGTTATGCTGTGGACATGCTTGCTGTACTTCTGAGTTACAGCCGTGTATGCGGCTATGTGTGTGTGTTCACAAATTTATTTGTGCATTTCAGGGATACTATTGGTTGAAGTGTAAAAACCAGAATCCTTTAGGAAAATAGTTTCTCTCAACTTTCTTGTCATTTGCTATTTGAGAACCGGACCTTTCCAGTGGAGCAGCACTTTCATATTTCAGAACTTCTTTGCCACTGGGTCAGAGATTACAAACCCCCTCTTGGGTTTCTTACCAACTCATCTTCTACCCTTTAAACAATGACCTTTTCTACACTATCATCTCACATAGGATTCCTCTGGAAGAATTAAAACAAACCCTGACAAAGCAAATGATTATTTCAGTATCCTAGGATAAAGTGTTTACTGAACACCTCCTCCTGGATTGAAGTGGGCTTGACCTTAAGCAACCTGAAAATTTGCTGGAAGAAAATAAGTACATTCCACTAAGGATCTGTGAAATAGCAATTACTGTGAATACTAATCAAGGTGCTACTATACTGATTCTAGTAGATAGTGTCAAATGACTAAGACAGATCGTATGCAAGGGTGTGTAGGTGGGTGGAGGGCGGGTGCGAAGAATTAATTGGGAAGTTAGCAAATGGCAGTTACAGGAGAAGAAAAGAGCGATACTATGCTTGAGTTAATTCTGCAACCTTCAGGTATCCCTGGTATTTTCTTCTGAGGATAATTTGAGAGGAGAACCAAATCAAGAACCTCTTCAAAGGATTAAATACTGTGTTAATGCCTATAAGAAAGATTACTACTGTGTAGATTAAATGCAAGCAGAAAAAATATACCTGTAACTGTTTTTAGTGGCTTCATGATTTCACTTATTTCAGTAACCATCATTCATGTATAAGCTTGCAAATAAAATGAGCATGGCCTCCAGTAAGAAAGAGAGCTCAGTTGTAACAGTATCGCTTGTGACTTGCAGTTAAAAAATCAGATACACATGCTCTCATGGTTGAATAAAATGGATGAATTATTGCATTAAAATTAAAGAGTTAAATATCTAGCTATGCAGGCAAATAAAACTGCTATAAGAATTTTTCTGTATAAATGCAGAAGTATATAGCTCATTTCAGTGCCATATTCTATTCTTAGAGTTAAAGCTGTTACAGAGTTGGAAATTAAGGGAAGGAGGGAAGAGGTGCTCAGAAAAAGTTTCAAGTATCTCTTTAAAGAATGTCAATCAATTTAACAGCTATATGACTAAATTGTGATGTGGAGTTTATAAGGGTCAAATCACAGAAAAGAAGGTTTCTTAGTGATTTCTTCTACTATCTTCTTCATTTTACAGAAAGGAAGATACTGAGGTATGAAGATTAATGACTTGCTGAAAGTCACACAGCAAGAGAAAACCAGCTTGAGAGGCAGCTCCTGAGCCCTCTGGCTCATTTCCAGAGGGAATGTGGGTATATGACATCCATCCCTTAGTGGAATTAGAGATGGGTGTCATATACCCACATCACCTTGTGCCTAGTACGATGCCAGTCACAATCCACACTGCTTGCTGACTGGCTCCAAACGTCCAATCGAGCTCACTCCAGGGCTCTTGGTATTCCTGGTTCCAAAGCCACATAGATTTTTCAATCTGATATATGTCAGGGTATCAGTCATGTTATTTTTATTGTGAATTTTAGTGTCCTTATTCCAAGACACTCCTTTTCAAAGGAGAAATAATTCTATTCATATTCAATGTTAGTTTCCCGAGATTTATTAGTAATAATTAACCATGGTCCATGAATCTTTTGTGTAAAGAAGGAAGGCATAAATACGTAATTTATTTAGAAGTGTAATTAACCTTGACTCGTAACTGTATCTGAGGGGCTACTTCCAGGTGATGTTTGCACTTTAACTCACTATGGCCATCCTCTGCTTTAGTCAAATGTGCAGAAAGAATAATGGGCTATCCATGTATACTAAGCAAAAGCCATAATATAAGCCCAGATGAGGTGTAAGATTCCTGAGATAGTGACACCTTGACCAAAATGGACAGCCAGCCATGGTGTCTTTGATCCTTGGTCCGACTCAACTCTGGCAGTTTTGATGGGTGGTGACTTCCCAGCGCCATGCTGAGAATGATTCTGAGAAATTGACAAAACTTATGATCAATTAGAGATGGAGGAATGACACTTCCATGAAATGAGGCCCCTGTGGAAGTAGGCAAAGACAGGCCACTGCAGCCAGAGACAGGAGAAATGTCCTGGGAGGCAGAACTCTATGATTCAATCGACCACACTCACTTTTCTCCAGAAGTGAGCAGGAGACCTGAGAGTCTAGATAAGAAAACTAGGGACTGGTGACCTTAAGTAGACAACAAGTAAAAGTTCTGCCCTGAATAATTCCATATGTAATTTTCTCCTTTTCTTCCTTCCTCCCTCCTTCACTCTTTTCTTCCCTTCTTTCTATTTTTTTTAATTATAAGAATGTATTTCTACAACCACCTTGTTCTTAAAGGCTATGAGACAGCCTACAAAGATAACATAAACATTAAGTAACTGAAAAATTGGGAAGTGGGCACAGGCAGGAGGAGGACAGGGAGGCAGATATGCAGAAACAATAAAAATATAATAGAAATAAAGATAATGATGCAACTAGCTTGTACTAAATGTTTACTATGTTGCAGGCAGAAAGTAATTTATAAGCATTAATTCCTTCAACCCTCACAATAACCCTGTAAGAAAGATACTATTGTTACTCCACTTTTCAGATGTGGAAATTGAGGCACAGAGAAGTCTCATAGCAAGTAAGTGGCTGAACTAAGATTCAAGTCAACCACACACCAGATCCTGTGTCCCACCAGCCTTTGCTGTCTGTTTTGAAATAGAAGCAGTTTGTTGTCACCATATGTGATCTAAAAGTTCTATACGCTTTTGCACAGGTAAGCTTCAAACACTCTCATCCATTAGGGCAAAGAGGCAGTGCCTTGAAGAATAGCAGCAGAAGGCAGCTGGTGCTGTGTCTACATAAGGGGCAAGGCTGCCTGGGCATATGGCCAGATGCAGACTTCTTGGGCTGAGCAGGCACTCAGGAACCCAGGCACTCCTGTTGGGTGGCCGGGCCCTTCCATTCCCACACCTGCTGGGTCACACCAGCCCACTGCCATGAGTGAAGACATGAGTCAGAACCTCTCAGGTGTCTTTTCCTCCATCCCACTAAAAGATCTGCATGGATCAGTGCTGAGTGTAGGCTGTTTAAAAAAGTTATGCATGATTCAAGTGGATGACAAAGAATGTAAATGACACAATTTGTCCTTTTATCTTTTGAGTTGACTTAATGACAAAATCCAAACTATATGTTAAGAGCCTTCATTTGTAACTATTTAAACAATTATAAGGGGTAGTCAGATGAGAACATGTATAAACTATCTGGCTTCATGAGAATTTAGAATAGTGTGGGATTACTTTTTTTAAAGACATGTGAGTACCAAGAAGGTTAAAAGAGAAAGACAGCAAAACCATACATTATAAGACAAATAAAAAATTGAGAATCAGAGACCTTAAATATACAGATATCCTGCAAATTTGAATGCTTTATTTCTGAGGGAAAAATGAACCAATATTATTGGACCTCTTATTCTAAGAGGGAACTTAGAATAACCTCCTTTCTGGTCCCCAGTAGTCCTAAAACCTTAGCACTTCCAGTTACAATGTCTTGAGATTTTCATAAATTTGTTCAGCTTCTGAGGAATCTGCAATGCTCCCATGAGAGTGCTGATCTTGTAGATGCACTCCACTACAGCTCCTACTGGAGTGAGCAAGACAGATAAAGAGATTGGAGCAAGGGAAGAACCTTCTCTCCAGCTCTGTGAAAGCACCGGGTATAGTACAGAAACTAATGATGGGGGGGCTGTGGAGTCAGCCAGAAGGAGGTTTGACTTCCAAGTCTGCCACTCACCACTCACTGGAAGAGTGACTGGGGACAATTTATTAAAGCTCCAGGAGCTCTCATCTCTAAGAGAGACCTACTCATGGTACTACTGTGAAGATTAAATGAGCTGATTTATGCAAATGCTTTGCATACACACTGATACCATAAATAGGAGGTATTGCTATTTTTATTTCTCATTTACATGGGGATCTTGAATAGACACTTGTATTCTTCACAATGTTCTTTTAAATATTTGCATGGATATTAATAACCTCTGATTGTATTACAATGGGCTGTGTCTCACAAATTAGTAGAGGATTGAGAAACTCAACATATTGCAGATGACCAAAGTTAGAAAATAAATTTTAAAAATGTATATGATATGCTGAGATGATTGGAGAACAAATAGAATTTATATAACAAATGTAAATGAACCAACTTAACCTACTTAAAGACAAATATTCTCAAACTGTATTAAAATACATAATCTAATAATATATATTTTATGAGATGCATTGAAAGCAACTAAAAATGTAAAAAAACTGTATGTGGCAATATTAAAATCAGGAGAAATAGAATTTAAGGATAAATTAAAAGTAGATAAAGTTCTTTTTGTCAGAACATGAAACTCAACGCTTTCTGAATGCCATAAAACTCATATTACTAATACTGGGAAACTTTTTAATAAACTTGCTCTAATTTTTTACTTGCCAAACAGAAGAAAAACATATATGGTTATATCTAATATGAGTGATATAATTCGTAGTTTGTTTATTCAGAGGTCAGCAACCTTTTTCTGTAAAGAGCCAGAGAGAAAATATTTTAGACTTTGTGGGTCACATATGGTCTCTGTTGCATACTTTTCTCTGTGATTGTATGGTTTTTAAACAATCCTTTAAAAATACAAAAACTTCAAGTAGGCCAAGGGCCATATATAAACAGACCCTGGGTCAGTATGCCAGTTTGCTGATCTCTTATTTTTATGTATAATCTATGAAAATATTCATATATTTCACATTATATTTAAGCAATTGATATTATATTAATTACATTACAGGTATAATTTCCTACAAATGGCTTTTTTCTTTAAAGAGCACAGGAAACATTTACAAAAATTGACTAAATCATAGACGAGAAAGAAATCTTGAAGTTGCCTAGATTAGGGATTCCCAACATGTGGTCTGGAGATTTCTGGGGGTTTCCAAGGTCCTTTCAGGTGATCCCTCAAAGGTCAAATCTATTTTCATCATAATATGTGATGTTACTTGGCTTTTACACTTTCGTCTCTCATGTAGATACAGTGGAGTTTTGCAGAAGCTTCCTGACACATTACATCTCAACAGATTGAATGCAGAAGCAGACGTGAGAATCCAGCTGTCATCTATTGATTCAGATAGTAAAGAGATTTGCAAAATGTAAAACAATGCTACTTTTCTTCTACATGTTTTTTTGTTTTGAAAACCAATAATTTCCCATCAAAATATGTTACGTGTGTTAAGATGTAATGGGTATATTATTGCTATTTTTAGTGAATTAATAAACACAGTTTCTCAGTTTCTAGGGTGGTAAATATTGATAGAAATAACATGAACATATTCCTTAGGTCCTTAGGTGCCCTTTATAGTTTTTAAGAATGGAAAGAGGTGTTGAGAATAAAAACTTTGAGAATTGGATTGCTAGAGATACATGTATAGTCCACACTCTTTTGCTATAATACACTCATGCATTAATGAGATGTAATTACTATTTTGATAATGGACTAGCCAAACCCTGGAACTCCTTAGACACCAGCCCTCCCTTCTCACGACGAGACTATCTGCCATTCACCTAAGAAAGAAAACAATCAAGTTCCGGGCAAATGGTGCCTCTAAACATCTTTTCTAAAGAATTTCTGACATACACAGTAGGGTTTGTCACCACAGGATGGGGAAGGGTCTAAACTTCAACTAAAGAGAAATGTCTAACTGGGCTGCAGAAACAGAGAATTGGGAGAACAGTAAATAATTAATAAGGGCTAACCCATGGCAGTTATATGAATTCAAGATGGGTAAGTGAAACCAAATGAAAAACCCTAATTGCATTTTAATCGCATTAAGTGATTTCACAACAACTGAGCAAATAATGTTAATTTTTACTTCCAACGCTCAAGAAAAAGATATATGTTTTAAGAACTAAAGGAGCTTTTAAAATAATGAGTCAAAGAAGAATAGCAAGACAAAACCAACTCTACCTGTCTCCAACCTAATGACTTGGGAAAATGGTAGAAAAATATAAAAATAAATGCATTATTGATTGAAGTATAAAATATATTCAGAAAAGTATTCATATTATGCAGCTTGTGAATTTTCATAAAGTGAACACAGCTGAGTAAGCATCACCCACAAGAAATAGAATGTAAACTCTCCAGTCCCTATATTCTCTCCTGCCCAAATAACCATTATCTTCACAGCTAACACTATACATTAGTTCTTCTTTCAGAAATGTATATAAATGGAATCATTCGTTATGTATTTACATTGTGAATTTTAACATTTCATATTTTCCAGCAGCTTCAACATCCCCAAAAACAGGCTGCAATACCCCTGTCAGGTGATCGAGTACGCCAGTGTGTAAGGCTGGTCCCCGTCACAAATTCCCCTTTTGCCCTCTCTGCTGTGACCTAGTGACATTCAGTGTACCACTGAAATCCCCTTGTGCCCTTTGCTTGTGAACACTACCTTGATCCCCAATAAAGGCACTTACCCATGGGTCCTCGCTGGCTCTTGGCTCCCCGCCTGCTTGGTTGAGCCCACTTCTTCCCCCAAAGGAATCTCCCAGTGGCATGCAGTGACCCCTTGTTTAGGACCTGTGAGTATAATACACTGTTTTTCCTGTGCCTCTCCTCTGTCCCCTCTTGTGGTTGCACCTGACTGACCATCTCATGAAAGAATACAAAAATTATTTATTTGTATTTGACATTCCTGCTCAATATTATGTATGTGAAATTCGTCCATACTGTTAGGTGTAGTCATGATTGGTTGGCTTTCATTGATGTCAAGCATTTCATTGTATGAATATTCCCAATTTATCCATTCTGCTTGTTCATGGACAGTAAGACGTTTTCATTTTTTTCCCCTAGCTTTTGGCTGTTACATATAGTTCTGACAAGAACTCTCATACATTTTCCTCTGTGGGGGTGTGAGGGATGGGGAGACAGGCCAAGGTGGGCTTGTTTAAGGCATTTCTTTTGGGTTTATATCTAAAGATGCAATTACTGAGTAATATGCAAATGTAGCATTAGTAGATGCTTTCAATTTCCCAAGTAGGAAATTGTAACAATTTACAATCTAAACAGCAGGTTATGAGAATTCTAGGTGCTCCATCCTTCCTTTTTAATGTTAGCATTTTCATGGGGATGTAGTAGTATCTTATTGTGGTTTTATTTTCCATTTTCCTTACGTTTGAGGTGGAGCATTTTTTCAGATATTCATTGGCAAATTAGACATCTTGTTTTCTGAAGAGGATATTCCTGTTCCTCCTTAGTGCTATTTTAAAAATTTGTGCTATTCATTCCTTAGTGTATTTTTAAAATTGAATTGTGTTTTTCTTATTGATTTATAGTTCTTCATACAAGATACGAGTCTTTTATTGGAAATACATATTGCAGATATGTTCTACCCATCTGTAGCTTGCCTTTTCATTCTCTTAAGTGTATCTTTTGATAAACAGAAGTTCTTTTTTTATACAGTCCAACTTCTCAATCTTTTCCTTTATGATACTAGTTTTTATGTTCTATTTAAGAAATCTTTGCTTTCCTGAAATTATAAAATAAATTTCCTGGCTGGGCACAGTGGCTTATGCCTGTAATTCCAGCACTTTGGGAGGCCGAGGTGGACAGATCACAAGGTCAAGAGATCGAGACAATCCTGGTCAACATGGTGAAAGCTCATCTCTACTAAAAACACAAAAATTGGCCAGCCACAGTGGCCGGTGCCTGTAGTCCCAGCTACTCAGGAGGCGGAGGCAGGAGAATCACTTCAACCCAGAAGGCAGAAGTTGCAGTGAGCCGAGATTGTACCACTGCACTCCAGCCTGGTGACAGAGTAAGACTCTGTCTCAATAAATAAATAAATAAACAAATAAATAAATAAATTTCCTATGTTGTTTTTTAGAAGCTGGATTGTTTTACCTCCCACATTTAGCTAAACAGTATGTTTGGAGTTAATTTTCTGTTTATGGTATGAAGTAGGGGTCAATAATCTTTTTTTAAATTTAGAAAATCAACTGACCAAATACCACTTACTTGAAAGACTGTTCTTTCATTCTGAAGTGTTGTAAATCTGGTGTCTGTATATGGATAGGTTTTCAGGATTTGTTATTCTGTTCTATTGGTCTGTTTGCCTTGTAACAGTACCATATTTTCTTAATTATTTTTTGTTTAAATTCATTTTTCATATGTATCAGTGTGAGCCCTTTAACTTTATTCTTCTTCAAGAATAACTGGGCTGATCTCAGTTGCTGCTATACTGTATTTCCGCATAAAAGTTAGAATTACATTAACAATTTTCATTGAAATCAAAACACTGCTGAGATTTTTATTAAGACAGCATTGAATCCATAGATTAATTTGAGGACAATTGGAATCTTTAAAATAATAGTGCTTCTAATTTACGAAGAATGCATTTATTCTGTGTATTAAGGTATTTTTCTTTCTTGTCTCTCAATAATGTTTTGAGATTTGCTATATAGAGGTTTTTCACATAAGGTTAAATGTATTCCTAGAATTTGATGCTTGCATATGTCACGTAAATGTCAGCTTTGTCTTTGAATTATAGTTTCAAATTGTTTATTTAGGACTGGTTTATTAAAAATATTGATTTTTGTATATGACATCCAGTAAGCTTGCATTATTCACTTGCTAAATAAAATAATTTACAAAGTTTCTATATTTGCATCAAATTATCTACCAACAATAGTCTTACTTATTTTTTCTAATTTTTATACCTTTCACCTCTTATTTTACCTTAATACACTAATAGGATATTAGAAAAAGTATCCAATAGAAGTGGTGATGAGTATTATATTTTTCTGTTCTTGATTCCAGGGGGAAAAACTTAATATTTTACTATTAAGTTTAATATTTGCTGTAGGATTTTGTAGAATTAAAAAAAAACAATTATAGAAGTTTCCTTCTGTTTTAAGTTTGCTATTTTTTTTTTTTTTTTCTTTTTTTTTTGAGACGGAGTCTCGCTCTTGTTACCCAGTCTGGAGTGCAATGGCGCGATCTCGGCTCACCACAACCTCCGCCTCCTGGGTTCAGGCAATTCTCCTGCCTCAGCCTCCTAAGTAGCTGGGATTACAGGCATGCGCCACCATGCCCAGCTAATTTTTGTATTTTTAGTAGAGACGGGGTTTCACCATGTTGACCAGGATGGTCTCGATCTCTTGACCTCGTGATCCACCCGCCTCGGCCTCCCAAAGTGCTGGGATTACAGGCGTGAGCCACCGCGCCCGGCCGCTATTTTTTACCTTAATTATGAATACATATTAAATTTGATTCACTTATGAAGATGATTATATGATTTTTCTTCTTTATATTCTGAATGTGATAACTTCATCAATTTGTTTCTTGTATGTTAAATGAAATTTGTATTTCTGGAATAAAGCTTCTGAGTCATGATGTATTTCTCTTTATATATAGCAAGATACACTTTGCTAATATTTTCAGTAGGATTTTGCAACTATGTTCATAAGAGACATAGGCCTGTATTTTCCTTTCTTGTAAATTTCATTTCAAGTTTTGTATCAGGGTTATGTTGACCTTATAACATGGATTGGAAAATGTTCTCTCTTTTTTTATTTTCTGGGTTCTTTTTTTTTTTGGTAAAATTTGGATAAATTCTCTGGTGATGCCATATAGGCCTTGGATTTTCTTTGTTGGAAGGTTATAAATTACAGATTCAATTTCTTTAATAGATAACAGAGTTATACAGATTTTCTATTTCCTTTCTGTGACAATTTCACAAAGTTGTGTTTTTCTAGGAATCTGACTATTTCTTAGCTCTTCTAATTTATTGGCAAAGAAATAATAATCTCTTTTTATTTCTATAATGTTTGTAGGATCTAGAAATGCCCTTTTTTATCTATGACATTGGTAATTTGTGTTTTTTCTCTTTATTTATCAATCTCGACAAAGTTTTATCAATGCTATTAATTTACAAGTTTGTTGGTACTACTCTATATTGAATATTTCTTTTCTAGTTTATTAATTTTTACTTATTTCTCCCTTTTATTTTTTCCTTCTTCCCTTTCCCCTTTCTTGTTTATTGATTTCAGTTGTTTTATTCACTAGCATATGTTACTAAGTAAAGACACGCATTTTCCTTTAAACATAACTTCAAGTTTAAGGCTAGGTTTGCATTATCATTCATCTCAAAATATTGCTTAACATCCACTTGGATTTCTTTTCTGAATCATAGATTATTTATAATTTTCTTGTTTAATTTCCAAACATTTGGCAATTTTCTAGTTATCTTTTGTTATTGACATCTTGCTGAATTCTACTGCACTCATGGAACATTATAAAGATGTGGTCATCAATACTTTGACAGTTTTTGACCACTGCAATAGCCATGCAACTGATCAATTTTGGTGAGTGTTTCAAGTGAGCATAATATAAACAGGTTTAGTGCAAGCATTGACTGAATTAAATTGTAAATGTCAATTTGATTCAAGTTTGTTCATTGTGTTCTACAAATTTTCTATTTAAAGGTCTGCATTTTTCTATTAGTCACTGAGATGTATACATTGTGAATTTGTCTGTAAATCTCTACAGTTTTTCAAATTTTACTTCATATAATCGGAAAGTCATGTGATAATACACCTATAAATTTAGAGTGATTCTTCCTGGTGACTCAATCCTTTCATCCTGATGGAGTGTATCACTTTGGCTCTAGTAATTCTGGTCTGAAAAGCCACTTTCTTTTCTATAAATGTAGCAAAGTCAGCCTTCTTGTGACTGTTTACTTGATTTTATTTATCCTTTACCTTCAAATGTTCTACATTTCTTTATGTTTTTTTTTAAAGTGACATACTGCGTTTTTTTCTTCAGTCTGAAAGTCTTTGTATTTTATTGGGTGTGTTTTAGTCAATTTCTACTTAATGTAACCACTGATATATTTATGTTTAAATTACCTCTATTATTATTTCCTTTCTATTTGTTCACTTGTTCAATGTTTCTTATAACCTCTTCTCTTTACTTATTTTGGGTTAAGTATTTTATAGTTTACATTGCCCTCTTTATTTACTTATTTGTTACATATACTTTTTCTTTTCTTTTGGTGAAGTGGGTTGAATAGGGTTCCCCCAAAATTCATATTAATTCAGTACTTCACAGTGACTTTATTTGGAAACAAGGGCTTTGTAGTTGTAATTAGTTAAGATGAAGTTATACTCGATCTGGGAGGGCCTTAAATCCAATGATTGGTGTCCTTATAAGAAGAAGAAAAGACACCCTGAGAGACACAAGAGAAGGAAGTCTGTGGTGATGGAGGTAGAAAATGGAGAGATGAAGCTACCAGCAAATGCTCATCAAGGGTTGCCAGGAGCCACCAGATGAAGGAGGCGAGGAGGTATTCTGAAGGGAGCATGGCCATTCCAGAAACTTGATTTTAGTTTTCTAAATTTTACAAATGTGATGGAAAAAAATTTCGGTTGTTTTAAGACCCCCAGCTTGTGGCAATTTGTTATGGCAGCCCTAGGAAATAACTAGTGTTTACCCTGGATGTTATGAAATGTATTTATTTTGATATAAATTGGTGTTGCTACCAAGGACCTTAGGACATTTGAACTCCACTCACCCCAGTTTTGCCTTTTATACTGTTGTTTCATGTATTTTAATTCTGTATATATTGTTTTCATAGTCATTAGATTTACCCAAATATTGACCTTTTTTAAAATGCCTCTTTCTTTCCTGATTTTCCCATGCTTCCAATTTGGATTATTTTACTTCTGTCAATTTCCTTTACTAATTCATTTAGTGAAACCTATTAGTGATAAATTTCCTTTTGTGTTTATGTCTGCCTTCATTTTTTCAACCTATTATTACATTTTTAAAACATCTAGCAAAGTTGAATGTATTTTATGGTACAAACCTATGCCACATAGATTTGTATTTTACTGCCCTGGCTTGAGCAATATCAACTATCTCTTCACCTACTCATCCTTCTCGCTATCACTATATGTTTTTTCTTTAGTTCATGTCAAAGAAAATTGCACACATCCATGCTCCTAAATATTTCAGCATGTATATTACTAGATGTTTGCAATTAATTATCCATTTTGATCATATATATTAAATATTAATTATATATTATATATCTATATTAAATATATTAGTATCTATTATGTTAATATCTATTGTATTAAATATATAATATTACTATATACTATATTAATATATGTGTTATATGTTATATTAAATATATATAACCAAAAGAAAATATATATATTTCACTGTGTGTGTGTATATATATGGAGAGAGACACAGAAAGAGTGAAATGCACAAATATTATGTGAGTTTTGACTAATCCTTACTCTGTGTAATCCAAAGAAAGTTCCCTCATACCCCTTCCCAGTCAATTCCTTTCCCTTACGACCCAGAGGTAACAAGTGTTCTATTTTTTCCATTACATGTAAATTTTATCTGATCTAGAATCACATACCCTCTTGTGTAAGGCTTCTTTAATTCAGCATAATGTTTTTGGGACTTATCCATGTTTTTGTGTGTGTCAGTACTTCTTACCTTTTTATTGCTCAATAATATTCCACTGTGTGAAAATAATGCTGTCATTTACTCTTCCTTCATTGATGAAAACATGAGTTTATAGTTTTTGGCTATTGTAAATATAGCTGCTATGAACATTCTTGTATAAGTGTTTTTTATAATCATATTTTCATTTTTCTTGGGTGAAATACCTAGGTGTAGAATTGCAAATGTTTACTTTTATACAAATCTGCTAGAATATTTTCAAAGTTGTTTTATCATTTTATATCTCTACCAACAATATTTAAGTGTTCAGTCACTATATGATCACACCAACAGTTGGTGCTGTCATCCTTTTATTTTTCATCATTCTGGTGAATATGTTGTAGTATCTTGTGGTTTTAATTTGCTTTTCCCTGATGATCAAGGATACTGAGCACTTTTTTTTTCTTTATTGGACATTTATGTTCTTCTTCGTTAAATAGATATTTAAATAATTGGCCCATTTATTACTGATTATAAGAATTCTTTACATATTCTGGATGCCTGTCTTTTGTCTGGTATACATGTTGTAAATATTCTTTCCAGTATGTGGCTTGCATATTCATTTTTTCAGTGGTATCTTTTGATAGGCAGAACATTTTAATTTTGATGAAGACTCTTTATCCTTTTTTTTGCAGACACTGTTTTCTGTGATCTCTTTAAGAAATGTTTGCCTTAATCTAAGGGAGCAAAATATTTTCTTGTTTTGCTTTAAAAACATATGGTTTTAGCTTTCGTGCGTAGGTTTTTGATCCATCTTAAATTATTTTTGTGTCTGATGTGAGGCAGAGATTGAGGTTCAAGTTTTCCATATGAATATCCATTTATTCTCACACCATTTGTTGAAAAAATAATGAATTGCTTTGGTGCAATTGCTTTCCTCATTGAATTGCTTTGGTGCCATTATCAAAAATTAAGTGACCATTCAAGTGTGGCTATATTTCTGGGCTCTTGATTCTGTTTTATTAATGAATTTGTCAATCATATGTCAGTGTCACTCAGTCTTGATTATTGTAGCTTTATAATATAAGTTGAAATTATGAACCATCAATCCTCCAACTTTGATGTCTGAGTATCCTTGGTCCTTTTTTCTGTCTCAAATCTTTATTATTTATTATTATTCTTTCTTCTACTTTCTTTGGCTTTGCTTTGCTCTTCTTTTTCTAACTTCTTAAAGTATAACCTTAAGTCATTGACTTTGGACTTTTTTTCCTAATATAAATATTTTAGGACATTAAAAACAATGGAAAAAACAGGGGCCAGGTGCAGCAGCTCACACTTGTAATCCCAGCACTTTGGGAGGCCAAGGTGGGCAGATCACATGGTCAGGAGATTGAGACCATCCTAGCCAACATGGTGAAACCCCATCTCTACTAAAAATGCAAAAAATTAGCTAGGTGTTATGGCACATGCCTGTAATCCCAGCTACTCAGGAGACTGAGGCAGAAGAATCTCTTGAACTCAAGAGGTGGAGGCTGCAGTGCACTGAGATGGTGCCACTGCATTCCAGTCTGGGCAACAGAGTGAGACTCTGTCTCAAAAAAAAAAAAAAAAAAAAAAAAAATATATATATATATATATATGTATGTAAATAAATAAAATAAAATAAAAATAAAAAAGCTCCCTCAGCAATGCTTAATCTACATTTCACAGATCTGGGTATGCTGTATTTTCTTTATCATTTATGTTAAAATATTTTCTAATTTACCCCATTAAAATTAATTAATTATTAATTTTTCAACGGGTTTCTTTCTTAGACATTTTATAGCTATGAATTTCTAATTGTGAACAAAGAATACACTCTTGTATGATATTGAGTCTTCTAAACTCACTGAGGTGTGCCAAGCATATAGTCAAGCCCAGTGAATGTATCATATGCACTTTTCTTTAAGTTATTCCTTAGTACTAAGTTGTCCAAAATGAAAGCATGGCAAAGAGCTCTGATTTTGACTTCCCATGCTGCTGAGCCTACTGAAAGCTCTCATTGTACTTCTCTATCTCTTAGCCTTTCATTTGAGAATCGACAAATGCCCCAAGTGGGAAGGTTGGGCAATTTTGTGAAGGATACAATCTTTCAATAAACTCAGGTGAACCATCCTTCCAAGTTTTTTGAGATTTCTTCTTTTGTGATGACAGAGAAGGGTGTGAAATCTGTTGTACTGAAAAATCCACAAGATTTTTCCAATACAGTCAGCATGGGAGTGGGGATGGAATTTTGGCCTGACCTCTGGATTTCCTGGCTGGTTGTTTTTAAACTGACTCTAGAGGTTAATTTTCCAAAGAGGACCCCACACTTCCTTGGATTAATTTCCTAGATGTTTTAAAAGTTTGATTCATAGCCTTTTTCTGATTTCAGATTTAACATAGGGAATTGTTATTTACATCTCTCTTTGTGTAGCTTTGCCTCCTCTTGTCTACAATCCGTGGTTCTAAGGAATTAATATCAAGTTAGATGTTTTCTTAAAATACTTTCTTTTGTGATGTATATCCACAAATCAACTACATAAAATATTTTTGTTCATCTATAGGCAAACCTATTCACAATAGGACCTTACATGAAAATATCCCTGTAATTTGAACACCATTGTCTTTTTCCTTCATTTCTGTCTTCAAATGTTCCCTCTTGATATTTTGTTCTTGAGCAAATATGTTTTATTGAATCCATAGTTCAAGGGTCAATAACATTTTTATTATACATATTGCAAGTTAAAGTTTCCTTACCTTTCTTTTCCACAAGGAATTCCATTGTCCAAGACCAACAATAAGCAACTAAGTCAGATTTTAGGGGAATACAATCTGTCAGTACTATGGAAGTTTTCTCTTGTGGTTACCTCACTATATATGTTTCAGAAGCATGGGCACCAATGAATTATTTGTGACCAGGCTGGCTTAATTCCACAGTGTCAGGAAACCTGTAACCAATGAACCATTCATTCTCACAATTTGCTGATTACAGGAAAAAGATAGCACCTCAGTATCTTGCAACTTGGCAAAATCTATTGCTTGAGTTTGACTTATCTGGCCACTGGACTGACCTAGACACCACTGAAACTTTACATAAGATTGCCGAGAAAAGATTTTTATATGAAAAAAAAATCTTAGTATTTTAACATTGTTCAGAGAGGCAGGAAGTGGGCTAATAGAAGTCACTGGGAAAAGGGAAATGTGGGAAGGTTCGTAGACTAAAGCCCTCCTAACATGTCACTTCTTTGTTGTGAGGTTGGTTTTAGATGTGAAGTTTGAGTATCTTACTATAAAAAGGAAGAGAGAAGTACACATTAAACAATAATGGGCCATCAATGTATCATGATGACATATTGCATTTAAAATAATGCCATAGGGCAGGAGGCTGGGCATGGTGGCTCACACCTGTTATTCCAGTACTTTGGGAGGCCAAGGTGGGCAGATCACGAGGTCAGGAGATCGAGACCATTCTGGCTAACACGGTGAAACCCCATTTCTACTAAACATACAAAACAATTAGCTGGGCATGGTGGCACATGCCTATAGTCCCAGCTACTCACGAGGCTGAGGTAGGAGAATCACTTGAACCCAGGAGGTGAAGGTTCCAATGAGCCGAGATTGCGCCACTGCACTCCAGCTTGGGCAACAGAGTGAGATTCCATTTCAAAACAGTAAATAAAAAAATAATGCCATGGGGAAGCAAATGAGAAAGCCAGTTAAAGTTCAACTGCAAGAGAAAAGTATGCACTGAGGCCAGAAGTCATGCACTGCATGCAATGAATTAGCTTCTCCCCTGTGATGGAAATGTACTTGTGTATCCCATCTTTGGTAGAATCTGAGAAATTTATCATTCAGCTAATTTTCTGTATTCTGTCTTTTAAATAAGGAATTCTAGTCGAGAAAGATGATTTAAGCTATGAACCATTTTTCAAGCTTTTCAAATTCTAACTTATTTGAAAATGTTGAAAAATCAAAGGTTCAAGAATATTGCTTTGTTTCATTAAATACTAAATAGCAAGCTCTCTATTAATTGTTTTTTCATGTCTTTAGAAAGTTAAAATCAAAGACATATTAGATTTTCAGACTGTTTCCTTTTTTATTTTATGGCAATTCATTACCTTGGTACCTCACTGTTTTAAATTATTTTGAAAGAAATTGTTACAGTGTTTCTGAAAAGTCCCGACCAGTGTATTCTGAAAGGACTGTTCTTCTCGAACTAAAGAAGGAAGAATGGATTCCAAAGAATTTTGGAAAAAGTTGAAGGAGTCTTATATCTGATTTTAAGTCCCTCTTTGGGAAACAAAAGATACTTATATTCAGTAGTTGTTCTTTTTCTGTTGGAAGCCATAGCCATTCTCCCAAGAAGGTAAATGTAATCTTTTTTTTTTTTTTTCTTTGAAGCTTCTTTCATTCTACCAGAATTTTAGAATACCTGGTAAAATCCAACTCTCTTCCACTCTCTTCTATTGAGGGTTTACATTTCTCTTCTAATCCCTAGAGAGCAACAGGGCTGATGGGAAAATGCTTGTGGTGTCTTTATTAAATCACCAGTTCTCCCCCCTGCCCTGTTTCACTCAGAAAGGAAGTCCGGTAGCAACATTCAGAAGTGAGAGCTACTGTCATGGCTCACCCTCAAATGTGTTCAGATACTTGAATTTGCTTGGAGAAGTTAAAGTGAATATGAAATATTAAAAAGATATTTAATTCTCTTGATGGTTCTAGTAATGTCCTGTAAGCTCCAAAAATATTGTAGCCTCAACTCTATTTCTTTTGAATTTCAAGCCAAATTGTGACATGCTTGGATTGGGGACACATAATCTCCCATTTGCTACCTTCACCAGCCTGTTGCTAAAATGTAGAAAACTTAGTGCAAACCATGAAAGACCACTTGGGTGGTCTAACATTGCCCTGGTGAGGTGGACAGTTTTAATTCGGAGTAGTGACCTATCATAAACCCATAGAAAGTAACTCTAATGTTAACGATTGCACCCCTCCCCCAAAGAAAATGCGATCAATTTATGAAATAGTTCCATAAACACACACACATATACAAAACTTGGGATTCTTAGGAAAATAAGCAACCCAATTTCACTGAGTTGGACAGTCAGCAAGTTAGTGATTTTGTGGTTTGACCCTCATATGGTACATCAATCATGGCAAATTTCTTTCTTTCTCCATTCCAAGTAAAACCACGACTTCCCAGGCAACATGTCATTACCATCACAATAGGATCTGCTCCGTAACAGAGTTTGGATTGGGTCCTTAACTTTAAAGCCCTATTTGAAATCACAGCTTCCTTCCTGTTGCAACTTAGCTTTAAAACAGACTCCTAGTGATCTTGGCAAAACACTCTTTTCCCTTTAGTTTTTGGTTCTATTACCTTACAAGCCAGTCTGAATTTTCTGTTTTCCCACAGGAGACCAGATACTCCTAAAGTGCACCATCATTTTTCTATTTCTTCCTTTCTTGAAATGAGAAAAGGAGTACAGGAAGAATGGAAATAAAGTGTTCATGGTTTCATGGGACAGAAATTTAAATGCTCTAGCGAGCAGAAACATAATTTGTACTTAGTGAGGTCGATGACAGCCTTATTCCCGGTTAAAGTACTAAATCATATAAATAAGCATCAAACCATCAGAAACATTTTGCAATAATGTTTACTATCAAATTGAAAGTAATAAGCTAATATTAGAGGTGAATAAAATATTTTATATTTTAATTTGACTTTTCAGACATCTGATACTGAATTTGTAGTCAAATGAACTCGAATACAAAAATAGCACAGCACAGTTACTCTCAAGGGTACAAAATATTTTCATATACATTAACAAACTTCCTCATAATGTTTGACAGGTAAGCAGGGGGCAGGTACAATTGATCCAATTTTATGCAGGGAGAAATTTCGTGACGGTAATGGTATACTTCCTGGCAGGGTCCCAGTAGCTAAAAATACCTTCTCCCCTAACTTCCTTTTTCACCTCATTTAATTTTACTTCTGAAATTCCATTAATTAGATATTTATTCTGGTTAAAAACAAAACCTTTAAATCAAACAAATCCATATTTTACAGCTATAGAGGAGGCTCTTTAGAAATTCACGAATTAGATAATTTGGCTCAAGCAACTCTTTTTTGCTTAATACAGAATTAAATAGATAATGACACTAACAACATTAAGTGTTGCATCATAGCCATGTCAGCCTGCAATTCACTTTTACATCAGATTTCTCTATTTTCACCCTAATCCTGTGATGTTTAAATTCTTCGCAATATTGTTTTCTGTGTATAAACAGAATCATGTTGAGGAAATTCTAAACCAAGTGTGAAAATACATCTAATACTTGAAAGTGAATTTCCTGATTTAAAATCCCATGTGCTCTTAGCTGTATCTTGGTGTTTTCATGGACTTCACCTCTGTTTCTTGTTAGGGAGAAGGGGGTTTTGGACAGGAATAGAGGGAGGTACTGCTTAACTCTGCCATACTAGGGGAGAAGGGCAGACTTGGGTGGAACTGTTTGAGGCTATTCCTATGGACTATGGGAGTGGCCCTGGAAGCTGAGACGATTCCAAGATTTTTATATTTCAAAAGAATTGCACCTGAGAAACAAAAGGAAATTTGCTTATTTTATTTTCTTCCTTCTCCTCATCTTCCACAGGATCTCTTATTCCAGAAACTAAACTTCGGCCTCATAGCAATAGATCAGCTGCTGTTAAAGGAGCGCTTTGCTAACTAGCCTGGAAACCTAACCACCATTACTACATCAGAAAATTCCCTTAGAAGATGAGTCTTAAAATCTAAATAATTGACTTACATAAGAATTTATTTATGTTTTCTTTTATTGACATATAATAGTGGCAAGGAATTTATTTTTTCTTTCAGGACAGGATGAAACTTCCTGTATATTGGTTACTTCCACTTTTTACTTATAAATATCTCAGGAAGGATTAGGGAAAAATCAAACTTTCCGAGTAACTTGTCACTAAAATATTTGCTCTTTTCCCTTTTTTTTTTTTCTTATTTGCTGGCTGACCTAGGCTGTTCCCATGGCACCTGCTCCCATCTGCTCTGTGCTAAACTCTTTCAAATGCAGGTATAAATTACTTTTTCAACACACTTCTGCTACTCATTCTATTAAGTGACCCAACCAAATATAAGTTTCCATTGGCCTAAAAATAGAGCTCCTGCCATCTGGAGCCCCAAGTTTCTGCATTTTCTCTTTCACCTCGGAGCAACTCCAGCAGTCATAAAAGAACTTCACCTGATGTAATTGTATCTGCTTCCAACTGCTCCAAACACATTCTGGAGCTTTCGTTCTGAGTGAATAATTCTCCCTTGTATCACCAGGCTTCCTGAAGAGATCAGATGCTCATTCATTTGGACATTTTCAAATCATCAAGAAAAACTTAACAAATCCCAGAGTTTGATTTTAGCCTGAGCCTTAGCATTTGATTAAGTTTCTTGTATTATACATGCGCAGACCAGATCTAAAAGCCCTCAAATTTATCGTAACCCCCATCTTCCCACAAGTCTCTAAAAGCAAAGTAGATAAAAGAGGCCAAGTATTTTTTTTTTTAAATTTTACTTTCCATTGAAATAGATGAAAGTCAAAATACACATTAAGTCTGTACTTGAATTTGCGTGGATTCTTAAATGTAACGTATTATAAGAAGTCCATAAACACTTAGAATAACATGTTAGTATTCAACAGAATACGGTTAAGAAGTAAATTGATGCCAGACTTTAGGAAAATTACCTGAATTTTATGGATAGCAAGCACAGAAAATTTTGTTTTGTCTCAAAATACTAAGTGCCAATACATTTTAACAACATTTGGAAAGTTCCAAGCTCTTCCACCATCCTCAGATTCTTCCCTGTAAATTTCAGGTAGTTCTCAGCTTTCTTTCTGTTTCCTCTGCCTGCTCCCAGTATTTCCCTGGAAATTCTTACCCTCTCGTGACTTCTTTTATTTCTGACATGCGTATTCCTTAAACCTCCCCTTCCAACTCTTCTGAAATCTAAACACAAATTTCGAAGTAACTCCTTGTCCACTGTCCTTGGGGTGACTTCAGCACATTAAAGCCAATCCTAAGGCACTCGCAGTCTCTTCCCCTTGCCATGAACCCAACCTGGTCCAGAGGTGCAGCTCTGCTAACTCAGTGAATGGCTACACTCCCAGGCAAGCCACCAATGCTAAGGCACAAAAATTACTTTCTTTCTTCCATTTTCAAAAGTCAGAAGATCACATGTCTCTGTCAATGGTGTGTCCTTTATGGCTATCTCATCATCTTTTTATTACTAGGGAAACTTCATTTCAATGGCTTTCAGCTTCTTCCAACTCCAATCTGTTATAAAACAGATTCAATCCTGCTTTCCCCCGTGAGCTAAAACAAACCAAAAATTTCAGAGCGCAGATATTCTGTATCTTTATAACTTGGCTACAACATTTTTTTCTTACCTGGTCTTTCAAAACTTTTTAGAAAATATCAACTTTTTTTCTAATACAGTGGCAGTCCACCCAGAACAGTCATAATTACATCACCTAAGAACTTGTTAGAAATGCACATTCTCAGGCTCTGCCCTACACCAACTGTGCCAGCTCTCTGATTCATAAGCCTGCCCCCGATCCTCATGCACACTGAAGTTCTAGAACTACTGCTCTAGGCATAACAGTTTATTTATTTTCTTACAAACATATCACATCCTTTTACAATGTCATACCTTAATTCTAGAAATTTCCTATATCTGGAATGCCCTTCTTCTTAATCATTTTTTAAATGTCTTTTCTTCCTTTAGGAATCTTTTTAAAAGTAGCCACTTCTCAAGACTTCTCCAATATCCCCAGGCAGGATTAACAGCTATGTTTTCTTCCTTCCAAAGTACTTTATTTATTTATGTCTTTTCTATAGTATCATCTGACTTATAGTTAGTTAAAAATGATGTGTTTCTCTTGAGAATTCCAAATTGATTTTCTTTAGTAAATGCTACAAGGGAAGGAGCTGTAGCTTCCTCAGCAATCATAAATACTCAATAAAAAAAGAACTCAGGCAGGGCGCAGTGGCTCATGCCTGCAATCTGAGCACTTGCGGAAGCTGAGTCTGGCAGATCACCTGAGGTCAGGAGTTCAAGACCAGCCTGGCCAACATGGCAAAACCCCATCTCTACTAAAAATACAAAAATTAGCTGGCATGGTCGCACAAGCCAGTAATCCCACCTACTCCAGAGGCTGAGGCAGGAGAATCACTTGAACCTGGGAAGCGAAGGTTGCAGTGAGCGGAAATCGTGCTATTGCACTCTAGCCTGGGCAACAAGAATGAAACTCCATCTCAGGTAAAAAAATAAAAATAAAAACTCAATTAAAAGGGATTATTGATACATTGTTATTCTTCTAATAAATAAAAGGGTATTTCCTAATCCAATCTCTTTTATATAAAATTTTGTATTTAAAAGTTATTTTCATAGAGTATTTTAATGGAAAGAAATGAAAAACATCATATGAAAAAGATTGTTAACAATATGTACAAGCAACTGACTCATAAAAAAGTCAAATAGAATCAGTTGTAAAATTTCTGAACTAAGATTCACGGCCCATTAAATTTAAACTGCAAAGAATTAAAACAACGGTTGAATGATTCTCAAGATAACCACATCATAAAATAAATTTGAGTTAGTAAACATAACATTTATCTCTTCCAGTTTCAATTTTAATCTATTTAGATTTTATTTTCTTAAAATTGAAGAAAACTGAGTTTTGTCTTATAAAACTTAAAATATCTTTTATAGTCTTTTATTAAAGAAAAATAACCATTAATGATTCACACATGGGGCTGTTTCTACTATGATTTGTAGAGCACAGCTTTCAAAATTCTAGAAAAAAGGATAATTCATTACTGATAATTCTGTGGTTCAGTTTTGCAACTACCTGGCTACATGAGTTCAAAATGGAAAACTTTAAAAATGATGGTGTCATCATAAATCATATTATGAAAAAATTCTCATCTCCTTCAAAGGCAAACATAGCAATGCCATATTTCACCTAATATGTATAAAGCAATTGTGTTACTCACAAAACACTTTCAAAATGTTTTAACTCATTTAACGATTGCAGGGTCCTTTTACTCTCAGAAAGTATTATTTTCCTGCCTGGTGTGAAAGCCTCACAGCTAGTAAGTTCATTTAGTCACTTGTTTATCCATTGCCTTCAAAATGTCTATGGGATGCTTACTATGAAAGCAGCATTGTAGGTACAGAACATTTGCCTTTCTCCACAGAACTTAGCCCCTGGTGAGGAAATAACTCAGGTCACACAGTGATGAGTGAGTGCTCTCACAGAGAAATGCAATTTCCTATGCACAGGAAGTGCTAACAGAAGAGGCATGTGACTCAGAGGTGTAGGATTGAAGGATTGAAGAAAGCTTCTCAGAACTGGGAGTTCCAGTTGTGTAGGTGAAGGGAGGGGGATGAGGAGGAAGAGGTCCCCAGCGGAAGCGGTAGCATGTGCAGACTTGAGCTATGTGGTCCAGAAGATGAGTATCCTAGGAGCAAACAGTGGCACAGGGAGACTGAGATCAAGAGATTTAGGCCTGAAATATGAACTTGGAGCAATCGGTATAAGAATGGTAATTGGAATTATGGGTGGATTAAATTACCGAGCCAAAGTATGTTGAGTTGGGAGAGAAACTGCTCTGCCACAGAACCTGGAAATCACTGTCCCTGGAGGATTTCAGAGAGCACAGTTAGCAGGTGGGAAGTACAGGAGGGGCAGGAGTGGCAGGCAGAATACCCACTGGGAGGACACTCCAAAGGAAGGGACTGTCACAGTCCCAGGCTGTGGATGGAGAGCATGCTGACAGAGAGAAGGATAGACATCCCCCCATGGGCTAGTGTGCAGGTGTAAAGGGAAGGAAGCTAATGGACTTCCCAGCAGAAAGTGCCTACTTTTCAGCAAAGCAGGGGTATGACCTTCTGCAGGACATGAAGGCTCAAGCATGGAGTGAGAGGATGGATACAGCCATGGTCAGGAGTGGCAGCATGAGTTAATCACCTCACCCAGAAGCAAGACACTCATTTCTAGGTGGAAATCTAAGTTTCAGTGAATACAATACATGCAGTTGTATTATCTGATCTATTTCCAGCAGGAGACAGAGAAGTAGAACTCGTGCACAGTTGGCTTGATTTGAATGAGATGCAGATGAAACAGGATGCAGGTAGAGAGCCTGTGGACACAAAATATAAGGAGGTGCTCACCCTCAGGGTCATGCAAGTGACTTGGATAAATCTTGTGAAGATGAAGGAGGAAGACAGATGGAAAGACACATAACCAAAAGGAAAGTGGTGTCAGGTGATGGCCTGGGCTCTAACCCTGCCTAGGGGAGGCTGATGTGCAATAAAGGTGAAAATGTTTGGGGTGAAGGGACTGAGTCTGTTGTACTTGCAGACCCTAAAATCACTGAGGTGATGACAGGAACCAGGAAGAGGAAGCCTGTGAGCTTGGTCCCGACATCCGCAGTGGATGAGGACAAGCTCTAGGAAGTCTATCTAGGGAAAGGTGGAGTCTTCTACTGGACAACCCAATCTCAAATGATCTCAAGTGACCAGAGACTGAGCCTGATGGGGTAGATATGGATGCAGCGGTGGAGATGAAGGTCTGGGGACCTCTGGGGAGCTGGCCAGTGCACCTCCTAACTGAGAGATTTGTGGTTTTTGGGGATTGAGCTCTTTTGAGTGATGTGGTGTCCCCAAGGGAGAGTCAGCTCACTTAAATAAGCATCAAATAAAAATTATAGGAGTTCATTTTTTTTAGGCTAAACTCATGCACTAGCCCCCAACAGACCAGACTAAAAACTAAAATGAAGTCATTAATTCTGAAGTTCCCCATCACCAAACCAAAACCGAGTTATCTGGTCTTCCGGAGAAATCAGGAGAGAGAGATCAAATCCAAATTTCCCAAACAAGCCAGTTTCAATGGCATGCTAATGAAGTTTCCCATTGCCTTTAGTCCCTACAAAAGAATAGTAAACTAATGTTAACAAATCAATTATTTCTCTATTGTTCTGTTTTCCTGCTGCTCCCACCTTAAAGGAAAGTAATTTTGAAATGACCAACTCACTTTTTGCTTCCTGTTCCTGCTTTCTTCAACCCCTCTCTGAATATAAAACCAATCTCCTCTGCTAGGCTCATTGGAACACTTATCATGAAACAAAGTGTTGCCTGATTCTGGAATTACAAATAAAGCCAAATCAGATCTTTAAACTAAATTGTTATAATTTTGTCTTTGGACAGTAGGGGAGTAGATGGGATGTTTAGCACAGAGGTTACCACATCAAAGAGAACTGTGCTCTGGAGTTCCAAAGGGATTGAGAAGATGATGGATTAGGGAAGACACAGGGCAAAGAAGAACACGTGAGATGATGGGAGAGGTCTCATGACAAGACATTTATCTGAAAATGTCTTTATTTCAGTCATATTTAAAAATTCACTTTTTTTGAATACACGATTCTAGTCTGACAAGTGTTTTCCCTCAACATATTGAACAGTAGAAGATACTCCTCAATTTTTGATAGGGTTACATCATAATGGGAGTTAGATAAACTGAAAATATCCTAGTTGAAAGCACAGTTTTGATTTAGGATATTTTCAACTTATAATGGTTTGTGTAGACAAAATCTCATTGTAAGTCAAGGAACATACTGAATACACATTGGTTTGTCACCATTATAAAGCAGAACAATTGTAAGTCAAGTCACCATAATTAGGGAACTGTCTAAATTTGTCAATCTAAATGTCATTTCACATTGATGATCTTTTTTTATTTTTGTTTTCCCTCACAGGCTGCTTTTAAGGTATTCTCCTGGTATTGCTATACTTTAATTTTACAATAATGCGTGTATGAATAGATGGATTCCTTTTTTTTTTTTTTTTTTTTTTTTTTAGCCTAGGGACATGAATTTCTGTAGACATGAATTTATTTTATCAGCTTTTGGTAAAATATTCTCAAATATTGACCCCCCCCCTTTATTTGCTCCTTTTGGAATACCAATCAAAAATATATTAAAACCTTGTTCTGTCTTTAATGAAGCTACCTTTGCAAAATTATAACGGTAAGAGAACTCTGGCATAGTTGATTCCATCTTGCTTCTAATTTCTAAACTCTCCTTGGTTATTCCTGGGTGCAAGTCAAGCTATCTTTGGGAGAAATTTAGTTTATAGTTTAACTTTAAAATAAGAATGATAATAGCATTTCCCAAGAGGAAACTGCCTTTGGAAAACTAATGAAAGGCCACAAGGTTAGGATTATGGAAGGGGCCTGAATTCTGCTTAAATGAGTATAGTTTCTATAATACTTTATCCCCCGGGAGTCATGTGACCAGAGGTCACGTAATCTGTGACTTCCCCAGTTGCTTCTATAGATAACACCACTATTATAGAAGCTGAAATTGGTCTTTACATTTTTTTAAACTTTTTTTATTTCAGTAGGTTTTTAAGGAACAGGTGGTGTTTGATTACATGAATAAGTTCTTTAGCAGCGATTTCTGAGATTTTGGTACACTTATCACCCGAGCAGTGTACTCGGTACCCAATGTGTTGTCTTTTATTTCTCTACACCCACTACCCTTTCCCCCAAGTCCCCAAAGTCCATTGTATTATTCATATGCCTTTGTGTCCTCATAGCTTACCTCCCATATATGAGTGAGAACATATGATGTTTGGTTTTCCATTCCTGGGTTACATCATTTAGAATAATAGTCTCCAATTCCATCCAGGTTGCTGCGAATGCCATTATTCATTCCTTTGTGTGGCTAAGTTGTATTCCATAGTATGCATATGTATTTATATACACACCTCATTTTCTTTATGCACTCATTGATTGATGGGCATTTGGGCTGGTTCTGTATTTTTTGCAATTGCAAATTGTGCTGCTATAAATATGAGTGGGCAAGTATCTTTTTCACACAATGACTTCTTTTCCTCTGGGTAGATACCTTGTAGTGAGATTCCTGGATCAAACAGATCTACTTTTAGTTCTTTAAGGCATCTCCACACTGTTTTCCATAGTGGTTGCACTAGTTTACATTTCCACCAGCAGTGTAAAATTGTTCCCTTTTCACCACATTTATGGCAACATTTATTATTTTTTGCTTTTTGATTATGGCCATTCTTGCAGGAGTGAGATGATATTGGATTGTGGTTTTGATTTGCATTTCCCTGATAATTTGTGGTGTTGAGCATTTTTCCATATGTTGGCCATTTGTGTATTTTCTTTTGAGAATTGTCTATTCATGTTCTTAGCCCACTTTTTGATGGGACTGTTTGGGATTTGTGTGTGTGTGTGTGTGTGTGTGTGTGTGTGTTAATTCATTTGAGTTCTTTGTAGATTCTGGATATTAGTCCTTTGTCAGATGTATGATTGTGAAGATTTTCTCTCCCACTCTTTGGGTTGTCTGTTAACTCTGCTGGTTATTTCTTTTGCTGTGCAGAAGTTTTTCGTTTAATTAAGTTCCATCTGTTTATCTTTGTTTTGTTGTATTTACTTTGGAGTTCTTAGTCATAAATTCTTCTATAAGCCAATGTCTAGAAGAATTTTTGCTATGTGGAACATCAATTGGCTGTAAGTATTTGGCTTTATTCCTGGATTCTCTATTCTGTTCCATTGATCTATGTGCTTCTTTTTATACCAGTAGCATATTGTTTTGGTGACTGTGGCCTTATAGTATAGTTTGAAGTTGGATAATGTCATCCCTCTAGGTTTGCTCTTTTTACTTCATCTTGCTTTGGCTATGTGGGCTCTTTTTAGGTTCTATATGAATTTTAGGCTTGTTTTTTCTAGTTCTGTGAAGAATTATGGTGGTATTTTGATGAAAATTGCATTGAATTTGTAGGTCGCTTTTGGCTATATGGTCAGTTTCACAATATTCTTTCCACCTATTCATGAGCATTGGATGTGTTTCCATTTGTTGTGTCATCTATGATTTCTTTTAGCAGTTTGGTAGTTTACCTTGTAGAGGTCTATCCTGTCCTTGATTAAGTATATTCCTAAACATGTTTTTATAATATCATCCTCCATGCTCATTTGCTAAACTCATAACTTCATCACATTAAACATTTTATAATAATTGTGTAACATTTTATTTTATGATAGGATACTTATTTCATAATTTTAGTATGATACATTGTAATTTCATATTTCGCATCTGATAATTTAGAAGATTTTCAGAAATTTTGAACCACTGTTTGTAGTTTCTGCTGACCTCCATCACAGTGTCTTGTTTCATTATGTGTGTTAAATGGAATTGAATCTGTGGAATCTTGAAGTCTAAATTGTGGATGCTTTCCTCCAGATATACTTGTATTTGCTTCTGCTATGAGGCAGGCAAAGCTAAGCTGCAGCTCCCTTAGAAGGTCTCTGCTTAAGGGGAAATATTCAGGTTTAAGGCATAGTCTTGAAATCACATGTCTGATGAAGAGAAGCACCTTCAGCGCAATCCTGCCCTTCCTTGTTGCTCACTGCTCTCAGCTATCTGTCTGGTTTCAGCCATTTGTTCTTTATTGTTTGTGTTTTTGTCTATAGGAGGTTTACTTTATTTCCTAGTGAACCCAGAAATACATTTCGAATTATACATGAAATTATTAATACAGAATACTTTGGAGAGGAGGTATATCAGAATTTCCTGCGTGTGTATCACTTACGGGAGCTGTTCTTACTTCCCATGCCTCTAAGAATCATTCTATGAAGGACCATCATGCCCACTAATCTGTATTATATTTGAAATATGCTGGGCAAAAAAATAAAAAAATAGAAAATGAGAGAGATTCTTATATGCTATTAGCTTCAAGAAACTTTATTGTCGCTGGCATTTTCCCTCACATACTTTAAAAATACGGTCAACATTTAGTCATCTGTATGTGAGGGGTGAGGAGTCAGGACAGGGGAGAATTCTTTGCTTTTTATTTTAATTTATTTAACTTTGCTATATATTTTAATCTGAACATGATACAAGTATGTATATATAACCTAGGTAAAACTATAATTAGGTTTTTGGCACCTGTGGTTGCCTGTCAGCTTAGTGGAGCTCCTAACCATCTAAAATGTCAGAGTTTATTATTTTTTATTTAAAAAATTTTAAAATTTTTATTTATGTATTTTTATTTCAATAATTTTAGGTGTATAAGTGCTTTTTGGTTACATGCATAAATTGCGTGGTGGTGAAGTCTGAGCTTTCAATGTGCTCATCACCCAAATAGGGTACATTGTACCCAATAAATAATTTTTTAGCCCTACCTTTCTCCCATCCTATTCAGTTCTGAGTCTCCAATGTCCATTATACCAGTCTGTATCCCTTGTATGCCCATAGCTCCCACTTGTAAGTGAAAACATGCGGTATTTGGTTTTTTGTTCCTGAGTTACTTCACTCCGGATAATGGCCTCCAAATCCATCCAAATTGTCACAAGAGACATTATTTTATTTTATTTTTTTAATGGCAGGTTGAAATTTCATAGTGTGTGTGTATGTATGTGTGTATACGTGCATGTGTATGTGCACACATGTGTGTGTTATATATTTCTCCCATTAACTATAGCTACAAAAATTTTGTAGCTATAGTTAATGGGATAAATATTATATATATATTATATATATAAATATATATATTCATATATATAATATAACAATATATAATATACAATATAATAATATATAATATAATAAATATATATATTTTTGTAGCTATAGTTTATATATATATATTTTTTGTAGCTATAATTAATGGGATAAATACCAGGATTTAAACCTTTACTGAATAGTATTTTGCTACTGACTTTAAGCAGTACCACTTCTTTTGTTAGTTTATCACTTTAGCCATTCTATACATTGCTGAATAATAATTCTGACATTGCACATTGTATTTTCATTATTTATAAATAACATGAGAATATTTGTGCTGTTACTGATACAAAATCTATTTTTGATAGATTTTGAACAATGTATGACCAAATACAAAACTCTGCAACACACTCCGCCAATGAATTAATCAAATCTCTCTCCACCCTATTAACTCTGCTGTCGACCAGCCCACCGGCCACCATCTCATTGCAAAGGGGTTAATGGCTTTCTCAAATGTGATACTGAAAATTAAGATGTGTAGCCCGGAAGCTATTCTTTGCCAAGTCTGTAATCCAGATAGAAGATGAAATGAGACCAATTTTTCCTAAGATGTCATTGGGAACCTGTGTTCATTCCCCGTGTTTATTGCCTCCTTTTGCTATTGCTTATAAGCCATCTCTTCCAGATATGCATATGGCTGGGCACTATGGCTCACACCTGTAATCCCAGCACTTTGGGAGGCTGAGGTGGGTAGATCACCTGAGGTCAGGAGTTTGAGACCAGCCTGGCCAATATGATGAAACCTTGCCTCTACTAAAAATACAAAATTAGTCAGATATACTGGCACATGCCTGTAGTCCCAGTTACTCAGGAGGCTGAGACAGGAGAATCACTTGAACCCAGAAGGCAGAGGCTGCAGTGAGCTGAGATCATGCCACTGCACTCCAGCCTGGGTGAGACAAAATGAGACTATGTCTCAAAAAAAGAGAAAAAGAATATACATACAAGTTTCTTGTTTCTGCCCTCTAATATATTTTTCTTTCACACAGAAGACTCCAGAAAAAAATTTCTATTTTATGTCCTGGAGAATGGCATTATTTCCACAGAAGCAGTACACCATACACCAATTACTTTAACATTACAAATTTAGTTCATGCTAATAATTCTTTTATTCACTAACCATGCATTATTGGACTTAAGTAACAGACACTGTAAAATATCATTTGACTTCAGGCTATGTTAACTTTACTAATTTTAAAGCATTCAACTAAAATCTTAATAACTAAACAAAATGAAATGTTATAACATCTTTAAATTAGGCAACTGATAAAAAATGTCCTCATATCCATTCTCTAAATTTAACCTGAAGAGATGATATAACTTGATTTGTAGAACTGGAATTCTTTCAGATTCCTGGATGAGTGAAAAGTGGGGGAAAGATCCAAAAGTTTGAGCTAGTTAAAAAGAAATTGCACTTCCAGATTTGTGAATTAATAAACATAGATAACATTTATTATTTATTTATTATTAGAGAGGAAGCTCACCCCTCATGCCACAGCCCATGTCTCCCAAAAAATAATAACAATAAAAAAATGATAGAAACATTTCCCACTGCAATCCTGGCCTAAATACATAAGGTCCTTCCTAGAGAATTAGGTGCTCATTATACGCCCTCAGTAGATTCAGTTATTGTCATGACATGCCCATGTTGTTCAGGCATTGTGGGCAAAGAAAGTGTCTAAATAAATAAGGAGAGTATAAGCAAGTGCAGTTAATATTGGACATCACTAAGGTACTGAGGTTCTGGATTCATAAGCAGAAATGCTAAGACTCTGCTTCTGTCGTCTAATACCCATCTATCACTCAGTAAAGATCAAAACTTTAGACCAACATGTTAGAAACAATGTCATCTAATTCTTCAGGTAGAGAGCAGAATGGGAGTTTGATTAAACAGCTTTTCATTCTTTCTTAAGCAAACCTGCTCGTTTGTATGCCAGAAATCTAAAAGAGAAAGGCTCACTTTATAATGTTCTGTAACAAGGGCTTATAGACATCAAGAAAGTACATATGTGGCTGTTATTTTTATTGAGAATATATTAACACATGTTGTTGGAGCAGAACTGGAAGTACTTCATTGTAGCCAACCAAATAAAATGATATACATTTGGTTGCCATCCTATTGTGTGCAAAGCTTATATTGTGTAAGGTCACAAGCCCCAGAAAGAGCAGGCTGCAGTTTCAGCCTTCAGCCCACATCACTTTATCATTTTAATAGCCACTGCGTTTTTCATGGATCAGTTTTTTCCTAGCTGGTTTTTGGAGATAATAAACATATGCATATGCTTATGAAAATGTAAAGATAAATAATCCCTTTGTTTTTTCACTATGCTTTATAGCATCGCTGTCTGTTAAGGTTGTTTAATCAAAGTACTTGCTATGTTTTTCCAAGTGCAGTCTTGGAAGCACCTGCATCAGAACCTATCTGGGGTGTGTATTTAAAGCACAGAATCCTGACACTGTTTTTTGGGCCATAATATCTAATCCCTGCAGCTAGTGGGGGCGGGGGCGGGGTGGGGTGTTGGCAAATCTGCCTTATTAACAACATCTTTAGGAAATTGTAGTTCAAGCACTAATGCTTTGAGGTCTCTGCATTTTATTGCTCATCTTTGCATCAGTACATAAACAATAAGAATGTAAGAAGGGAAAGAAGAAAGGAGCTATCCACAAAAGGAATAATTAGCCCTTAGATAATTTATAATTAGCTATGTACATTTTTATGGGCTCTCTCTTATAAAACGTTCAAGTCCATTACACCTCAGTAAAAATCAAAGAATTTGTAATGATTTTTAATGGTTCAAATTCATTATAAATTAGTAAAAATCAAAGGATATGACTCCTGGGAAAATTCTAGCATTATTTTCAAGTATGCATAGAAACAGGTTCGTAATAATTAGGCCTGTTGGGTAAATACTCTTAATGTCCTAATAATGCAGTGAACTTTCAAATACCTTCAGCAAACCATCCTTGGTACTTTATTTTCCCATCACATAGTCTATTGAATTAAGTCTATTGACATTATCACAATCTTTGTTTATTTATTCTTCCAGTGAGTTTATCTTTCTGGGGTTCCCAGGACTCCTGAGACACAATGAAATGTGCTTCTAGTGCACATTATTAATGTTTATTTGCTGCCTAATAGCTGGATTGCCTCACATTATGCTGTAGGGTTCAAAATATGGCCTCCCATAGTGACTAGAGGAAACTCCAGAGTTCCCATTGACCAGACTGGCAACGATTCAAGCTCATTTGCTCCCATTCTCTCATCTTCTTCCCTGTCCACCCCAATTATGTCAAAATCATGCCCTTAGTGTTTAAGAACATCCAAGGGGACTAGCCCTGTTGTTTCTTGCCACCCAAATGAATCTGGAAGACATTCACACTTGCTCCCACTTGAAGCAACATTCTTCAACTACTATTTGTTATAGCCATTGCCAATGTACATTTCTGAGTTCAAGGGTTTGGGCTGAGCTCCTGGTGCCTGTTGCTGACACAGCCACAGAGTTGTTCCCTTTTGAGGACACAGTGGTCTTGCAGGTGTAAGGGCAGTTAGGGAGGCTTTCTCCCAGGAGCTCTGATCAGCTCAGGACGCTCCACAGCAAACTGGCTTGGGGCCCTCATGACAGCTCTGTAGCTCTCTCCCATGGCCTCTTCCTTAGGCACAAACCAGCCCCCAGGAGTGCAGGGTCATGATCAGTTCCAGAGTCCACTCTCAAAACATGAAGTTACCCTGCCTCAAGGGCACAAGACTCAGGCAGAGGTCAGATTATGTCTAGACCTCTATACCTTTCGTGATTTTATTTCAGAATCTTTATTTTTCTTTCTGACAATTTCTAGTGACTTAGAATCAGAAGGGCAGAGATTAAGAATCTTATTCTTTCCTGAACTAGAAAATCCAGGGCCTTCTCTGATTCCTCATTTTCAGCAACCTTTAAATTCTTCATAGCAATGTAAATTTTTCATATTAAAATAAAATCCAACTGTTAACATAGCTTACTGCATATATGTTATCATATGATCAAAAATATGATGCTGCAAAAATTTTATTAGTAACACCAAACAAATGACACAATTATAAATATTCCTGCACTCTAAATACTCTATCAGAAAAAGAAAAGAAATGCATGAAGGGGATTCTCTGCTTATGACTCTGTGCTAGACACAGTCCAACATACTGTAAATGTAGTTAAACTGTTCTTAGATGAGTTGACTCTTTTTCATAGTTTTGAGCATCGCAGAAAATCATATAAATGTCCCTCTAGATTGAAAGTAAAAGATTTTGTATTTAGAAGAGTTAAAGGAGCATTAGACTTCAGCCAGTTCTAGGTGTTTACTGAAGAAACCAACTTATTGTGGAGCTATAAGATCATTTAACGATTTCTTCACACAGATGTGATGTTCTGTCCAGACATCTACAATGGCCCTCTGCTGCTTACCATAGTAACACTAAATTTGTTCATTTGTCCAATGGCCTTCATCATTTGGTCTCTTCCAGATTCCAGTGTGATTGTATAAAGCACTTGAATTCAAACCTCACCGTATTGACTGTGCTCCACCCACTGAACATTCTCATAAGACCCATTTCTTCTTCCATGACTTTTCCTAGGATGCTCTCCCTTCCCCTCCTGGCCGATCCAAATCTCACTCTCACTTGTAAGGCTGTGTTAGTGCATCTTCAATGGAGGCTTCCCAGTGACTATAAACCAGCCCCATTCCAATACTGGATGTAACCTATTCAACACAATTTAGGACTAAATACCAGCACATTTGGGACAGTTATTTAACAACCTCTAAAGCGTAGTGCTGATTTTATTGGGACTATAACATACCCTTGGGATTCAACAGCTCAGCATTTTAAAGTTTATGGTATCAGGAGTGGCTGTCAAGCTCTCATCATCCTGCAAGGATTTATGCACTGCCAAGGCTGGGACTGAGGTGGCCCATGCCCAGGGAGCTCGGGGACGGGGGCAGGGTTCTGCAGTTTAGTGAGTGGGCAGAACAGGACAGAGCAACCTCCTCCACTCCTGCTTGGCCAACCTCTTGTCATGGGTCATGTAGTGACTTGGAAGATAGAGTTTACACTGTTTTTGCTCTTTTTCAAAAAATATTGTTAACAACTTTGATTTTATGTTTGTAGAATCACTAGGATTCCAAAGGTATCCACTCAACTGTTTGTTTATTCTCTACAAAATTTAACATACAATTGTTTTCAAAATAACTCACGAATGTGAAGTCTTAGCTGTGATTATTACATGCAATGGATATTTTGTTAATTGATATGTGTGTGTGTTTAGGTGTATAATTTTCTTCTAGGCAGGGGCTTTTAAAATATTATTCTGTGTAATAGAAGTAGTGAATCAGATTTTCCTTTAAGAAGTTATGAAGTATACTGGTAGCAAAAGAAGAAAGAGATAGAAAAACAGGAGTAAGGAAATATAGAGAGGACTTGCAGCGGAACCCTAATAGCAGAATTCTAGAAAAATTATTGACAAATTCCTGCCACAGAAAACAGAAGGACCTAACCAGGTCTTCAAATCATCTGGTCCCAGTTGCTTGTAATCACCTTTTCCCCATAAATCCTAGATGCTTGGCTTACCCAAGTCTGGGTTCCACATGGGTGAGTTTCCTGATATCCTGTTTCCCTGCAGAGCCATATGAGAAATGTCTTGTTTCTGAGGCAATTTTAGTGAGTGTCTTTTTTTTTTCTAATCAAAAAAGCCCAACATGAGTCATTTCTGTGAGTATCTCTCATAGAAGATGATTTTAGGATGATAAGTATTTTTGATTAGATTTATTTTGAAATAGTTACTGACCCACATGGTGAGAGATTCATGAGTGATGAGCCTTTTGAAAAGCAAGTTCTTGCTTAAAGAGATTTACAAGAGGACATCTTCCTGTTAATGTGTCACTTCCCTTTGACTCAAAGGAATTTGATGGAGGATAGTAAGTTCTAAAATAAGCTGACATCCCAATAACTACAGTAAATCCTCCCCACTGATCTAACAGAGGAATCCAACTGAATATTACAAATTCGTCTTCAGTAAGTAGAACACCTTAAGTCTTTTGGAATGAGACCCTCTGATTACTTATGAGATTTGTGAGTTTCACTTAAATCCCAGGGTGTGGTAAGGGGATCCTCTGTTATATTCTCTGTTCTTTGAGGATTGTGGAAAATGTTCAAATGTTATGCTTGTGCTATTCTAACCTGGCCATGATTAAATACAAACATATAGACAGACATCCTCTTTTTCCATTTTTTCTTTCTTCCTTCCCTTCATTTTGTTTCTTTTCTTCTCCTCACCATCCCTGCTTCAAAAAATATGTACTAAAAACATGTGCAGTTTTAACTTCCTGATGAAAGATAATTCCCCAAGATGAATTATTATTATATTTTGTAGTGACATCATTGTTCACAAGCCATTGAAGTAATATGTGTTGCTTGGCCAAATTTGAGCTGGATTTTATCTCTGCATTTCCTGATTTCAGGAAAAAGATTTTGAGGCTCTTTACTGAAGCAACATCAGAACTTAATGGCCAGTTCTCATATAGAACCTCAAGAAACCAGTGAGAATTTTTTTTGATGGCACCTAGGTACAGCTTCAAGTTTACCTTTGAGCCTAGCTAGCATTTGATCTTTCTGGCTTATTCCTCAGGACATGTCAAGAGGTTATTTTAGAACTTCAAGATAACTTATGCAGTAGCAAAAACTAAACTATTATACTAGTCAAAAACTTGAACTCTGTAATAATGCACCTAACCTGCTGCAACCATCCATGCTCAGCAGGACAGGGGATGTTTGCCAGGAGTCAACACAGATGATCACTGTGCCCAGGCCACAGCCCTCAGCCTGGTCCATGGGAGCCTTCATGATCTTTTCCCTGCTCACTTGCTCAGTCTCATCTTCTCCCACTCTTGTTCTTCTTGTGCTAGTTTCCAGCCACAATAAATGACTTGCAGCTCATTCACAGTTCCCTCAGTGGCTTTGATCACCTCCATGCCCAGGCCTTTGCCCATGATTGATCCACTACATGAGGTGCCCCGCCTGGCCTCTCAATCTTGGTTTTCTGCAGATGCAGCACCCGATGTATTCTCTGGCCTTCAATGTAGGGGAGTGCTCCTTGCATGAGTCCCCTACCATCCTGACCATGACAAGTACTTTTTGCACTGGATATAATTGCCTCTCTACTTTGTCAGGCTTTCCTACTAAGCTATCCTACAGACAGGGTCTTCTGTGACTTTTTCATCAGCACATCTCGAGAGCTGTCGCCCAGTCTCTAATGAATGTTCACTGAATAAAAGCACGAGGCATGGATGGTTGTGTAAAGATGTCTCTCGTGCCTTCTACACACAAAGCCCTTGCCCCTCTTCCTACTGTTTCCCAGATCTCTCATCAGCTGTTTACTGGCTTCCTGTCTCTGGCTTCCTAAGGACAGATGGTATTGAGACCAAATCCTGGAAGGGATGATGTTAGGTCTCTTTGAAGGTGATGAAAACCTTTCCTCCTTTTAACAGATACCTGGGGAAATTGGAGAGAGAAGACTTTACCTAGTTTCAGATGTCCAGTTTCTTCCACTTTCTCTCCTAGCCTGTCATCTTGGACCCTCAACACATAATTTAGATCTGTTCTTTAAAGCTTTGCTAACTCCATTTTAATTTTACACTTCCATGAACAAATCCTTTCCTCTGACTAACAATAACTATCCAGTGCCCATCTCTTCATAGCCTTGATCTCAGTTTTCATCATAACAATGACTAAGAATAATAAGAATAATGATGGTACCAATCATTAACACACACTAAAACCTCTAGGTTAGGCATGTTCCAAGCAATTTATTTCATATTTTATTTTATTGTCACAAGATAAGTACTATTATTATTATTATTATTATTATTACTGAGAAAGAGTTTCACTCTTGTTGCCCAGGCTGGAGTGCAATGGCACCATCTGGGCTCACTGCAGCCTCTGCCTCTCAGATTCAAGCTATTCTTCTGCCTCAGCCTCCAGAGTAACTGGGATTACAGGCATGCACCACCATGCCTGGCTAACTTTTGCATTTTTAATAGAGATGAGGTTTCACCATGTTGGTCAGGCTGATCTCAAACTCCTGACCTCAGGTGATCCACCCACCTAGGCATCCGTAACTGCTGGGATTATAGGCGTGAGCCACCGCGCCCTGCCAATAAGTACAATTATTTTTATCCTTAACTTACTAGTGGAAAAAATGGAAGCTCAGGGATGCAAAATAGACTACCCAAGCCCTATAGCAAGGGCTACATTTTTCCTGTGGCCCTGCCTCATTGTCAGCTAAAATAGAGTATTTCAAGAGACAGGGCCTAAACATGAAAGAAGGTCTGGGAAGTGTTGTAGGAAGTTTCTAAGACTATGGCAGCTTACAAGGAAAATAACATAGTTGGGAAGAGGACAGGGTGGGGGCGCTGCTGAAGATGACCTCTAATTTTATCACATGGGTGCACATCCTGTCTTTGTACAAACATTGGCAAGGCACTAGCATAGCAAGGGTGAGCAGCAAGCAGACACACTGTGTGGCTCGGTGCCTTCTCCCCTGCAGTGGAACTAGAGCTGGTTAAGCCTCTGTCTCCACAGTCCTTTGTGGACTAGCACCAGGGACATGTGGTACTTTGTGTTGTAAGTTGAAGTCAGATAGATCTGAGTTTGAATCCTAATTTCTCCTTTCATTCCTGCATGATCTTGGCCAATTTAATTACCTTTCTGAGGGACAATTTCTTTATCAACAAAATGGTGATGATAACATTTATATTTGTCATCAAGAATAAAGACATTTACTGTATGCAGCATTATGCCAGAAAATACTCTATAAATGTTCATTCCTTTTCTTTCCTTCTCGCAGTCTCTCCATCTCTCCCTCTTGGAACAAGTCGGTGAGCATTTCACAGTTCATTCATCAGATTAGAAGGCAGAGAAAAATAGGAGATAAGGGGATTTATAGCAAATGGGTCTTTTTACTCAAACAGATACTATTAACAGTAACTCACACCTGTAATTCCAGCAATTTGGGAGGCCAAGGCAAGCTGATCTGTATTTACTCAAACAGATACTACTAGACTAAACCAAGTCTGGACCAAGGCATGGTTCTGCCTGAAGTGTGGAAAGACAAGTCAGTAAAGCAGCATGGAACATCCTGGCATGAACACCTACACAGACATAAAATAGGATGAAGGTGCTTCAAAGCAGTGGGGAAAATGTTCAGAGTCAATGGTGCTAGCTGTTTGGGAAATAGTGAAATAAGAGCATTAGAATAAAAAATGAATTAAAGAGCTAAATATAGGACATAGAACTGTAAGATAACTAGAAGATGACTCAGAAATCTACATATGTTATCTTGATGCAATGAAGACTTGTTTTGATAAAAAATAAAATGAGAGAACTACAAAGAAAAAAGACTGATGGATTTAGTTACCTAAATATGAATTTTTTTTTTTTTTTTTTTTTTGTGAGACAGTCTCACTCTGTTTGCCCAGGTTGGAGTGCAGTGGCACCATCTCGGCTTACTGCAACCTCCATCTTCTAGGTTCCAGCAATGCTCATGCCTCAGCCTCCCAAGTAGCTGGGAATGCAGGTGTGTGCCACCACGCCCAACTAATTTTTTTATTTTTAGTAGAGACTGGTGTTTTGCCATGTTGGCCAAACTGGTCCCGTACTCCTGACCTCAAGTAGTCCATCTGCCTCAGCCTCCCAAAGTGCTGGGATTACAGGCATGAGCCACTGCCCAACCTCCTAAATATAATTTTTGCATGTTGAATAGCACCATCAAAATCAGAAAGAAAATCATTAATATATTTGCGACATAATAACAAGCTTTTAGTCAACATGAAAAGATGATCAACACAATAGAAAAATGTCCAAGGATGCAACTAGGTAATTGACAACAATGGCAAAACAAAACAAAACAAAAACACTTATGTTCCATAATGCATGCATGTCTATTAACTATGTAATAAGAAATATTAAAAAAAAAAAAAAAAGACAAGACAGCTCTCATGAGAGCCTCATCATCCACTCTCTAGTTTATCAAATGTGGCCTTCACACTACCTACTGGGGTCCAGTGTTGGAAGAGCCTGACCATTTGTACCTTCCCGTTTTCCATTTCCATCTCCTTCCTCTTTCCAACTGGCCATTGTGCTCCTTGCCACTATTATTTGTGATGACTACCCCAGCCAAGCTTCCAAATGGAGTCCATGTGATGAGCAGGTAACAGCAGCCAACAAAGAGGCTCTCTTGGAGAAAACAGCTCAGAGGAGTCTGGCTGAATGGACAGTAGCTAAAAGCATTCCTGCCTTATTTGCTGTCTCAAGAGTTTTTCAGCCAGATACTTGAAATGGGCATTTCAAAATGTTATTTATCAAATAAAATTTATTCTTAAAATATGTCATTCTCTTTGCAGTTTTTCCAAGTGGATCTGTTGCTATTTCAACATCCCATAGAAAATCCTTTTCCAAATAAATTGGGAAGTCTCAACTTCCATGCATAACTTTTTTCTATTGCTACTAGGGGAGCTAGGTACTTGCCTTACAGTAATTTCCATCAGTCTTTCATGTATTTAATATTTATTTATTTCAACAAAAATTTCCATGAAACACTCTCTAGGGAAGTGTGTGAATGGATATTAATTTATCTTTTAGGAGCAGCAGTTGCATACATGTAAAGCTGTAGAGGTGTCAAGATGCTTCGAGTTACTGGGTGACACTCTGAGGTGGAATACTCCAATTGTGGGGGCAGGAATAACACCCACTGGAATATTTGGTGTGTCCTTCAAGAATCTCGACAGTAGAACTGTTCCAGAGATGTCCCCAAGAGTTAGAGTAAGGGAAACATGTAAATGAATGCTGTAAATGTGAAAGGAAAAATTTCTCATAAGATCAGATAATAATTATGTGAGAAAGAATATCAAGGTGAATATGAATCTCCAAATTTTTTACAACAGCCTCCATGACCCTTATGATCTGACCCTATCTCTAATTAATCTTCTCTTTCACCCACATTGCCCAAGCGTGCTTGCCCTACTCTGGACCCCTTAGCTGTGCTCCTCAGAGCCTTTATTTTTTTCCCATAAAACTCGTCTCTCAAATACCTCTGGTATTGCATGCTCTCTGCTTATCACTCTCCTCCAAAGACATTGACTCCTGAGGCCTTCCTGGTGACCCTATTCACAGTAGCCCTACCTTTTCACCTCCCTACAACCACCATTAACTACAGCTGATCTCTGTCTCATTGTCTTTGCATTCTCCTTGGCACACTCATAACCGTTGTCTATTGGTATGTTTCCTTATTGATTATGTCATTTCAATAAATTCGAAGTTTCAGTCAGAGCAGGGACCTGGCTGTTTTGCTCCCTCACTCTGTCCCCAGTGCTTGCAATGGTGCCTGGGACAGTGTGGACCTTTCCATCTGGAATAAATAAATCAATAAACTGTATCGCATACACAATACTACTGATGTATGAAGCAATGAAATATGTATACCATGCATCAAAAAATAACTTTAGAAATTTCTATATTGCAATTTTCAAACAATTATTTATCACACACTTTGTCACCTTCTGCCGTTAATGTGTATTTCCTAACAATTTCTTTTCTTTACCTTCTTTCTAGCTCCCTTTTACCTTCCAACAAACATTTATTGAATGCTGGTCTCATATTAAGCCTGAAGATGCAGAAATAAACATGAAATAATTTCTACCTTCTGGTGTTGATAACTTAGTGTAGAACTGATTTTAAAACTTAATGGATAAATTAAAAATAAATAAATAACTACAACAGGAGCTCAGTGATTGAAAAAATGGGGCCTAGAATTGCACACACACACACACACACACACACACACCTGTCTCTTATACAGAAATTGTTCAACTAGGCTGCAAGGGCTCTACCTTTTACCTTGTTTTTGCCAGGTCAGCATAGAGTAACTTCAGCAGTCTGGTGGGTGGTGGAGTTCAAGCATTTCTCTTGGTCTTAAGTGATGCAGAGCTTTCCATAGATAGAAAGACAACTTCAGAATCTCTAAATAGGTTGCATTTCTTGCAGCAATGTCCAGAGAGTAGATGAAAAACACTGCTCAGGACAGTGGGTAGCTCAAGGGTAGATGCATTCTTTGAGAAAAGTCTGCAGAAGACATATTTTGTTGATACTTTTGACTTAATTCACATGTTCTACCACTGCTTTGTCATTATGTAGAATAAAGAAATCAGCTTGGCTAGCTCTGCCCTTTTGGTTAGCCTTGACTAGTTGCTCTTTATCTGAAATCCTATTTGAGAGTCGCAAAAGAAGAGAACAAATTGAGTCACAAAGCTATACACCATGAATCCCATGTTTCTACAACAATCCCCCCTCTGTTGAATAGATGCTTCCAGAAAGCACTCAAGAGAGAAAAAATGGAATATGTTACAGGATTTTTTTCCTCTAAGATTTTCAGTCATCTTCCTCAACTTTGTGGAATAAGGTAGAGTACAAGAATATGAAAGTGCATGGCAAGGAATGTCAGCAGGTCATTTTGGCAGAATATAAGTAAATATACAGGTGATGTAACTGCAAAACCACAAGGATTTTATTAGCAATGTGATTTGGGGAAATGACAGACGTTATTCAATGATCAGTTTCCCCATCTGTAAAGTAAGAATAACAAATAACTACCTCAAGGGGTATGCAAGAATTAAATAAAAGAATGGTTGTAAAAATTACCATTTTTGTTGTTGTTGTTGTTGTTTAGAGAAGATTAAACATAATTTGGAAAATGTAGTTCCAAGGGAACTTTATCTCCACCCCTCATGTTTTACTTGAGTGGTTCAATCACAGGGGATGTTATTCTCTTCTCTACAAGTGGTGTTTATAGCTTTAAAAGTCAAAAGTTAAATTTAGAAAAATTGCATTTGCCTATTTTTCTCTTTCATTTATATGCAACTATTGACATGCACAGTGTACTTTGAAATTTTTAATTGACCTATAATTTTGGAGAAAATTATTTATAGAATTTACCTTTTTTTATATTTTATTTTATTTTTATTGCATTTTAGGTTTGGGGGTACATGTGAAGAACATGCAGGATGGTTTTGAGAGTATGAAAGCCATTTGTAGACAGAGACTTTAACGATGAGGTGCTACATTTTTTCTGGAAATACCTGAAGGTGACCTCAAACCTCTCTCCCTAGAGAATGCACCCAGTAGCGTTGTTCTTGGGAGAGGGTTCTTGTGCAGTATCAACGAACCCTCTGACATCATCTCTTGGATGCACTACTTATCACAGGATTGTGGCTCTCTTTTGTTAGCTTTTTTTTTTTCAATTCCGGAAGTGTAATAAAAATCAGCTACCTTTTCTCACTCCTAAATCAATCACTTGGTCTTTACAGACATTAAACTGTGTTCTTTACAGAAACTGATTTGTTTTGTGTTCACTTCAGTGTCTCCCACTCAGTGGTGTTGACAAATGTGTATGTTTTGTTTTGTTTAAAGATGTGAATTACTCATTCTCAGACACAGCACACTGTTTTATGGCGTGTTTTTCTAAAACATACTTTTAGACAATGAAGCCCTTGTGTAAGCCTCACCACACACACACGCACATACACACAACTAGTATCCATGCATCTCTGTAACTTTATCCTTATAAATGTGACTCATTGGCTTGCTGAAGCAGAGAAAAGTTTAAATCAGGTAAATCCTGACAATCTAAGAATGATGAAGGGAAGATAAATTAATTGTTTGCTCAAGGAACTGACTGTTAAACTTTTTGCTTTCAAATTTGCATAGAGTGCAGCCTAGAAGCTTCCTGAATGTCTTCCTGGTGTACTTTTCACCTCCATTTCTATCCCTGCTGGCAAAAGAAGAGCCTAATGGTGACACTGCATACCTCGGTGAGCTTTTGAGGTCACAGGTAATTATGGGAGTGGATTATTAGTGAATGTGTCTTATAGGAAATATTAAAATTAAATTTAAAAAACATTATATTCTAATGAAAGAAGTTGGCAACTTGCTCTCTAGAAAAGTCAGTGGCAGTGGAAAGACAATAACCATGTGAGAAGGTAAGACCGGCATCTTGAGGGGGGCCATGTCCAAGGGAGTAAGGCCAATGTCACCTATTTAACTGCGGCCAGTGGACAAGTTTGTTGAAGCTGAGCATGCTTGTGGTCTTTTGCATTAGAAAGCCCAGAAAATGGACTTAAACCAGCAATCTTGGAGCATCACAGTGACCTGAGCACATAAACTATACTTAGTTTCTTTGCTTACCATTTGCGTTAAGAGTTTTAAATATTAAAGCACATGCTGACAGAAACATTAATGTACAACGTTCCCAACGGAGAAAAGCAATGATAAGAAAACCTACCTATATTCCACTATGATGATTCTTATGCAAATTAAGTGTTTCAGTGGCACCTTTTATCACTGTCTGGGTGAGGGACAATTATTTTGCAGGCACTGTATTTCTGGATCCTTGTGTCTTCTGAGAACTCTGAGAAGTTACTTCATATACATTGTGAGCAGTTTTCACTGGGCAATAGATGTGTGGAGAAATAGTGAGAAAAAGTATTTCCATAAAGATTAAAGATGGAGCCAGGCATAGTGGCTCATGCCTGTAATCCCAGGACTTTGGGAGGCTGAGGCAGGCAGATCATCTGAGGTCAGGAGTTCAAGACCAGCCTGGCCAACATGGCAAAACCCCATCTCTACTAAAAATACATAATTTGGCTGGGCCTGGTGGCACATGACTGTAATTCCAGCTACTTGGGAGGCTGAGGCGGGATAATCGCTTGAACCTGGGAGGCGGAGATTGCAGTGAGTTGAGATTGTATCGCTGCACTCCAGCCTGAGTAACAGAGTGAGACTCCATCTCAAAAAAAAAAAAAAAGATTAAAGATGGAGAAAATTAAGATTCTTTCTGTGGGTGATTGTTGACAGTAATCTATGCTATGAAATATCTTTGGGGCCATTTCAAAAGACCTATATGATACTTTAAAAGAGAAGAAATTATTTTCCTCTCTATATAGCTTTACTTCAATTCTTGAACTCTTCTTGTCGTTTATAGATGATTGGCAATGTATCTAACTCAAAGCAAGTTTGAGAAAAGGAGACAGGTATTACAATTAGGTAGTGATGGAGGTAAAGTAGAGGGGAAATAGGAAAATGAGGATCAGTTAATTTTTTTAGGAATATAACTGAAGAGTTGTGATTTTGTAGAAAATTTATAACTCTATGAATTGCCATAAGATGGTCAGGGGCTAAGACAGGAAGTGTCATATTTCCGATGTTATTGCCTCATATCTTACCCTTTCAAAGTCAGAATACATAGGCTGACAATAATGTGATATCATGTAATAATAATTGAAATGTTCTATCTTATCTGAATTGTTATTTTTACTTATTTATTCATTTTTGGGAAGGAGTCTCACTCTGTCACCCAGGCTGTAAGTGCAGTGGCACAATCTTGGCTCACTGCAACCTCTGCCTCCTGGGTTCAAGTGATTGTCCTGTCTCAGCCTCCCAAGTAGATGGGATTACAGGTGCCTGCCACCACGCCCAGCTAATTTTTGTATTTTTAGTAGAGATGGGTTTTGCCATGTTGGCCAGGCTGGTCTTAAACTCCTGACCTCAGGTGATGTGCCCTCCTTGGCCTCCCAAAGTGCTGGGATTACAGGCATGAGCTACTGTGCCCAGTCCTGAATTGTTATTTTTAGTAATGTTTTGGATTCTTTATATTTTATTGCACTTCATATTTAATCAAGTATTTTTGTCAAAGCCTATATTTCCTTACCTCTAAAATGTTTTTTTTCACATTTTTACTTTTCTAAAATTGGAGTGCCCCATACAAAGACTGTAGAAAGAAAATTCCTAGCCCGCAGAGGAAGGAGAGGGTTGGGACACAGTAGCACTGCAAGGTCATGTTCAAAATTGTCTAGGTAGACAGACACTCTCATCACCTGATTGTAATCTTGTGGGGGTTAGTGTGCTAGTAGAACATGTTAACTTCTAATATATATTTTGATTACTCATCATCATTTGAAATATTGTCCAAGACACTGTATCGTGATGAAAAGCAGGGTGATGTGCCTTCAGGTCATATACTGACTCTGTGACTAGACTGCCTGGACTCACCCCTCACTAGGCCCATGGCAGGGGCCATCTATTTGTTCTCTTGAAAATAAGCTAATGGAATACCTACTTCACTGGATTACTGTAAAGATGATGATGAGTTCATCTCTGTAAAGCATTTTTCACAGTGCCTGGCACTCCATTCACTCATGTATTCAACATATATCTGTGGTGTCCCAACTATGAGCCAGGGACAGTTCTGCCAGCTAGAGATACAGAGATGGATTAGGTAGCTGAGATATGTTTGGAGCTCAAATTTTAGTGTCTACAAAGATACTTTTGTCTGATGATGATAAGTGCTGTAAAAACAACAAGGGACAGTTCCGGGTACCTGGAAGGAAGCTGCTGTCATTCAGGGATCACAAAAAAATTCTTAGAGGAGGTGACATTGAGCTGAGACTTCAGTTGTGTGAAGGAGCCATCCATGAACAGTTGTTGGGAGAGGGGCTTTACAGGCAGGCGCAGGACCCACAGAGCCCAGAGGATCACAGTAGTGAGGTCAGAGTCTGAGCAGAGGCCAACCACTGGACTAGGTTATGGAGTTGGGATCTTGTTCTGAGTTCAGAGTGAAGTTATCAAAGGGATTTCAACAGGAAAGTGATTTATGTTTAAATTACCATTTTTAATAATGTGTGGGGATCTGGGAAGGAACAGGGAGGGAGGTGATTGAGGAGACTAGTAAGGTAAAAACAAAGAGAAATAATGGTGGCTTGGGCCAGGGTGGTAGCAGTGGAGATGGAAAGAAGCAGATGACAGTAGAAACCGGTGTATGTTTGAGTAACTAAAGGATGTTCAGCATAGCCAGGCCCATGGAAGGATGTCTTTATCTGTTGGGGCTGCTATAACAAAATACCATAAACTCAATAGCTTATAAACAACAGAAGTTTATTTTTCATGATTCTGGAGGCTGCAAAGTCCAAGATCAAGTCACAAGCAGATTCAGTATCTGGTGAGGTCTCCCTTCCTGGTTCATAGAGCAACTTCTCTGTGTCCTCACATGGTAGAAGGATTGAAGGATCTTGCTGGGGCTCTTTCACAAAGCACTAAACCCATTCATGAGGGCTCCTCCCTCATGACCTAATCAGCTCCCAAAGCCCCCATCTCTAAATACCCTCACAATACGGATCAGGTTTCAACATAAGAATGAGGAGGGAGACAAATGCTCAGATCATAGCAAAGAGGTAACCTAAAAATGGGGATAACCACATTGTTGGAGCCCCATGAACTGTGTCTTATTTACACCCACATCTTGCATGGAAGACATTTTGCTATGCTGTTCAAAGAACCAAATCATATCATCAGACACTTGCTCAAAGCCAATAAGGAATGTGGAAAATATTTCTTCATCTGTACGTATCAGAAGAGGAAATTTAATGTGGGGAATTGGTTTCCTAGGAGGTGGGAGAGGATGAGAAGCCACCTGGGGAGGATGAGATAAGCAGCAGCAGGAAGCCACCTAAAAGGGAGAAAAAGCAACTGGAGGTCAAGGCCAGAGTCCTTGGGAGGAGGCTGGAGCCTACATAGGCTCATCCTATAGGAGTTAAAAAGAGGCATCTTTTGCCAGAATGGTGTCCAAGGCAGAAACAGAAGGAGACAGTCCTCAGCTTCTCCCTGACCCCATACCCTCTCAACTCCCAGCAGACCCTCCCTGGCCAAATCCAGTGGGAAGCTCTCTGGGAAACCACAGCTATTGAGGGCCATGAGGCCAGTAACCTGCTGCCTTATGGAGCTCAGCAGGAGAATCTGAAGGCAAGCAGCAACATGCCAGCAGAGCATGGGTAGGTGGATGGGTGACTGGTGGAGTTTGGGGGGCTGGGGAGCTATGGTAATATGGAGAGAGGCCCAGAAATGGGAAGTGGTCAGAAGTTAGCTTGGAAAGATAAATAGGAACTAACTATTCAGGACCTTATGGGCATTTATGCAGTCTGGAATATATCATCAGATTAATCAAGAATTCCTGAAAGATTCCAAGTGTGTGAATGACTGATCAGGTGTATGATTTAGGAAAATTACAAAAAATTCAGTTAGACAGGAGGAATAAATTCAGGAGATCATCCATTGTTCATCATGGTGACAAGGGTTAATAAATAATATATTGTACATTTGAAAATTGCTAAGAAAGAAGATTTTAAGTGATGTCATCAATAAAATGTCGTAAATATGTGAGGTAATATATATATGCTCATTAACTAGATTTATTATAGCATTCCACAGTGTATATATGTATCAAAACATCATATACATTATAAATATATGCAATTTTTATTTGTCAATTAATAAAAATGGAAAAAGAAAAATTAGTCTGGCTACAGTGTAGAGAATGACTTGAAGCTGTACAGTCCTGGAAGTAAGATCTTAGAACACTTCTGCAGGTTGTTATGCTGTCTGTAGTTACTTGAAAATACTTAGGTTCTGATCTTTTGCATGAGCTATATGTGTCTGTTAACCTATGAGTGTGGTTAGCCTGATGGTTGGAATATCCTAACCAGGAATGCACACTCACACTCATGGTGGCAGGTTGAGGCTGTTACTTAACATCTGAGAGGCACCAGCCAACTCCCACAAACTCTTCCACTATGACTATCTGATCTGCCCTAGAAGAGTTCATAATTCGCATAGGGGAACATTGGAAATACATTTTCATTCTTGACTTGACTTGTGTTCCAAATAGATGGGCTGGTTAGAAATGTCTGCTTTCTTGAGAGGTACAGACCTCAGCAATATCAGCCTTGAAATTCTTGAATGAATGGACTCTCTAGTGTGAACCTGTGTTCCTGCAATTCCTTAAGGATTCTCTCTCATATGATAGGACAAGGTCCTGCCACTGTAATTCTGTCACATCTGCCTCTGGAAACCCTTTCATCAGGGCAAATTTAGGTGACCTTGGGAACAGAGGCCTGTGGCTCCACCAACCCCACAGGCAGGTAGACTGGCTGCTCCTGTTTGCTAATACATGTTAGTGTGTGAGGCAGCGTTCAGGATGAGACTTGCTTTCATAGCTACATATCTTTGAGTGAGATTATGTTTTTCCTTACCCATAGCCACTGTGAAAGACAAAATGCACTGGACAGTTAGGGAAATTATTTTCTTGGGCTATTGAATATAAAGAATGTTCACCAAGGAAGAACTTCTCAAAAAAACAAAGAGGACCTGGGGTTTTATAGAGGCAAGGATACAGGAAGTCATCCACTTTGGGAGTCTTAAAGGAGGATGAAGATCAGGCTTACTTTGGAATATGCTGGCTAAGGTGGTCCTTCAAGGTTTCCTGGAACACAAGACAATGAGCAGATTTTGGAAAACAAAAGGCTGAGGGGATTTCTTAACCATCTCTGTTCTCCGGGAGCATAGGACTCAAGTAACATTTAATAACACTGTGGCTCCTGAAGGTGAAATGCCAGTCATATTGGCCATGGTCATTTTTCAATGCAAGGAGGGATGATCTTGGCCTATAGGAAGGATAAGGCAGTGAAAAGGAGAGAAGTGAATAGAACTGAAGAATATTAGGTAATAGACCTGGGGGATCTGAACATTGATGGGGTGCGTGCATGAGAGTTAAGGATAACATGGAAGTTTTGGCTTGGGGAATGGGCAAATGGCCGTGCCACTCACTACAATATTAAGTGTGGTGGAGGAACAGATTTGGAAGGAAATGATATTGGGTTTACTTTTCATCTGTTGCAGCCTATAATGGGTATCTCCAATCCCTTATATTGTGCCTGACACATAGATGCCTCCTAAGCATTTGTGAAGAACTGTGGGAATAAATAAGTGAAACATAACATCACAGGTGACTGGAGAAGTCAGTAACAGACCAAGGATCACTTACCTTTCTCATTTTATGACCTACACTCTAGAAAAGGCATAGATTAGAACACATCTTTCCTTCTAAAACATGTTAACAGTGGTGAAGGTGTCAATGACCAGCTTAATGAAATTTATTGGCAATTTCCAAGAAGAGCAGCGGGAAAAATCGCCCCAGAATACCCATACAACTGAAAATCCTGCAGAAATACACAACTAGTTCTCCTACTTTAAAAAGTAAATGAAACCTCTCAAAGTCCTTCAGTTTTTCTTCCCATGGCCTGGTTCCTCTAGAGGTCTCGATCCTATGCACTGTCTCTACCTCACCTGGCAGCGTGCATCCATTTCTGGGCTGCTGACAGAGTTGGAAATCAACCTGCTTTCTCTACATAAAAGTGAAAACTCATTACTCTGTAAAACACACAATTCCTGCAGAACAAGTCTGTGTGATAAGACTTGAAAACACAAACAGTTCAGCCTGAGGCCCTGACAGGAGAATTACAGGCTCAGACTCATTAGCTAATTACAACACTCACATCAACTGTTAGTTAAAAAAATGTATTGCCTGTTGAATGAGATTCTTGAGAACATTAGCATCTAATTTTCTGAATGATAATAGTGTGCTGGAGGTTTTTCACTGTTTCTACAATAGGCAATTTGTGGTGCAGTGTGAAAGCAATGCTTAGTACAGAGAAAACGTGTCAGGACTGAGGGTCAGAGCCTATCGTTTTAGTTTCAGTTGTAACTGACCAGCTTCGTAAGCTTCTACAAGATATTTAGCCTTCTGGGTTTCAGTTTCCTTGTCTCTGAAACAGAGATTTTCAATTATCAATTTTATAGCCCTAAGAATCCAGATAGTTCTGGTCCAGTCTGTGTATATACATCTTTAAAAAGGAGCTAAAAAAATTCAGCTTTGAAATTTGAAGTGAATTATGCAGATCTACTGGTAAGGACTGTATTAATGTGAGCATATATGTCCACATATATTTCAGCAAAAGTTAATTATGAAAAATACATGAGTGTCAGGGAGTGAAAAGAAACGGGAGAGACTGGATGTTGCTCATCAATCTTTGTGCTCTGAATTATATGCTTTTACTGCCTGTCCTGACCCTCCCCTTCAATGGGAGAATTCCCCAAGCTTTCCTCCTCTCGATTTCCTGGAGCTTCAGCCAACACCTCCAGGTGGAGGATTCCAAACTTGGAATCTCCAGTCCCTTCCTGGCTTTGTAGTTACTCGGCTACATCTGGGCTCCTGCTGGTGTCTCCATTCAATTTTTCACAAATGCAATTACGGTCTTTCAAACTATTTCTCCCTGCTACGTCCCTATTTGAGTGTGCTGCCCGCAGGCCCGAAGCCATGGATCTCACAGCCTGCTACTTCCTCACGTCTAGCCTCTGGTCAAATCTTGCCAGGTGTCTGTCACACATCACCTTCTCACTTCCATTAGAGTTCTCACTATCTCGGTTGAAACCTGCATTACTGCTTTTCTGGGCAAAATCACAATAGTATGATAGTTGGTTTTATGTGTCAACTTGGCAGGCTGTAGTGCCCAATTATTTTGTTAAACACGAATCTAGGTGTTGCTCTGAAGGTATTTTGTAGAAGTGGTCAATATCTTCAATCAGCTGACTTTAAGGAAAGGAAACTATCTTCAGTCGTCTGGGTAGGTCTCATCAATCTACTCAACTATTCACCATCCAACTACCCGTTCAAAGTCCTTAGGAGCCAAACTGAGGTTTCCATGAAGAAGAAGAAATTCTGCCTCAGGACTGCAGCCTCAGTTCCAGCCTAAAAGTTTTGAGCCTGCTATCTGCCCTATAAATTTCAGGCTTGCCATACCCTGCAACTGTGCAAGCCAATTCCTTGAAATAAATTACTTTACATATATAATATCTTTTATATATGCAGGTGGGTGCCTGTGTGTGCCTGTGTATGTGTCTTTTCTCTGGAGAACCCTGTCTGATTCCAGTAGTTTACCACTTGACTTCATCTAGTCTCTCTGAGTTCATCACCACTCTCCATCTTCTTCTGGCGGCTCAAGAATAATCTTAGCATAGTCTGTTCCTGTCATTCCCTACCTTTTCTGTGTTCTCTACATGATTTTATTTGGATTCAGCTCCAATTCATCCACAGAGTCCTACTTCCCATCATTTTCATTGGGAGGAAGAATTGAAATTTCTAAGTGTAGAAACAGATCCACAATTTTCTATTTGGAATAGATAAACCCTGGGTCTCTATGGATCAGAGGGCTAAGAAGGAGAGTCTCTTACCTATTTTAGGCCAACTGAATTGCTGCATTCCAGGTGGCAGGACAAGTTCCACACTGCTGTTCTGAGCCTCACTCACATTTTGGCAAAAAGTTTGCTGTGATCCTCACAGAGCCTAAATTAAGGGCTACCGGCACACAGCCATGCTGAGTAAAAATATCATTTCATGATATTCTTTAGTGCACCCCACATACCCTAGGAGGCTCAGAGAAGCTAGGTAACCTTCCCAAGTTTACTGATTAATCCAAGATACATACCTAGCTTTGTACATCTCTCAATATTGTATCCACTCACATGCTAAGCTGAGTAATAGCCCCCAAGATGTTCAAGCTCTAATCCCTGGAGCCTGTGACTGTTTCCTTATATGATAGAAGGAATGCTGCAGAGTGATCAAGTCAACCATTTTGAAATGGGGAGATTATCCAGGATTATCTGGGTAAACTACTGTAATAGCAGGCTCTACACTAAAGGGAATCAGGAGAAGTCAGAGTTTGAGGAAAAGACAATGTGATCATGGCATGGAGAGAAATCTGAAGATGCCACACTGCAGACTTTGAAGATAAAGTAAGTGGCCACAAATCAAGGCATGCAAGAAATGCAGGTTTAGAATCTGGAAAAGGCCAGGATGCAGATTTTCCCCAAGAGCTTTTCAAAGGAGCAAAGGTCTATGAACACCTTGGTTTTAGCTCAGTGAAGACCATTTTGGACATCTGAACTTCAGAGCTGTAAGATAATAGATTTGTGTTGTTTTAAGCCACTAGGTTTGTGCTAATCTGTTACAGCAGACATAGCAAATGAATATACCCCATGGTACTTTAATATACCAATACCTTCTACCACGTAACCACAGTTTAGCTTTCTCACCTAACACTCACCTAATAGCTCTACTTTAAGAATGCTGCACACCTGCTTCATACAAACAGCTCACAAAATCACCCAACAGCATTCTTTTCATGGAAGACACATGGGAAAAGTTAGTTTCCTCCAACAGGAGAAAATGACTTAGCTCCTCAGTTTCCTGATTCATACAAATAACTATACCAGGTAAGAATTTTTGACCACAAACTGAGTTATTGAAAGAAGGTGACTGCTTTTCTGCAATAAGCTTGATTTCAGTTTCAAGCCCCTCTTCCACTAGGGACAGGAACTGGCCATCACACAATTCAAGTGTGGCCTCCCATCTCTCTGCAGCATGATGTGTCCATGGGAGAGTAAGAGATTAAAAGTTTGAGGGCCTGAGGGGAGGGGAGATGGCTGTCCTTTCTCCACGATGACATCCACTGAGATGCCTTAGTCCTGCCTTGTCTGTGGATGCTGATCCATGCAGGTCTGCACAACATCTTCCCAACCATGAAGACCCTCTAGATGTATCAGTACTTTGCATGACTCTCAATCTGGGAGAAATATTGACATTCCCCTTGCAACTCTGGAGCCCAAGGGGCCACAGAATCATCTGCATTGGCAGCCACGCATGCATTGTTCTCACTATACTGGGTGCAAGGAGCTAAGGGTTTTTGCTTATTCAGAAAAGAAGGAGCAGAATGTTTCTGCAATTAACACTCCAAACCTAATTTAAGGATTTTATATTTTCTCTAGCTTCATTCTAGAAATTTTTATCTAGTCTTGGGTATAAGGAAAAAGCTGGCTTCAACTGATTAGTGTCTCTTGTCTGGAGATCTTAACATAGGAAAACCCAAAGTAAAAAAAAAAAAAAAGCTTACATTCTGATTTCTGGATTCTTACAGTACCATGGTCCTTTGAGACAATGGGTGCCTCATGACTTTGCTAAATTTCCCATAAAAAGAAAAAGCAGGGGAGTAGTGAAAAGAGACTAAGACAAATTGGTAAAATTGCTGGATGGTCTTTGCTTTTCTTCACAAGTGCATCCCACTATGTGCACAAACCCTGACCCTTGCCTATGGTTTCTGGTTGGGTTTAGCCAATAGGAGACACTGGCAGGAGAACAGTGAGGTCAGCATATTTGATTCTTGGAGAGGCCTCTTGGCCAGGATGTAGAGAGGTGACCACATCCCTCTATGGGAGGCATTCATAGTCCTGTCAGGTGTCCTCTCCACAGAGCTCCTTCACACCACTTCCTGGAGCCACTCCTAGCAGAATAACACCAGCTCCCAGGGCATAGTGCCACCCTGGTGAGTTTCTGAAAACCCTGCCGTCACCTCTAGCTGTAGATAGCCCTCTTAGGAAACTCTCATCAAATATCCAATTTAGTTTTCTGTCTATTTCCTGCCAGAATGCAGATTGATAGGGATAATAGTTTTTTGTTGTTGTTGTTTGTTCTTTATCGCATGGAAATGACCATACCTCCTTCACAGAGTTGATTATTTTATACATTAGCCCACTAAAAGACATTTCTGGTTCAGATGACTCTCATTTAGGTAGCATTAACATACTCTTGGAAATGCAGAAAGTCTTCTCTTTTTTTTTGACATAGCACTGAGAAAGAAGATAAAAGTTCGTTTATTGTCAGATTTTGGAAGACTTTTGCCAGTAAATCCAAAGAAGTCAGTTAAGACTCAAAATCCATGCCTGGAGTATCCTTAGCATCTGAACTAAACTGACAAGCAATTTTGATGGAGGACAAGTATTCTAAAATGAATGTGTTATTATTTTTAAGGAAACCATTTTTTTAGAGCAGTTTTATTTAGATTGCTCTTCATCAGAAGGTACAGAGATTTCCCATATATCCCCTTCCCTGACACAGAAACAACCTTCTACACTATCAAAATCTTGATACAGAGAGGTATATTTGGTATAATCCATTGACCTACACTGACGCATCATTATCACCCCGAAGTCCATAGTTTACATTAGGGTTCATACTTAGTGTTGTACATTCTGTGGGTTTTAACAATTGTATAATGACATATAGCTACCATTGTAGTGTCCTACAAAATAGTATCACTACCCTAAATATTTTCTCTGTTTTGCCTATTCATCTCTCCCTCCCCACTAACCCCTGGAAACCACTAATTCTTTTATCATCTCCATAATTTTGCTTTTTCTGGAATGCCATATCCTTGGAATTATAGAGTATATAGCTGTTTCATATTGGCTTTTCTCACTTAGCAACACATATTTAAGTTTCCTCTATGTATTTTGATGGCTTGATAGCTCAATTTGTTTTTATTGTGGAATAATATCCCATTTGTATGTATGTGCCACAGTTTATCTATCCATTCACCTGTTGAAGAATAACTTGGTTGGTTCCATGTTTTGGCAATTATGAATAAAGCTGCTATACATATTTGTGTGCAGGTTTTTGTGTGGACATAAGTTTTCAACTCATTTGGATAAAGACCAAGGAGAGCGATTGCTGGATCATATGGTAAGAGTATGTTTAGTTTTGTAAGAAACTGCTAAACTGTCTTCCAAAGTGGATGTATCATTTTTCATTCTCACCAGTAATGAACAAGAGTTCCTGTTGCTCCACATCTTTGGCAGCATTTGGTGTTATCAATGTTTTGGATTTTGGCCATTTAATAGGTATGTAGTGGTGTCTCACTGTTTTAATAATTCCATAATGACATATGATGCTGATAATCTGTTCATATGCTTCTTTACCATTTATACTCTTCTTTGGTAAGGTGTCTGTTCAGATCTTTTGCCCATTTTTAATCAGGTCATTCATTTTTTTTATTGCTTAGTTTATGAGCTCTTTGTATATTTTGAATTACAATTCTTTTTCAGATATGTTTTTTGCAAGCATTTTGCCCATTCTGTGCTTGTCTTCTCATTTTCTTGACAGCATATTTTGCAAAGCAGAAGTTTTTCATCTTAATAAAGTCTAGCTTATGAATTATTTCTTTAATGGATTGTGCCTTTGGTGTTGTAGATAAAAAGTCATTGTCAAACCCAAGGTCATCTAGATTTCCTCCTATGTTATATTCTGTAAGTTTTATAGTTTTGCATTTCACATTTAGGTCTATAATCTATGTTGAGCTCATTTTTTTGTAAATGATATGTGACTAATTTTTTTTGTGTGTAGATGTCTAGATGTTCCAGTACCTTTTGTTGAAAACCTTATCTTTTACTCATTGTATTACATTTACTCCTTTGTCAAGATCAGTTGGCTATATTTATATGGGTATATTTCTGTACCCTCTTTTCTGTTCCATTGATCTGCCTATTCTTTCACCAATACTATACTTGATTACTATAGCAGGGGACAGATCTAGGTAGGTGTTTTTTTCTTACAACATTTTAAATATTTTGCAGCATTCTCTTTTTATTTGCATAGCTTATGAGGAGACATTGGATATAATTCTTATATTTATTTGTCTGTAGGCAAGGTTTTATCCCCTACTTAAGCTACTCTCCAGATTTTTATTTTTATTTTTTCTCTTTTTCAGTTTGACATTGATATGTCTAGGTGTAGTTTTTGTTTCTGTTTCTGTTTATGTGTTGAAACAGGGTCTTACTCTGTCACTCAGGCTGGTGTACAGTGGTGTAATCACAGCTTACTGCAGCCTCAACCTCCTCAGCTCAAGTGATCCTCCCACCTCAGCCTTTCAATTAGCTGGGACTACCAGTGCATGCTACCCACCCTTGGTTAATTTTTAAAATTTTGTTTACAGATGGGGGTGGAGCTATATTGCCCAAGCTAGTTTTGAGCTCTGGGTTCAAGCAAACTTTCACCTTGGCCTCCCAAAATGTTGGGATTGCAAGCATGAGCCATTATACATATACATATATATATGTGTGTGTGTGTGTGTGTGTGTGTGTGTCTGTGTGTACTCTCTGAGCTTCCTAGATGTGTGGTTTGGTGTGTGAAATTAAATGATTTATTTTTTTTCCTTTTTCTTTCTTCAATTTCTGGTAGGACTATTATGTCTAATTATACCTTTTGTATGTTGTCCCACTGTTCTTGGATATTCTATACTTTTTTCAGTGATTTTTTTATTTGCTTTCTGTTTGGAATTTTCTTACTGACCTAGCGTCAGTCTCAGATTTTCTTTTCTCAGCTGTGTCTAGTCTACTTATGAGTCCATCAAAAGCATTCTTCGTTTCTGTTACAGGATAATTTCCATTTTTTTACATTCTTTTTTTCTCTTTCCTATTGAGTTTTGGAAGTTTCTCTTGTCATATATTTATCTTCCAAGATTCTTTCCTTAGCCATGTTAAATCCAATAATAAGTCCATCAAAGATATGCCTTATTTCTGTTACAGTGTTTTTGATCTCTAGCATTTCCTTTTGATTTTTTTCTTAGAATTTTCATGTCTCCATTTATGTTGCCCATCTGTTTTTGCATGAGGTCTGCTTTATCTTTTAGAGATTTTAGGATATTAATCATGGTTCTGTTAAATTCCTAGTCTGATAATTCCAACATCTCTGCCATATCTGAGTCTGATTCTGAAGGTTGCTCAGTCTCTTCAAGCTGTTTTTATCCTTTTAGTCTTCCTTCTAGTTTTCTCTGGATAAACATCAGTGATATGTTGGATAAAAGGAAGTGCTGTTAATAGGCCACTAGTCATGTGGGGGTGAGGCGTGTGGGTGGGGAAGGATGCTAGATAGCCTCATGAGTATGTCTTGGTCTCTGAGCGAGCCTTTGCCTCTGAACCGGGAACTTCACTAATGCCTCTGTTTCCTCTCCTTCCCTTGATTTGGAACAGCATTGCTAGAGTGGGCTGGAGTTAGATATTTCCCTTCCCCAGATATGTTAGGTTCTGATAAAACCCTAATTCTCTGGGCTCTGGTAAAATAGTTTCTCTTAAGGGAAGGCCTTGTTAAGAAGTACTGAATGCTCTGGCATATTTCAGTGGTTCCTTTTCTCTGCACCACGCTAGAAGCAGGAGGAGATTTTTCTTCGATAGTCACTATGAGAATCTGGTCAGGCTCCTGGAGGTAAAACCCACAAAAATGTGAGGGCATCTTACATGCTGGACTGGAAACCAGAAGTCTGAATGTAGCTTGTTTGCTTGCTTTATTTATTTATTTACTCATTCATTCATTCATTCATTCACTCATTTATTTTTTAGTAGAAACGAAGTCTCACTATGTTGCCTAGTCTGGTTTCAAATGCCTGGGCTCAAGCGATCCTCCTGTCTCCACCATCCAAATTGCTGGGATTGCAGGCATGAGTAGCTGCACTCGGCCTGAATGTTGTATTTCCAGAGTGCAATCTTTTTTTTTTATTATTTAAAGATACATAAAATTATCTCTCTTAATGATGTATACTGATAGGAAAACCTAGGTTAAAATCCAAAGAACTGGGCTTTTTTCTCTTTGGCTTCCCCTGACTGATTCTGTGAGTCAGGCCCAGATACCTCACCTTTTGGGTTCCTTAAAGAGATGCTAAGAAGATCAGTGTTGATTTACTTTTTATAGATCCAAGGTACCTTTGAAGATTTTGTTCAGGCTATGAACACAGACTCTCTCCAGCTAAAGAAATCTATATATCTATCCTGGACTGAGTAGAACTAGGAATTCCTGGATCAGTGATCTAGAAACTTACCAATAGTTCTATCTTTAAGCCTTTTTGACAAATTCCAACTTTCTAGATAGGTCTGAACTCCATATACACAGATATTTTCAGGGTAGGTAAGATATCATGAAATGTACATATGGCAAATTAACAGTAACTAATATTTATTAAGTACTTAATATACACCACATGCTGGGCCTTTGTATGAAATATCTACTTAGTTCTCTCCATCATTTTGGGAGACCGGCACAAGAGGACTCTATTTTGAAGAATATGTTTGATGCTAAAGATGTATCAAAAATTGGCCTCAGGGAATCTTCCTAAGAACCCTACTAAGGTTTGTCTTAAAGTTAATTTGTAATCTATCATGCAAACTGGGACACCTTTAAAAGCGAAAAGGATTCATTAGTCACTCACTAATAATTAGACCTGATAACAAGCATAAATAGATTCTCAAGGGCGAACTGGGACATATGGTCCTGTTAGTTAATCATCCTTCTTTTACAGAGGAGAAAATCAAGATGTGAGAAGCAGAGTAGTTTTTCTGAGATCACATCCCAGTTCATGGACTAGATTTAATTCTAGTTTTCCTCATCCTGGTACATGGACTAGATTTAATTCCAGGGATGCTGGACTTCAAAGCCCAGCACCGAAACACAACACATTGGGATAGACCAGTGAATGGCACCTACAACAAATTTTCCAAGTACCTATCCTCAAACAACATCTTTCTAGGTGGTATCATCAATCTGTCCTTTAAAGGCAAATTCCCCTGTATTTGATCATGTACTAACATCAGTCACTTTAGAGATAAGCTAATGCAAGCTAAAGATCTATGAAAAGGAGGACTATACTTCACTGGAAATGCTCACAATAGCAGATTTTTTTTTCAAGAAGGAGAGCCTAATTACCTTTCGAAATTCCAAAAATGTCAAACTGATTACGGTGTATGCTTTTTTTATAACATCACATGCACCGAAGTTATTTTGGGATAATGAGCAATTTTAATCTTGCTTAATAAAAGCTATTCACAGGGCACTTTAGGAGGGAGCTGCATATAAGTAGTTTTACTAAACCACTTTCCCCTTTCAGTGGCATTTATTCAAGAGTATGCAAATTCTCTTAAAACTGGCAACCAAATTTAGAAATTAGAAGGGCAGAGCTATGGACTTAATTGAGTAAAATTTTTTGGTTTTTTTTTAAGAGCATATTTCACAAAAAAAGAAAATAAAACTGAATTTTGAATTTTACATATCATTGATGTGCTGATAAAAAACAAGAATGTGCTGAGTTTTTAAGTTGAATTTGAATTCATATTCAGGTTTACAAACCCTAAATTTAAAGAAAAAAAGATGTATTTAAGTCTTTTCAGACAGTAGGATATGATAAGTATTATCAAAAGATAAATAAAAGAAAAAATTCTTAGGAAACCTTTTTTCAAAGAACATTTTGTTTAATTTTTCAAGAATGGGAGAATGGCAAAACTTCATGGCAATATTCTAAACATAAAAATGAGTTGAAAATAAGCATCTTAAATTAGAAGATAGTCCCCTTTCTGGAATCTATTAAGAAACTCTGGAATGATACAGGTGAGATCATTCATGAGACAGCTGACTGAGGCATTCATTACCTGGTCTTTGAGATTGAGAAAAGTAGACTCACTTCAAAGCTTCCAAGGCACAAAGAATCCTCTGGAAATATTCTCTGCCCACTTTCTGCTGTGACTCTTCACTTTCTGAAATCCTGATATCAGGGCTCAAGCTGACCAATGAAGACTGGATGGTGAAACAGACAGTGAATGTTCAGATCTATCTGTTCTGATGGAGGCTGCATGAGTAGTTATCTCTTGGGAGTTTGATTATCTTCTCTTCTTCCAAAGATGTCTGCCTCCTCCACACAGTAAAAAGATAAATGTCCAAACAATTGACAATAAAAGAAAAATGAGGGGTCTACCTGTAAATTCCCATCCTGTAGTTTTTCTGCCCTTAGGGAACTTATTGTGGTTCCCTGCCTGGTCTGATCATATAAGATGTTCTCATTTTATTCCTTTTTATTTCTCCTACTTCTTTTTTTTTCTGTTTCCAAATCTATTTAAGATAAGATTCTACTTTTTTAAGGAGTCATGTTTCCATTCAATGCTTAAGGTGTCCTCTTGACCCTCTTCATTCACTGCACAAGTATTTATGTTGTCTATGTGTGTCTGTGGCACTGCAGACTCTCTTGTCTTGGAAAGCCATAATAAAAAAAAGAAGAAACATTTCTTTCCTCAGTAAGCTTCCAGTCTTGCACCTTTTCTTTTCTGAAAGCACTTTCCTTGCTTCCTTCCTGCCTATGTGCGCAGTGCTACTCTACTGTTTACAAATACGTCCTTGATCTTGACCACTTTCTTTTGTTATTACCCCTTAATGGGTGCCTCTGTATAAGGACCTGGAACATCTGTCTACCCATCTTACTGCATTAGCTCCCTCTATGAACAATGTCTTGCATCTTGCCAAAATTCACAGACTAGTACTTGCTTAAAGTTAGTGGATCTGCTGATCCCTAGAGATTATTGGATCGTCAAAATATTCTGCAAGAGGAAAATGAATTCATGGCTTTTCCCATACAACAAATTACTGGTAGAAACATTATCGGGGTTAGGAAGCTCCCATAGCCAGCATGAGAACTCTCCCAACCAGGCCTCAGACATTTTTTATTGATCTTCTTATAACACCATTGTATACCAAATTTCGGAAAGTCAGACATGACAAGGCTGTGAAACTAAAATTGAGTACACATATGACTTGGCCTGTTCTGCAGGTATGGAAACTGGGTTTTAGATCAGCAGAGTGATTGGCCCAGAGTCCCCCAGTATAGTAGTGGGTAGAGATGAACTAATTTCTACGTCTCCTGATTCTAGGCTTTCTCCCTCTCTGATTTGCATTTAGCCTTCTTTCCTCTTTCTTCATTCTTCCTTGGACAGGTTTCCTAAAAACCTAAAAATATGACACATTTTTCCCAGTTCCCAGTTACTCCACCAAAGCCCTTCTCGGGAAGAGTGCTCCCCAAAGAATGCACTGTTCTTGGTCTCAGTCCTTCTACTGATGTTCCTTCCCTCGGAGAACTTACTCCCTCCATGTTTTTGTGTGGCCTTCTTGAAGGCTGTTAACCATACATGTTCATACTAGACCTTTAATGGCCACTGAGTCCTGAATTTTAGACTTCTGGTAAGATAACCAGGATATTTGCTGCATGTCCAAGATATATAGAGGAGGAGAGGCGATCACCACCACCTCCCTTTGCCACTCACAGTGATCTCATAGGTGCTTATATTTCCTCCTTTGAGCTCCTAAATAACATTGTAAGGGCATCAAGGTACAGAAAGATTAGGGACTTGTCCAAGATTTCCCAGCCAGTGGGATTTCAGTCATCTCTTCTGTCTTTTGGTCCAACTCTCTCAACAATGTCAGTATCAGGCTCTCTTAATAATGTCAATATCGGGCTCTCTCCAGCAGAAATTTCTTCTAAACAGTTGCTTTGCCCCCCTTCTTCCTTACATAGGAGGGTCTTATTTACTTATCTGACAAGTGAGATTCCTCAGCCCACCTTTCCCCAATCTCATTCTTTGGCTGCAGCTTCCTACCCACCAATATTCAGAAGGAAGTAAAATGGAAATGCCAAGAAAGAATAGTAGAATCAGTGCTTATCTTTTCTTTCTAGTGTGTGAAGTGGTGATGGTAATGCTACCTATAGAACAATGTTGAGATTACATGAAATTGGCCATGTAAACTCTGTGCCTGGCACTTGGTAAAGAATTTTTCGAGTATGATCCAAAGAGAAATACAGTCCTCTGTCATATGTCTCTAGGGAAATCAAGGGGGAAAACTCCTAAACTGTTTAAATTAAAATAAAAAAATTATTATTGTAAGACTTATAGAATGCATATTGATATATTTTGAGGTAGAGGCCCAATAAAGAAATGATGGGAGAAAGAATGAATCTGCTTGTTTCTTCAATTTATTTATTTATTTTTTTTGAGACAGACTCTCACTCTGTGGCCCAGGCTGGAGTACAGTGGTGTGGTCTCAGCTCACTGCAACCTCCACCTCCTTGGTTCAAGCAATTCTCCTGCCTCAGCCTCCTGAGTAGGTGGGATTACAGGCACGCACCGCCATGCCTGGCTATTTTGAATTTTTAGTAGAGATGGGATTTCACCATGTTAGCCTGGCTGGTCTCAAACTCCTGACCTCAAGAGATCCACCCTCCTAGGCCTCCCAAAGTTCTGGGATTACAGGCATGAGCCACGGTGCCCGGCTGTTTCTTCAAATTTTAATACAATTGTTTTCATTGCTTCTACTTATGAAAGTGGGCATGCTTATTACAGAAAAATTAGGAAAAAATTAAAACATTTGTCATCTTTCAAAGATTGTTGATATTTGGTATACTCATTCTTGATTCTTTATCTGTAGGTTAGAAATGGGGCTGACATATACAGCTGTGCAAGTTGCGTACCTTATGATCCAAGGAAGCACCAGCCACATAAATTGCTATCCTGTCAGCACTCTCTGGGTTGTGCACAAGCCACATATAACATATATCTGTATACATGTGCATTTTTTTCTTTTCATAGTGTAAAAATTCTCAATACGATACTGCATTTTACTAATTTCGTGTAACATGAAGTATATTTTACATATTTCAAGAACTGCTTTGATAATGTTTTTCAGAGACCATATAATATCCCTTTGAGTCATTGTGTGATTTACTTAATCACTACACGATGTTTAGAACTTTAGGGTGTTTCCAAATTTCTGCTACAAGTAATGTCATTGTGACGAACATCTTTGTGTAGAAAACTTTACCCTCTATTTTCTGATTTCTTTAGTACACATCGTTCTAGTAAAAGGGTAAAAATTCCTTATGGTATGTATGACATATTACCAGATTGCTTTTAAAAAATGTTGTTATGTATTTATATACTTTCTTCCAAAGGGCTATGTGGGCTTCGCATCAGCAAATCCAAATGTTTTCTTAAAGTTGACATTGACTTTAACTTTTACCTAATTTTTAAAAGCAAATCTGGCTTGTTGTCCCAACACAAAGAGGGAAATCTGCCGAGAAAAATAATGCCAGTCATCATACATCTGCCTTGGAGTGAAAACTCAGAGGACTTAAAAATCTTGGTAAAAAGAATCTAATTCACTTGGTCCACTTTCCTTCTACATTTGAGGGTTATACTTCTGTAGGTACTAGAGAAAGATAAGTGAATAGCACATTTTCCCCCAATGTTAATATTATTAAGACTTATTTACAAACATGGGCCTGCCTGTGTTTGAGAAAGTCTTATTTACTATTTGGAGCTTTAGGAACAAATTCTAGAAGAGACTGTAATAACAGGTATAATCCACAAGTGCTGTTTACACCCTTGCTACTCACAGTGTGGTCCAGGAACCATCAGCATTGGTAATACCTGGAGCTGGTTAGAAATGCAAAATCTCAAATTCCACCCTAGATGTACAGAATCAGAAAATGCATATTAACAAAATGCCCAGGTGATTCCATGCCCATGAAAGCTTGAGAAACATGGCCAGATATGGTGGCTCATGTTTGTAATCCAACATTTTGGGAGGATGAGGAGGGAGAATCACTTGAGCCCAGGATCCCATTCTAAAAAAACCCAAAAAAGCAAAAAAACGTTAGCTGGGACATGCACCTCCAGATGGGAAGATCACTGAGCCCAGGAGTTTGAGGCTGCAGTGAACCGTGATCATGCCACCACACTCCAGCCCACTCCATGGTGACAGAGTGAGACTATGTCTCAAAAAATAAAGAAAAGCTTGAGAAACACTGCTGTATACATCCAAGAAGAACTAAGCACAAATTAAGGAAGAATAAAATGCGTGTTTGGAAATGATCTGGAATGTTCAAGTTCTACTCTGCTTTGGGTTGGGTGCCCTCCTGGCTAATCCCACAGTGCACTGATACGATCACAGAATCCCTTACCACATCAGATTGTGATTGCTTTATTGTTTGTATCTGTACTTGTATTTTTGCTTGTTTTGCACTCCATACTTTCGAAGGAGTTGCTAAATAAAAGTATTGCAAGTACAAAGCAATTTTTTTCTCTTTTTTTGCAGATAAATTAGCTATATTCTTTTCTTTGTTTCCAAAAGTTACTTGGGAGAGAAAGTACAGTGAAAATTCTGGTGGTTAATCTCTTTATTGTATGAATATTTGCTTCTTCAACTGAGACAGATCTGCCTTCTAATTCCCCTTCCCTTTGGTTGCAACACAGTTAAATCTGATGCTCCATCACTAGTAAAATCAACTTTTGCTAATATTCTATTTCCTATTTTAACATCTTATTTGACAGGTGTGGTTTAGTTACTGGCAAGCATCTAATTTATGTCAAATCTAATATTATTTTCCTAGAGTGGAAGTTTTCCCTGTCTTGTCTTAGTCCTAAGGAACTTTTAAAAATTTTCTTTTTCAGAAGACGATGAATTGTGAAAGCAAAGTTGAATAATATATGTTAAAATTTGTTGTGAGGAAGCAAAACTTATCACACCCATTTAAAAACACTTGAAACATATATATCCCAAAAATACTTAAAAATAACTGAACATCAGCCATTTCTTTTAACATTAAATGTTAAAGAAAGTTTTCCAGTGTTATATTTTAATCAAAAACCAAATCTTTTGAGTAATTTGAGAGGGGAGAAGGATGGAGAGGGAAGCTTTTGCAGGAGAATATTCTTGTTCAGGCCCAGTTCAAATTTGTCACTCCATTTAGGTATATTATTGTTTCCAGAACTCTGAAGTTTCTGAAACAAATGCAGTTCTTTTTACTGACTGTATCAGATATATCTAGCTGTGATGGTAGACAGTGGTGTTGTTAAATTGGAAGATGAAGCATTTCAGAAGTCACAGAAAGCAACTGACGTTCCCTGAACATCACGTTGAGCTTGACATCATTGAGCTTGACGGGCAATACATAGCCATGACTCAGCCATCCCCTCCACTGGAACCCTCCAGTACTGTGTAACATTGACTCCATTTTCACAGAGAAAATGACTGATGATTAGAGAAGTAAGATGTATAAATTTACACATTTTAAGAGGGACAATCCAGAACTTAAAAACAGGTTATGTTTGCTTGATTCCAAAGGTCATGTTTCTCCACCAGAACACGACGAAAATTATACCATTTCTAATTTTGTGTCCATGGCATTTCTGTTGGTAACTTGAGAGTAAAGGAACATGTGTGTATTTTATTTACATAGAAATAACTACCATAATTAGGGGATTTATTCTTGAACTTGTTCCTTGTGAGGAATTCTTGGGCTTTATGGGATTAGTCAACATTCACAGGCTGTGAGGAACTCCAGAAAGTCTTCTGTTACACCATAGCCAAACCAAAATGTCATTATTTATGATTTTAGTTTTTATTTGACTAGTTCATCTTCCTAAAGGATTGAGCTATCCCTAGGAAACTTTCTATGAATTCTAGGTTCTCCCTACTCTCTGCAGTGGCTATTACAAGCATTCAATGACCATTCTCAAGTGGCCAGAACCTTTTTTGGGGGATAGCTTTCCTAGCCATTGGCTTATCATCTGGTGGATAAGAGAGCATTGCAATTGAGGGGTCACTGTTACATTTGTCAGTGCTTGGGAATTTGACCCTCAGTAAACAGCACTTATTTAACCTTCATGAAAAAAGTCTTGATGGCATTAAGGTATGATTTATTTCCAGCTCTACAGATTTGGGGTTACATTCAGAAGTCTTTCCATTGCCAGAGTAACTCTCCCCAAGGACTGTTGTCAGCTAGGAAATATTTGTTTTCAAGCCTTTAGAACCCACTTGAATCTAATGGGATAAACATGTACTTGGTCAACTAGGGATTGGTTATGTTGCTCTTTTTAAAAGTCGTCAGATCAACATTTTCAAAGTGTGGTTATTTAGCGAGTCATCCAAAGAATATCAGTGGTTTGCTTCTTTTGCTTAAATTTAAACCAAGGTTGTTCTCAGATTCAACTTACTTGACTTCACACCACGATTTTGCAGAAATGCCTTCTCAACATCCTCCTTATCTCCGAATTGTCTCAAGGAGGCAAGCCTGTCCCAGGGAATGAGGCCAGTCTGCGCCCACTTCGCAAATGAGGACCTTCACATTTAGGTTACATTAAATAACTGGAGCTCAGAAATGTGCCTCAAAAACCAAGATTGGTGGAAGAGTCCATCTCAATTTCACAAATACTTTACTACACCCCTTTTGGGTTTTAGTTCTATACTTCCTTGGGCATTTTGAATCCAATTAATGCTTAACCTTGGCCAAATTCCTTAACTGCTCTAAGCCTTAGTTTTGTCAGTGGTGAAAGAGGGATAATAATTGTAGTACGTCATAAATTTATCATCGTGATTAAATGAGGTAATTCACAGAAAATACTTAGCTCAGTGCCTCGAGCAAACTAAGCAGCTGAGAGATGTCAGTTGTTACCTCTCTCTTTGTTAACTATTTTTCATGCTAACCTGAAGAAAATATTTTTTTAAAAATTCAGAGACAGCAACATTATTCTCAACTTATCCCCAGGACTAGGTTTCTGTTCACAAACACAGCCAAGTGTCAGAATCACACCAGGGTGTCCTTCAGGTTATAACTCCCCTGGCCCTGGACCTCCTGACTGGGTCTTTCTGAGGGTCTGCACTAGGGCATCAGACTCTGGGCTTGTAAAGTTCCTCATGCGATTCTCATGAATGGCAGGATGGGGAGATCCTCTGGAAAGCTGGAAGGGCCCATGCATCGCTGCTGCCTCACTGCAGCCAGCAATTCAAGTGGGAACAAGGGACATGTAATTGAAAGCATCCCTTTTCCCTCCCTCTGCTTAAAGTGAATGCTTGTTTTACCCGAGGTACTTAAGTGGGCACACCCTCTCCCTCTCCTGCACAGAACCATATTGTATGTGGCCATAACATGCCAGTGCTAGGTTCATTCATTCTCAAGGTGGACTAGACCTTGTATCCCATTCCATTTTTGAGCCTTTGACTGAATATCCAGTAACCTGCAGGTGCCAGAGAGAGGGATGATTTGTGAGTTGTTTCCTCGTAATTCTTATTGGACTGCTCTGGCAAAAAAACAAAACATATTTTGCATCTGAAAAAAGGGGGTAAACAAAACTCTTCACTCACGGAGCTACTTTGAATATTGAATGAGTCAAGCCCTTAGTACGGTGCTCAGGGTGTGCGAGCGCTCGGGCATCTTTAGTTTTTTTGTTTGTTTTTTTTTTTAGGAAAAAAATCTATAAAATGTTACCTAAAATGGTTGCAGTATGCATTTCGATTCCTCAGTTGATCTAAACATATTATTATTATTTTCTTTTTTTTGAGACAGGGTCTCACTGTTGTCCAGGCTGGAGTGCAGTGGTGCGATCTCAGCTCACTGCAACTTCCGTCTCCCAGGTTCAAGCGATTCATGTGCCTCAGCCTTCTGAGTAGCTGGGGTTACAGGCGCCCACCACCACACCCAGCTAATTTTCTGTGCTTTTAGTAGAGACAGGTTTTCACCATGTTGGCCAGGCTGGTTTCAAACCTCAAGTGATCCCCTGCCTTGGCCTCCCAAAGCACTGGGATTACAGGCGTGAGCCACTATGCCTGGCTCATCCTGTATTATTTTTAATATAAATAACTTACAACATGAACATATTTATATATTTTGCCTTATTTTGTGCTCTTCACTCCTAGGAACCCGGAGTAGCAAAGTGTTCCACTTTCATAATCCATAGTGTTCTTGCCGAGGGTCCTGCTGCTTCCTCTTCCTCCTACAGCCCCTTCTCTGTTGTCTTTTCAATCATTTTTAAACCCCAGGACAGGCTCCCCCTCCCCTGGCCCCCTCCTCAGCCTTTCCTTGCTCCCTCTCATTGTGGTCACATGATAGTTTGGCTTGTCTTCAAGTCCTTTGAGAGTTGCCTCCGGTGTCCTGACTAGAGAAAATAGGGGAAGGGGTACAAGACTACATCCCCAAAGGGACGCTTTCTACAAAGTCAGCTAGTCTCCAGGTTTAAGGCAAAGATGCTTTTTCCAGGTGTTAAACTTTGACTTTTTCTTGTAAGCGTTGATATTCTTTTTTCTTTTGCCACCGCCCTCAAAATACTGTGACAGTTTTCTCTCTGGCCTTGGAGTTGCCTTAGTTATTAATTCAAAAATTATAAATTTCTTGATCACCTGTTGTGGCAAGAACATAACTTATTTTGCATCTGTCTTCTTTCCTCCCCGGGGACACCATATGTTCATTTCTGGCTTCTACCCTCTTTTATAAATATGAGAGTGGAAAGGTTTGGCTTTATTCAGTGAGTATCTTTTATGTCCGTATATTATATATGTCTCTCGTTGCAATCTCAGTTGTCTCTCCTTAGCTTATATATCTTCCATACTTGAAACGTCTCATTTATTCTAGCCATTTACTCAATGGTGCTTTTAATTAACACCTTGCACACTCCAAAAATATGTATAGTTTATAACCTACCTTGGCTTCTTTAGTGTTGAAGCGACAAACATAAAACGTTTTTTCTCTTTGACCTGCTGTCAATGGGTTATTTGCTTATTGTTGTAGGAAAGTTTATTGCATCGTGCTCAACGTTTATCCTAACAAAGCAGTGACACTGTGTGCATTTAAAGTTTCATATGTGGCTCTCATGTGTGACTTCAATACAAATGCTCAGTGTTTCCCTTCCTCTGCTCTGGACACCTAACCTTTGAAGGGAAAATGCAGGAGGAGGAGCAGTCTGCGATGCAGGAGGGAAACAAGGAGAAGGTGACATCACAGAAACCTAAGGGCTCTGGCCCCTTCTCCAAGGTACTCATTACACCAAAGTGGGCATGAATGTAACCAACGGTGCCCTGTAGAGGGGGCATTTGCTTCCGAAAAGGGTGATCACCAAAGGCCACTTGACAGAAGGAAATTTTTGGGTTGGGCTGGGAGGATTGTTCAGGATTTTGCTGGATAAGGCCAGGTGGAAGGAGGATGTGAGGAGGCCCCGTTTTTTGGTGGGAGTGACCTCTGGCTGCCCTGGTAATTGCCCGTGTATGGGGGCTCATTCCTACCTTCGTTTTATGGGCCATAGCTGTAATATTATAGATCAAGGTCTGCCTTTAAGGAACAAAGGACAATGATATCATCTGTGGCATAGAGAAAACAAAAATCGATACTTGGGTTTCTTTGGAAAATAAGTGTTAGAATTTGAAACTTTCTCATCTTAGAAAAGAAGAGAGTCCCAGAAATAGAAAAGAGGGGAAAATGGGCGTCTATGGGCCAAGTCCTGTGCAGGACATTTGACATGATGAATTCAACCCTCCCCTGTGATGTCTCATAGGTGAGAAAACGGAGGCTCACAGAAGCATAAGAACATCATCTAGACGCGCACCTGGTTAGTGGCAAAGCCAGGGCCAGAGCAGGTGTATCTTTTTTTAATTTCCAATGGTCTTCCTGTTGTGCCATATGGGGACACATTTGGCTTTGTGCTAAGTTGCTAAGTTGGTCACAAGTTGATGTTTTCTGATTCTACAATTCAGGCATTAGTTGGTTAGCTCTCAGTGTCAGTTGGACATTGTCTTAATTTTGAATAAAATGAAAAATGTCTAATTTATTTTGGGAGGGTGAGAGGGAGAAATAACCAGGCTCTCTCAGATCAAGCTCAGTTCAAGAGAGACTTCGGACACTTTCATTTTGTTAAAACTCCAGGTATAAAGCAAAGATACCTCAAAAGAGTACTGTAAATTCTATGGTTTATTTTAAATGTTTACATTTAGCAAATTTATTTCAAAAAATAAAATATATTGAGCTATTCACAAGACAGCCAGAACTTAGGAAAATATTGATTATGAAAATATAGACATCTTCTTCCAATCCAGTCACTGTATCTCAGTGACTAACTAAATAAGCTCAGCTGAAGATAATATCAAAAGTCTGAATTTGAAGCCTGGACTAAATGGCCCTCCCTGTCCTTCTGTGATGGGCTCTTTATCAGCATTCTTCCAAGGCTCTGACCTCAGTAGGAAACCCTGAAGCCTCACTGGCCTCCACTCTATGTTGGAGTGAGCGTCTGCTGAGACCACATGGTTTGATATTGCCTTGAGTTGCTGACATCGCACTGAGTTCACTCTGGCTGCTATCTCTTTGCTTTCAGCCTGCTTACCGGGTCATGCTATCACACCTCTGCTTAATTCCCGGTGACCCTATGTCCTTGCTTTCCTATCAGGGGATTGACTGTCATCCCTCCAGTATCTCTTACTGGGAAGCGGTGCTGATAGAAAGAGCAGAGAAAGAGCTGAGCATGGTTGGGGAGCGCCGCAGGGCCGGCAGCAGGCCAGACAGCTGAGCAGCCTCTGGGTCAAAGGCTTCTTCTCGGCAGGCCGTGCTCTGCCCCGAGGAACCCCCTCCTTCTCACCCCATGGCTGTGGGCAGGTGTCCATGCAGGTTGTGCCTAGTGCCAAAGCCAGTGTTCTCTTGGACACACTCCAGGAAGCAGGTGCTTCTGGTTGCCCATGGCAGGCAGCAGATCTGAAATATCAGTTCCTTCCAGAGAAGGCCCATGTGAATTAAGATCCCAGCCTCTCAGTGGGTTGTTGTGTAGAGATTCCAGAACTGTTCCTCAGCACATCCCCCAAGAAGGCAATATAAGCACAGCAAACCCCTCTGCACACCCATGACCTGGAGCTCATTAGAATAAAGCAAGTGAGGTGAAGCCTGGAGTCCGTTCAGGAGTGGCATGCCATCTGCCCTCTATTTGTGACCAGAAAGCCCATGCAAATGGACTACAGAGTGCTAACCGTGTGTTAATAAACAGTTAGTTAAGATGAAAGGGTTCCACCCTCTGTTTAACAACTCCCAGGCCCAGGCTTTATAAGAAGAAGCTGCATGTTAAAATCACCCTCCCTGCCCGCCATCAGGTTAACCTCAGTGGTATTTAGTAGGAAATTTCAAACTGGCCAAACATTAAGTTGCTTTTAATACCCATCTTTTTTCATGGAAACCTGATGTGCTCAGTATCTCTGTTTAAACAATTGCAGATTGAGATGGACTTGCCTTTTCCAGGCTCATAACAGGCTGAACAACAGCAGCAGCTCTGTTGCCCTACTCCTAGGGTACACTTGTTTGCAGAGCCTCTGTCGCTAGGGCTGAGTCCCTGCCCTTCTTTGTGCTTCTTCTCCAACAGAGGTAGGATGGCTGCAGAGCCCCTGCCACCAGCATACAGACAAAGGGACAGGAGAGCAGTGAAGGTCTGACCAGACCAGATCAACCACCCCAGACCCCAGCGGGCACAGCAGTGCACCAGCGTGCAGGCGGCCCCAGTCGCCCGAGTCACCAGGCCCAGCCCAACAGGCTGCCTTTGTTTTTGTGGTGATTTTTGCACGCTCATCCTTACATGATGCACTAATGGGGTTGGAATGGGTCTTTGGCAGAAAGCAGTGGCATCTGTCATCTTTGCTTCACCACGACTCCAGCTCAGCACCAGGCCACTGGTCGTGTGTTTCCTCCTCATCGCATTTGTTCCTGTTGACTGACGGGATTATTGATCGCTCTGATCTGCAGCACTGGGTGGGTTAGGCTTGGCTGCTTCGAGGCCTCTGCTTTGGAGTCAATCGCCATGAGCCAAACTGAATTCCTCAGTAGTACAAAACAGATTTCAGCATTTGGAGGAGAAAAATAAAATGACACAAATAGTCATCTACCCAAACCGCACAAAGAAAAGGGTAAAGGCAGATATCACAGCAGCAAGTCATTTAGACATCACAGGTGGTTAATGGGCAGCCCTCCCAGTACAATCCTTAGGCCAGTACGATCCTAGGAGAAGAGCCACAGGTGTAGAGGAAGCTGTGTTAGTGTTGCATCTTGATCTGCACAACTCAAATGGGCAATTCATGTTTGCTCTGAAGTGCTCTGGATCACCAGCCTCTGCCCACCCCAGTTATCCACTACCATCACCCTGGGGCCAGGCTCCCCAATTCCAATCCCTTCTGCCTGCTGAGCATAGATGCTTTTCCTAAGATACAATTCTAATCCTGTCCTGCAAATCTGATTCTATCACAGCCATGTGATGTGGTTCAAATACTTTAATTTGAGTTACAAAGTCATCCTTGACTTGGCCGTGGCCAACTTTCCTACCTTGGCTTTGTTTATTTTCTCTCTTTCAATCAGACCCAGCTGTTTTGGATGTGTATGTGTATGTGTGTGTGCGTGTGTGTGGTGTGTGTGTGTGCGTGCTTTCCCTTCCTGGATATACTGAACTCTTTCTGTTCTCTGTCACACATCTGGGCCTCTACTTCTTGCTCATCTGCACTTCTGGAATGTTGCCCCTTTCTCTTCATCTAATTAACTACTGTTTACCCTGTGGATTCTAAATGCCACATTCTATGTAAATCCCTCTGTTCTATGCGTTCGTAGTACCCAGGCATCCTTATCAGAACATCTCACTTTGTTGTAATTGCTTATTTAACAACAGTCTTGCTTACCTCAAGAGTTGTGAGGCCGGGGATGGTATCCACCTTGTTGCCACCGTATTCCCCATGCCTAGCACACCTGACAAACTGTGGGTACACAGTGAGTGTGGGCTGGATCTTGGGCTGAAAAAAAAGAAGACTCAATGGGTCTTTGTTTACCAACTACACAGAGAGCTGCCTGGCTCAGAGAGTGTTACTCCACAGAATCCTTTCAATGCTTTAACTCTCCTTTCTTTCTTTCTGTTTAAAGTTCTCACCTCTGGTGACATTACCAACAGCCGTGTAGGTGTTTCTCCATTCGTGTGTAGCAGTGTCTCATTCCTGCTGATGGGCTGCTTATTGCCAACCTCTCCATTCTGTGAGGGTGAGGGTGGGGCAGATGGTGCCCTGTCCATTCAGATGGCACCAACCTTTGAGATATGAAATAAGCTTAGGATGATTGGTGGGGTTGAGGACAGGAAATTTCATTGTATAATTTATCTCTTGTCTCAAAAGTGGTGGCAGTGGGGGTAACCTTTTAATCTTACATAATTCTGTATCTATTTCATAGATGGATAAGAAGTCTATTTCAATGTTTAAGCAATATATATCCTCTATGGATGTGCAGTCCAACTAAACTGCTGCCACATACTGGACACACACCCTGTTCATTTTTTACATGGAAGCTACTTCAAAACATGGAAAATAAACATAATTATTGTCTGTTGTCTTGTTCAATTAAATTTCGGTCTAATTCAACATCAATTTCAAGGAAACTAACACCATTGCAGATACAATTAACTCAATTTTTGGTCTACCTCATCTTCAGAGCAAACCAGAACAAGCACCAAATTTATCTTCTTCTTTCTTCTCTCAAACCAAGCCCGAGATTAAGTCTAGACCTTGATCTTGTACTTTCCAGTCTCCAGAACTGTGAAAAAATAAATTTCTCTTATTTACGCCCTCCAGTTGATGGTATTTGTTATGGAAGCCAAAGCCCACTAAAGCACTCCTCAACCCACTTGCACCTAGTTTTCATGTCAAACACAAACACAGAGGCAGCTCCTGCCCAAGTCATCAGCGATCCGATAATTGTCCAATGCTGTGATCTATTTTCAGGCCTCTTTAGCCTTGACTCACGCAGTGAGGAACACCTACGACCAAATCCTTGAAGCTCTTTGTGCTTTTCCTAATGCCTCTCTGATCACTCTGAGCACTCCTATTTCTCCATATGTAATGCTTCCTCCAATTCTTCTCCTCTTATCCATGCCTATGTATTACACGTTTTCTAGTGTTGGCTTTATTATTCTGCGTTCTTGGCTTTATTATTCTGCTGGTGATGACTTTTTCAGCTCTTAGACTCTCTCGTACCATTATATTAATAGATGGGTCCCAGCTCTGTATCAGCAGAATAATTGCTTCTCTGAGAAGCAAGCCTAATTTCCTTACGCGTCAGCACCTATGCTTTACCAGGCACCTGGAACTTTATACCTTATGCACCGATTGATTCCCTCACATTTCCTAGCCCAATGGATAGCATTGCCATTCATCTCTCCTCTCAATTTAGAAACCCCAGAATTTCAGTAAACTCTCCATTTTTCCCTTTACACCTTACCAAATTCCAAAAGCTGTCACTTCACCCTGAAATTGTCCCCATATTTGAATCTCTCCACTTAAACATATGCCATTTGGAATGTCTTGGTTCCAGCTTATATTCTTTCTTGCCTGTACTACAGCAAAAGTCTCCTGACAAGAAGTTTGCATCAGTCTGCTATCTTCATTGAAAATAGACTTCTTATCCTGGAAAACAATGCAATTGTTTCTCCTTTACTTAGACTTCAGCTGTCTGCTCAGTGCTTATACTAAATAGCATTTCCTAAACTCATTCCTTGGGATATTAATTTTAATTTTTCTTGGGATGTTATTAGTCGGTGTTTTGTAAGCAAAAGGGGGAGGTTAAATGTTTAAAAGTTAATCTATATTGGAAATACTAGGTGAAAGAAATTCAGTTAATTTACTGAATAACTTGGAAACTGGTAATATGCATTGTGACTCTCTAAGAGGAGATCATGCAGGTCCACAGTCCTTTATCCAAAAATCCTTGTGGCTGGATGTATTTAGAATTCAGAAATTGTTAGGTATTTGGAAAGGTAAATAGTTGGTACATACACCAACTATCAAATGACACTTTCAAGCAAATGCATTGTTGTTTCTGTATCAAAACATATGATCATCTACATTGAGATAAATAAAGACCAAAAATAGTCTCACATCAGTTCAGGTAAGGTTTTGCAATCTGAAGAATTACACAAATTGTTTTCCTGAGATGTTTGGATTTTGGAATTGATTATAGGAGGCTGTGAACCAGTAATATGCTGACTTTCCAAAACATATTTGACTTGGAAGCTCTTGGGAGAGATGCTCCCAAGAGCATCTCTCAAGGGTTCTGTACTATAATACACAGTTTTGGAAATGCAGACACATACACAACCTGTGCTCCACCAATGACATGCTATTCTTCTCTAAGAAACTTAACATTTACCACTTGGTGTTTCTTGCTGTTCTTTGCCCTTCCTTCTCCACCTGGAAAATGTCTATTCAATCATCACATTCAAGTTCAAATGTCGGTTCAAGCTCCTATCGTGACTATTATCACATGGCATGCTAATTATCTCTTTACTTCTTTGCCGACTATTTGTCAAGAGGCTATTAACTATTACTGAATCTCTAGTGCTTAGAATAGATACCTGGTCAATAGGAGATGTTCGACAAATACTGAATAAATGAGTGAAAACTAAATAGTAGGCTTGTGTTAGTTTTGAAGTATTATTGTTAAGAGTGAAACCAACTGTTCATTGATACTAAGAATCTATATAAAATCTTGAGCAATGTCTAAAATCATGTAGTATGTGCCTTTGGCGACTCATGCAGAATTCCTTTACCTGGCAAGATGGTGTTTCCATTCCCTAGTTGCTATGAGTATTACTGCTATATATCCTTCATGCACCATCCTATCAGGTGCTTTAGGCAACCAATGTGGCCATTGTAGGGTGCTGTTCCTTGCTTGGTGGAATATATTTGGACCAGTAACCAAGGAGTGGAAGTTAGAGTGGTGCATCTCACCATCACTCCCAGGGATAGAAAATTTGTGCTTCTCATGCCCATACCTTTATACTCTGTGAATCTAGAGGTCTTGGTCCTCTGGAATAGTTGTTCTACTAGAGGATACAGTGGGAATTCCACTAAACTTATAGCTGTTGCTGTTGTCTGTAGACCTATGGTCAAAGAACAAATGTGCCATTCAGCAGAGTAAATAAGCCTGTGTCAGGGGCATGCAGGACAGCTGCTGTAAATGGGGGCAGGTGGAAACAGCCTGGCATCCAGGTGGTCCCCTGGAGCATATCTTGCAACTCCTATGTTGACTTCAGATTCTGCATATTCAAGTACAGCATCCAAAGCCTAATAAAGGAATGGTAACTAAGGGCTGAGGAAATGATTCCCCCACCACCAGGTGAGCCACCTTCACTAGGAAGTGCTGATTGAGCTGAAGGTGTATCTAGAACTGTAATAGTAGAGGGAGATGATAAATATCAGTGATGACCTCATGACAAACTGTACTTCTGGGATGCTGTCCCGTTCTCTTCATCTAATTAACTGCTGTTAATTAATCAGCCATAAGGACTACCAGTTTTTCTAACTGACCCTTTCCTTGTAAGTGTACTCAGAAATTATGACTAACCACAATCCTGGCAAAGGCATGCCCAAGGAAAATGACCTTAGTGTGAAAAGCAAGTAGGTCTGAGAGTTGCAAGGGATGGGTAGTATTAGGTGTTTGTGGTGTCTCATCCTGATCCCTCTTCACCAGCCCACACACCCGTCCCCAACTGCCATGACTGTTGGCCAACAACAGCTCACCAAGGCATGTTTGTCTGCAGCACCGAGTGCCTCATCCAGAAGTGCCCTGGTGGATGTTCACAAGGCACTTTACAGCCAATGAATAACTGATACAGGGATGGAAAAGCCCACCCTCCTTGCCTCAAGTTAGGACATGTTTGTGATATTACTCAAGCTTTTCAGCTCCCTGTGGAATCAAGCTAATATTAGTCTTCAACTGAAGCCACGTCTCTGCTTGGCTTCTTCTTTGGTCCCGTCCTGCTTTCCTCACTTCCTCATAACTGTTTTCTGAATAGAACACTTGTTCAAGAATCACCATCTTAGGCTCCACTTCTAGGGAAACTCACTAAGACAAACACTTGCTTGAGTAGTTTCTTAGGATTTTTTCTTTAGCCAACGCAATCTACTATCGGTTAATTCATGTCTTAGTTTGAGCTGCAAACTGTATAAAATTAGTTTTAGTGATTGTAATTTTTTACTTTAGTCTGAAGAGTCAAAGTCTTTGCAAAACATCATTTGCTTTACTTTAAATATCTTCTTAGATTCAGCTTCCTTTTCATCAAACTAGACCAGGGAATGTTATTTGTCAATGTCTGTAGAATTGAAGGTTAACTGATATACAAGTTGGGATTTTTTTTTATTAGATGGATAGGAGATAGATAGATAGATAGATAGATAGGCACATACATACATACATATATACATAGGCATATAGATACATGATAAATATATATAGATACATAGATGCTAGATACATAGGTAGATAGATAGACACATAAATATTAGATAGATAGAAAATAGATGTATAGAAAACTGGAAATCTTTACTTCAGCCTAGCAACTCAGGATTTAGTGCTTTCAGTATCCTCAACACTTTGTCTTTAAATGGAGTGGGTACTGATATATGGTAATTTGAGTGCATCGTTTAGATGGCTGCTATTTACAGCTACTACTGCTGTTACTTACGTGTTCATTAGTTCTTATTCTAAATATGACTATAAGCAGAAGCCCATAACTTATTTGGACCAAATCAGATGATATGTCGGAAGTTATTAATAATACTTGGAATAGTCTGCTCTCTTTTTCTATGTTGCTGCCTCATTGCCAATGTGTGAATTCAGATTCCCAGTGGCAGTCTCTCCTCTGAATGCTGCCATCAGATCCTCACTGACTGCTTTCCCTACATCCTTGATTGTCATGATGGGCTTAGGCTTTTTGGTGCCAATCATTTAATTTTTTTCTGCTTGAGGAAAGGACATACAGCACTCATGGGAATATAGAATGGTAGCATCTTTTTGGAGGGAAATCTGGCAATATCAAAATTTTGCGTGTGTTGCCTTTAATAATCTCATTTCTAAGAAATCTTTCCAAAGGGGTACTCAGATAAGTAAGAAAAGATGGGCCAGGTGCAGTGACTCACACCTGTAATAACAGCACTCTGGGAGGCTAAGGTGGGCAGATACGAGGTCAGGAGATCCAGACCACTCTGGCTAACATGGTGAAACCCCATAGCTACTAAAAATACAAAAAAATTAGCTGGGCGTGGTGGCACGCACCTGTAGTCCCAGCTAATCAGAAGGCTGAGGCAGAAGAATCGCTTGAACCCATGAGGCAGAGGTTGCAGTGAGCCAAGATCATGCCAATGCATTCCAGCCTGGGCAACAGAGCGAGATTCTGTCTCAAAAAAAAAAAAAAGAAAGAAAAGATGTACACACAGGGAGATGGCATTACAGCCATGTTTATAATAGTGAACAGTGGAAGAAATCTTGCTGCTTATCAATAGGTCGCTAGTTAAATATATTGTGAAAAAAATCCCACACAATAGATTACTATATTGCTCTTAAGATTATGTGTGTGTGTGCGCATGTTCGTGTGTGTGTGTGTGTGTGTGTGTGTATCTGTCTGTACACTATCTTAAAAAATCTTTTTGGCATATTGTTGAAAAAAACAGCTTGTAAAACAGCATGTATATTTTGATCCCATTTATGTGCAGATTATATACATATATGGTCATACATATATATCCATATATTACACAGCCAGCTTTTGGAAGGGTGTCCATCAAATCCTTGACAGTAGCTGACTTAGTAGTTAGTCTTGGGACTCATTTTTTTCCTCTCTTGTATTTTTTTTTTTTAATTTTCTAAAAACTGTCATTTTTATCTTTGTAAGTAGTAAAACAGTAAGAAAAATGCTTTAAGGTCAACATATAGTTATTTGTGATTCAAGTCACTTTGGGAACTTGGAAGCAAGTGATTTACTCTTGGTAATATACATACATTATTAAGGGAAGATTAGCAGAAGTTTCTTAATGAATCTTCACAAAAATCCTGTGGGATCAGTCTGATTATCTCAAGAGAGAATAGTGAGAGAGCAGTGGTTCTGTTGGTCTCACCATTGCAAGAGGGAGCAGGGAGACAGCAGTGGTTCTGTTGGTCTGAGTAGCTCAAGATGGAACAGGGAGAGGGCAGTGGTTCTGTTGGTCTGGAGGATCCCAATGTTTATCTTGCTCTGTTTCTGCATGCGGAGGTCTGCCCTGAAAAGGATGCTGTGCAGATCACAGTCTTCAGCTGAGGAATGGATGTCCAGCCCGCATGTCAGCAGTGCTTTGCACCTGGTATTGTTTTTCCTGGATTCTATCGCAGGACCTCTCACTAGTGACGCACTTGCGGATGCCATTTATTATTTTAATCTAGGATTGACCACATACAGACCAAACTGGCCACTTTACTACCTTCAGGTTTGGCCTATTTGCAGCTCCGGATATTCTGGACTGAGCAAATCCTCCACACAGACCACAGAACTTGTCAACTTGATGCCCTCACTGTCTCCCAACAAGTAAGCACACACACAAATGTATCACATGCGTGCCATTTTCCACATCACCAACCAACCGCTCCACTTTGCGTTCCTTGTTTCTTTTCCCCACTCTTCCTTCTGCACCTTCTCCCCTCCTGCTGACCACCATGTTCAGGATCAGGAAGCAGGGAGGGGAGGAGATCTGTCTCATGCACATGTCCTGCCAGTCTACCACACATACACCTACCGAAAGTCCGGCCTAGTTAACTGGCTTGTGAGTTTGCTTGAATACAAATTAACTAACTTTTAAATTCTAGTCTCTTGGAAAGTGGAGAGATCTGAACAACTCTGCACCACCACTAAGGGTTTTGGTGAGGTCTATATTTGGCTACTTGTTTTTTTTTTAGATGAAGTCTCACTTTGTCTCCCAGCCTGGAGTGAAGTGGCACGATCTCGGCTCACTGCAACCTCCGCCTCCCGGGTTCAAGTGATTCTCCTGCCTCAGCCTCCCAAGTACCTGGTACTGTAGGTGCGTGCAAACATGCCCAGCTAAGTTTTTTATTTTCAGTAGAGAAGGGGTTTCACCATGTTGGCCAGGATGGTCTCTATCTCTTGACTTCGTGATCTTCCCACCTTGACCTCCAAAAGTGCTGGGATTACAGGTGTGACCACCATGCCTGGCCGATTTTGCTACTTTTTAAGGTTAACATGTAAAGATTCAGTTACAGACCAGTACCTTTGTTGGAAAAATAAAGCCCATGTTCCTTGCAGCTGCTAAGTTGCTCCAATGTTTCTAGAACTCTTTCTAATATCCTTATAGAAATTAAATAAAAGATCTATTTAGGACTATTCAAAGTGTAGGTAAAAAAATCACTATAAGGTATTTCAGTATGTTGTAAGTTTCATCTTACTCTCCTGAAATAGGACCAGAATCTGGCTTAGTTGACTACATGTAGCAGTTAGCACTCACAAATGAGGAACAAATGGCCAGAATACCAGTGTCACTCTGAGCCGCGTGTCAGAATTCTGGTGTTGTTGGACAGGCTACAAACTGTTTTTCCTGAAATCTCTTTCTGCTTACCTTCTATACACATAAAAATACTGAAGTGATGAGCTGATTATTTCTCTTGGGAACCTATAAAAACCCTTATATTCATTATTTCTAATAAGTTGTCTGGAATTGGAAAGAACACATAGGGTAGAGGAATTTTTCAGGTAATACTTCCTAATGACTTCATCACCTTTTAAATTATAACTCAGTGTTTCAAGAGCATGAGAAATCACATTATCAAAATATAACCAGATGATGTTCTATTTATTTTACATATCATTTAGGCAATTTTCATGTCAAGACCAGAGCCAAATCCTGAAATTTAAAATAGCACCAGACTAACACTCCCAGGTACAACTTCTCCCAGTATGCCCATGAAAAATCACCAGACTGAAAACTATGAATGACCAACAACTTCATGCCAGAATCTAGGCATACTTCTCCTTCAAATAAGGTTGAAGAAACTGGGTTGGGGAGTAAAAAAATCAATGGACTGCCTATATTTTTGTTCATTAAAGCAAAACAGCTGTACCATCTAGGACGATGTAAGCAATTTATCTATCACCCACTAACTCAGAGGCCCCAAGCTCATTAAGGACCAGAAATGAAGGCAAGTCCAGGGAGCTCCTTACTGAGGTCATATCTTGCAACTATCTCTAAATCTCTCATTTATCTATTATTATTCATGCATGTTTAGAAAATAATTTGATAGGCATAGGTTTTCCAGAAAATACAGAAAGAAAAATATGTGACAATATTAATTTTTGTTTTAGGCCAAAAAATATGGATTGAAGACTTTTGTTCTATTGTGCCAACTATAATTTAGAATTACAATGTGACAGGCAGATGTGTGCATGGAAACATAGCAATAAAGATTTAAAATAACACATTTTTCAGGCTCGTAATTGTTTTTTAAAATTTAAGTTTTGGCTGGATATTGTGGCTCATGGCTGTAAATCCTGGCACTTTGAGAGGCCAAGGCAGGCAGATCACTTGAGGTCAGGAGTTCAAGATCAGCCTGGCTAACATGGCAAAAAACCATATCTACTAAAAATGCAAAATCTAGCCAGTGTAGTGGTACGTGCCTGTAATCCCAACTACTCAGGAGGCTGAGGCACAAGAATCGCTTAAACCTGAGAGGCGGGGGTTGCAGTGAGTGGAGATCCCGCCACTGGACTCCAGCTCGGGTGACAGAGTGAGACTCTGTCTTAAAAGCAAAACAAAATAACAAAACAAAAAAAAAAACAAAAGAAGTTTCAATTGACTAATAGTAATTTAATAGTAATTGTATATATTTACGGAGTACAATGAATGTTTCAATATCTGCATACATTATGCAATAATCAAATCAGGTTAATTAACATATTCATCATCTTAAATAATTAATCATTTATTTGTGGTAAGAATATTTAAAATCCTTTTTTAACTACTTTGAAATATACACTACATTATTATTAACTGTAGTCACCATGCTGTGCAATAGAACACCTGAACTTACTCTTCCTTGCTAACTAGCACCTTGCATCCATTAACTAACATTTACTATATTTTAACACAAATCTCCCAGGCTTTGAAAATCAACTAAGAATCTGAATATTATAATTAATAAATTTTAATAAACATCACAGAGAGACTTTTTCCTTTTTCAGTCACTTGCAAAATATTTACAAAACTTCATCATACATGAAGCCTCAAGGCAAAAACTCACCAAGTTTCCAGCTCTAGAATATTTGCAGACAGATTCCTCTGAGTATAATGCAATGACTAACATTTAATAACATAAGTTTAAGCAAACAGTCAAAACCAACACAAATCTAACCAATTTAAAAGGAGAGTGTCTTAAAATCTATTGTTCCATGAGAAAATTAAAATTGTAATTATAATTTTAGTTTGTCTTCTAAGACAATGCTTGGCACATGAGGTGTTAAATGAATAGTCATTTAATTAATGAATGATGAATATGTAAAAACAATATAAATTAAAATCTTGTCTAGCAACATAATGGCTCAAATTTATAGTCTTAATTATGATAACTTAAACATGACAGAATTTTAATAAATGAACTAAGCACTCAAACCCAGAATTTGGAGGAATGACAAGATATTAAATAAGGAAATCAGGGTGAAATAATAACAAAAGCAAAAATCAATATATCTGTGAGATGAAAGAAAAAAAATGACAAGGCTCTAGTAACATTAATTTTTAAAACAGAAAATATGAAGAAAAAATTAGGGACTGATATAGAAGACATGATATTTTTAAAAATACAGAGAAAAATATTATCTAAGTTTATTCCTACAAATTTGAGAATTTCAGTAGAAAGGAGAATTTATTTTGAAAAGCTTAAGTGGGGAAAATTGACTCATAAGTACTTAGAAACCAGAATATATGGAATATCCTTTGAAAAAATGAGAAAATAAAAGTTTCAAAGAATTATCTTCACAAAAGATTATAGGGCATTTTGATCAAGCTTTCCAGTAGCAGGTTTAATGAACTATTCCAGAACATAGAGTTTGAAAGCTATCCAGATTATTTTAAAAAATAAAAAGAAAAGTTAATATAAATGGCACAAAAATTATAGACCAATATGCTCACATAATGTGTTACACCAACATAAATTTCTAGAGCATTAATGGCTAAAATTTAACCATTAACATATAAATTTTGAAGAAACAATAAGAGAGTACTTAAAAGGCTGAAGAATGAGCAAGAGATTTCTAAAGTAAAATTTAATGAAATAAATAATATAGAAAGGTCATACATTTCACTAAAAACATTAAAGCTGTTGTCTCTTGTGCCTATCCTTATCACATAAAAAACTTATTATGAGAAAAGTATTTATAATCCATATAAAAATGATGCAAAAGCCACGAACAAGTGATAAAATTTCTTAGTGAATATTTTTAATCTTGCAAACTCTATATTAGATAAGAAATACAAACTTTTAAATGGTTAATCTTTTTTTCTACCAAATTAATGATTTTAAAAATGGAATTGGCTGGGTGTAGTTGCTCATGTCTGTAATCCCAGCATTTTGGGAGGCTGAGATGAAAGGATACCTCGAGCTCAGGAATTCAAGACCAGTCCTTGTCCCTACTAAAATTTAAAAAAAATTCGTTGGATGTGGTTGGTGCACACCTGTAGTCACAGCTACTCAGGGGGCTGAGATGGAAGGATTGCTTGACCCCATGGTGTCAAGGCTGCTGTGATCCCTGATCACGCCACTGCACCTCAGTCTGGGTAGCACAGCAAGACTCTATCTCAAAAGAAAAAAAGTTATAGTCAATATTATTGAGAGTTCTATTAAATTTAAACATAATTATATGTTAGCAAAATTAACAGTAGTTATATTTGTGTAGTGGAGTCATTTTATTTCTTATACGTTTTGGTTTTTGATTTTTTAAGTTTTGTGTATACATATATATATATAGACAGAGATAGGTCTATCAATTTGTAGAGACATATAGACATACATAGATAGATAAATGGATACCTGCATATACTGTAAAACTATAAACACATATTTTGCAAATTCAACTTAGTTTCCACATGTTCCTGGGGTCCAGTTTTGTTACTTGCAAAATAAGGAGATTTGACATGATTACAAATATTCTCTTTGATTAAACAAAAATCAAATCAAAACTGTTGTCTGCATGTATGTGCACATACATGCACACAGGTCAAATATACCTGTATATATGATACTAAATTAATATTCAGTGCAACTAAATATTTACTAAAGTTAACTAATTCCACTGAAAGTCAAAATTGAAATAGACCAACTAGGATCAATGCTGACAATGCTAATAAAATGCAGGCTGACTTTAAAGAGTTTTTGCCATTCACAATAGCATCAAAAACAATAAAATATTTAGGAACAAATTCAACCAAGGAGTTGAGAGACCTGCACACTGAAACTATAAAACATTGATGAAAGAAATTGAAGAAGACACAGAATTTGTGTGTTCATGGATTTGAAGAATTAATATTGTTTAAAATATTCATACTACCCAAAGTGTATATAGATTCAATGCAATCTCTATCAAAATTCCAATGGATTTTTTCACAGAAATAGAAAAAAATATTCTAAAGTTCATATGGAACCACAAGACACCCTAAATAGCCAAATAAATCTCAAGAAAGGAGAATAAACCTGGAGGCATTACATGTCTTGATTTCAAACTATATTACAAAACTATAGTAATCAAAACAGTATGATACTGGTATAAAAACAGATATACCAATGAAACAAAATCAAGACGCCAGAAGTAAACCCACACATATATGACCAACTATTATTAGACAAGGGTACTGAGAATATATAATGGGAAAAGGGTAGTCTGTTTAGTAATAGCTGCATGCAGAAGAATGAAATTGGAACCCTATCTTATACCACTCATAAACATTAATGTAAAATGGAATACAAACTTATGTGAGACCTGAACTATAACACTCTTAAGAGAACACATAGGAAAGAATCTCCTGAACAAGACAATGTTCTAGCAAGGATTTTTTTAAATGTGATATCAAAAACACAATCAACAGAAGCAGAAACAAATGAGTGGACTACATCAAACTAAAAAGCTTCTGCACAGCAAAGGATACAATCAACACATTGAAAAAGGCATATAGGATGGGAGAAAATATTTACAAACCATATACATAATAAGAGTTTATTATCAAAAATATATGAGATTCATACAATTCCACAGCAGAAAATAAAATCTGATTTTAAAAAGGCAAAGGATCTGAGTAGATATTTCTCCAAAGAAGACATACAAATAGCCTCCAGGTACATGAAAAGGTACCGGTTCACAAATCATCAGGGAAATGCAAATTAAAATAACAATGAGCTATCACATCAGACTTGTTAAAATATCTATTATCAAAGTGACAAGAAATGTGTGTTGTCAAGGGTGTGGTGAAAAATAAACTCTTGTACCCTGTTGGTGGGAATATAAATTAGTACAGTCATTATAGAAAACAGTAAAGAGGTTACCAAAAACACTTAAAAATAGAACTACCATATGATCCACGAATCCCGTTTCTGGGTAAAAATCTGAAAGAAACAAATTCAGTATGTTGAAGAGAACTGGACTCCAATGTTTACTGCAGCATTACTCACAATAACCAAAATATGGAAACAACCCAAGTGTTCATCAACAAATGAATGGATAAAGAAGTTGTAGTATATATACAGTGGAATATTCTCAGCCCTAAAAAAAAATGAAATCCTGCTATTTGCTATATGGATTAACCTTGAGGCTACTATACTAAGAGAAAAGTCAGAGAAAGACAAATACTGTATGACATCATTTATATGTGGAATCTAAAAGAGTTGGACTTGTAGAAATAGCAGAATGAGAATAGCAGTTGCCAGGTATGGGGAGAAGCAGAGGATGGAAAGATGTTGGTCACAGGGGTACACACTTTCAGTTACAAGATGAATAAGTTCTGGGGATCTAATGTACAGTCTGGTGAATACAGTGAGTTTATACATAACTGTATGTCTCCATGGCAAGAAATTGACTCTAGTTGAGCAAAATAACAATGGTATTCAGGCAGATTCTATAATACAATATCCACACAATGAATTAATAACAACAGATGAATTAAAATATGGGAATTATTGAACAAATTGCAAAATGGTTGCTTTGATTACAGTAGCCTCCCTTATCTGTGGAGGATATATTTCAAGACCCACAGTAGGTGCCGGAGAGTGGGAATAGTACCAAACCCTATATACACTGTTTTTTTTTCTATATATACATACCTATTATAAGGTTTAATTATAAATTACACACAGTAAGAGATGAACATAACTCATAATAAAATAGAACAATTATAGCAATATTCTGTAATAAAAGTTATATGAATGTGATCTCTCTTTAAGTACATACAGTACTGTATGACTCACTCTTTTTCTTGTGATGATGTGAGAAGATAAAATGCCTACATGATTAGGTAAAGTTAGAGGAATGAAGTAGGCATTGTGAGATTAGTAGAAAATTCCAGAAATATTACTTCTCTGCCTTTTGGCTAAGATCAAGTGTGAAAATTCCAGAAATAATTGATATGCTCTAAACTGTGCACCATTCTGAGAAGTATGATGAATCTCACACTGTCCTGTTCTGTCTTACCTGTACATCAAACCATCTCTTTCCAGCAGGAAGCCTGGAAGTGAGATTGATGGTCCATGCTGTAGATATTCCTGCCAGTCAGTCACTTAGTAGCTGGATTAGTCTGTTCTTGCATTGCTATAAAGAAATGCCTGAGACTAGGTAATTGATAAAGAAATGATATTTAATTGATTCACAATTCTGCAGGCTGTACAGGAAGCATGACTGGGGTGGCCTCAGGAAACTTACAAACTGGGGTGGAAGGTGAAGAGTAAAGGGTCATGTCTCATATGGTCAGAGAAGGAGGAAGAATATGAAAGGGGGTGTCCTGCATACTTTCAAACAACCAGGTCTCACGAGAACTCTATCACAAGGCAGCACTAAAAGGATGGTGCTATACCATTAGAAACCACTCCCATGATCCAATCGTCTCCCATCAGGCACCACCTCCAACGCTGGAAATTACAATTCAACATGAGATTTGGGTGGAACACAGAGCCGAACCATATCAGTAGCCATCTAGGTTATCAGATCAACTGCCATGGTATCCCAGTGTTTGTGTCAAAAAACCCTCTTATTTACTTAATACTGGCCCTAAAGTGCAAGACTAGTGAGGTAGTATTTCTGGACCACAGTTGATCACAGGTAACCGACGCCATAGAAAGCAAAACCACAGCAAGAGGACTACTGTAATAAGAGTGCAAATGCCTCTTCTTAGATTGAGTCTTTCTGACCTCACGATTGACATCTATGAATTCTCGAAATTGCAGAAATACAAGTATAGAGTAATAAGGTGTCCCACTATACTGGTTAAATTAACTTTAGGAGAAGTAGGTAAAAAATGCCTACATAACCCAAACATTTGTCTGGTTACTTGTTTCATAAGAACCTTGGACTAAAGTGAGGAGATTGGAAGAAAAGTAGTCGGAAGATCAAATAATTGTTGTTTCTTTATTCAAATATCTAATTCTTTAAAGGTCTATAAATAAATTTCCAATTAAGCCCTGTTTGCTGCATCAAATGTTAATCCTAACAAAAACAGTGCTTAATATATATGTATTATATATATAAAGAAAATAAAATAATATATGTTACATATAATATATAAACTGCATTTGTTAGGATTAATACGTATGTGTGTATATGTAATATACATAATACATACACACACATATATATCTGTCTTTATAAAACTAAGTACAAGTATGTGCATACTAGTAGACAAACCCAAATCCTAATACTAATATTTTACCTTTCTTGGCCATGTGAGGTATATCTGTATATTGCTCAGGAAAATTTGTCACCCGCCTGTGTTAGTTCAGTACACATTATAGCACCTGGACAGTTGTCAATGGCAGTAGTTACACATCATGAACAAAAACATTCCATATTGAGTCATATGCATTAAAAAAAAAACCTGGATTTCTGCCGAAATGTTGTGCCACTTGTAATTATAAAGTGCCAACTGTACTTGGTTTCCGTACATTCTCGTTCTGTATTTTGTGTTCCAAATTCCTCGTTCTGATTTGGAGTTCCAAGTCATGAATCCTGGATATGCTGCATGCACAATAAATGTTGTGCATTTTATTAACTTGCATTTTTTTTTTTTTAGTGAGCTTCAGCTAAAAGAGCAAGCTAATTTATAGGAAAACAGATCATTTAGCACAGTAAAATTAACCAAAGTATTACATCAAAAGAGTTTTTCTCTTTCTCTCTCTTGCTTTTGTTCATGGCCCCTGGACAAAATTTTCCATTTGGGCTCAACTAAATGCCTTCTTTTTTTTTTTTCCTCCCCACTTTGGAACTCTAAACTAGTGTCAAAGAATGTCTTATTTCTTCTCAGTTGAAGAGGATTCTGGCTTGAGCATTAAGAGTCTCCAGTTTTTACTTTGTACCATAGCCAGATTATACCTCGCTGATTAAGGTCACTTACTGCACAAAATTTAAATAATGGTTCTACTGGGACTCCTCCCCCACCCACCCTCATATTTCCCCAAATAATGCAACAATGCTTATAAGTAAAATTCACTTGCTGGTAATGCCAATCTTTGGCCAGAAAGGAATTGACAGCCATAATTAATGTGCCCAGGTTAGGTCTTAGGAAAAGAAAAAAACTCCCAGAGCTGGCTCCTCCCTTGTGAGGGTAAATAGGTTAGTTGCCTGGTACACTGAAAAGCATAATACAACTTCTCTTCTTTCATTCCTTCCTGCTACCCTGCCCCAGCTTTTCTCTCTTCTTTCTTCCCTAGCCCTTTTCCCTTAGGGAAAAGATACAGTTCTGCTAGGGTTCCTAGGGCTCCCGATTATCCAAATGGCAAACTCCTCACGGAATGCTGGTAATTTTAGGGATCAAAATATCTAAGAAGTTATTACATCCCGTCTCTCATTTCATGAAGAAATGCAGTCACCACCAGTGACTAGCCATCTGAACTGCTGCTACCCAAGACTAGCTTTAATTCCAACTCACCTAGGAAGCTTATTAAACACTCCTTGGCCCATCTTATGAGGCCCTCCATGTGGCAGAGCAGTGCTTTGGTTTACTCTCATTTGTACATAGGTGTGCTTGAAACACATTTCATGGTTTGAAGTATGGAGCTCCAGAATGGGAGGCCACTCACAGGTAACATGAGGCCCCTAGAGGTTACAATCACAGGCAAGAAAGGTAAGGATAAGACTGTGAGAAATAATGTATCATTTGAGGCCTTCAGAGAGCTTTCACATAACAATTGCATATGCATTTACCCACTTTCCTTTTATATAGAATTAGTTTATCTTTAGGAATACTTATTTATTTATGTATTATTATTTTTATTTGTTTAGAGGCGGGTCTCCCTCCCTCACCCAGGCTGGAGTGCTATGGCACAATCATAACTCACTGTAACCTTGAGATCCTGGGCTTAAGCTATCCTCTGCCTCAACCTCCAGAGTATCTGGGACTACTGGCATACACCAGCACACACAGCTAGTTTTTCATTTTCTGTAGATACAGGGTCTTGCAATATTGCCCAGGCTGTTCTTGACCTCCTAGCCTCAAGTGATCCTCCAACCTCAGCCTCCCAGTGTGCTGTGTGAACCGCAGTGCCCAGCCATTCATAAAATTGATGAGCCTCTTCTCATAACTTCTTTAGGAGTAAATCAGGCCCTGTCATGATGGCATAATCTTTGGATAAATGCTTAAAAAGGAAATCTTCTATATTCCAACTTCAGTGTAAAATACAGTGAGCTTTACAGCCAGGCCAGGCAAAGTTGTTTTCTTCAGCACCAATTAAGTTAAAGTGAAAATGTAATTATTGTGACTTCCAGATCATCCCATTTCTACTGCAATCTGCTTTTCTTACTGGCTTCCTTTCATGGTTTTTGGTACTGCTGGTGTTTTCATGGACTCTTCTTGGTTACATAAGGTCTTTGTAGAAGGAAGAGATATGGTCAATTAAAGATTGGGTAATAGGAGATTAGAGGAATATCATAAGCTGAAAATCACTTGTCCCTCTTTACACCGTCACTAAGCCATGTAGCATTTGTGCAAGTACTTTTAAAAATACATTCATTCTATAATTTTTAAGATAATATAAAAAAATCAAAATACTTAAAAGGATTTGAGAAACATTGGTTTATATTCAACTGATCTTAAAGTTGTAAATAAAATGACTTCCCTGTAAGTTCTACAAGGATAAGTGAATAAAATGATAGTTAATCAATATCCAAGCATGCTACGCTTGTCTATTTACCTATGTGGACTATTGGGTAATCCACTCCGGGATCCAAATGTGTTAAGGTTCATTATGCTGTGCAGGCCAACCAAAGATTTAAAGTTAAAGTTACACAAATCATTTGATTTTCATTCAATTATTGAAGTCCACATGCTTTTTTCCCTTGTCCCATAAGGCTGTCTTCACATAATTAGTGGAAGGGGGTTAACACTAAATTTCTGTAAAGAGTTAGAGATGAGCCTAGAGGCATCTGCTCTGGCATTTGTGGACTCCTGTCAATGCACCGAGGATTGATGAATTGAGCTTTTTGGATCCTGAGTAGAGTGTCCCAGAGAATGGATCCCTTGTCTATAGGACCTGTGTTCTAGTCGGTGACATGGTGGTAAATGTTTTATAACCAGCTCTTGGGGCAGGGGCAGAAATTCTTGATTTGCGATGTTTGTTTGCCAATTTCCATGTGTAAATAATCCCACTTTCAATCTCGAGCCACAAACATGATGCCACTGAATGCAGAACTGGGGAAAGAGGTACAGTCAACTCGAAGAGCTCACTGTGACTCACCACTTACTCTTTAGCTGAGATATGCCTAATAAGTCATATCTTCTTCGATACTTGGGTTTCACATCTCTAAAATGAAGATAATTGCATCTGTACCTCCCTTGTTTTAATTTTGTGTGTGTATGAGTGCAAGATGAGATAATAGATGTGAAAATTACATCACAGGTTGTCAGAGAAGGGTTGTAGGATTAAGTGCATCACCTGACTATAAAGTCATAAAGTCATCTGTGGTTCACGGTGGGGCTTGCATCCCAAAAGTTGTGTTAGACATTTGTCCATTTAGTCACCAATTTAGCCCAAAACTATGATTTTCCTCTACTCACAGAAAGATGCATGTTTGAAAAAAATAGTTCCAAGAAAGGTAAGCACTGACTTCTTGTTAACCACATGTATATATCCTCAGAACACCCAAAATTGTTTTTTCTTGGAGTATTTATTCACTCTTGTCCTCCCTCACCTGTGCTCTGTATATTACACACATTTTATCCATTTTATAGCTTTACATTTCACTATAAATTCCTATAGCATTTTCTGTCTTCCCATAGATATTTCCTACCATTTCCAAATATTAGGATTCTTTTGCCATTAGTATGTACAAGAAACTAGGTTCCACATTCACATATTTGCTGTTAAATATGTAATATGGATGTTAAATCCTTTTATCCTGTCATTATAATTTTAATCCCATTGCCAGGTAACACTTCTCACTTACTGTGAAATGGCCTTCCCTTGATTTCTCAAGACATTATAATCCTGCATATTCTAAATTTGTTTGGCCCTTATTAACTACACAACTTATTTTGTGATTATTAAAGAATAAGGAAAATTTAAAATTAGACTAAATTTCAATGAGCATTTTTTCTTGTTATGCTATCATTTCAGCATTTTAAATGGGAAAGGAACACAAAATGGTTAGAGTGTCACAAGAAGAGGCCACCAGAGTGTGGACCAATGGGTTTCCCCAGGTGAAGTTTACCTTAGTCTGGTCACCAGCTTTCCTCTCTCTGAAAGTTGAACTTGTCAGCACAATGAGGGCAGATGTCAAATCAGAGTCACACTGACCATATTCACAGATGGGTGTGTAACCCCAAATGCCAGTATGGTTACACTGACAACTATAACTATCACTTTGTCCTGAGTACTCAAGTTGACAAGACTAGCCCATTTTCTCCTTGATACTGAAGGGAAGCCTTGTCATCATTGGGAGCATGTACAGTGTTTGGTGAGCCCTGAACCAAGGCAAGGGATGTAGGTATTACATTTCAATTGTCAAGTCACTGTAGGTTACAATTTCCTTGATTTTCTTGTGCATTCATCTCCAGCAGAGATGTAGTCCCTTTAGAAACTGGAGTCTATGGAGTGGATCTCTCTACCCTTGACTGTGTTGGGATAATGCTGACAACTCAATGTTGGTCTTTCAAATTGTACCATCCATAATGTGCCTCTCTGAGTCATTTTCTTAGGGCTTTGATACTTAACCTACCCCCTGCTGATTCCCCTAGAAGTTCAATTCCATTTATCAAGTACTGGTCTGGTCTGAAAGCCATTCTTTCCATTACAGTAACTTTGCACATTTCTGCTCTAATTCAATTGGTGTTGATTTTATAGTTGGAGCAGAGAACAACCTTATTTACTATTATTTGTTTTCCTTCATGGTGACTGTCAAATCTATTGTTTTAAAACAAAGCAATAAAATAAGCCACCCCTAAATGTAATAGTTTATACAGCCATCCTTTATTCTGACTCATGTGAGGCTGGACATCTCTGTTTCAAGCTTAGGGTCCAGCTGGGATTGTCCTCTGTTGTAGGCTACGGCTGGGCTCCAGTCGTCTTCATGTGTGCCCATTCTGGCAATCAGCCTGAGGGGATGAAACTGTCAGGGGAGCTCTCCTTGTGGCAACAGCAAAGGCACAAGAGGACAAGCCCAATCAAACAAACACATTCCAGTTCTGCTTGTAACACATCTGCTGAAGCTCCAGCAGCCAAGCCAAATCATGTAGCTAGACCCAAATGCAAGGTTCAGTGAAGTGTCCTGCACCTTCCACAAGGCCCAAGTGTGTCACATAGCCTGATATCGATGGGACAGGCAAGCATACCCCTGTCATGTTCAAAAATACTAACCTAAGCTACCACAGTGTCTAACATATATCATCTGTTATTTGAACGTTTTTAGGTTCAATCATAAATTTTTACCTTGTTTTATTTTGGTTAAGTAGAGTATAATAACATCCCTGAAAGTTATGGTTTGATAGAATAAATCAAAACACACACACACACACACACACACACACACACACACACACAGAGCATACTGAGAACACATAAGAATCCCAGTGCTTTGGGAGGCTGAGACAGGTGGATCACTTGAGATTAGGAGTTTGAGACCAGCCTGACCAACATGTTGAAACCCGTCTCTATTAAAAATATAAAAACAATTTTGCTGGGCATGGTGGCACACACCTGTAATCTTAGCTACTTGAGAGGCTGAGACAGGAGAATCACTTGAACCCAAGAGACAGAAGGTGCAGTGAGCCAAGATCGTACCATTGCACTCCAGCCTGGGCAATGAGAGCAAACCCCATCAGAAAAAAACAAAACAAACAAAAAAAAACACCAGAATAAAACTGAACCAAGTGCATGACATTTGAAATATTACTTGATACATAATTTATCAAGCTCCATAGATTTATGGTTTTGAATGTGTGCTTGACATAATGTTGGTGCCTAATAAATGTTGGTCTTTCACATTGTACCATCCATAACCTGAAAATAATATATTGTTCCTAGTGGATGTTCTATAACTACTGACTCATTAGCTATCCACCTCTGTTATGTGCAGTCACTTCCTAGCATATGAAACAGTTTCAGGGCCATAGTGCTTATTAGCTTTTAACTATACAAACCAAATGCTTTCCTAATTTTAAACTTCATATCATTGTTCCATCCATTTTGAATTATACAGAGCAATTGTCTTCAGCTCTACTGTCTGTAGATGCCTTTGGTCTTGCAACATATCATGTGAATCACCTACTTTGTCTTCTTTCATTCACCATGGCAAGAAAAATCCAACCAGAATTAATAGGCAACTGGGCCCCATTCTCATTGGGAGCATCTGTTTCTTATTAAATATCATAAGTAACTTATTAATTCTTGCCAGAAACAAAAGTAAAGACATTGTCATACTGAAAGCTTTACCAGTACAAAAGATCAGTCAGCAAAGCACCTGGTACACTTGCTCAGACAGCGCCTGGGGTGTCATTAATCTGGGGACACAAAGATGTCAGATTTCTTCCGTTAGCTTCTTGAGGAAGACAAAGTCAGAGTCCGTCTGAACTGCAGAGCCCACTCTTTTTCAGTTGATTTGTGTGGTTGTGCTACAACAATGATGGATGGGTTACTAGTTGGTGGCATGACCACACAAATCCCATGGCAGATCCTGGCAAATCTCATAAAATGTAGATGTAGGAAAGGATGTAAGAGAAGACCAGGCTAAACTCAACTTGCAGGCATCAACTGAGGTCTTGAAAGGTGAGGTGAATACTTCAAGGTCACCCAGGCAACTGATGGCAAAGCCAGGATAAAAATCCAGAGCCTCTAAAGCCTGAGTTGTATTCTGTGCATATGGTCACACAAAAAGGGATCCTTTCCTTTTGACAGCCAGCCCTATATGAATGAGTAATCTGATTCATACGTTCTCTTGGAGAAAGTTTGGGGGTTTTGCAAAGCGTGTACCTTTCCTAATGCTTGGATTTTGGAAGGATATCACATGTTTCTTCTGCAATGATGGTGATAAAATAATAATGGCTAATAACTTTTTAGTCATTGCTGTGTGCCACGAGTTATTTTAAGTGCTTTGGATGCGTTTTCTCATTTAACCCCTAACAACCAAATTAAGTACTTTTGAATATTCATTTTACAAATCCTGAAACTGATGGCTCAGTGATTAAATAATTTGCCCAGTGGTTGGAGCCAGGGCATAAAACAGGTACAGTGAACCCCGGTATCTGTGATTTGCTCCCCATGTTGCATTGTCTTTAACCACATTCAATGTTTTTAGCTTTTATGTCAATTTGTCAGTTTCTGCCAGCGTATTTTGATTTCTTTGCTGTAGATGAAATATTTTCATATAAATAAATTCATTTTATATATTGATGTTTGTTTCCTAATACCCAAAACTATTGTATTTGCTTTTTTGTGTGTTTAGTATTCCTTTGTTCATCGCCACACTTGGGCATGATTAAAACAGGAGGGCTCATCCACTCGTTCCTCTTTACTGACGGATGCCTTGGTAACGATCCCTAGGGCCGTTCTCTCCCTGACGGCCTGCATTTCTCTACTGCCCCTATCCAAGCACACTGATTTGAAAGCAGAGTATCACATTTATATTCATGAAACTAATTGAAACACATGGGTTTTATATGTGAAGATAACTGCTACAACCTGATTATAAGGTACCAACCTGAATTCAGGCATGGATTCCGTGACTGAAATGTAGAATGTGGCAAGCTTTTATGTTTTAAATATTTGGGTGGATTATATTTTTATGAGTGGTTTGTAAATTCCTGCTCACTTGCTCACCTTCAACAATGAAGTACCTCATTAGTACTTCATCCAATGGTCCAAAGGAGAGAAGACTCTGACCCATTTCAGCTTTCCCCTGAGCACCTGTTGAGATCTGTTGATGATAGTGCTACTGCTACTCTGACCAGTTGAAGTAAAATCCCATTTCCTTTAGGATTCTTAGATTGTCAGATTGATCCATGCAGTTTTTTCTGTCATCAGTCCAACACCTGGCCTTTTTAATTTTGCAGCTTCTAATAGAAGTGTATTGGAATCCCATTATAGTTTTAATTTGAATTTTCCTAATGGTTAATGATGCTAAACATCTTTTCACGTATTTATTTGCCACCATACTTGGTGAAGCGTCTGTTCATGTCTTTTGTGCATTTTTAATTGGATGTTTGTTTTCTTATTAAGTTTTGAGAGTTTTAAAATATATATTAAATAAAAGTCCTTTGCCAAATATTTGATTTACAAATGTTTTCTCTCAGTCTGTATCTTGTTTTCCCTTCTCTTAGTAATATCTTTCACCAAGCAAAAATATTTAATTTTTATAAGTTCAGTTTATATTTTATTTTCTCTTATAAAACATGCTTTTGATGCTATGTTTAATAACTCCTTCACTAACTCCATGTCCCAAATATTTTCTCCCTTAGTATTTTTAAAGTTCAAAACATTTTCTAACTTCCCTTGAGACTTCTATCTAGTGGAAGAGTGTTAAGGTCTCTCACGATGATTGTGAATTTGTCTACTTCTCTTTCCTGTCTGTCTGTTCTTGCTCCATTAGGTTTGAAGCTCTGTTGTTAGGTGCCTACACACTTATGATTGTTAATTCTACTTGGCAAATTAAGCTTTTTATGTTTATGTGACATTCCTTTTTCTCCTCAGCAGTTTTCTTTCCTTTGAAGTCAACTCTGTCTGAAATAATGCAGCCATGTGGCTTTACAGTATTTGGACTAATGCATGGTATCTTTTTTCATCCATTTACTTTAAAAAAATGTTTTTAATTTCCATACACTATTGGGGAACAGGTGATGTTTGATTACATGAGTAAGTTCTTTAGTGATGATTTGTGAGATTTTGGTTCACCCATCACCTAAGCAGTATACACTGCACTCAATTTGTAGTCTTTTATCCCTCACCCCTCACTACCCTTTCCCCTTGAGTCCCCAAAGTCCATTGTGTCATTCTTATGCCATTGTATCCTTATAGCTTAGCTCCCACTTATGAGTGAGAGTATACAATATTTGGTTTTCCATTCCTGAGTTACTTCACTGAGAATAATAGTCTCCAATCTCATCCAGGTCACTACAAATGTCATTAATTCATTTCTTTTAATGGCTAAGTTCTATTTTCATCATATATATATATATATATATATATATATATATCACAGTTTTTTTATCTACTCAGTAATTTTTGGGCATTTGGGTTGGTTCCACATTTTTGCAATTGTGAATTGTGCTGCTATAAACATGCATGTGAAAGTATCTTTTTCATATAATGACTTCTTTTCCTCTGAGTAGATACCTAGTAGTGGAATTGCCGGATCAAACGGTAGTTCTATTTTTAGTTCTTTAAGGACACTTCACACTGTTTTACATAGTGATTGTACTAGTTTACATTCCTACCAGCAGTGTAGAAGTGTTCTCTTTTCACCACATTCATTCCAACGTCTATTATTTTTTGATTATGGTTGTTCTTGCAGGAGTAAGGTGGTATCACATTGTGGTTTTGATTTGCATTTCCCTGATCATTAGTGATGTTGAGCATATTTTCATATGGTTGCTGGCCATTTGTATCTTCTTTTAAAAATTGTCTATTCATGTCCTTAGCCCACTTTTTGATGGGATTGTTTTGTTTTTTCTTGCCAAGTTGTTTGAGTTAGTTGTAGATTCTGAATATTGGTTATTGGTTGGATATATAGATTATGAAGAGTTTCTCCCACTCTGTAGGTTGTCTGTTTACTCTTCTGACTGTTGTTTTTGCCATACAAAAGATCTTTAAAAATAGGCACATAGACTAATGGAACAAAAACATAAAGAAGGGAAAGGACACTTTATTCAACAAATGGTGCTGGGATAGTTGGCAAACCACATGTAGGAGAATGATACTGGATCCTTGTCTCTCACCTTATACAAAAATCGACTCAAGATGGACCAAGGACTTAAATCTAAGTCTTGAAACAACAAAAATACTAGAAGATAACATTGGAAAAACCCTTCCAGACATTGTCTTAGGCAAGGACTTCGTGACCAAGAACCCAAATCAAATGTGGTAAAAACAAAGAAAAATAGCCGAGACTTAATTAAATATCCATTTACTTTTAACCTACCTATGTTTGAAATGTATACTATATTTGAAATGTGTTTCTTGTAATTTTCTTTTTAAATTCCACTCTTTAAATTTCTCTGTTTTAACAGATGCATTTAGTATATTTGCATTTAATATAATCATTAGTATGTTTAAATTTAGCTCTATCATTTTTTGTTTTCTGTTTTTTTTCCTCTTATTTCTTTTTTTATTTTTGAAATTTTCTGACTCTTTACGGGTTGAACATGTTTTAGTATTTAGTTTGACTTATCTATTGTGTTTTTTATTATATACCTTCATATATAATTTTGGTGGTTGTTCTAAAAATTACAGTATACATACTTAACTTTCCACAGTCTGCTTAGAATCAATATTTTACCACATCACATGAAATGTAGAAACCTTGCCATGATAATGATGAATTTACTCTCCTCCTTATGTTATTGTTGTCATGTAGTGTATCTACATACATTGAAAATTCCATCAGGCAATGTTATATTTTTTGCATTCACTGTCAAACATTTTTTAGAGAACTGAAGAAAAGAAGAATATTCTGATATAATTAGCCCAATATTTATCATTTTTATTGTTTTTACTCCTCCCTGATGTTCTAAGCTTCCTTTTCATCATTTCCCTTCTGTCTCAATAACTTTCTTTAGCAATTCTTTAAGCAGATCTGCCAGCAATGAATTCTTTTAGTTTTCTTTCATCATAGAATGTCTTTATTTCACTTTCATCCCTGAAGAATATTTTTGCCGGATATAGATCTGGTATGACAGTTCTTTTCTTGCAACACTTAAAAAAAAATGACACTTCCTCTTGGAACCCTTGATTTCCAATGAGAGAAAATTACAATAATTAGAAATAGATTTTCTTCTATTGCTAATATATCCGTTTTTTTTCCGGCCAGTTTCAAGAGGTTTTTCGTCTTTAGTGTTTGGCAGCTTGATTCTGATGTTTCTTGGCATGGTATTCATTGGGTTTATCCTGTTTGGGATCACACAGCTTCTTGTGTCTGTAACTTAATTTTTCCTCGCTTTCTTATGAATGGCAAAAATGCTAGATCTTTTGTTATTGACCCACAAGTCCCTGAAGCTCTTAGTTATTTTGTTTCAATCTTTTTCTCTCTATCATTCAGATTGGACAGTTTCCATTGACCTATTGAGTTGGTGCACAAGTAATTGCGGTTCATCATTACTTTGAATGGCAAAAACCACAATGACTTTTGCACCACTGTACTATCTTTTAGTTGACCAGTTAGTTCCTCTTGCACTTGTGGGTTCAGCTCATCTAGTGAACTTTCAAGCTTCAATTATGTTTTCCAGCTCTATTTTTTTTTTTTTTCATTTTGCTCATTCTGTCTTTTTTTCATTGAGATTTTTATTTTTCTGTTTACTTTGAGAAGGCTTGCAACTATTTTTTGGAGCATATGTATAATTGCTGCTTTAAAACTTTCAATAGCTAATTCCAATATCTGTGCCATGACATTGGCATTGTTGATTACCTTTCCAATGTGAGTTGAGATTTTCCTGATTCTTTGTGTGCAGTGAAATTTATTTTTTATTTTTTTATTTTAATTTTTTTGAGACAGAGTCTATCTCTGTCACCTAGCCTGGAGTGCAGTGGCATGGTCTCAGCTCACTGCAACATCCACCTCCCAGGTTCACACGATTCTCCCACCTCAGCCTCCCAAGTAGCTGGGATTATGGGCATGTGCCACCATGCCCAGATAATTTTTGTATTTTTAGTAGAAACGGGGTTTCATCATGTTGGCCAGACTGATCTCAAACTCCTGACCTCAGGTGACCCACCTGCCTCGGCCTCCCAAAGTGCTGGGATTACAGGCATGAGCCACCGTGCCTGGCCTGCAGTGAAATTTTGTATTATATCCAGGACATTTCAAATATTATAAAACTGTGAGTCTTATTTATATCCTATGGAAAATGTCATAGGTTCAGATAAGAAGTTCTAATATACATTCTGTGGACCATAATTCCAATGTCAGGTCAGTTGTCAAAGTATTTGCAATGTCATCTCTTTCTTTTGTATGTGCCCCCAGTAGCCACTTTGGGATGTGGCCTGTGGTCTATCTGTCAGTTCGGTTCTCAAAGGCTTTGGTATACTATGTCAAATCAGATCTGTGTATGTGCAGCTGCAGTGGTGAGCCCAGGAGTTCATAAACACCTTTATAACGTTACTCTACTGAGTTCTTCCCTCTTTGCAACCTCCCTTGTACTCTTGGTTCCCTCCTTTTGCTCCTACAGCCAGAAAGTGAGGGTTTTAGTTACCCTGTTCTGCCATGTACTTCTATAGTTGTGCCTACATCTGGAGCAAGTGGCAGGAGGACAGAGAGAGTAAAAGCAATGAGGGATTGCCCCACATTCCTGGAACCACTGCTCCACTAAATGTAAAGGAAGGTGCTGCTCCCACAGAGTTTTTTCCTCCTACAGACTCACATTACCGTAGGCTGCTGCCACCTCCGTAAGATTGCTTGGGGTCTAGGTCATAGGAGGAGAGAGGAGAGGAACAAAGGGAGAAAGAAAGAGAAACTGGTGAATTTCTGCATGTGAGTGTGCTGGAATTTCTTTTTTCCTCTCTTTGAGCTAAAACTAGAAAGTTTCTCTGAAATTCTGTCTGCACCCTGATATTCATCTCCAGAGCATTAAGTTCAAGCCAGAAGATACTGGTAGAAATGAAAATTGTAAACTCATCATTGATTTCATGGTATTATGAACTGGGACTTTCCTCCCAATCTACCTGCTGCTATTTACTTTTGAATGTTCTCAAATAGCTACTTCATATATTCTGTCTAGAAAGTGGAGAGGATAAAATATGTTGACTCCATATTACCTGAAACCAGAAATCCTCCGATTCTATTTTAATGCATTGGCCAGTCATGCAAGTGTATCAAACTGCTCTACCACTGTCTCTTTTTAAAGGAGTAGCTCCTTAGTAATTCAGTGTAGACTTTCAAAGATGGACTGCATACCAAACCCTATTCTGGACTCTAGGGATTTAAAAATGGGAAACGGTCCCTGCCCTGAAGGAGCTCATGGCACTCAGCTTCCCTTCCCTGTTCATTCTAAGGAACCAACTTTCTCCCACTATGGGATTTTGACTGGGACAGAAAATTAAATACTCTGCTTCCCTCTAGCAAGGGAGTACGCACATGAAGCAAATTAAGCCAACTGGATCCTCCTTTTTCTGTATCTTGAGGCTAACAATATAAGAATGGAAAAGAACAGTTGGAGCCAATCATTTCTTATGGTGGTGTCTGGATGCCCAGGTTCTAGTCCTGGTTCTCTAACGTTCCATTCATTCTGTTGCTATCCAATATACCTTCAATAAATCCCTTATTTTATTTTATTGGTAAAAGTTGTTTTTTTGTTTTTGCCGCAAAAAAATCCTAACAAATGGTCTATGAGAGAAGACAAGTCCACACATAAATCACTGCAATCAAGTGTTCAATGAGTGCTACAGCAAAGGCAGTTACTGAAAGTTCTAAAAATATGGAAATAATACTGACTTATTGGAAGAAGGTTGTGAAAGATCTTGCGGAAGAGATGACCTTTAACTAAAAATAACATCGCCGTTTCAAGGAAGGCTGTCTTATTCCTCGTGTGGTTCCTGAATGGATAGTTACAGCCCTCTTTGACAAACCATGCAAGCTCATGTAGCAGCAAAATAAAATGCTTGAGAAAGTTGAAAGACATTTGAATTTGGTGGGTCCTTACCTAAAAACTGAGATTAAGTCTCCAGTGGTTGAAGTTCTGTTTACTGCTGGCAAAAAGCAACTTCATGGTTTGATAAAAAAAAAAAAAAAAAAAAAAAAGCATACAAAATACTCATACTGCATTTTAGACCTCAAATAACTCTTATAAAACAGCATTTTTTGATGATTTAAGTGTAAATGAATCAGAAACATAAGGATTAAATTTCCCTTGAAATACACAGGGGCTTAAAAATTAAGAGAAAAAGTGCCTGGCAAAATGTGTTTTGTATTTTGCCAAGTCCTAAAGATTTAAGAAGCAGTTCAAGATGTTTTACCAGACCACTCAAAACATCGCTGGGTTCTCCCATCCCTTCAAGAGCAGACCTAGATATTTTATTCCTTCTGGCTGACTTCCCCGGTCCTGGGGGTTGGGGAGAGGGTTGGGAGTTGTAGCACATGCTTGCTGCAGTCTGCGTTTGTTTTCTATTGATTGCATCTTAACATGGATACAGATTTGTGTCTCTTTTCACATCTTCACTATCCCTACTACACAGGGTTGCTTCGAAATCAAGGATAATGATTTATTCCCTAAAGCTACTTGGCACAGCTTTGTGAAAAAGCATTCCACCATGTCCACTAGCACTGTTAGTTTATCAAAACTTTTTTTAAAGCCTGGCACAGTGGTTCACGCCTGTAATCCCAACACTTTGGGAGGCCAAGTTGGGCTGATCACTTGAGGCCAGGAGTTCGAGATAAGCCTGGCCAACATGATAAAATCCGTCTCTACTGAAAATACAAAAATTAGCCAGGCATAGTGGTACACACCTAATCCCAGCTACTTGTGAGGCCGAGGCAGGAGAATCACTTGAACCCTGGAGGCAGAGGTTGCAGTGAAAAGAGATCCTGCCACTGTACTCCGGCCTGGATAAGGGAGTGAGACCCTGTCTCAACAAGGAAATGAAATAAAATAAAATAAAATAATTTTTAAAACTTCTTATAAAAAGGAAGTCTGCTGGTACTAAATAAATAATCAGAATTATGTCTCACTCCAAAATTTAATAATGAAGTCTGAGGGAAAATTAGAAATGCTCAATATAAACTGGATATTTAAAAAATTAAAACAAATTAGAATGTGCTCAAAAATTACTTTGCTATTGTATTGTTTAGTAAACATTTTATCATTCAAATTTCCAAATGTACACAAAAATAGAATCATAATAAACCCATGTGCCATGATGCAGCTTCAACCATCATCACCATAGTACCATAAAAACATTTTTAAATCTTGAGATTTGTAATATGACATTTTTAAGTCAGTGGGCAATAAAAAAAATAAGACTGGCACCTATTGTATATGGGAAATGAACGAGCTAATTAGAGTTAAGGAAATCTAAGATAATGCCTGTACCTTCAATACCTATATTATAGATAAGGTGGATACAAAAAAGATAAGTTTTAGCAAAAGGAATGTGTCTGTTTAGTGTGTGGCATAGATCCTAAGTGTAAAAAAAAAAATCACTCTCTTTAGTGTAGTTAGTATGTACATGAAGGAGTATGAGCCTATATTTACTAAAAAAAAAACAAAAGCATAACAGGAAAACAAAAAAGGCAAAACTTCCCACCCTTCAGAAACCTGCTATCATGGAGAAGGCAATAGGTGACTTGTTTTCACAGCATTAATGCCCCAAAAGAGAATTTTCAAAGATCGATTTAGAAGTACCCCAAACTCTCTCTACTACGACTGATTTACACATTTCAGTTAATTATTTTCACTCTTGCTTGGAATTTACTTGCTATCTTACCACCATAAATTGTTCCCTAAAGCCTGCAGGAATTAGCAAAGCTCTTGGGTTTGGTGAGAGAGAGTCATCTTAAGATTTCGTTTCTCTCAAGGAAGCTGGGAGCCAGGGGGCCTCCTTTGAGAGATGAAAGGCCAAGTTTATTTTGACTTTCAAGAGCTTGTCTCTCTTTGCCATAGACTTGATTAAGTGAACCTAAACTCTTCCCTGTTGGAGAGAATGCTTTGGGAGGTGGTGGAGTTGGGGGCATAAGACTCCACAGTGTAGTCTGTAAGACACCAAATAGCCAATGTGACCATCAGACTTTATACTGCCCTACTAAACTGGGGCCTTTTGGCCAAGTAATCAATAGTCTGGGTATTTGGAGAATGTATAGACAACTTGGAATGAAAACCTTTCTCTGTGCAAAGCAATACCTAACAATTTTTATGTTGAAGTTCTAACCCCTGGTACTCAGAATGTGACTGTATTTAGAGACAGGACCTTTAAAGAGATAATTAAACTAAAATAAAGTCTTTAGGGAGGGCCCTGAAACCGGTATCACTGTGGTGCTTATAGGAAAAGAAAATTTGGACTCAGATATACACAAAGAGAAGACCGTGTAAAGACACAGAGAGAAGACGGCCATGCACAAGCCAAGGAGAGAGGCTTTGGAAGAAACCACCTCTGCTGACACCTTAATCTCAGACTCCTGGCCTCTAGAACTGTGAACAAATAAATGTCTGCTGTTTAAGTCACCCGGTCTGTAGTTTGTATACATACGTGATTTTTAATACTGAATGTTCCTATTGAGAATGTGAGAATAACATTTGACTAACGGTATTCGCGAAATGTATAATTTAACCAAGCAAGGAATGCCTGTGTGCTCCAGCTTATTGGATAGAGACTAAAGCAAGTGAAAGGGATGACAAGCTGTGCTCCTAGACTAGCAGTTTTATCTGGTTTCATCTACTCCGATAACATTCTGGCCAAATAAACAGATACAGTCAAACCCAATTAAGTATATTCAATATTTGGATTTGAATATTTGGATTAAAAAATTAATGTATAAAAAACCTATCAGCCTATGAGGCACTGTTGACATAAAAAATACCTTTTTGACAAACATGGCTGTTCTGCCAAAGCACTGTAGTATATTTTAAAACATGAGCCTAGAACTGTCTTATATACAGTGAAGTAGGCCTGAGAAAGCTTTCATTACAATCCTCTGCTGAAAAAAAAATGTTTTTTTTAAATTTCATGTAATGTGTGTATATATTCATTCTACCTCCTTTATCAAAAATAGAAAGATTTTAATCTCATGAAACTAAGTAGCATATTATTGCAACACGTGTGCATGTGTATATGCAGCTGCTATGTATGAAAAGCATTAATAATTGTTTACTGTAGGTTAAAAATAAAATAATTGATATCATTTGGATAATTTCAACCTTCCAGTGGAGTGTGTGGATGGCAAGACTTCAAGTATGAGATGAAGTTGCAAGGTCTTAAAAAAAAAACGTTTAGTTGGATTTCTGAAAACGACTTCTTGTTCTGTGAATACATGGTTCCTGTGACGGTCTTCAACTCTGTGTCTATGAAAATGTGTAACAATATTCAAAAGGCCACATAAGGCACAGCTTCATCATAGCCCTCCCTCTAACTCAGTGCAGAGATTTTCCAGTTGCACACAAGAAATATTAAATGAAAATATCCTTCGTAAAATGTTAAGTGCAATATAAATATTTAATATTGCTTTAAGAAATGCTAAGTAATACTATGTTGTTGGGCACAATAGGTGTAATTCCAAGACTCTGAGTCTCTGAATGGAGAAAGAAATTGCATATCCCCCATAGTAGTTAACAACGGACTAATTAGAGCACTTTCATATATATATATATATATATATTTTTTTTAATTACATTTTAGGTTTTGGGGTACATGTGAAGAACATGCAAGATTGTTGCATAGGTCCATACATGGCAATGTGGTTTGCTGCCTTCCTCCCCATCACCTATATCTGGCATTTCTCCCCATGTTATCCCTCCCCAACTCCCCACCCCTCGCTGTACCTCCCTAGTTCCCCCCTACAGACCTCAGTGTGTGATGCTCCCCTCCCTGTGTCCATGTGTTCTCATTGTTCAACACCAGCCTATGAGTGAGAACATGCGGTGTTTGATTTTCTGTTCTTGTGTCAGTTTTGCTGAGAATGATGGTTTCCAGGTTCACCCATGAGGCCTCAGAAGTGAAATCTGTCAATGTCCCCTTACTGCTACTCTGAATCAAGAAACCCACTTCCTCTCAAAAAAGACCCAGAACCTCAGAGATAACTGAAATCCAAGTTGAGAGAAAGCAGGGCCTTTTATTTCCTGCAATCAGTTCTGTGCTGGGAAAAGTGGATGTTGGAATTAAATTCAAGGTTCACCCCTAAACGATCTCATCTTGCCCCAGCTGGAGGGAAAGTTTCAGGTAGGCACCATCTGGGGGCGCATAGCAGCCTCTGGGACTCAGTGGGGTCCTTGTGATGATTCTGGGAGCTCCAAGGCTCTGTTCCACTTGCATGTTTCTGTGCACTATGTGAATACATGGTGGCATCTAGAACAAGGAGACTCTGCCGGCCCCATCAAATCTATTGCATGAATAAAGATATTGGCCTTCATGTTCTACTCTCCAAAGATCTAGCAGTGATATCTTTGCTGAAACTTCAGAATCCCAGAGATCTCCTTTTCCCTCCCCCATTAAAAAATGTCTAAGCTGACTCTCCTCCCTGGAGCAGAGTCCTTAGGTGGTCACAGCCTCCTCGTGCTTTTCCAGATCTCTGGTTTTGTGTGAGAAGCAGGGAGGAGGAGTGTGAGCCCAGAGCAAAGTCAACACAAAATCTTTGGGGTGAGTGTGACTCACAGAAAAATAAAATATTCTCTATATATCCAGCTCTAGGACTGTGATTTGAATAAAATTCAAAATTAGATTATTGATCCATTGGTGAAGATTTAGAATTGAACTTTGAAGATGGATTTTTTAAAAAATGTTTTTAAATGGAATAGAGCCAAGAATAATTTGACAGCTTAAACCCTGCTGGTAATCAACCCCTAGAGTCATTAAGAAAGACAGGAGTGGGAGGTGAAACATCTGGAGAAATGTGAGCAGATAACGAATTGGGTGGGTTTTATAAAAGCTAAATGCTATCTGTAGGAAGCAGAGTTATAAAAAATTGTGAAGCAATAACCCTGAGGTCATACAGGGGTTAAGAGGAAACCTTGACTTCTTCCTGGGCAATTCTTCCAGGGAGAATGGTGACTGACGGTGCTATTTCTCACAACAGCATTCATGCATGGTCAAACACAAGTAGTCAAAAGACACTATCTTATTATGCACCAGGTCAGCCTGCAGCACTTGCCTCCCCCACCCAACCGCAGCACCCTTGGCCTGGGCACTTCAGATGGTAGCCATCAGGGAGCCGGTCAACTTACGATGAAGACAGCACAGACTTCAGAAGCGTGAAGGCTAGGATTCAAAAATTGCTGCTGTCCTTTCTCAGTTATGAGACCTGAATATACTTCTCAGATATAAAGGTATTTCTCCTCTGTGAGTCTCATTTTTCTCACATGATGAATTTGGATAATTATGCCCACTTTGCATATTTTCCTGAGTATTAAATGACATAACACACCTGACACAGTTTCTTGCACGTGCCAGATGACGGCTACATATTAGTTCTCAAATTCTCTTCTCACTCGTTCCCCCCACAGTCATTCATTCAATGCCAACTATGTACCCTGCACAAGGCCCCGAGGCAGAAAAATGAACAAGACAACACCTATCCGAAATGGGGTCATAATTTTGAAAAAGATGGACACACACTGGTAACTATGATATAAGTAGAAGTGATAGAAGTTAGACAGGGTAGCAGTACGGAGCAGAGATGAGGAGTGTGAAATTCGGTATAGGATGGGGGAAATCAAGAAGCCTTCCTGGGAGAGGTGGACCTGTGTTTGGTCCTACAGGACTAGTAAGAGGACGGTACACACAAAGGCAAAACATAACTCATGTGGCAACCTCCCACATTGTAGTGTGGCTGGAACCGAAAATGTAAATCAGAGAGAGCAGTAAAAGAAGAGAGTGTGAGGACAGGCAGGGATCAGGTCACAGAGGGTTTGGCATAGCATAGCATAGAGCATGGATTTCACCTTCCCTGGGGTGGCTTGGGCCCCCTGCTGCTTTCTTACATTGGTCATGCAGGGTGTATTCTGACTTGGAGAAATCAGACACCATAAAATATAAATATATGAGAGACTCCAAAGGTGAAGAAGGCTGTGAGCAATAAAGACCTGGATTGTGTCCGATGGTGTTACCTGGAATGACTTCTGCATTTATTCCGTGTACATCTGTCTAACTTGTGATGACATGCAACTAGGTGTATTTACAAATGCTTTTGCATGAAAAGGGCCAGGATCTAGAGCAGCACAACCCAGCCATAAGGCCTTATGTGTAGACCAGTATTTCAGTGCAGAGCCTGTGATGGTCTTGGCGAGCTCCACCTGCGATGATAACATAATATCCACTGCCAGATCAAACAACACTTCATTGCCTCTTCCCACCCTGTGAGTTGCAGGAGGGAACCCTTAGGAGGACCAGCATCATCCCTCAGCCTCCACTGCTGCTTCTCCCAGGGAGACAACATTTTCAAACATCTTTGCAGTACCTCCAACTGTGTCTTGCTGGGACAAGCTAAATCACTGAAGCTGTTTTAAAGTCCTCAGTCTCTGGCCCCATAAGAAAAGTGATGTACACGGCTCAACATTACTATCTACAGTGTTTCCAAAGGTTTCTTATGGATTCTGAGCCATAGCTTTGAGGGACAACATGAGAGTCCTGCCTCAATTCATGGAATTAGTTCTCGGGTAGTCATTCTCTTTTTAAAAAATCTGATTAATATTCTATGGTTGAAAAGAAGAGAATGAGTGGAATATTTTGTCAGGTCATTTCATCATCGGAATCTCAGGAATCGGTTCAAGGAGTCTGCAAACCCAAATCCTAATGGGGCCAGGCAGGAAATTTAAACGTGTACACTGGGGAAGATACAAGGCAACAGAGAATAACAGCGGGACTTTATGATAAGGGAAGAAGGCATACCCCACCAGAGACAATGTCTTTTTAACTGAAGTATCCAAATTTGTTCTAAAATAATGCTATGCTGGCTCAAAAATATTGCTATATGGATTGTCTCCTTGCTGCCTCCTGGTATGTGACTCCCTGGTAGCCAATACATTATAGAGACTTGACCCATCTCCATGCACTTCCTCTGCCATCACGTTTGAACACCGTCTACATTTCTTCACCTCTCAGTGACATGCCACATTTAGCACCTTAGCCATGTTTTCCAAACTAGGCTTTTACATACATGAGGCTGATGCTTGAGAGTTATGCCACCACAATTCTCCCTTCCCATTCTAGAAATCTTTCCTCTGTGAAGGCCTAGATGTTTCCAGCAACCTATTATGGAGTTCTGATTCACCCTAGAAATAATTGTACAAGAGGCTATAAGGCAAGACCACATTGGAAGTTTAAAAGTAGCCAATTAAACAAGAAATGATGGTGTCTTAGGTAGAGCTTTCTAGAAGTAGAAATATGATATGCTGTGACTTGGAAAAGAACATCAGGAAGTGTACATATTCATGAGAATGAGCTGTGTGAGCAAGGGAGAAGGTCTTGCAGATAAGGTGTATCACAAGGTGATCACCATCATCAGACTCTAACATTTGTTTAGCAAAACACTGAACACTGTCCTATGAAGACTTTATAGGAAAGAATGATGACAAATCTCTCTCCCCACAAAGGAGGATTCTCCTCTTGAATTCTTAAAATTGCTATTCTTAATGAAAGGGTGGTATAAAGTACACAGCTGTGAATAGCACAGACAGAGAAAGAAAGCCTCCCTTTATTTCACAGGCTGCTTCTAGGTTGATGATCAAGTCATTCTGAGGAATCACATCTACAATCTGAGAATCAAATTAGATCCTAAAGGTCAATATCAGTGGTTCACTTGCATGATGGCATCTCAGTCACCTAAGATTGGAAAGGTGTGGTAGTGATTGATTTGCCCAAGGTCACATCATGAGCTCACAGGGGGCTGCACCCATTTTTCCCCTTTCACCCAAAAGAGGCTTCTCATAGGCCAATTTACAAACAGTCCTTGAGTCATCAAACCCAACTACTAATCATTTTAAAACCTGAAACTGGATTGTTTTAAAAACCAGATCATCAGTCTGATTCAGGTTATCTCTAATATTTGTGTTTATCAACATAAACTAAAATGCCTCAGTTGCTAACCAGTTACTCAGCATACGATATTGACCCAAATATTTATATAGCTTTGGAAAATTATGATCTACATGTACACAATAAAAATAATAAGAGTTTGATGATAACTTTTTAAATCCTTATTATTTCTATTATTGTTATTTTAGAAATTTGGACCAGTTAAACAAGATAGAAAAATGATACTTTTTTTTTTTTTTTTTGAGACAGGGTCTTGCTCTGTCATCCAGGCTGGAGTGCAGTGATGCAATCACAGCTCACCACAGCCTTGTCCTCCCGGACTGAAGCAATCCTCCCACCTCAGCCTCCCAAGTAGCTGGGACTACAGATGTGCACCACCATGCCAGCTAGGGTTTTTTTTTTTTTTTTTTTGTATTTTTGCAGAGATAGGGTCTTGCCATGTTGCCCAGGTTGGTCTTGAACTCCTGGGCTCCAGTGATCCTCCTGCCTCAGCCTCCCAAAGTGCTGTGATTACAGGCATGAGCCACCATGCCCGGCCAAAAAATGATACTCTTTATGTGAGTTTAAATCACATCCTTATCCTATGAGACATTATTCAGATCCATTTTGTTATAGTGATAAAATATATAGTCTTGTATTTGTATTTAATGCAAATTAAATAAAATAAGTTTTGTTTTGCTTTGTTTTGTCTTTGACAGACAGTCCCACTCCGTCGTCCAGGCTGGAGTTCAGTGGCACGATCTCGGCTAACTACAAGCTCCACTTCCTGGGTTCAAGCAATTTGCCTGCCTCAACCTCTTGAGTAGCTGGGATTACAGGTGCGCTCCACCAGGCCTGGCTAAATTTTTGTAATTTTAGTAGAGACAGGGATTCACCAAATTAGCCAGGCTGGTCTTGAACTCCTGACCTCGTGATCTGCCCACCTCGGCCTTCCAAAGTGCTGAGATTACAAGCACGAGCCACCGAGCTTGGCCATAAGACTTGTTTTGAGAGGCTTTGTAAGATTTTCCAAAAAGGATCCCAATAAAATGTGATTTATTTACAAGTCCAATAGCATCAAATATAGAGCTTAAAGCAGAAAAATGAGAGCTGCCTGTCAAAAGCTGTAGTACAAACTTCACCCTGCCAGCAAACCGTGTGACACATGGTGCTCGTGCCCCAGAGGATGAGTCTCTTCTCTAAAGTTTCAGTCACCATCCCCGCATGGTGACCAGTAAGTCAGATGAGGTGGGCACGAATAAAGCATGGATTCAGCAGGACAAACGAACAAAATCAGCCCTCATATTGGGACAACATTTTGTCCTGTGCATGGTTTGCCCTAATATCAAAACTATGGTCATTATTTAGATATGCATAATAAAACTAACAGTAGCAACAACTGAGTCACTGCGCCAGGGACATCCCTAAATTCTTTCTAAGTATCTTTTCCATTATTCCTCACAAGAGCTCTTTGAAATTAGTAGTATTTGCCTGCGGTATAAATGGGGAAACTGAGGCTCACGGAAATGACCATGGGCATCTTTTTGTTTTTTTTTCAAATTCTGAATAAATGTTTTGTTTGAATGATTTAAAATAATATTCAAAAAAGATACAGTGTGGTTCAGGTCTGGAACCTTGGCAACTTCTAAGGTGTTAATAGGTTTATTTTTCCTGAAAAATCACACCAGACCCCTGTGTTTCAAAATGGACTTACTGGTTGAACATTTTGTATGTGCCAGTGTTAGAACAAAAACAACAACAACAACAAAAAACCCACTGCAGTCCTTACAGATGAGGTTGTTTTACCTCCCTTTTTCCATTCTTAACTCTTTAATGGGTAAAGATGGTCCATCTCTCTTGACGAACCTCAGAAGAGAAGACCTGTCCCCCCCAACCCCACCTTCAGAGCTGCTGTGTGTATGGATGCCCCTGGCCAGCTGAGGGCGCTGTGCAGCGCTCCTGGGCAGCCTGTGTGGGAGGTGCTGTGTGGGGCAGGCTGGGGAGGGGGTGGTATGGCTATACTGATGCCCCAACCTGTGCACGATGCCTACCCTGTAATGTGGACATAGCTAGAATGCACGGGGTCCAGGGACCCTCATACCTTCAAGGTGTCCTGCACCTACAAGGAACAGTTCTGAAGCTGCCCACCTGGATCCATATCCTTTTCCTTGCTGGCTTCTGCAACCCATTTAACCCCTTTTGGGCCACGCTTTCTTTGTCTGTGACGTTACTAATAATAACAACAGCAATGATAATAATAATAACACCATAATACTCTTCAAAGGATTGGTGTGAGGTTTAAATAAAATATTGCCTATGAAGCCTTTCCATCACAACCTGACATACAAGATGCATTCAACAAATGGCTATTTTTATAAATATTTAAAAGCAATTTCACAAAAGCATCCAGCAGAGCTCCTGGTTCACAGTAAGCATTGTAAGTGTTTTGTTTCTCTGCTTGGTGTTAGGATTGTTTTTTTCTGCCCTCTCTGTCCTCCTCCCTTGGTATGAGAGAGGGTGGAGTAGCATAAACAGCATGGTCTTTGAAGTCAGACCTATCCGAGTTCAAATTCCAGCCCGGCCACTCACTACCTGTGTGAACCGAGGAAGTTACATAACGCTGGCAGCTTCAGGATTCTGATCTGTGCCATGCAGAGATTACCTCCTACTTCAGAGCATTAAAGGAAAGAGACCCACACAGCCTGGTGCCTTGAGGGTACTCACGAAACACTAGTTCCCATTCAGTAGCTGTATCTCCATCTTCACCTCTGCCGCTTCTCCCTCAGGACACACCAGGTCAGCAGTCACAAGGCCTGGAGAATATACGGGACATTCTCTTTCTGCTATTCTTGTGTTTTTCAGCTCATCTTCACAATCGCCATAAGAGGCAGTGAAGAGTGGTAGTGATGCATCACTCTAGGATGCAATCACCATATAGTGCAGATACGATGCAGTTAGGATGCATTTTGAGCTTCTGGAATCTGAGGCTCGGACAGGTTAAGTAACTTATGCTTTGCCATGCCACCCAGCTAGCAGCCAGTGGGGCTGGATTCCATTTCATGTTTGTTTGAGTCCAAAACTCTTGCCTTTTCACTATCCCGTACTGCCTTTTCTTGAGATCAGAAAATCTTTTTTCAAAACCCAGTAGTAACTTCTATCCTACCCCAGGTCAACCCCACCAAAGGCCCTGTGGCCTTCCTCAGTAGGAGAGAGAATGGCTCATTCTTGGGGTGTGCACATCCACATAGCCTTCAGTACAAGAGAATAAGGGGACACCTTCAGAGTGTCATTGAAGAGAAACTTTCTGAATTCTCTCAAATTGCAGAGAATCCTGCAGCTATTCCTTCTGCTTGAAAGAGCAAGGATGGTTCTTCTGATGGAAAGAATTCTTTTTGCCCGGGCATCTTTGTGAGGACTCTTTGGGATATTAATAACAAGAAAACCCAAATCAAAACAGCTTAAAGAAAAAGTGATAAAACCCTCTGGCTCACATACAGGACACTCCAAGGCTAGGGTTGATTTCAGCACAACTTGGTGCAGGGCCTCATGGGAGTAACCAGCCCCAAGATTTCTCTCTCCATCTCTCGGCCCTGCTTCCTCTGGGTTCGCTGCATTTTCAGAACAGACTCTCCTTTTATGGCAGTTAGAATTGTGGCACCCAGAATGATATGTCACATCAAAATCCCTGGGATTGGTGAATGGTATATTATTTGGAAAAGATGTAATTAAGTGAAGGATCTTAACATGGAATTCTTTATTTTTTTTGAGACAATGTCTTGCTGACCTCAGGCAATCCACCCGCCTTGGCCACATAAAGTGCTGGTAAGATTATAGGTGTGAGGAACCATGCCTGGCCTTAACATGGAATTATTCTATATTACCCAGGTAGGTCCTAAATCCAATGACAGTTCATTACTATAAGAGACAGGAGGGGAGAGGACATAGACGGAAAAAGAGAAGACAATGTGAAGACGGAGGCAGGGGTGCGAGTGATGCAGTCACCAGCCAAGAAGTTGAATGAGGCAAGGAAGGAGCTTTTCCTGGAGCCTCTGGAGGGAGCTTACTGACACCCTGATTTCAGATTTCTGGCCTCCAGAACTGTGAGAGAATAGATTTCTATTGTTACAAGCCACCAAGTTTGTATCATTTTTTTAAAATAGCAGCCTCAAGAAACAAATCCAGTGGCATAATGTTGCAGTCACCTTGAGCTCACATTCTCATAACTTTGGGTTAAAAAGAAGAGAGACAGATGTGTTCACATAGGGCACGACAGCTAAACAGCCCATACAAGTACCATAGAGTGTTTTGAGGCTGCTCCTGGTAAGCTGGTGGTAGAGCCTTCTGGGTCTTTACAACAAAGTTGTAAGACTCACTTGGAAGGTGTTAAGTTAGTTATGTGCTCATCCTAATAGTCTCTGTGGCCAGGGTAATTCTAGTTATGAGTTCTGCCTTTCACCCCAACTGAAGCTTTCCCCAGGCAACATGGGCAGAGTGAGGAAGAGGAATCCCCAAGCCAAGACCAGAGCTGTTGCCTGCTAAAAGAATAATACTTGGAAGAAAAACAACAAATGTTCACCATGCTCCTAAAACATCCACCCAGATGGAAGTCATCGTTGGTTGGTTTTACTCTCCGCATGGTCATCATTACTGTAATGTACTATGAATACATACTGGCATTTTGCAATTACTTGTCCTCTTCCAAACTTAGAAGTTTGACATTCCTTTTGAAATTAAGAAATTTGTTTTCTTATTAACCTTTCCCCTGTCTCATTTAACCTTACTCACCAATACTTGACCTAAAATTAGGGGACCCTCTACAGCTGAACTGCAAGCTGCTTGGGTCACTGCTGAGACTTAGTTCCACTGAATTGTTTTCATCTTATATCCAGAGATTTAATTTTCAAAGTCACCTTTTTCAAAAATGAAGTTTCTATATACAAGGAGATCTATTTCCTGGCTTTCTATTCTTTCTATTGGTCTATTTGTGTATTCCTACACAGGCTTAATAAAAACCTTAAGGTTCAGTTCAGATGTGTTCACATAGGGCATGACGGCTGCACAGCCGTACAAGTACAAAAGAGGGTTTTGAGGCTACTCTTGGAAAGCTAGTGGTGGAGACAGATTAAAAATTTGGTGAGTTTTTGCTGGAGATTTTCAGAGCTCTCACATATAACTGGAACCAGGCAAAGTTAAGGTAAGGCTAGAAATCTTAAGTGTGAATAATGTTCTGAGTATTTGCTGTCCCAAGAGCTACCAAACTCTGGGAGGTGATGTCTGATATTTGTATTTTCCTCTAGCACATTTTCCTAGCACAAGTGGCGTGTGTGTGGGTGGGTGTGTGTGTGTGTGTAAAGAAAGAGAGAAAGGGAACGTGAGAGAGATGTTAGGTAGGGCACCTTTGAAGTGCCAGCCTCTATACTAAGTATTTGGCAGAGACCTTGGCACAGAATAAGGATTTTTGGAATTATTAATGTTAATATTATTATTAATAGTGAATTAAAAAGTCACAGAAACCTTATAAGATAACGTTTGTCTTATAAAATATGGGGGCTAAACTATGTTTAACAATAGAAAATAAGAAAACTAAGTCTTAGAGAGGTCAAGCAATATATTTAAAGATGCATGACTAATCAGATGTAGGCCTAGCCAAAATCTGAATTCAGGTCTGTCTGACTTTTGTGCTCCAAGCCCTTTCCTGCTGTCTGGTTCTCTCTCTCTCTCTGCAATCTGCATTCTGTAATTGCATTGTAAATTAACATTGTAAATTAATGATTTTCTTAAATTGTAAGAAAATCATTCAAGATGCAAAAAATAATCTACAAATATATTATTAAAGCTTATAAGAAACTTCAGTAAGCTTTTGGTGTATATTATTAGAATACAAAAATCAATGGCTTTCGCAGATGCCAATAACAACCAATGAGAAATGGTTATCTATAAAATTTGCTATTTGGAAATAGCCACTAAATGTATAAGGTATGCAGAAATGCCTAACTAAATACTAAAAAGACTAACTAAGAATGCCAACAAAAGATACGCAAGACAAATAGGGAATAGATAGATAATAGATACTTTGTTATGAAACTAATAAAAGATTCTAAATTGAGTAATATACCATGTTCATGAACAGGAAGACTCAATATCATAAGTTTCTCTCTAAATTAATAAGCAATAGACCCCATTATAATCAAACTTAAGCATTTAAAATAGCTTTGACTCGCTTAATCTCAAATTTATATTGAAGGATAGAGGGCCAAGAATAATCTATAAGATTTTTAAAATAATAACAATAATAGAGGACTCACCATGCAGAAAACAAGATCTTTATTAAGATTGTGTAGGAATAGACAGACTAGTTGAAAGAATAGAAAGCCAGGAAATAGGCCTCCCAATATATAGAAACTTGGTTTTTGAGAGAGGTGACATTACAAATCATTGTGTGAAGAATGAGAGATTTAGTAAATAATACTGTGGTAATTAGCAAACCAGATAGAAAAAATAAATTAGATAACTACAAAGTAAAACAATAAGAATATATCATTTCTTACCCATCTTGATTCTCAAACATCTAAGAGTCTGGTATTTAAAACGTGTGGATGAGGATGTGGGGCAAAGATGCTCCCATGCTCTGCTATATGGAAGCCTGAGTTGCTTTAACCTTTTAGGATGGTCATTTGGCACCATCTGGTAAGGTTACAGATGTGCAGATCCTACTGCTTAGCAGATCCATTTCCTAGGAAGCTCTGGCATATATGCACAAAGGACACACCCAAGGACAATCTCACACAATGATATATGTAACAGGAAAAGTCAGAAACATTAAATGTTCACCCATAGAGGTATGAGAAAAATAAATTTTATTATAAAAGCTGATCTATACTATTTAAAATGAAAAACTAAATCTACATATACCCTGCCTAAGTAAATCTTGAAAATATGTTACGTGAACAAAACATTGGGATAGGCTACGCACAGTATACTGTTTATATAAAGTTTTTTTAATCACATCATGTTATATCTTGTGTATGAGCACAGATTGTAAAATACAATTGTAATGTTACAAAGAGAGGGATACCTGCCAACTTTAGGGAGATAGTATTTTCTAAGGTGGGAAGGAGAATGGATTGGGCAGGAATGGGGTACTTCAAAGAGTTTTATTGTTTTTTAATTAAAAATCTGGAGACAAAGGGAAGAAAATATCTTTGGGGTAGTGGCCAGAGAGCACAACTTAGAGCATATGCACAAGAAAGAAAGTTGTATCTAGCAGATCTTCCAGCCCAAATGTTTCATAGCATAAAGTCAAAGATAAATGTTCTACAATTACAGAATGCAGAATGCAGGGAGAGAGAGCTATCTCACCCTTTAATATCCCAGCATGACCATGGCCTTTTTAAATCAATTTCTTTATTATTATTGCCATTCTGTTTGATCTGTCTTGAGCATTTTTTTTTGGCCTTAAATTTCCTTCTTGAGATTCTTGGGAAGTGACTTTTCTTGTCTAGTGACTTTTTTTTTTTTTTTTTTGAGACAGAGTCTCTCTCTGTCACCAAGCTGAAGTGCAGTGGCGCAATCTCAGCTCCCTGCAACCTCCACCTTCTGGGTTCAAGTGATTCCCCTGAGTCAGTCTCCTGAGTAGCTGGGATTACAAGCACACACCACCACGCCCAGCTAATTTTTTGAATTTTAGTAGAGACGGGGTTTCATAATGTTGGCCAGGATGGTCTCGAACTCCTGACCTGATGATCTGCCTGCCTCAACCTCCCAAAGTGCTGGGATTACAGGCATGAGCCAGCACGCCTGGCCTGTCTAGTGACTTTTATTGTGGGAGAGAAAACTTTTTCCTTGAAACGTAAGTTTGAGTGATTTTCAATGTGCCAGCCTCTATGACAAGTACCTAGCAAAGAATTTAAGATTCACAGCAACCCTATAATACAGCTATTGTACAGCCCCATTTTACACATAAGAAAAGTAAAGCATAGAGAAATTAAGCAATGTTAATCAAGGGCAAGGTTAAATGGCTAATCACAGGCAGGGCAAGTCAGAATTTGAACCCAGGTCTGACTGGTCATTACATGGATTCTTTAATCTTGCCTGGTGCCTGTCTCTTACCATTGGATTTATAAACCATGCTGTAGACTAACCAGGGGGTACTTATTATTTAAAGCATTTGCATGGCACTTCATGTTTGCAATGTGTTTTACAATTGTTTTTATTACTTATTCCTATTTTATAGCTGGTCTCAGTTTATAGCATGCTTTCTGCAATAACAGTTGTAAAGAAAAACAAACACGGAAAGCATCTCTGCATTGCTGGATAGGGCAATCAGAATCTTCACATGAGCATCAGCCATATTGAAAGACAATTGTCAGGCACAGTTCTGTTCTTAGGAGCGGTCCTTAACACTCTTAGCATCTGAAATGGAGAGAAAAACCACAATACTCTCTCCTTTGTAGGCAAAACTTATTCACGTTTTACCAAGTGTTAGGGCAAAGCAAACGACTTAGATCACTTTCACTCCTTTTAACAAGGGACTTGTTTTCATTATAAAATGTTTTAATGATTACTCTGGTCTCGCCTGGCATAGTGGGGGGCAAAGAGGAGGGGCCATATGTCATTACTCAGAGGCCTGAGGCTCTTTCTTTTTCTGTATTCTTTCTTTAAAAGCATTCCAGTCCTGAGTCCTTCTTACAGAGGGAATGATGAAGGAGGATGTGGTGGAATCACCCCGAGGATGTCTGCTTTAAATGGAAATCAGGAAACACAACAGAAAGATGACTCGTCCTTCAAGAAAACTGACATGAGCTGGCAGACACTAGAACCATGGCCACAGTCACACTTGGGTTCCCTTTGGGAAAAAGCTCAAAAAGTTTTGCTTTACCTTCAAGACAGAAAGACAAGGGAGGAGAGATGGGTTCTGTTTCCTCCAACTTGGTGACCAACTTCCTCACCTCTTACATCATCATCCGCACCCATAACCTTATGATTATTCACAATGACTATGGTTTGTCAAGTCCTGAGCTAAACCTAAGGTAGTATTCTCAGTTCACAGGTAAGGTTAGACAACTGATTTCCCAAGGCTATCCTGATACATGCGTGCAAACACAATACTTTGGGTTGTGCATTTTAAGAAGAGTTTTTTTCCTGAGGATGCTAATTTCACCAAAATAGTGTCAACAAAAGATGTAAAATATTAGGCCGGGCACAGAGGCTCATGCCTGTAATCACAGTACTTTGGAAAGCTGACTCAGGCAGATCACCTGAGGTCAGGAGTTCAAGACCAGCCTGGTCAACATGGTGAAACTCTGTCTCTGCTAAAAAAAAAAAAAAAAAAAATTAGCTGGGCATGGTGGTGCATGCCTGTAGTCCCAGATACTCGGGAGACTGAGGCAAGAGAATTGCTTGAACTCAGGAGGCAGAGGTTGCAGTGAGCCAAGATTGCCATTGCTCTCTAGCCTGGGCAACAGAGTGAGATTCCATCTCAAGAAAAAAAAGATTTAAAATATTATATTTAAAAAACAAACAAACAGTATATGTAAGTAAATTTCCTGGTTTTCCAGGGTCTGCTGTCTGCCCCATTCTGTGCCTCATGGCCCCCAGCCAGCCATCAACCTCTTGACCTCCATTTCTGTCATCTCATCTCCTTCCCCTACTGACTCTCCCACTTCCCTGTTTCCATTATAAGGACCCTTGTGATTACAGTGAGCCCACCTGCATAATCCGGAACAATCTCCCCATCTCAGATCCTTAACTTAATCACATCTGCAAAGGCTGTTTTTCCAGATAAGGTAACATATTCACAGGTTCCAGGAATTAGGGCCTGGACATCTTTGGGGGGCCATTATTCTGCCTACCACACCTGGTTTCCGCATAGTAATAAAACTCTCTGGAACTCAACAGTACTTTAAAGAAATAAGAAGAGGTGATACATTAATTATTAGAGCAGTGTCTAGTAAATCATAGCATTTTAGAGCCAGAAGAGACTTCACAGGCCACTCTTGGTGTACAGAGGAGGATCCTGAGGTCCAGCAGAGGAAATCCACTGTCTGAGATTACATGAGCAGGTGGTGGCCGTGTGGCACCGGAACCTCAGACTTCCAGCTTCCTGTCCGCTGCACTCATTCTTAGAGTTCATCAAAAGACCCCTTATCTGCATCCCAGAATAGGCCAAGAGACCTGTTGAGAAATGAAGACTGGGCTTTCCAATGTAATGTTCTGAAATGGAGAAACTAGAAAAATTATAAAGTTTCTGCCAGGAAATCATTTAATCGCTTACATTATCAGGAAAGTCATTAAATATTCACACAAAATTATACCTTGTGGTTTTAAATTTGTTGTAAATCTCTGTTTAAATATCCCACTTTCCTTGGGATTGTTTATGCCACTGGTTCTTTGAAGGCCATAAGTGTGATGGAGTTTGACAGCACATCCAGTGTCACTCTGCTGGGACAAAGTATATAAGGTTGTGTTTGCACACACTCACTGAAGCTAATACAAGTTAATGACTATTGCGTGTATCTCTGGCTTCTGGTATTTCTTTTCTTAGCATTTTTGTTATATTTACTATGATGATTACTTTGGATGTAAATCTAATCTTTATAACCATTTATTGTCACACCTTTTAATGGCCAAGTTGATTGATCATAATCTCAACCAGTGTTATATAATCTTATAACTAACAGCATGCACCAGAACAGTTCTCAAAGGCTCTTGATCTGAACAAAATTTAGGACTTGAAAAAGACACCTACTTATCAATGTTGTGTAGGTTTCTCTGAAGGGCAAATCCAAGGCCAACAGAAATTAGAGCTGAGGCTCGTTTGCTTCCCACTTTGCTCATTTGCTCATGTGAGCATACATAAGTACCCTTAGTTTTTCTCTGCTAATGGAGGAGAACATGGTGGGCAATGGATGAAACTGAGGATATTATACTTTTAGCTTTTTTTCCCTTAGCCTAAATTGGACACTTTGCTGGCACTGGAAAGTCGTCATCACAAATGATCCAGGGACCAGGTTGATACATCTAAAGATATTTCTCTCTCCTTGCCATGCAACTCCATGAAAAAAGGCCATGTCTGCAATAGTAACGAGTATCTCCCTCTCCTATTTTCTCTTGCCTCTTTGTGCCTCTGTAATAGCAGAGTTGTTCAGACTTGTATTAGTGCTTCCTGTACAGGAAATTCCTGGAGGGCAGGGACTTTGCTTTACTCTTTTTGCAGTCAGATGATGTTAATTTTGATGGATTCATTGGGATTGATAATAGAGTGTATCATTATGGGACAATGACTTTTACTATTTGGGTATTTTGTTAATGTTGTATTGTTATTTCTGTTATTGAAATCGTTTCAAATAATCTTTGAACCCAGGCTGAGGTCCTGTGATATTCCCCATGCTCACTCTCCAAATGCTCTTTTCTCATTGTATTCTCTCTCATTTAAATGGCTTTTAAAAACACCGTTAGCATAATAGAATACAGTACTGGACACAGGATAATAGTACTGAGAGATGAGGCATCTAAGTTTTTATTCTACTGCTAAGGAGCTGTGTTACCTTGGACAATAATTTACCCTCTCTGGGCCTAGTTTTCCTTTTTGGCAAGTAGATTAAGTGTAAGTCAATTAAGATTGACTGATGGTTCTAAATTTTTTCAGTCATAGACTCTTTTGAGGATCATTTATGGACCCTCTCCCTAAAAATGCATACAGCAGTCTTTATATAAGATGTTCCTGAAAATCCCTTTCAGTTCTAACCACATTTGTTACATAAGATGCTAGGCACTGTGTTCATTACTTTTCATGTTTTGTCTCATTTACTGTTCACAGTAAGCCTAGCAACTAAGCACTACTAGTTTTTCTATTAATTCTATTTTTGGAGAACAGAAAAACGAAACACAGGGAAGTTAAAGAACGAGACTAAGGCCAGCCGTTTAGTTAGGGGACAGAGTCAGACCCAGAAGCCTGTGCACAAGAGAAGTTTCCGTGTGCTCTGTGTGTAAGGTATGTGCTAGTATGTTAGCGGTTAGGAAAATGATCTTAAAACCCGGAAAGTGTACTAAATTGCATCTTAAGTTACAAAAAACAAGAAGACAGTATAAATACCCTTTCATCCATTTTGGTAATTTCAGCAGAAATTAGACTGGTGGATGACATTAGTACTGAGTTTGTTTTTATACATCCTCAATCACTGAGCCAACATCTGATAGCCAGATTACCTTGGGCTTGCTGGATACTTCAAATAGCATTTTAAGGGATGTTTTCCCAAAATGATAATACAGACTGATGGATTCTCATGACATATACAAGGAACAAAAAGGGAATGAAATAAATGCAACAAAATAGTCATCCTTCCCAACATTTTTTTTCCTGCAGATTCACTCCGGATTGCATTTATGTAATCACATATTTTAGAGCAATTTAAAATCAAAATAGGAATACATTTCCTGAGTAATCCCACCAAATGAGAGATGAACAGGATCATAAAAGGAAGGTTGTTACCCCTCTAGTGAACCAAAATCTTTGTTTGACTTTTCACTCAATTTTATGTTTCCCTTTGAAAAGTTACTAAAACTTGTGATAACTAAAACATTTCCAGATGTCTGAATTCTTTTCTATTTGCATGTTTCTCTACCAGGGACGGAAGGATCAGAGACAGTGGCCAAAGGGAGAGGTAATTATGGGAGGCTCCTTCTGGTAGCGTGGGGTGAGTAGACAAGGATAGTTTCCTCTGATTCTTGCTTGCCATGCTCTTTCCCAAGGAACTGTTTTGTTGTTGTTTGCTTATACTGTGTTGTTGTTCCGTAGGCTTTAAAAAAAATGCTTTTACTGAATATCTGAGTCTGTTTTATCCTAAAGGATGATGATAGTCTAAGAATTATGACAACTGGAATGATTCCTGAGATACCTGAGATTTGAAGCCAGGCCTTGTTAAATCAGTGGCAGGGACTCTGTAACTACCCTTCTGCCCTTTCTTTTCCAGTTTGCACATTTGCTTCGTGCCACCTCACCCTGTAAATTCCCAATGGATTACACAGAGAATCCTGGACCATTATCAAATTTGAAGTTAGGACACAGAAAGCTAGAATGTGATGAGAAACAGATGAGCAGATGACTGTGCAATTAGCAACATCGGTTGCAATCTACAAAATGGGTTTTCATCCAATGGCTTCCTGTGGCCGGACTTCTTGGTCTGTGTTTACTGCTGGGGAAATGGTTCTACTTGGATTTAGACAACTGAGAGACTAACTTGGGAGGGGTGGGGAGACATAGAAGCAGAGAATATAGAAGCATGACTTTTCATGTCATTATTTAGAGCTGGAAGAACTATAATCTTAGGCCATTTATATTATAATAAGTTGCCTTTGATTTACCCATTATCAAGAAGCTGAAGTGAAAGAAAGAAAGAAAGAAAGAGAGAAAGGGAGGAAGGGAGAAAGAGAGAAAGAGGCTGGGCGCGGTGGCTCACACTTGCAATTCCAGCACTTTGGGAGGCCGAGGTGGGTGGATCATGAGATCAGGAGTTCAAGACCAGCCTGGTCAATATGGTGAAACCCTGTCTCTACTAAAAATACAAAAATTAGCCAGGCATGGTGGCGCAGGCCTGTAGTCCCAGCTACTCAGGAGGCTGAGGCAGAAGAATTGCTTGAACCCAAGAGGCAAAGGTTGCGGTGAGCTGAGATCATGCCACTGCACTCCAGCCTGAGTGACAGAGTGAGAATCCATCTCAAGAAAGAAAGAAAGAGAAAGATAGAGACGGACAGAAGGAAAGACAGAGAGAGAGAGAAGGAGAGAGAGAGAAAGACAGAGTGAGAAAGGGAGAGAAAGAAAGAGAAGGAAACAAAGAAAGAAAGAAAGAGAAAGAAAGAGAAAAGAAGGAAGGAAGGAAGGGAGAGAAAGAAGGAAAAGAAAGAGAGGGGGAAGGGAGGGAAGAAGGAAGGAAGGAGGAAAGGAAGGAAAGAGGAAACAAAGGAATAAAGAAAGGGAGAAGAGAGAGGGACAGAGGGAGGAAGAAGAGTTAGATTAGAATGATGACCTCATAACTGCCTACCTAGCAGATAAATTATTTAGCTTATATGAGCCTTCAGTCAAAATGGTTATCTTCTTTATCACATTTCCAGAAATTTTAGCCATATTACTATAACGTAATTGTGGTATGTGTTTTTATGTACATTCAATAAACACTGAAAGACAAGTACACCTGGGCTTGTTGCTGGGGATGCAACAGTGAATAGGTGACGGCTTCTGCCCTCAAGGGGTTCACAGTGCAGTAGAGTAAGTAGACCTTAAACAATAGTCATATTCTGTATCACAAGATCATTGTTATAGTGGAGTTTTGTAAAGGAAAAATATGAACATAGATACCTAATCACACTCGGTCTAGGGGAAGAGAGACAGATATGTAAGCATAGGTAACTAGAATATATAACAAAAATATCATTTAAAATGAGATCAATATCTATAAAATATCTAGGAATTAAAGTACAAAGATTTACTAAAGTCCTTTATGAAGAAGTTTCCATAAATCTACTGGCAGATCTAAAAGAAAACTTGGATACATATTTATGAATAGGAGGCCTTAACACTGGTAAGATTCAATTGAAGAACACCAAATTAATCTATAAATTCAGTGACATTTCATACATAATTCTAGCAGGATGTTGGTGGGATGGAGGAAGGAGGCTTGACAAGCTCATTTAAAATTGTTTGCAGAAGGATAAGGTCTATGCTATCTTTTACCAGATATTCAGACACACTGTAAATGTCAGAGCAGTAAATAAAAGGTGTGATATTGCCTATGGCGCCAATACACACACATAGAGTCTACTGGACCTGAATTAGGTTACTGAATGGGCTAAACTTGGTAGAATCCCATCAGGAAAAAGCTGCATTTCTTTCCTGCCTCTGCCTTTAGACTCACTGGACTGTTACCTCCCATCCTGGCTGCTTGGTGATCTAAACAGATCCCCACTTTCTCTTTATTTTCTGTCATCACTTTGATATTAAATGATGTACTATGTTGCATCCCACTTAAAATTCCTATTTCACATCCAATTAGCTGTCTTTCCTTTTCCATCTATTTCAAGTCTGACAAACATAGGCCTGAGAACTCACATGACTGGGAGTGAAGTTCCCAGAGGCCCACGGGTCCATGAGTGAAGGTGGAAAGGCCCTCCTCACCGCCCAGACGATCATCCCGAGCAGGAGACAAGAAAATGTGATATGCGCACCACACGGCACTGGTGTTGAGACAGGAGGAAAGGACCCTGATAAACCCTACTCTGGGAAAGCAGGAGTGGTGTCTGATTCCACAGAAACAAAAAGGACAAAGGGGTATCTAAGCAGGGAAAAAGTACTGGCGTTGAGGAACTGGGGTGTGTAGTCAGAGGCAAGGTGGAGTGCCAGGCACCACAAGGTGATTCCCAGAACCACATCCATGGGGAATGGAGGGAAAGGCAGACTCAAGTGTGTAGGAGCGTGAAGCAGATGATGCCCTTTGCACTGGTTGACGGCATCTTTGCGGTGGGAGAGATACCTCTGTGCGCACTGGCCCTGACCAGTTCTCTATGCATGTTTGCATTGGCCATTATCCCTATAGATCTGTGGGTATCAAACCCACAAACCCAGCAGACAACTGAGATGCTTATTGGAAATTTCCAAAGCACTGGACCCAACCCCAGAGATTCTCTTTTGGTGCCTGCAGGCCCCACATGTACTTCAGTGCCTTGGTCATTTATGAGAAACATATGTGTATGTACTGTACTTAACATTGAAGAATACAAGGGGTATTTACAAATATCTCGTTATTCTATTGGTCATAACCCTGAAAAGCTATCTTTATATACTCATGAGTAAGTAGACCTTTAATAATAGTCATATTCTGTACCATGTGATCTTTGTTATACTTCATGTACTTCAGTGCCTTGGTCATTTTTCTTTTTTGAGATGGAGTCTTGCTCTGTCTCCAGGCTGGGGTGCAGTGGCGCGATCTCGGCTCACTGCAACTCCACCTGCCTCCCAGGTTCAAGTGATTCTCCTGCCTCAGCCTCCTGAGTAGCTGGGACTACAGGTGAGTGCCACCACACCCGGCTAATTTTCTGTATTTTAGTAGAGACAGGGTTTCACCATGTTGGCCAGGATGGTCTTGATCTCTTGACCTTGTGATCCACCTGCCTCGGCCTCCCAAAGTGTTGGGATTACAGATGTGAGCCACCGCGCCCGGCCTACTCATGAAGACTTAAAACATGATATTAATATGAGAACTACCACAGACCAGGGAAGCATCAGAGAAGGCATAAGAAGGCATATGCCAAATTGTTTTGTGGAAATCTATAGTGTTTATGGTAAAAATAAACTGAGGTTCAGACTTTTTTGCTCTCTAACCATACCTCTTTTTTCCAGGATATTTTGTGAGATAATTGTTCTTTAAACAACCCTTTGGGATACGTTGGGTATCACAGGTCTCTGCTACATAGTTCTGCCCACTGGTATTTACATGACAACTGCCCCCAGTGGAGAAGTAATTCATGTGATGACACAAGTATAGAGCAAGATATAATTAATTTCAAAACAATTTTCAGAGGATTTTGGGAATGCTTACATAGGCAAATGTGCTAAAGATAGAAAATGAAACAATTAAAAAAGAATAGGGTGGCCGGGTGCAGTGGCTCACGCCTGTAATCCCAGCACTTTGGGAGGCTGAGGCAGGCAGATCACCTGAGGTCAGGAGTTTGAGACCAGCCTGGCCAACATAGTGAAACCCCATCTCTACTAAAAAGACAAAAATTAGCTGGGTATGGTGGCGCAGGTCTGTAATCCCAGCTACTCAGGAGGCTGAGGCACAAGAATCCTTGAATCCAGGAGGCAGAGGTTGCAGTGAACTGGGATCTTGCCACTGCACTCCACCTGAGTGACAGAGCGAGACTCCGTCTCAAAAAAAAAAAAAAAAAAAAAAAGGAATAGGGCCAATCTGAAAAGTTTCAGATTTAATAACAAATGAGATTTGACTGCTTTTAAAGGAACTGGCTACAGTAGCTCTGCAGAGAGCAGCCCAAAATGTTAAGCACTGCACTGGCCCAGGAGTCAGTGATCTTGGTTATAATTCACTTTAATTTGCTGTCACTAAGCAGCTGAGAGAACTTAGATAAGTCATTTACCTTCTGTGAGTCATGAATACTCTCTAACATCCCCTCCTCACCTCAATTTTAATGACTCTTCAGGGCTCTAAGTCCTTAGAGTCTGTGATTTCATACATCAATTTAAATATTGGAGGAATCAGTTTTGGACCCTGGCTACTTTTATCCTGGGTCCTGGCTATCTTAATAAAGTAGATTCAAAATTAAACCAAGCTAAGAACTATCTAGTTCATTCAGAATAAGTTGAGAGAAATTTACATCCAAGGAAGAATAAAATGACCATACTTCATATCATGAATAGTGAAAGAATTGGACATTATGGGTCTCCTGGAAGAATTGAATATGAAGAATACAACCTCACCTATAAACTATTATCATCCAGAATAGTCAGTTTTAATCTAATCAAGACATTTTCCTTTGCTATACAATATGGTAGCTTACTAGGCACATGTGAAAATTGAGAACATGATTTGTGACTAATCCAAATTTGTCACAAATGTGACTGTAAGTGCAAAATACACACCAGATTTCACAGATACAGTACTTTAAGAAAAAAGGTAGAATATATTATTAATGATTTTTATATTGTTACATGGTGCCATAATATATTTTGCATCTAATGGGTTGAATTAAATATATTATTACCTTTGTTTTAAAACTGGGAGAGCTGATAAAAGAGTGACAATTTATCTTTTGTTCAGTAAGGATATAAAAACTGAAATCAGCGACATTAATATTTTATTAAATAATGAACATTTTATCCCCCAAATTAAGTAGCGAAAACATTTTAAAATAGGATAGCTCCTTATATATTGATTGTAGTTTTTTTTTTTTTCTAAATTACTACAGACCAAGGGGAATACAGTCCTTTCTGAGGATGAAGAGGTGATTGGAACGTGAAGGTGGTGACAGGGTGGGAGTCCAATCTCAGTGAAAAAAGTCAAGGGCCAGGAAGGGATCTTCATCATTGTTTACTAACCTCAGTAGGAAATTAAGTCTCTTTCTCCTTGAGGCATTCATCAAACGATTTGGAAGAATTTTCTAAACATCATGATGAAACAAGGAAACATCGTCCTACTCATTAAGCTTCCCCTATGAGTTTAATACATTTGTTTATAAAATCTTTAGGTAACACTTTACAGTAATTGGCATTCTAAAATACTGCAGTCTATGGTGATTCAGAAAGCAATGAGGATTTGTATCAATTTAATTTTCTCTTTTGAGACTTGATATCCATGGCAAACATCTTGTTCGGCTTTGTTCTTGGTGGTTAGTGTTACTGTATACATCCCATATGGGAGTGAAAGAGACTGTGGGTGGATGAATGAAGGGGAAAGCACTCAGACTAATCTCAGGGGACTGAAATAGTGAAGGAGTGAATCACAGGAGATTTAAAAGGTTTCACTGGTTTTGGAAAAAAGCCAAATCTGGAGTGGTGGGGGGATCTTTAAATTCTTTGATTCCCACAGAATTTTAAGGCACTTGGCTTTTCCTTGAAGATTTTGATACATGCGATGAAAATTAGAAAGATGATTTTTTAAATGTATACAAAACACAGTCTTGAATTGGGGAACTGAGTGGCTAACTTGAATTTGAACTTGTTTACCACTAGAAAATAATAGCTTCCTGTTTTTGTCAAGGGAGCAACATCAAAAAATGTTTACAAATGAAAATTAAAAGGTTTCTTGGACAGCAAATACACCAACAGTATTTTGGAAATTGGTTCTAAGTGAATCTGAAAACAGGATAACTGTCCCTTGAAAGGCACATGGACTTGGTAGCTAATGTGAAAATTGTTTAATAAATGACAATTTGGTCTAAATGTGACCTAATGAAGGATAGGAATGTGCTTTAATAGCCAGCTGTCTTCATTCTGTTTTCAACTTTCAGGATCATACAAAGTATGCGGACAGACTGTCTCCCTGTGACAGTCAGAGTCTTAATGAAATTCTATGGGCTTCTCTAGGGAAGGTCTAATTTAGAAGATAAATGCTAATATTAGCTTGAATTTCAAGTGTTTGATGCATCTTTGTATTCACTAAGTTACAAATTCAGGGTCTGCTATGGGCTAGCTTCTGAGGCCACTGGGATGAACACGACACAGTCTATAACTCTTGGAGTTCATGGTCTAGTTCTAGAGTCAGAAGGCTTCTTCTGTAAGGACCAGATAGTAAATAGTTGAAACTTGGGGCCACAAGTCTCTGTTGCAATCATTAGACTCTGCATTGTACCATACATAAGTAACTATAGATAGTGAGCAAGCAAAAAGACATTGCTGTGTTTTGATAAAACTTTATTAACAAAAACAAGCAGCAGGCAGGATTTGGCTTGTGTGCTGCTATTTGCTAGTGCTGGACTAGGGGCAGAGAGATCTATGGGAGTGGACAATTACAATACAAAGTGTGCTCACAGTGAAGGTGCTCTGTGAACCCCAAAGAGTGGAAGCAGTTCTCCCATGCCTGGGAGAGACATGAAAAGTACATTCAAATCTAGGTGACATTCCACTGAATCTTTAATGATGAGCAGGATTGGGCTAGTGAACAAATGACTGTTTGCTTTCCTTCTTAGCAGAAAATGAGGCCTTTTCACAACAAAGCATTTTTTATTATAAAAATTCTCAGCAGAAGTATTTAAAAATTTATTCTCTAAACTGGGCTCTTTAGCTTGTGAAGTCTCAATAAACATAAACCTAATAACAAATATCCAGACTAAACTTGAAAAGTCACTTTCTCATATGGCTATGAGACGAAAATCCTGGAATCACAATTTTTTTTTGATTCATAAGAAAAAGATACCAGAAGAAAGAGAATTTAATAACTGATTAGTTAAATAAAAATTCAAATGACCATATTTACATGGCATAATAGCCAAGTTCTCCAGTTAAGCATACCTATAGTTTTCTGTTTCATTGTAACAAATAACCACAAACTTAGGCACTCAAAAGAATACACGTTTATTTTCTCAGAGTTTATACAGGTCAGAGTCATGGGCCTGCGTACAGCTGAGCTGAGTCTGTTGCTCAGTCTTACAAGGCTCAACCAAGATGTTGACCATGCTTTGGTTCCCTTGGGAAGCTCCACTAGGTTAGAATTTACATCCAAACTAATGCAGATTGTTGGTAGAATTCACTTCCTTGTAATTAGATCCCTAACTTTTCATGGGCTGCCCTCAGATCCTAATAGTCACAGCAGTTCCTGGAGGCTTCCCGGCAGTTTCTTGCCACATGGGTTTCACCATCTCAGTCACTCACTGCATCAAGCCCACAGGAAAGTCGCTAGCGTGGTCTGTTAAGATGGATTCTGATATAGCATACCCTAATGATGAAACTGATGTCCCGTCACCTTTGCCATGCCCTATGAGTTAGAAGCAAGTTGCAGGTCCCACCCACTCTCAAGGAGAGGAAATGAAACAGAAAGGAATACCAGGAGATGGGAGCAATGAGGGCCACCTTAGCATCTTTCTGTGAAAAAATGCCCACTTTTTCTGCGTGTGCTGTGTTTGGCTTTCTTTGTGAGCAGAGGTTTCATTTATGAGCAGATATTGCAGTGACAATAGAGTAGTCAATAATAACAGCCCACAGTGTGTGCCAGACATTAAAATATGGCGTCTCCTTTATACAAAAGATGCAGTCTGGCCCTAGACAGGTTATGTTATGAAAGATAACATGACCAGTGAGAACTTTGATTTAGGCAAGTCCTGGTTGACTTTAAAACCTCTCCTTTTAATCACTAATCACTATAGCAGAGTGTGAAGTTGTCTGACCCAATCTTAAGTGTCACCATCTGCTCATTATCATAACATCCTCAAATCTAAATGGAAATGTTCTCTCTAGTGCCAGTTTACTCCATCAGGGCAAGCGCTGAGAATGGGCTGTCCATCTCACACATGGCTGTGTGCTGAAGCTATAGGTTTGCTTTTCCCTTGTGCCCAGGTGTCATGCCCAAATGGCCCCTGGCTTACAAGGGAGCTAAGGACAGAATGTGCAAAGGCAGTGGACATTGGCTGCCATTACTCCAAATGGATTTTTATCATGTGCAGGTAAAGGGTGAAGCACATTGTCCTATTCATTGAAGGTAGTGGCCTGTAACTGAATCTGTCCTCAAGTTTTCTACCTCTAGATAGAAATAAGACCACATGGGGTATCAGAGACTTGGCACTCATCTAGCTTCCAAGCCCTATACATCTTTCAGAGAAAAAAAACAAATTTGCTTTCACTTGGGAAGATCTAGGTGGTTTATAAAATATATCAATCAGGATAGACTAGTTCATACTATAGTATCAAACAACTCCAAATGCTGAATGACTTGCAACCAAAGATTTAATTCTTGCCCACACCACATGCTTCTTGAGGGTGAGTGGGGACTCTGATCTTCAACCTTGTCATTCTCACTCCAAGCTGCTCCAAACTGATGTAATATACCCTCTCTGAAATTCTGCCGCCACATGCCTGAGGGAAGGAGCGCTTTGGAGGATCTCCCATTCACCAACTCTTAGCAGACAAGGGACACATGTCATTTATGCTCAGTACTCATTAGTCAAAAGTAGTCACTTGACCCCACCCAGCCACAGGGGTGCCAGAAGATACAATGCTACCATTAGCCTAGAAGGCAGAGAGCTGGAAAATTCAGTACACTCAGGACTAACACATGCATCCTTCCAAGACACTCTGCCTTCCAAGTGAAAGTTTTGTACAATGGCTGCCCCATGTATCAGAACAGCTGATACATTTCCACTGATAGATAATCAAAGAATACAGTGCTGATTCTAAGTTATATTTATTATTAAATCAAAACCTGAAAATGACTATAGGTTCTGGAAATTAATTCTGTTGATTTTTTTTATACCAATGGTGCCTGTAATCTGAATTCAAACTTCAGAGGGGGGGAAAAAAAAGAATGTGATCAGAAACAATGGACAGAAAACAAATGCAAGGGAACTTCAGATTCTACATATCTTCTCTAAAAAGAAAGCCAAACATGTCCACAAAGAACAAAAGCAAAATGTTTATGTCCAAATCCAAGACGTAGTCCAGATATGGGTGGCGTTCATTTTTAAAGTGGTTATGATGTTGGTATTAATCAGCACGAATACCAGGATGGTTTGTGAGGCTCTGGCTTTTGAAATAAAGCTTTTAAATTGCACTGGTTAATAACTACAGAGTGAGTCTGAGAGCCATAACATGTCCTCTTAATAAAACTTTATGTATGAGTATTTTAATGAATTGTTGCAGTATACTTTCAAAGACAGCCAAGTTAGTGGTTGAAAACAGAATAGGCTTCAGTCCTTACTAAGAAACTCAATCCTAACAACTGGTACAAGAATTAAAATGAAGAAAGGAGCCTGTCTTACACACTAGCATTTTTGGAAGCCATTCTTTTTAGACACTATGTTTTAGAATTTCCAGGCATCTGTCTGTTGCTAGAATACCTACACACTTTGCGGAAGCTTTATTTGAAAATGCTGTGTACCTTGTCTAAAGGGCCAGCTGGGATGCCAGAAATAGTATCGGCTCTATTTATGTCTTTGGAGTAATTACAGTGGAATTTAAAGACTTAGTTTATAGATCCAAGAAGAAGATCTTCTGTGTACACTAAAAGGATGAATCCTTTCCAGACGACTTCTCATTTGGCTGAAGAAGAGCTTGAGGAAGCATTTCATAACGTCAGCCAAAGTCGTTTTTAGCAAGACCTGGGTGGGATTCTTGCTGTTGATATCCAAATTAAAAAAAGCCTTGATTTTAATCTATCCAAGGTTACTTTGTTGTAGTTATGAAACCATGAATCAATTTTAAAGCTTTCAGGGATGAAAGGAGATATTGAGACAAGTGCCTGCTATCTTTTGTTGAATGAGGGGAAAATATGTTAACCAATTTCCTGATGGCTTTGCCTGGTGGACTTGACTTTTGTTTAGCTAATGTCTTTGTGGAATGCATCTCTGTTTTTCCCTATTCATGCCCTGCCTCTTACCAAAGGCCAGTGTGTGCATGTGTTCAAGGAGAAAGATACAGTATGTGTGTGGTCAGCATGCTTGTCTTCCATTTATTGGATGTGAGCTGGACTCTGCTCAGAGATGGGATGCTGAATGACAATGAAAATGATTATGTACCTTGTGGGAGATTACATGACTGTACACTTTTTTGGACAAAGAATGAAAGAATACTTACTTATAGAATCTGTTTTATGCTGGCTCTCAATCTTTTTTACTATGAAAATTAAACCCAACTCATTCTAAATGTATCCTAGCGCACAACAAACCTTTGAGAGAATTCATTTTCATCACCCTCCAAAAAGATCAGGAAAAAAATCTCATTGGCTATTCATTCTCATAGTACATCCATTCTTTAAAACGTTCATGTGTGTTTAAGAGACTCTCTTGCTTTCATAAGCAATAATAACCGTGATTTAAACGTATTGCTTGCTTACTCTGGTGTCACACACCTTTCTTGATCCAAGAGACAGCAATAATGAATGAACTAAACACAGCATTTGTCCCCATGGACAACACTATGTACTTCCCCAACGTTGTTTCTGATCCTTAAGACAGCACTATCATATTGGCATTAGGAACTCCACTTTATAGATGGAGGAACTGTAAAGGAGAGAGATGGATTGCCTTTTCCAAGGCCGCGAAGCAAGGAAGTAATCAAGATTCAAATCCAAATCTCTTTTACTTCTTAGCCACCCCCTCCCTCTTTTCTTCCCCAAAAGACTTCGTCTATAATACAGAAATCAAAATGGTTTTGGAAATGTACCAGCTCAATGGATTATGACCTGGTTTGTAAAAAGTGAAGTATTCATCCTCTGTGGGCTAGTTTGTTCTCTTGTTGACCTAGCCAAACCGGACAATAAGCTTCTCAAAAATCTCCTTGCCTCTGTTATTCCAGAGCTGGCCAGAATAGAAGCTGGTGCGAAATTTGGGAGGCAAAGATAAAGCAGGAGCCATTACACTCTGAAGACCTTCCTGTGGTCAGATATGGTACACGGAGATGCAGAGGGGTCGTTGGGTTCCAGCTGGACAGGTCTTCCTGACTTCAGCGCTGACCAACAGAGGCCAACACCCATCCCAAGATGCTAGCCTGTGGACGCATGGAGGCAGTAATTATACAGAGATAGCGGCTTCCTAGACCTTTCCATAAGTAGTCCCTTTGAGAAGGGATGTGCTTGGCTTCCCAGATTTCCCTGAAAAATCCAAATTGTCTCCAGTGTTTGCAGTGGGCTTGGAGGGACTTAAAATTCTCTACTCTTGCAACTACCTTTTCTGACCTTCTGTGCCCAGATTCTCCCACAATTCTTTAAGGTCCACTTCCTTTATCACAGATTCATCCACCTGGAATAATGGAATGGAATCCTGATAATATGCTCAAATATTCAGTTGCTGGGGCAAAATGAGTGTTAGCCAAAGAAAAAATGCCGCCCAGACTACAGATAATCTCCCAGCTGAGCTTCCATGGAAGATGGTTGATCTTGGTTCAGGTAAGTCCTAGTACCACTTTGAGCTTCACAAAAGGATGTCACTTCTGTTGTCAGCTTGAGTCATCAATTATCTGTCCTTAGTCAGGGACAGAAGCCTAAAATCTTTACCAGAGAATACCACAATCAGCGGCTCGCTTTGCCACTTTATTAAATGCACTATTAAGGGAATTCAATTTACAATGGTTCATCCTTCTCCAAAGAGAGTTTTCAATGGAGGCTTTCAGTTCATAGAGAATTGCATTGGCTTCAAGTAGGCTTTAAAAATATTTGAATTTGTTACTGATGTTTAAAAATTGGAACATTTCATTTAAAAGGCAGAGTCTCACTCTGCCACCCAAACTGGAGTACTGTGGCAAGATCTTAGCTCCCTGCAACCTCCGCCTCCCGGGTTCAAGCGATTCTCCTGCCTCAACCTCCCGAGTAACTGGGACTACAGGCACATGCCACCACACAGGGCTGACTTTTGTACTTTTAATAGAGGAATGGGGGTTTCGACATATTGGCCAGGCTGGTCTCGAACTCCTGACCTCAGGCGATCTGCCCACCTTGGCCTCCCAAAGTGCTGGGATTACAAGCATGAGCCACCGAGGCTAGCCTAAAAGTGTATTTTGAATTTCATTTTTTAAACCTAGTTCTCCTGTCACTGGGCCCATATTCCTAAACTGCAATGATGTACTTCATTTGTTTCTTGTTGGCTCCTCCAACATTTGAATCCATGATCCCTCATAATAGTCCAGGTTTTAGCACCGGAACAAGGTTGGCACCTTATCACTAATTTTCAGGGTGTCAACTGTGGAACAGAATAGGGCATTATTTGAGTTTCATGTCAATGATATGTCCAGTGTTCTAGTTTTGATAACATGTGACGACACAGTTAAGGGTTGGCATTCTCACTCGCTCTCTGAAGGCCTTCCACTACAGATCACTATACTCACTGGTCGCCTGTACCCCAAGGCCCACGTTCTTCAGGCACCTGCAGGATGGAGGATTACACAGCATCCTTCCCTGTTCACTCACATTCATGTTAGCATGGTCTGACTTGCAGGTTTAAGCTCCAGGCTTGGCTGCAGAACTGGAGCGTTTCCTCCCATAAATGTATGATTTGCAACACTGTTGACTTTTGTTTAGCTTTCCTGTTTGTCATATCTTGCAATGCTTCCTTTCGGTTAAGAATATTTGGCAACTTTGTTGAAACAGGCTGGCTGCCTTAAACCAAAAATTTAAAAGTTTAATTTAGGTTGATTATTCCCTAAAGAAAAAAGGGGGGATGCTTTTCAGCATAAATCTTCATTTCTTCATTGTAAAAGGTCTTTTTATCAGCTGATTTCATTAATAGACTTATTTGTAAAGAACATGAGACCTGCAAATATACATGGAAGTGGTGACATGTAAACGACACATATAAACAATACTTGGTTTATCAGCAGAACCAATCAATATTCACTATTATTACTATATGTGCAATATAAATTATGTAAGTGATTATGTTTCTTGTTTTACTTTGGCCTCCAGGAAGCTCCAAAGCAAATTTATGACTGAATCATGACTTCCTTGTAAGAATTACCTTCTTCTACTCCCCCGTGTGATTTTTATCACTATTCCCTGATTCTACTTTTTCTCATTTAACATTTTTTTGGATTTTATAATCCATCGTGGAATGAGAATGATAGAGTTAAATGGAGTAATTAAATTCGTATCACCTAAAACCAGAGATTAAAGCTACAGTCTCCTGATAGGTTTGTTTATCTTTAATATCCGGAAAACTCCAATTCAATTTACAATCTAAGATTAGAGCATTTTCTCCCTAAAATACATATTTATGTATAATTCTAACATAATTTTTAAAAATTAACTCTTAATACATAAAATCTAAACGTCTTAGCCTGGCACTGAAACATTTCACAAAGTGGCTTTGACCTGTTTCTTCAGTTGCATGATTTCCATTTGACATTTCAACTATGGACAAATCAGCTTTTTCATATCAGGCAAAATATAAGGCACACAATAGGTTCAAGGATGAAGAGGTCTTATGTGGGCAAAATCCTTGGGAAATGTACCATGGCTACAGCTCTCCTGAGTTTTCATACCACTGATATACGGAAGGCTTTGATTCTTCTGTTTTAGACACCGCCTGGGGCCAAACATGTATAATAGGGACATTTTTTCCAAATAAAAACATAAAGTTAGGACACTGAAAAAAAAAAAAAAGATTGAATTCATTTTGACTCTCTTTCTTCCTTCCTGGAGTGCAGTGGTGTGATCACTGCTCACTGCAGCCTTGAACTCTTGGCTCAAGCAATCCTCCCACTTTCGCCTCCCAAGTAGCTAGAACTATAGGCACATGCCACCATGCCCAGCTCATTTTTTGTAGCGAGAGAATCTCACTATGTCACCCAGTCTGACCTTGAACTCCTGGCCTCAAGTGACTCTCCTGCCTCCAGCCTTCCAAAGTGCTGGGATCACAGGTGTGAACCATCGCACCCCACCAAGTCTACATTTCTTGTAAACAACAGCCTACTTAAGCTCTTTACTGGCCCAGGAGCACATCTGTGTGGAAGTGTTTTGTGTTTTTCTTTTATACAATAAGGTCAATTTCCAAGCTCTCAAGACTTTATGACCTTCTTTCACTAGGCTTCATTTTTGCCTCTGAATAATTATAGTCCCCACTAATTTATCTGTCCTCCCTTCACTCAATAAATATTGATTGAGCACTTTCTATGTACCAGGCATAATGATCGGTGTTGAAGACAAATTACTGGTATTGAAGACACAGTGAAGAACAAAATAGATAAGTATTTGCCTTCCTGAGCTAGGGGAGAGTAAAAGCCAAAACCAATCACATAAGAAATTAAAGTTATAAGTCCAGACATTCATGAGAACTATATAGCAATTGATATAACAAGGTAAGTGTTCATCTAAGGGTAGGGTTAGGGTCAGGATAGGGGATGAATGTGCGGGGACCGTGTTAGGATGGTCATAGAAGGTTTCTCTGAGGGAATTACATTTTGAAAGAGGAAAGGAAAGAAATCAACAGCAGGAAATAGCTCTCCAAATTGGACTGTTACTGACAAAGCTGGTCCCCCTCAGAATGGGTTCTTTCCTTTTCAATGCCTGGAAGCCAATGGACAAGACCAAAAGTGAGTGTCAAGCAGTACAGGTTTTATTTCACAGCCATGGAATTGAGAAGAAAGAGCATTGGTTCACAAATCACCTTCTCGACTAGTGAAGGGTAAGGGCTTTAAAATACAGGGTTTCTCTAATGAAGGGGCTGGACATTAAAAGTGAGAGCAGGGCTTGAGACCAACCTGCCCAATATAGTGAAACCCTGTCTCTACTAAAAATACAAAAAACTAGCTGGGCGTGGTGGTGGGCACCTGTAGTCCCAGCTACTGGGAAGGCTGAGGCAGGAGAATCAATTAAACCCCAGGGGTGGAGATTGCAGTGTGCCCAGATTGCACCATTGTACTCCAGCCTAGGTGACAGAGTAAGACTCCATCTCAAAAAAAAAAAAAAAAAAAAAGTGAGAGGAGGAATATTCCTATCTTTTCTGAAAATGGCTGGTGAACTTCTTGGAACCAGATTGCTACCTTTCTTTCTGTCCCTTTATGGCTTTTCCCAGCCACTGCCATGGTGATTGTCAACTGTCATGGTGCTGATGGCAGTGCCATTTAGCATGGAAATGAGTTTATAAGAAAGCCTGAGGTCTTTTTGAAGTTTTGGCTATCTTGGTTCTAACCAGTCTCAGCTGGTATGGTTACAAAGGGATCTTTTAATCACAGGCATCCTGTTTCTTAAAGACAAGCAAAATCAGGGCAGGGAAGGCATTCAGCTACATCAGGCAGGCATTACACTGGATAATAAGGCCATTTTATAGAGAATAAAACGTTCTTATAGAAGAGTATAGCAAGTAATAACTTTAAAGACATGTATAGTATAGACAGATAATATGGTCAAAAAGACAAATTTTAAGTCTTTTTTTCATATTTTAATATTCTGTGATCTTAAAAATTATATGTGATACAAATCTCTGTCAATTAAGGAAATAACCTGATATTTCCTCAAAGAAACATTGAGTGACTACCAGGTCCTGATCTCAGTATATGTGTCCTTCAGGGCACACAGGGTGGTAAGAATCAGGGCCACAGACCGGATAATTCCCTAGTGACATAGAGATTGCTGAGGGACAAGCCAACCAATAGAGTTGACGAGCAAAGGGGAGGGCCACCAGCAACCTGGTGTTTCAGGAAAAGCTTCCTGCAAGTGAAGACGCCTGATCCCAATCTGAAAAATGATTCAGTTAAACAGGAGAAGGGAAGATAGCATGAGAAGAGGCAGAAAAGTGACCAATCGTGTGAAGATGAGAATAAAGGTTGGGACAGGTGTGCAAAGATGAAATTCATGTTGTCAGCAAGCAGATGAGTGTTAAATCCAAATGGGTGATAGCACAATGAGCATATATCTAAAAAATACAGCAGACAGCCAACTATGTGGCAAAGCAGGAGAGTTCCAGGAAGGGCCCAGAGAGGGAAGGGTCATTGGTCATTGCGGACCAGAGAGAGGACAGTCAAGGAGGCAAGTGATTCCAAGTAGAAAGAATGTTCCATAGCATCGAAGGCAGCCAGGAGACCCAGCAAGACAAGCACCGGAGCGGTACCACTGGATTCTGAAAGAAGATGGTCTTTGATGGCCTTTCCAAAAGTGGTGAGGGCTGGAGGCTGATGCAGGCTGAGTGAGTCATGCAGTGAGAGGGTGAGACTTTAGGGAGTGGAGAGGTGGCATAACTTTCACAAGAAGTTTCATCACTAAGAGAAGAATGTCAGAGGCCCAACTCACAGAGGACACAAGAACCCAGAGAGTTTTTCTGCTGCTGTTGTTTTGTTTTTTAAGTGTGCAAAGATTCAAGCATTTATTTAGGCCAAGGGAAAGAAGCCAAGCCAAGACAGAAGGGATGGTTGAAGATAAAACAGTAAATATTGTATTTGATTGATCACGGTCTTGAAGGAAAACAGATGGGACCAAGGGCAACACTGGAGATGTTGGCATTGGACAGGAGACAGGGCTTCTCAGTCTTTGACCACAGAGACAAGAGGTAGGGAGGGACAGAGAAGGGGAATTTCAATGTGGCAAGGAGGGGTCGGAGGTCCAGGCAGTGCGCACCTGTGACATGAAAGGAAGGGGTAAGATTGTGTGCTCAGAGTGAGGCTGTGGCATCAGATAAAAACCTCAGAAGAGGTAACTTATAGAAGGGACCCTGGGGAGGGAGAGAGTGGGAGCCGTCTCAAGCCAGATTCGAAGACTGGTGGATAAAACTGAAGGTGACCTGGCTAAGACTGAAGACTATGAATGAAGCGAGGCAGCAATCCCCCCTATTGTGTGATTCTCTTCCGCAGAATGCAATAATTTCAGAATATAAAGGAGGAAATGAAACATGGTGGATCTGAGACTTTTTCTAGATGGTCTATCAGGATGTGGGAGGGACTGAAAGGAACCGCAGGGAGGTGGGAAAGGGGGGCTCAGGGGTTGACTGAGTATGCTGGTAAAATAGTAATCCTGGATGTCATCCTTTCATCTGGGCTGAATCAGGAAAAAGACTGAAAGGTTGGACAGTCAATGAGAAAAGGGATACATGGACTGAGGTTCTGTGAGATGCAGGGTCAGATAGTGGGGGAAAAAGAACATCAAATATTAATGACGTGCCTAAGAATGGAAACAGGAACCCCAGTCTGATATTTCATGTGTTTCCATAAATATTGCTAAATCAACTGAGTGGGAAACTCACTGAGGACTCATGATATTTCCTGGATTAGTAAAAGGTTGTGCCGATCATTCCATATTTCCATTGTCTAATGCTGGTGGCAAGTGCTGCATTTTCAGGTGATATACTATGCTAGCCAAAGGCTTAGTCTAAGGTGGATTTATTGGACAAGGATTCTATTGTCCTCCTGATCATAAAAATACATGACCAGTATATTTGCAGGCTGCTCTGAGTGTGCATGAGTCCCTTTCTGGTAACCACCCTGAATCTGCAAGAGAAGATGGTTTTATTAAACTTAATCTTGGGAGGGGGATTCCTTTTTGAAATGTAATCAAAGTCTAGGGATTAAATTTTGACTAATCAATATGGACCACCCAACTGAGGGTTTGCTTATCCTAAGGCATATTGCTTCCCACACCCTCTAAGACCCCAACTTGCTACTGTGGCTCAAGTCCTTTGGGCAGCAGTAGAAAATCCAGCAATGATGATAGGAAAGCCCTCATGGCTTCCTTTCACAGCTTTCCAGACTTTGAGATATTAACTCTTCATGAAGATAAGAAATACACTCAATGTGTATGTACCATACATTAATTACTTGAAATTTTGAGGGCAGATTGAATCTTGTTGCTGTTTCATGCACTGTGGAAAATAAATAGGAAATTATCTAGAGCACAAAGTAAAATGGTTTACATATTTTAATAATGTCTTATTATTTTACCTCCAAGTTGCAAAGCTGTTGCAAAGTAAAAATCCCACAGAAGATGGTACTTGCTTATGTGAACAAGACCTCATGTCAACCCCATTTCTCCCCCAGGTGGGTTATATCACACCTACTTCTGTCTCTAGTAATAGTTCATGGTTGCATGTTGCATTTCCAAATCACTAGGAGTCTGAAAATGCAACTTATGTTCTCTCAGTACCAGTCCCTCAGACCTGCTCCCCAGATCCTGTATCAAAGCATGTATTTGGGAGGGGCTCCTGGTGTCATGCCTTGTGCATGTGGTCAGTTGATCAGGGCCTCTGGATATAGGGGAGTTCGGTCCTCCTAACACTCATCTTCCCATCAGCACCGGTAACCCCAAGTGCAAACGGAGTGTCTCAAACTCTTCAAGCTATTTTCTCAAAAAAAATTTTTTTTTACTCCTCCAAATCTAAAACATTCTCTGCCATTTACTTTTCTCCTTAATTTTTTAAACCCAAGGGTATTTTAAAAGAAAATGTTATCCATGTGTTTTTGATTCATTTACACTTAAATCATTAAAAGCCTGTTTTGTAAGAGCTTTTTGATGTCCAAAACGTTTTTTCTGGTCCTTTTTATAAGTAATTTAAAGCTGGTCTCCCTTCCTTTTCCCTCCTACTCTGCCCCTCACTTAGAAAGGAAAAAATAACCCAGAAAGTTGAATTTTTCTGGGAGCAGATGATTTTTAACCCCAAAGAACATGGTCTGTTAAACCCCCAGCCTACACAGGTCAATTTGTTTCTAACCTGGGGTGTCTGCGGTCTCATGCCCCAAATTCAAGCACCAGGTAGTTAAATGTGATACCTTTCCATAATCATATAAGTTCACAAAACTGTGACAGTGTTTTTGTTAGCAATCTTATTGGCAAAATAAATGACACCCGGCAGAGTCTACTGACAAACCCACCGCACACACACTTGGCATGGCACATGCCACACGTCACGTGGTCATCCCTGCTCTCCTCCCTGCCGGCACCCCAGCACGTATTGTCATTTGCAGGCTTTGCAGCATTCTTTTTGCATAGTCAACACTGGAATATGGGTTCTCAAATCAGCATCCCTGAGCTTCTCTAGACCACTGAAACTGGGCCTGTGAGGGAAGAGTATCATGGAGGCTAGCAGGGACTCTGAAGTATTTCCTTAAATATTGAGGAAATCAAGCTCTAGGAGGAATTAATTTTGTGGAGAATGTTAACGTTTCGACTCTTGCCTTTGTGTGAAGGCACTGGGCATTCCACATTCACTAATTGCATATGAGGCTGTCAGCCCGGGCTTTCTTGCGTGTCTTCCCATGTTAATGCCGGGCATCTTGTTTTGAGCCTATTTGTCCTTTGCACTACATTATGATGCTGAGAAACTAATCAATAGTTTTCCTCCCTAGGAATATTTTATGCTAACCAAAACTTGCAAGCAAAATATTAATAGTAGTACTAATAGAACAATTAATTCTCAGATTGTGAGTTATTTATAAATTAAATAATTGCAGATATAACACTATATAGCAGAAGCCAAGGAAATCTGCATACCCTTTAACTTACCAATTTAACTTTGCAGAAATTTATGCGACGGGAGCAATGATAGATTAGCACCAAGATTTAGCTGCAAGAGTTTGTTTCTTATGGTGAAATATTTGAAATAATATGGATAACTTACCCAATATAAATTATTAGGGGATGGAATCAATGAAGCAAAGTGGTTCATAAAAAGCAATAAAGTGCATTCATTTATAATACGGTTGTAGAAGATGCAGTGATAGAAGTTTCTTGCAATATACTGAGTGTAAAATGTAAATTTTATAAGAGAGTTACCACATTAGTCTATGTGGAGCCCAAGTAAGGGATAAAATAATAGCTAAAACTAAAACATTAAGGATCATTTTAGTTTTCTTTTTTATTGCACATATTCTAAACATTTTAATTTTAATTAAAAAAAATTTTTTTTTGAAACAGTCTCATTCTGTTGCCCAGGCTGGAGTGCAGTGGCACAGTCACAACTCACTGCAGCCTTGAGTTTCTGGGCTCCAGCAATCCTCCCACCTCGTCCTCCCAAGTAGTTGGGACCACAGGTATATGCCACCATGTCCAGCTAATTTTTGTATTTTGGTAGAGATGAAGTTTCACCATGTTTCTCCAGGCTGGAACTATTTTCTACAAAGTTTTTATAATATGCTTTTGTAACATTTATATTTTAAAAATATTGGCCAGGCACGGTGGCTCATGCCTGTAATTCCAGCACGTTGGGAGGCCACGGTAGGCAGATCACTTAAGGTCAGAAATTTGAGACCAGCCTGCCCAACAATGGCAAAATCTCCTTTCTACTAAAAATACAAAAATTAGCCAAGCATGGTGGTGTGTGCCTGTAATCCCAGCTACTCTGGAGGCTGAGGCATGAGAATTGCTTGAACCTGGGAGGTGGAGGTTGCAGTGAGCTGAGATTGTGCCATTGTACTTCAGCCTGCACAATAGAGCAAGACCCTGCCTCAAAAAATGAAACAAACCAACAAACAAGCAAAAATTACAAAGTCTTCTTGAAGTTAAAAAAGTGAATGGAAAAAGATTTCTGGCCCTTAATCCAGGGCATGTATGCATTTTTCTGAGTGTTCAATTACAAACACCTTGTGACTGTATAAACCTGTCCAGATCTCTATACCAAATGCTAACCTTTCACCTTTTCTAACTTCTGCTGAGGATTAACTATATAATAATAATTTCAACTTGCTGTGATCCAAGAACACAATATTAAGCCTTATCATCAGAAGACAGCATCTCTTGAGAAGCCATATCTTTCCATCTATTGCGACTTAGAGTTATTAATAAAAATCCTATTAATAATACAATATTTCTCTAATAGCATAAATAAGCACTAGGGCCTTCATACCACACAAGAATCCTAGTATGATAAGTGAATTAGTGACCAGATAAAATTTCAAACAACAAATTAAGTAGAGTTCTCTATAGAATACTTGTATTTTTGGGTCTATTGATATTTTCCCAAGATTTTATTATAATTGCAACCAGTGTTCTAACTTAAATAACTCTGGTCAATAAATCATTCTATCAGTCCCATTCATGACAGTATTTATCATAGAGAAGCATCTTAGTGGGCACCACTTATACTGTCATTCTGTTCTGCCAACAAGTTACCATCTCCCTCCCTCTCATTTTTCCTTGCCACCATGAACCTAATGGACCACTTCCACCAGAAAAAAGTTAAACACAACGAACCTTCTCCAATCTCGCTTACCTCATTTAGTCCTCACAAAAATTCTACGAAGTGGACACTGTGTTATTACTCTTTTCTTTCAGATGAAGAAACTGAGATCCACAAAAGTCAGGGAATTTTCCCAGTGGGCCACAGATAGGAACTGGCAGAGTCAGGGTTCAACCTCAGTGCTATTTAAATTCAGGGTCCATGTTCTCAGCTGATACGCTGGAGTCCTATTCTTTTGAAAAGTGACAATGCATATAAAATACTTAGCACATACACACACAGTATGCTGTTATCCACCCAGCCAAATGGGATGCACTGTGCCTAAGGAACAAAAAGGAGAGAGGTACAAATCCTCTTCTCAATTTTTAGAGTTTCTGCAGTAACTTTTTAATTATACAAGCTACAGCATCAGCTCCATTTCATTTCCACATCTATAAATCTGCTATATAGTTTCTGGCAATATGATTATTAGGATAAAATTCAACTGCCATTAACACCTTGTGGAGGTCCAATAATCCGGGGGTCCCCTACCCCCAGGCTCATAAACCAGTACTGGTCCATGGCCTGTTAGGAACTGGGCTGCACGGGAGGAGATGAATGACAGGCGAGTGAGTAAAGCTTCATCTGTATTTACAGCCGCTCCCCACTGTTTGCATCACCACCTGGGCTCCACCTCCTGTCAGATCAGTGGTGGTTTTAGATCCTCATAGGAGCACAAACCCTATTGTGAACTGCACATGTGAGGGATCTAGGTTGCATGTTCCTTATGAGAATCTAATGCCTGATGATCTGTCACTGTCTCCTGTCACCCCAAGATGGGACCATCTAGTTGCAGAAAAACAAGCTCAGGGCCCCCACTGATTCTACATTCTGGTGAGTTGTACAATTATTTCATTATATGTTACAGTGTAACAATAATGGCAATAAAGTGCACAGTAAATGTAATGTGCTTTAATTACCCAAAACCACCCCCACCGCCCTGGTGTGTGGAAAAATTGTCATCCACAAAACTGGTCCCTAGTGCCAAAAAGGTTGGGGACTGCTGCAATAATCCATCCTAATGGACTTTGGCCAACAGGGAGGAAAAATAACTGAAATAAGAATCCCACTACTGAAAATTACTTTACATAATTTAAAATGTCTCCTTTTCTTTGTATATTTAGATTATTTCATGATACCTATGAAAGATAATTGTGATACTTTTTTGGCATATTTTTCATTTCCTGACATAAGAGTTTGTGTTAATATTAAATATAAACTTAAAAGTACTGGTACCCTCCCTGTTGAGTCAGTATTTTATAATTAATTAATCCTGATTAATCCTATCATTGGGATTAATAAATAATCCATGAAAAGTTCTTTTAGAACCTAGGATGGCTGTGGTATACTTTTTAAGTTATTGCTATTATTAAAAATAACCACAGAAATACAATTCTTCCATATAAGTATGTCACAATAAATGTTAAATGCATATGAGAACAAACTTCATATCTGAGTAACACTAAGGCTTAAAACTTACATTTTCAAGTTATCATACCGACTTCAGATTTCAGAGTAGTTCTTTGCAGAGTGGAAATGTTTAAGTGAACAAACATCCAAGTATGTTTCATGAATGATTTCATTTCTTCTGTCTCTCAACGTCCATTAAACTTAGAGGACACAACTAAGTCCTGCAGAAAGCAGGTCAAAGCCAAACAGTAGTTGACCAAGAATAGTCACTCAGCAGCAATTAAGTCAAAAAAGTATCTACAAAAATAAAAAAGCTACACTTCCTTTGATTGACAACCAAATATAAAATAAACAGCCACACTATGCTATATAAATTTCATAATTATAGTATGCAAATTTAGATTCCTTTTTACAGCCTGTGTTTTGAATCTCTCATGATAATGATTCTGTGGTCACAGACTGGCCACCCCACCCTACAAACTCCATCAAACAAACCTTATCTGAAGATGTGGTGCCCAGAAGCAGTGGAACTTAGCCTCCTAAGGGTTAAAGAAGTCAAGTCACTTAAAAATAAGGGAGAAAAAGGCACAAAGCAATCCTGTTAGGGTCTGTTGAAGATTAACAGACCACCACACAAAAGCCCCAAAGCATCCTTCAACCTTCTGAAAAAAAAAATGTACTAAAAATGTTACCATGGGAACAACCAATTAAATAAACCAATAAAAGAGGACAACTATCTACACCTCAACAAAACTACACAAACAAACAATAAAAAAAAGTACCATAAATCAATCAAATTTTAAATGTTCCCAGAAAGGTTGAGAGTGGATGAGGGCATAGGAGAGGAACAAAAATAAAAACCTTTAGCTCCTGATAAATAAAAGTGAAGTATCAAAAAATAAAATCAACAATAGGGCCCAAGACTGAAAATAGTACCCATGTAGTTAATACAAATGCACTTTCTATTTGGTGATGTTAATGGGCTATTTATAATTTTATCCTAGAATTGTGATTTTGCATCAGCAACACTAAGAGGAGTATAGAAACGTCTGTAGGACCTATTATTTGACCATTTCTCTGAGAAATAGATAAAATAGGCTCACGGCCACACTGTGAAGCTTTCTTTATGCTTTCAGATACTGTCTGATGGACCCAGAGATTTTGCTGAGTCTGAGAGACAATTCCAGCCCTCTCTTAGTTCAGAGAACAGGAACCAAAGGCCTGACTTCTTCTTAATTGGGAAACCAGTCATCTATAGGCCAAGGAAGTAAATTCATCCACTTGACTCAGAAGTTTTTGGATACTGAAAGCTCTTTCCATCTTAAATCATGGTATTGTGACCAAGGAGAGAAGTCATTTACAGAGTACTAGGAGGAGGAATAGGTGAGAAAATTAACTGCAATATGGTTAACTGATTTGAAAAGTCCTTTTAGAAAGGGTCATTTGCCTCTTCTTTGTTTCTCTCTTGCTTTGTCTGTCTGTAAAGGCTATTCGCGGAATCAATTAAATGCATGCATCCACATTACTTCCAAACTAAATTTGAGGTTAGGGACTAACGGGACTGTGACTCTCAGGCATCCCTCGAGAACCCCATCTATTGTGACAACTTGGAAAGCGCCTTTTTGCTACCAGCCCTTCTTACACTTTTAAAAGATGAAATGGAGCTAGAAAAACATCCAAGGACACTCAAAACAGTTGTATACAACACAAGAGAGCCCAATTTTCCTTTGCTTTTCCTGGGAGGAGCCACGATAAGCCTACCTGACGTGAGAGGAGGTCAGATTATGTTTATTTCAGTTTGGATGAACACATATTTTTGGATTCCAATAATCATAATTGAAGATTCTCAGTGAAAATGGTTTCTGGACATAAATCATAGGTTGATTATACCACTGTCATATTATCTAGATTCTTAATGGGAAATGTAACTTAATCATTCCCTATTTATTTCTCTCTCTTTCTCTGTCTCTTTCTCTCCAGTCTCCACTTGCACTTTTGCACTTAGAGATAATGCAAAATCATGGTATTTAATAACTAAAAATGCCCTTTGTGTTTCAGGTCCATTAGAGTACAAAAAATGTTCCAGTTGCCTATTGTGCTTGGAATGGAATGTTATATATTTAGTCACATTGTTATTTGCCATTGCTGTGTTCCTTTAATCTCTAGGGCAATGGAGATTTTCTTGACAATCTAGACTGAGCCTCAGTCGTGGGAGACAGACCTGATGTATGTATTATTGTTTCTGGGGAGATACCAAAGTAATTGAGTCTTAACTATTTATTTGTTAGCAACCTGTGGTTCGTAAACAGAAGGTCTTTAAGCTTGTAGCATTTGTGGTCTGAGGCAAAACCATTTTCTAAAAGGGTGGAGTCTGCCTCTTTCTCTTTGTTTACCCATTGTGGGCTTGGAAACATTACTGGGGCACTGTTCAGTTAAAAGTAATGGAAAACCTCACTTAGTTAGAAGAACCGTAAGCATGCTTTCAGAAAGGATGAGAGAACTTGGGCTAGTTTTTGTTGTTCAAATCAAAATTCTTTGGTGTTTTAGCTTTCTTGCCACTGATGAAATACAGCTTCCTACCTTTTTAAAGACCAAACTTTAAGATTTTGAAAGTATTTTGAGATCAAATGGCTATTACATGAATATATTTTGATAACCAAAGCAAAAATAAATTAGAAACATACAACAAATAGTGAATTTTTAAATTAAGGTAGAAACTGTTGAAAGGAATGCACATTTTATTTAACTGGGCAACCTGCCGAAGTATAACTGATTATATTCAAACAATTCTAAGCTTCACATTAGAGGACCTATTGAACATTAAATAATTCATGGAGTGATTTAGAAAGTGAACTCTGTCTAAGTGTAAAACACAGAGATTCAGATGCATTTAAAATAGTAAATATCATAAACGTATTGCTTTATGGAAGAGAAGATGAGACACAGTAAACATAGCCATTCTCTTTTTTTTTTTTTTGAGACAGAATCTCTCTTACAAGTGTGCACCACCATGCCCAGCTAATTTTTTTTGTACTTTTAGTAGAGACAGTGTTTCACCATGTTGGCCAGGTTGGTCTTGAACTCCTTGCCTCAAGTGATCCACCTGCCTCGGCCTCCCAAAATGCTGAGAATACAGGTGTGAGCCACCGTGCCTGGCCACCATCTTCTTTAGTCTGACTTTACATCACCAAGGACTTGGGTGATGGCTGGGAGAATTGCTTCCACTCTGCCTTCACTAGCACACCTAGAAAGGTCTACTTTGCTGCAGTGTTATGTTCATATGTGATCCAACTGCACACATGCACACCAACTACTGGGTAGAGGAAAGACAACTAACAACAAATCCCTGTGGACCCTCCAGAAAAAGCATAAAAGGCATTGAATGACAATTATATCAACTCTGTTTTAATTGAAGCACTGTCTTTTCCATTGTGTCCATGAATCAAACAATGGAAAATGATTTTCCACCTCAGTGCCGCTCCCAAATCTGTCCCACAGGTTCCTACTCTTGACATCATAAAATGTATCTCAGACATTCTCATACTATCTATCCTTTCTTTTTTTTTTTTTTCCTTCTCCTTTATTCCTGGGACCCACAATAGGGAATATAGACTGATGCACAATAATTTTAGGACAGTGAAGCACAGAGTATGTAGAAGTAGAATATTTCTTTTCTATTAACTCCCTGATTGTTAATGCAGGGTTTTTCTTTTAATTTCAGGAATTTCTAACCTAATTAGAGATGCTACCATATTTATAATGTAACATATTTCATCTTTTTGATACAAAATTCTTATTTTCATAGTGCCCAGGCCAATGCCTGGCACATAGGAAGTGCATGATGGATAAAAATGCCTCAAGCAGTAACACTGGAGACCTTGTTGAATACATCAGAAGGGGGTGCTGTACAATTTACTATGTTGTCTGTCCAGTGAATTCCACATTATAGTCAATTGATTCATTCTACAAGTATAGTAGTTTAGTTGCTACTGTTTCCAGACTACGCCAGTGACCCTCTGTGGTCAGCTTCTACTGTGTGCTCATGTAGATCCATGGTCCTGGGCTGCACCTTTGGGGAGACGTGCTTCCTCCTTAGTGTAAGAATGCCGGCTGGGTGTGGTGGCTCATGCCTGTAAACCCAGCACTTTGGGAGGCCGAGGCAGACGGATCACCTGAGGTCAGGAATTTGGGACCAGCCTGGCCAACATGACAAAACCCCTTCTCTACTAAAAATACAAAAATTAGCCTGGCGTGGTGGTGCATGCCTGTAATCCCAGCTACTTGGGAAGCTGAGGCAGGAGAGTGGCTTGAACCCAGGAGGAGGACATTAAAGTGAGTGGAGATCACGCTACTGCACTCCAGCCTGGTGACAGAGTGAGACTCCATCTGAAAAAAAGAAAAAAAAGAAAAAAGAAATGCTGTGATCTATTATTTCTTATCTACCCAGATTTTGTAATAACTCCATCAGTTAGTATAAATGGAGAATATGAGATTCCACTATTTCTACAGAATCAAAGATTGGAAAAAAACCTAACATCTTCAAGAAAGACTAGAGTGGAATAAAGCTTGGTACATTAGTATGATGTCATACGTTGTTTCCATTAAAGAGTGTGCTTCTAGAAGTACTGACGTGTATACATAAAATATCTCTCGGGAGATTCAACAAGAAATCTGTAAAAGTGACCATCTGTAAGTGGTAAGGGGTTGGGCACTGTAAACCGGTAGGAAGGAGAAGACTTACTGTCAACCACCTACTCATCTTCTTAACAATTTCATTTTACCAAGTGCATTTTATTTGTTCAAAATAAACATCTTTGAAATTTTAAGATAATGTATAATTTTATTTAAACATATTTGACAAAATGTTAGAAGTTTTATTTTCTAGGAAAACTAAAATTATAAATTTGACAGAAGATGAAGTATTAGGCCTCAATACATCAATCTAGAAGAAAGTAAAATACTATCAAAAGGCATCGGGCCCATATAGTTTTGCATAAGCTATAGCAAACTTCAGGGACTCACAATTCCTATAAAATAATTGTTTCTAAATTTCACATTATAAAAAATGATAAGAAGCCACACTTCTCAATTTTGTATGAGTAGCCTGCCTCTAAAACTGAACAAAAACAACTAAGAAAGTAAATCCATAACCCAGTCTTATGAGTATGGATGAAAAACCACTAAAAGACAAATTAGCCAAGCCAATCCATTGGCATGTTTTTAAAAATAATAGTGGTGTACCATCACCAGCTAGAGTTTACCAAGGGATGCAGAGAAAGTCAAACAATAGAAAATCTGCTACTATAATTCACAGATTAAAGGCAAAATTGTTACCTTAATAAATGTTCAAAAGCATTTGTTTCTGAAGTTTGATGTGTGTTGGACATTAAAAAAGCAAACTTTGAAAAATAGTATATACCAAAACCACTAGCAATAAGCTACAAAATAATAAACATTTTTAAAATTTTGGCATTTCAAAATTTCAAAAGTGAGAAATCGTCAGATGATTCTATTACATGGTTTGGGAACCATTTATGAAGAACCCCTTTCTTAGAAAAATAGGATTGACTACATTAATCCTATTCGTTAGACTTTAGGATGAACATTGAGAAAGCGTACAGGTGCCTGAGAGGTGCTGCCCATCAACTGTCCAGGGCCCATGCTGCAACTCCAGAAATCAGTAGTGTCTGTGAGGGGCAGGAGAAGAGAGAGAAAACATAGAGAGACAAAGCCAGGAGAAAGACACAGGCAGCACTACCCCACCCACTGGGAGTTCAGAATCCCATCCTGCTGTTGCCTTTTCTGTTTTCTTTCTCTACCCTTCCCTTTCTCCTTCCAGCCCCGCCCTTTCATTTGGGAAGAGCAGCATGCTGAATTATCTTCATTAAGCAGGCATAAAACACAAAGGCTCTGGGAAATACATAATAAATGAATCTTCCTGACTTTCCTTAAACCCACATTTCTCCAAATGACTTGGTCGTGGAACATTGTTTTGTCATTGTTGGTCCTTAGAATTTCTTATTATTTCTAGTAAGAGCCTTGTTCCATGGAATGGGAGTTTGGGAAACATTGTCTTAGCACATAAACAATGTGCTTTTGTTGACAGATCATGTTGAAGACTCAACCACAGACCAAACCCTAGAGTTCCGTGGTGTCCTGATTGACATGTGCCCGCAAGGGGCTACCATAGTTATGGGCTGGACCTTGCCACCTCTGAAACCCTCACCAGCAATGCCTAAATTTCTGAGCAGAGACTCCTGTTCCTCCACATTTCTCATCTCTTTTCTTCTCTTTCTGCTACTCCCACTATTCAGCTTGGACTTTTACGATGTCCACCCTAAGGTTTCTTGAAGTGTGCCCTCAAGAAATCCTGACTTATGGATTAAAAATGAAATTTGCTGGAATCCAATAATGAACTAACCTTTCCTGGGATGGGTCTTATTTTTCTACATTTCAGTAAGCTTCCCTAGGGAATTCTGTGGTTCCTACATTCTGAGACCCCCCTCCACCAATTTACCCCCCAACTCCCCACTCCCTATTGTGGTTTCCCTTCCTTTCCAGCTGGCCTGACCCCATGGGGGTGTTGGTTTCCTCACTTCTCTGTCCACTTTCTGAACCAAAACCTCTTCCGCAGACTCTCCTCCGATGATGCCACACCAGCAAGCCACCACACTGACTTAGGCTGATGACCTCAGCTCTACAGCAAAAGTGTCCGTCAACACTACACCTAGGAGAGAAGCAGACATCCCTACAGTGCTGCTGTGACATATTTAGGATCACCAATCACAGCCTGTTCCTCTGCATTTTTTGCAATCTCGGACCAGCTCCATCCCCTATTCTGGAGATTGGCTATTCCAAAATTTCAACCACTAATATTGAGGCCTCATGCTTATCCTTCTCGCCTCTGTGATGTCTCTGATGCCATCTCCTGCCTCACTGAGGATTTCTGGGCTATTTGACATCTACACCCTAAACAAATAAATTTATGGAAATTCCATATTCAGCCTTTCTTCTTGCTTCTGGGAAACTTATAGTTACATTGACACTCTTAAAAAGTGTATCAAAATAGATGACATTAATTTATTGCACTGTTTACCCTGCCAAATCCAATTTAAACTATTATTTTTCTTTACTCTTTCTTTTGCTTTTAAATTATTATTATTATTATTTTTGAGGCAGACTCTTGCTCTGTCACCAGGCTGGAGTGCAGTAGCACAATCTTAGCTCACTGCAATCTCTGTCTCCCAGGTTCACTTGAACCTGCTTCAATCTCCTGCTTCAATTATCCTGCTTCAATCTCCAGAGTAGCTGGGATTACAGGCACGCACCACCACACTCAGCTAATTTTTGTATTTTTAGTACAGATGGGGTTTCACCATGTTGGCCAGGATGGTCTTGATCTCTTGACCTTGTGATCTGCCCACTTTGGCCTCCCAAAGTGCTAGGACTACAAGTGTGTGCCATTGCACCTGGCCAATTTTAAATTATTTTATTTTGCTGTATCATGTAAGTTCACAAATCATCTTAAGTTTAATTTTGGAATCAAAATTAAATTAATATCAAATTTGAAGTATTGCACATTCAGTCCTTTGCTATATTCCTTTATCTTAAACTCTTTTCTGGATTTCAATGCTCCTTATCTTCTCAGTCCCTGCTCCGCACAAGAAATTGTATTCAAAGAGCTTTGTTAATGATCAAAAATGGAATTTTCATATTAGTCTATATTTTCTTCTAGGCTTTTGTCATTGTTAAACTAAATCTTTAATCTATTTGGAATATATTTTGGCTTGATATGTAAGAAGATAAGCTTATTTCTGCTTCTTCCAAAAATTACTCTTTTGGCCCACATGATTATTAAACTTTTCATCTTTCTCTCTTTGATTGGCAATCCTTCCTGTAATTTCTACGAAGATCATAGATATGCATATATGTTCTTTTCATCAATTATAATACTTCCTAGGGAACACTCACCACATTATTACTTAAAAACTAGCAACAAGTTATTTTTGCCTTATTATTATTCAAGTGTAACTTTAGATTCAATTGGCCAATCATACACATATGATTTTATGGGTGTATATACTTACAAATACAGTTACCAATATTTTAGTTTCATTGCAATAATATTCTGTTTGCAAAGTTTGAGGAATAGCATTAAATTAGTGTTTTTATGCCATCTCCTGTCTCACTGAGGGCTTCTGGGCTATTTGACATCTACACCCTAAACATTTTGTTCCCTTACTTAAATGTACTTGTACAACTCTACTTCCGTCCCACTTCAAGGATTGAAACATTGAGCCTAATTCCAACTGCTGTGATTTTTTATAATATGTTAGTCATTAAAGGGACCATTCCTCTTGTCAATATCATTAGAATTTATAGGGAAAAAATGTTGAAATTAAAACAGTTTGTTGTATGTTTGCTTTTTATTTTGTTTTTTTATTTTTGAAACAGAGTCTTGCTCTGTTGCACAGGATGAAGTGCAGTGGCACAATTTCAACTCACAGCATCCCAGGTGAAAGCAATTCTCATGCCTCAGCCACCTGAATAGCTGGGATTACAGGCATGCACCACCCTACCTGGCTAATTTTTATATTTTTAGTAGAGACAGGGTTTCACCATGTTGGCCAGGCTGGTCTTGAACTCTTGGCCTCAAGTGATCCGCCCACCTTGGTTTCCCAAAGTGCTGGGATTATAGGCATGAACCACAGTGCCTGGCCAATAAAATTCTTTTAAGTTAATTTAAATATATGTTTTCAGTATTGGTCATGTTGAGAAAATGCGTAACATAAGAAGTTGTCCGAAAACAAGAAAATGAAAGATAAGTTTGGTTACTTACTTGTGTCTAAAATACATTACGTATGAGTTAAAGATTTTTGAAAGCTAGTGATAAGAAATAAGTTGACAAATCAAGCTCTGAAACACATGTAAATTTCATTACAAACACCAAATATTCCAGAAAGGTTTCAAATTATGATGGTCGATACCAATTTTCCTTAAAAACAGCCACTATTGGTAGGAGCTTGCTTTCAAGAGCGGTCAGGAAGAGGCTAGTGTCAACTTTACCCAGAAAATAAAAATCACATTCCAGCATTTTCATCTCAGATACTCACAGGTTCAGAAAAATTATTGCAAAATGTTACTGTTTTAATACGAGATAAAAGAAGCAGAATTATTAACAAATCTATTAATTCAAGCATAACACTTAGCTCATGGGAAAGACAGCAACTGAACAGCAGTTGAATGCTAGGAAATTCTAGAAAAGGCATATGGTGTTGTGTCAAATGCTAAAGAACTGAAGATTCCATTCTTACAGATAAATCAGAGTGCCAAAAAAGCAGCCTCTTTATATTTAAGTAGATTGCATGTCAAGTGTTAGAAAGTGATTGAGGACGGGCTAGATGAGATCAAGAATTTGGAGGCCAGGCACATTGGCTCATGCCTGCAATCCTAGCACTTTGGGAGTCCAAGGTAGGAAGATTGTTTGAGCCCAAGAGTTCCAGACCAGCCTGGGCAATATAGTGAGATCTCATCTCTACAAACAATTTAAAAATTAGCTGAGCATGATGGTATGCACCTGTAGTCCCAGCTACTCTGGAGGCTGAGGCAGGAGGATTGCTTGAACCTAGGAGGCAGAGGTTTCAGTGAGCTGAGATCACACCACTGCCCTCCAGCCTGGGTGCCAAAGTGAGACTCTGTCTTAAAAAATAAAGAAAGATATAATTCTGTATGGAAGAGTTTAGTGAGGGATATTTCCAGAGATCCCTTCTAATATCATGAGACTTGAAGGAATAAACCAAAATACTTCTATTCTGAGCAGTTCTAGAAAGAAAACTGAAACAAGACAAGACGAAATAAAACAAAACAAAGAAGACAGGCAGCTATGAGACCGGAAAGCTGACTTAAATTATAGAATAGCAACAAAACCATCCATTCACTAAATATTTCTGCAGTCTACCATTTAACCAGTTAAGACTGAAATTGTAAAAAGTTACTAGAGAAAAATGTAGGAAGGAAACATACCAATTGTTGATAAAATCACTAGTCTAGCTTGAAAACTCTGTGATGGAACAGCCAGGGGTTGACACAGCATGGACATTGGCTACCAAAATTAGGGCTTACAAAGTTGACAGATGGGATCTAATTAAACTAAAGAGCTTCTGCACAGCTAAAGAAACTATCATCAGAGTGAACAGGCAACCTACAGAATGGGAGAAAAAATTTGCAATCTATCCATCTCACAGAGGGCTAATATCCAGAATCTACAAGGAACTTAAACAAATTTACAAAAAAAACACAAACAACCCCATCAAAAAGTGAGCAAAGGACATGAACAGACACTTCTCAAAAGAAGACATTTATGAGGCTAAGAAACATATGAAAAAAAAGCTCATCATCACTTGTCATTAAAGACATGCAAATCAAAACCACAATGAGGTACCATTTCATGCCATTTAGAATGGCGATCATTAAAAAGTCAGGAAATAGATGCTGTAGAGGATGTGGACAAATAGGAATGCTTTTACACTGTTGGTGGAAGTGTAAATTAGTTCAGCCATTGTGGAAGACAGTGTGGTGATTCCTCAAGGATCTAGAAATAGAAATATTACTTGACCCAGCAATCCCATTACTGGGTGTATACCCAAAGGATTATAAATCATTCTATTATAAAGACACATGCACACGTATATTCATTGTGGTACTGTTTATAATAGCAAAGAATTGGAACCAACTCAAATGCCCATCAGTGACAGACTGGATAAAATAAATGTGGCACATATACACCATGGAATAGTATGCAGCCATACAAAAGGATGAGTTCATATCCTTTGCAGGGACATGGATGAAGCTGGAAACCATCATTCTCAGCAAATTGACACAAGAACAGAAAACCAAACATGACATGTCCTCACTCATCACTCGTCAGTGGGAGTTGAACAATAAGAACACGTGGACACAGGGATGGGAACATCACACACCCGGGCCTGTCAGGGGGTGGGGAACATCACACACTGGGACCTATCAAGGGGTTGGGGGCTGGGGGAGAGATAGCATTAGGAGAAATACCTAATGTAGATGACAGGTTGATAGGTGCAGCACACCATTATGACACATGTATACCTGTGCAACAACCCTGCATGTTCTGCACATATGCCCCAGAACTTAAAGTATATATAAAGAAAATTATAAGAAAAGGTCAAGAAACAATAGATGCTGGTGAGGCTGTGGAGAAAGAGGAACACTTTTTCACTGTTGGTGGGAGTGTAAATTAGTTCAACCATTGTGGAAGACAGTGTGGCAATTCCTCAAGGATCTAGAACCAGAAATGCCATTTGACCCAGCAATCCCATTACTGGGTATATACCCAAAGGACTATAAAGCATTCTACTACAAACCTATGAACACGTATGTTTATTGCAGCACTACTTGCAATAGCAAAGACTTGGAACTAACCCAAATGCCCATCAATGATAGACTGGATAAAGAAAATGTGGCACATATACACCATGGAATACTATGCAGCCATAAAAAAGAATGAGATCATTTCCTTTGCCGGGACATGGATGAAGCTGGAAGCCATCATTCTCAGCAAACTAACGCAGGAACAGAAAACCCAACACTGCATGTTCTCACTCATAAGTGGGTGTTGAACAATGAGAACATGTGGACACAGGGAGGGAATATCACACACTGGGGCCTGTTGGGGCGTTGGGGGCAAGGGGAGGGAGAGCATTAGGACAAATACCTAATGTATGTGAGTCTTAAAACCTAGATGATGGGTGCAGCAAGCCACCATGGCACATGTATCCCAGAAATTAAAATAAAATAAAATAGAAAAAAAGAACAAAAAACAAAACCAGAGCTGGAGCTAACAACTCAGGCTATGAACTCAGACTAAATTTTAAACTCCAGCTTCTCTCTGTGAGGCTTTTGGTGATGTATGTAATAAATCAACAACTAGTTAATAGTCAACATTTATTTATCACTTGCCATATACCAGGCTCTGTTCTAGGTTTATTGCATTAAATTAACAAAACAAGCAACTAGTAAGTGAGTGAATCCAGGGTTCCTTTGCAAAAAAATCTGGCTCTGGGTCCCTACACCTCTTTGCAAGATGGTCCTTGTCTAAGCACTAAAAGAGAAGCCAGGGGACCTGTGTGACCTTGAGAAAGTTTCCAAACCTCTCTGTGTCTTATTTGAAAATGCAGATGGCAAGTAACAGTACTTATCTCATCAAGTTGCTCTGAGGATCAAATAAAATCATGCTCACATGCTCTTAGCTTTATATCTGACACATAGTAATCCACAAAAAGATAATTATTGTACTTTTCTCACTCACCATATTGCACAGCTCTGTCATATCCATGTGTGGTCCAGATTTCTTTAGGCCTCTGTAGTTTATAATTACTGACAAAGTCATATGAACTCTAATAACAAAATCTTTCAGAACTATAACTCCACCACCTTTGCCCTCCACCCCCTGACCTGTCATTCATTTCTTCTCTCCCACTCTTAGTTGACTCTAGGGGTCTGGGGGCATCTCCCATGTCCTCACTAGGAGACCTCTGATGTTTTCTCTCTGGTGTTGCAGGCAATGCCTAGGGCCCACGAAGCCAACTGAGGGCAGGCCCTTACCCTGCCCTGCTGCCCCCACACCCTTTGATGAGAATGTGGCCCACAGTATTGGCTCCCAGGGTTCACGAAGCTACAGACTTTGTGAGTGGTTCCCTCTAAATAGAAAGAAGGAAAATCTGTGCTTTTCTTTCTCCAAGCCTCACTGTGCCACTTTGATTCTTAATTGATCACATCCAGTCCTTGGTATAAAAATATGTCCTTCAGCCTCTGTCTGTAGCATCTCTCTGTGGAGCTTAGGCCAAGTTCATGTCGCTGGCCTGTGGAACAGACGCCATCTGCTAGACCAAGACCTTGGCTGAACAAGGGTTGGGTTTGCCAAAGACTGCCTCAAACCAGTTAGTTTAAAATAGGATTGCCAAATCACACAGTTTGCCAGGGGTTTTCCTGCCCTGGGTCACCCTCACTGCGAAACACCTGGAAAACTTTGGGCACCGTTACTGAACCATCCACCAGCTTGAAGATGGCTGATGGAAGAGCGTCCTGCATGCTGAATGCAAGACCACAGGTTTCATTAACACACTTCCCGGGACATGTGCCCTGGTTTATTCCCTACCAAAATGTTTGTTGTGGTGTAGACATGTGCTTTGTCTCAAGTTGCTGTGTTATAGAAGTAAGACTATTCCATCTGGTTTAGACGAGTTAAGATTATTTGAAATATCCTTTCTCAAATTCCCACCCTCCCCAATCCTGTCTCTATCTATTTTCTGAGAATTTCCATTTCTCCACTTCCTTTAGCATTGTCCAGAGAGTCTGCCGTCTGTGTGTGTGGCCTGACAGTGTCCCACACTGCTGTTAATTGGGGGCTGTGGTTTATTCACTCTGTATCATTTCAGCAGTGTTTCTTTTTTGGCAAGGAAGACTTTTTACATCCCACACTTCCAATTACAAGAGTCTCAGGCTGGATACATGTAAGCTTTTCTTTCTCTTTCTCTCTCTTTCTCTTTCTTTCTTTCTTTTCTTCCTTTCTTCCTTTCTTTCTTTCTTCTTTCATTCTTTCTTCTTTCTCTTTCTTGCTCTCTCTCTTTCTTTTCTTTCTTTTTTCTTTTTTTGTCTTTCCTTCCTCCTTCCCTCCCTTCTTTCCTTCATACAAAATCAGCAATACTATAAAAATAAGTCAAAATATACCTTGATTAGCCCTGTGTTTGGAAGCTTAAAAAATTCTTTAGATCTCAGAGTAAGTTTAAAAGACACATAGTTTGGATTCTTTCCAATCAGGTTGTTGCCTTACATCACAGGACGTCCACTGCAGTTGGAGATGCAACTCTCTACCCCATCCAGCAAGGCTGGCAACTCCTGAGCACCCTCCCCTCACCTCGCTCCTCCCATGGCCCCCATTAAGAGGAGGTCCGGGGTCTACAGGAGTCCCCGCACCGTCCGCTCCTCACCAATCTCCACTCTGTCACTGCCGCATCTGGGGAGTGGCAGTGCCTCCTCCCAGTGTTGTGAGCTCTCCAGGCTGGACTGCCCTCCAGAAGGCCCACTGGGCCAGGGCCTGCTAGATGCCTACAGAGACACGTGGTGGACAGTTGACACATCAACCATGTGTGTCTTTACTCTTCTCAGTCTAAACTCCAAGCCATGACAAATTTTTTCATTCCTCATCCACAGTCAGCCCCCAAGTTCAGGTCCTGCTCAGAGGGGCCAGAAATGGGGTCAGGTCTGATTCAGGAGGCTATGCTTTCCAGAAACCCCTTCTGAGAGAGGTTACTCCTTCAGCTCAGAAAATCCGCTGGTCACCCACTGTGGGGGTGATTAGAAGCAAGGTCACCACCAGGGATTTCAAAGTACTACCATGGAAAGGAAGGTGATCCCCAGTTAGTCCAAGGTGAGGCGGGGCCAGGGGTGGGGCTTTGCTGGCTTATCAGCAGCCTCAACATTCTTTGATATGAGCAGCTGACACCTTCTGCATCTCATTGAGGTGCTCTGCAAAGGCAGTCAGTAGCCACGCTAGCCACTCCCTCTTCCACCCAGATTACAGCCCTAAATTCCACTTGGATTCAAATTCTAAGGTTGTCCCTCTTCCCAGGCAAATTCTTGTCCTCACCTTCCCTGTGACAGTAGTGGCAATGCCTCTTATTATCAAACTCCAGAGTATCAAGTTCGGCCCAGCAGGCTACTCTTGGATTCTAACTCATGGTGTTTTGTCTCCCCAAAGCATTTTCTACATTTAAAACCTTTTTTTTTCTGTCTGACATTTATTAATTTCTCACCCATCAGCAACATTTCTATCCTAATAGGCATTATCTTTTTATAATACTTACCATACAGTAAGATTTGCAGAATTGCCAAAAATGCAAATATTGGTTGCACGTTTACTTGTTCTGCTACATTTTGACCCCCATTAGGATGGCAAACAAGTCCATTTTGTCCATTGCTGTATCCTTAATTCCTTGAATATTTTTACAGCATAGTTGTTGTTCAATAAATATTTGTCTGATAAATTAGGAAATTTAAAAAAAATGACATTCCAAGTTTACTACAGAAGAAATGGCTTTTTAATGGAAACCACATCACACAATTGAGGGCAGTCTACTGATGGAGGCATTTCTGTTCTGGAGAACTGCAGATGTTGGAGCAAATACATGAAGCAGCCCATATGTGGTTACTGGATCCAGTAAGTGGTCAGGGCAGGCAGGAACTTGCCTGGCCCAAGTTGTGTTGCAATGTATATAAAACAGAGACCAATCGTAACTTTGGATCTGCAATTAAGCTTTTGATTTAATCTCTCTATATTTCATTTCCTTTCTAAGGAAAATAAAAAGTAATAATGTCAACTCTCCAAGTTGAAATATTTTTGATGTTGTTGGAAAGGAAAAAGGAAATGAAGAACAAATTTGTAGAGAAAATGTCAATGGATTTCCAAATGGGGAGGTTTGGAACTCACTCTGCTTGCGTTCCACTGGCCTCCATGCTGTTCCCCTAGCATGCCAAGCATAGTCCCTTGCCCCAGGGCCTTTGCACATGCTGGTTCCTTGCTCTGGAAGGCTCCTGTTCAAGAATTCTGTCTTTCTTATTTTTCTCACTTTCTTCATTTTGTGGTCCTTGCCTGATTCCCCTTTGAAAAACAAATGACTCCTCCTTGACCTTGACCTTCCCCAACCAGACTATCTATCTCTCTTCCCATTCTATATATTTCTTTATGGTTCTTTTGTCAGCTCTTTATGTTTTTGTTTTCATTGTTGTTGTTTTTTGGTTTATCTTCCACTGTTAGAATATAATGTTCATGATGGCAAGAACTTTTTCTGTTTTACTGATTTAGTTTTACTTTCTAGAACAGTGCTTGATACATAGAAGGTGCTCGATAAACATGAAAGTAGTGAATAGTCGGATGAGACTAAAGTGAGTGGGGCTTTCCTGCACAGACTATTTAGTTGAGCTCAAATGCTGATGAAGGTCATCCAGTGGAGTCTGGAACTGGCTCATAGTAGTTCAGGAGAACTGACTGTGGCCATTTATTTCCAACTTTGCATTCACTGATATTATGTTGGCAACTTAAAATTGACTGCAGTGGGAATATTTGCACTAGAGAAATGAGCAAATGCTCCACATCAAGCCTTTTCTTTTTTTTTTTTTCTGAAGAATCAGCTGTTAAACATTTTCTGGCATACCATTGGCCTTACCTAGACATCTGCCTAGAAAATTATTATGTCTGTATATGTAAGCAATGTTTACATCAAATAATTGGAAGTTTTGTGCTTATTAGACACGTTAGTAATTCAATTCACCCAAGGGGAAAAGGAGTTTTAGAGGACTCAGGATGGAAGTCAAGCTTGACGAAATCAATGGCAAGCAGAAAAATTGGATCTAAGGAAAGCCAAATTTAAATAATTTGGAAGAATAGTAAAATAGATTCCAAGTGTAGAAATTCATTGATTACAGTTATGAGAAACTACATATCATGTAAGACTGTTTTTCTAAGTAAAGAATTTAAATGATTTCTAAGTATGCAAGGAAGACACCCGAGTGTCTTGGGCTCGAAGTTCAGCTTACCCCTGTGGTCTCCACCCAGGGCCTAGATACAGAGTATTTTATGAATGAGAAAACAGATTTGGGGGGCTTAAGTACAAATCACATTTGTTCTTTTCACTTGCAAGCTAAAAACCATCAACCTTTCTTTCTGTGTGACAGGAAAACATCCAGCTCCCTAAAAGCTGGAATCACAGGGAAGCCTCTCACATTCTCTCCCTAACCAAATTTTCACCATCTCCTTTGCTCACTGACCTCACACACTTTTATATTCTAATTAGGCAAAGACACCCCTGCTCTCCGAACATGACTCATTCTAAGGAGCCCAGCTTTTGGGGTGCACTCAGCACAGACTCTGGCTCTGCTTCTTAGTTCTGTGGCTCCATGGGGTCCGGGAACCATCTCACTCTCCTCAGTACCTGGGTGGGGGCTTGTATCATGGCATCTGTTAACATGTTTTGCAGTTCCTCTGCCTGGAATACAATTTTGTTTTACAACTAATAAACGCTTCCTCATTCTTCAAGATCCATCCCAGATATAGCCTCTACTTGGAATTCTCTGATTTTCAGTAATTTGAAAGGCAAAGAGAAGTAAAGAATCCCATTCTCAAAACATTTACAATGTATTTGTAAATGCCAAAAAAAGAAAAGAAGAAAAATTCTTGATGTAAAAAAAAAATACACTTACGGTATGTGGTGTCCACAAAGCACATCACAACCACTGCCCTTCTACAGAGACATAGATGTTCGTGATATAATAATCTCCTTTGCTTTGTACCTGTTTTGCCGCCTGCTGATCATCCCACTAATCTTTAAATGCATGATAGGAGCAGATGCTTCTTTTTTATTTTTTCAGTGAAATCAGCCCAGGAACATGAATTGAATTAATTACAAAAATTCAAACATAATAGAAATATATTGCATAAAGATTAAAAGTTTTCCTCCATTTCTCCCACCTCCACTTCACTTCCCATAGGTAACTCTCAAAACAGGCTTGTTACATCCTTCTAATTAGTATGCACATGTGAGTTTCTGTGTGTGTGATTTCATAAACACAATAGTTTTTGTGTGTTTGCTATATAATAGAATCATATTATATAAGTGTATTGTTTCATGAGCTATTTTTTTTACTTCATAGCATATATTGGAAACTTTTGTGACAGTACATAGTGCTAAATAATGTCATGCTTTGTTGTATCTAATTATTTTATTTTATTATTATTACTATTTTGAAATGGAGTCTTGCTTTGTTGCCCAGGCTGGAGTGCAGTGGCACAATCTTGGTTCACTGCAACCTCTGCCTGCTGGGTTCAAGCAATTCTACTGTCCCAGCCTTCCGAGTAGCTGGGACTGCAGGCACCTGCCACCACGCCTGGCTAATTTTTGTATTTTTAGTATAGACAAGGTTTCGACATATTGCTCAGGCTGGTCTTGGACTCCTGACCTCAGGTGATCCACCTGCCTCATCCTCCCAAAGTGCTGGGATTACGGGCATGAGCCACTGCGCTCAGCTTCCTTCATGCTTTATTTTAGAAGTACCTTGTTAATGGATATTCAGTTGTTACTCATTTTTGGCCACTCCATACAAAGTACCGAAAGAGACACTTAAACACACATTTTCAGGTACATGTGTAAGAATTTTACAAGGTAGATGTCTGAAAGTGGAATGGGTGGGTCAAAACATAGACACATTTTGGGTTTTGCAAAGTATTGTTAAATGACTAACTAGATAGGGTGCCTGAATTATGTTTCCACCGTCTGTGTATGAGAGAACTCAATTCCTCTCACCCTTGCTAACAGTGCTTATTATCAGCATTTTACAGCAGTAGAATGGCTTTAAGAACAGGCAACTCAGCTGCTCTATTTGAGACTAAAAATAAAATCCTTAGATTTTTAGCGTGTGTGTGTGTGTGTGTGTGTGTGTTGGTGTATCTGTGTGTGTGTTTGTAATGATCTCTGATCCATAATTTCTGTGCAACTGCAGTTGTTTTCCACTCAGCATTTGGTGGTATCTCCAGCTCTTTAGATAGAACCGAGCTGGCCAAGGTTATCACTGGGGATTCTGTTGAGTCTATGCCCTACTGACGCAGGCCATGCCTCTGAGACCTTCCATTACAAGGGACAGGTGTCCAGGGTGCTTTGGGCGCTGCTGGGCAGCACCAGGTCACTGTGGAGAGCAGAGCCTCTTCATGGGTCAACAAAGGGTCTAGTGGAGGTAGTCTGGCTCTTCCCCTCCCTGCCAGGCATATCTAGTCTGGGAGGATGTGGACTGTGGGCATGGGCACAGACAGTGGCATCCTTTGCATTCCTCTGAGCAAACTCATTTATCAGACTGGGGGCTGATGAAGTGTAAATGGCAAGGATGTCAGGGGGCCAGGTGGCACGGTGTATGCTGCCCTGCACCTCCAAGGAGTGAGGGTCAAGTGTCAGTCCTGGACACTCTCCAAGTGCCTTCTCAGGTGGATTGAGAGGCCTTCTTGTTTGGAAACAGAGATCTTTTTTAACATACACAGAGAAGAGCCACTCATTCCACAGAAAGCCTGCTAAGGCAGGGCCTGCCCTACATAAAAATGTTTCAAATGTATAGATACAGAGCTAAAGATAGAGATAAGGTGGCACATATATAGATATGGGCAACTGCATACACAGCCCATGCAGTTATATATGTTCAGATATGCACAGATTCTCGTCGGGGCCATATAGTGAGGGAGGTCATGGCACTCTGTAACTGAACAATATAATGGAGTATGCAATTCATGAATGCAGTTTAAAGTCTCTGGGTTTTTTCAATTTTTTTTATTTTTTAAAAATTTTCAAAGGTGTGTTTCCTCATGGAATAAAAATGGCAATGCCTGCCTTTGTACCTGTCTCTGTGAACAGAGTGTAAGAAATGTACATGTAAAAGATGTGATTATAAAGTAAATAGGTTTTATTTTTTAAAAAAATATATGCTTTATGAGCTCAAAATATTAGCTGGAGTCTTTTTCTAGGCAAAAAAATCTATGTGTTATTATGGTGATTCTGCCTTTAATTAAGAAAGTCAGCATTATTAAGAAGGTTTTTATTTAAGAACTCAGTCTCCCTTCACATCTAAACTTGTTTAAACTAAGACCATTGGCACTTTTTATAAAAGTAGAATGAGTTTCAAGGCTGAAGGAGAAGGAATGTCCGCAGCATCTCATTATCAAAATTGAGGGGGAATGGGGCTGCTGCCTCATCGTAGATTTATACAACACTCTTGAAGGAACTAAAGATTGGGGAGCAGCTCCTGCAAAATCACATATGTTATATAAATTCTTTTTATTCATATATTCCTTTTTTCTTTGTTGAGGTATAATTTGCATACAGTAAAATGCACAGATATTAAAAGTGTACAGTTTTATATATTTATATATTTTGACATAGGACCCTACTTCATACTAGGCTGTAACTTACATTTTCTTTCATTTTCATAGACTTTATTTTTAAGAGGAGTTTTAGGTAGGTTCACAGCAAAATTGAGCAGAAGACACAGGGATTTCCCCTACACCCGCTGCCCCCGACAAGCATTGTTTTCCCCATTTTCAACATCCTCCAGCAGAGCGGTGCATTTGTTACAACCAATGAACCTACATGATCACCCAGAATCCACAGTGGATTTTGTAAGTGCACTCATATTGCATGCCATTTATTCAGGCTGGGTTGCTGTGCTGAACATAATTGCATAGAGGTATGCTTGTGTAATTTTTTGCAATAGATTAAGTAGATGCTAGAAACAGAAATAGAATTGACATCCCCCAAGGGTGGGGCATTGAAAATATTGGTTAATATCTCAAATTGTAAAGCCTTTATTTGTTTGTTTTCTTTTTTATCCATGCCAAAAACACAAAGTATTGTTCCAGATTTTTGTGAAGACTCATTTTTTTTTTTTTTTTCACTGAGAACCTAAGTGAGGAAGTTTTTTCTCTATACCACACTAAAGAGAGAGCTTTGTACCTTTCTGGTAGGTTCCAAGGACCCCAAGTAGGAGAAACAATCATTTAGAAGTAAGGAAGTTGACAGAAGCTCAGGTCTACAAGGTCCCCTGACATGTCTCATCCCCCATCACATTTTCCTAATTGCTTTCTTCATCACACTGTCACCCCATGGTCCTCTGCCCTGTCACTTCGTGTTATCTTCTCAAAAACCAATGTAATCCTCTGCTTGCCAATGGGAGGAATCATCGTGTAATCCTCTGCTTGCCAATGGGAGGAAATCTAATTGACCTTGTAGGATGAAATCTGAATTTCCTCATCACCAGGTCTTCCACCTTTGGTCATTCCCCTACTGTCCCTTACATTTCTGAGTTGCTGAATCTCACCATTGCTCAGTGATGCCAGACCAGGACTCTCCATGAACAGATGCCTTGGTACATTTTCTTTCCCTCCAGCACCAACTTCTCTGGAAAACTCTTCTTCCTGCTCATGGAAGCCTTACTCAATTACTCAGGCAGAGGGAATTTGTCGCCCTCTTTCCAATCTCAGCATCACTTGTTTGTGACTGAAATAGACCACATTTTCACTTATTGTTTTGTGTGCATATTCCAATCTCTTCACTAGGCTGCAAGTTTTCAATGGCAAACCTCACTTTTCCCCTCATTTTTCTGGTAACTCCATTATCTAGAGTTAAGGGCATAATAGGAGTTCAAAAAATGTGTTAAATAAATGGCTACTGCGCAGCATGAAAGAAACTGGAGTCTCTTAATTAAGTTGTTAAAAGCCTAGATATAGATTATGGTGATTTTGTTGACAAAAATGAAATAAAATTTGTTTTAGGTGCGATATACCTGAGGCGTCAGTTAAACATACATATTCCTAAGGCTCTCCCTGGAGACACTGACTGAGGGTGTCTGTGGCAGGGCCCTGGAATTTGCAAGTTAATCACTTGTCCAAGGTGATTCTCATAATTCTGTATATATGGGAAACCCCAAGTCAGAGCCCCCTGCTGCACTGTTAGGGTGAGTGGTATCACTGGCTATTCCCTAAGCCATCTAGGACACATTAAGCATATGCTTACTAAGTGCCTATAATGAGCCATGCACCATCCTAGTGCTTGAAATTGCCTTAACCATTGGAAACTACTCCATCCAGAGTAAGTGGATGAAGCCCTTCACAAGGATTCTCCTCATGTGAGTGAATTCAGAATCAAGTTGAAAAGATTAAACCATATTCCCTTTTAATGACATAAATACCTAATGTTCTTCTTTTATGTTATATAAAATTGCTGCATAGAATAAATTTCATTGTTGGTAGTCATAACTTTGAATATCCTTTCTGAAACTCAACTCTTCCAACTCACTCCCCTAAAGAAGCCCCTCCACCATCAGAATATGACATCCCACCACAGTTGAGTATCGCTGGTCTGATGCTGGATTCCAGTTGCACCTCACTTCACCTGTTCTATCCTGCAAGAGGTGATTATCCATGCCCTGGCATAGTTGAGATGTAGCAAATATTAATTTACATTGGCTTGCCAATCATTTCAGACCCTATCCTGGAAACAAAGTTTGAGGCAAAGGAGGAGTCAAGGCAGTGCAGGAGACGGCAAGTAAAGTCATTAAGAATTTGGGGTCAGCAGATTGGCTATTGAGTGCTACCCAAGGGTGGAAAGGGATGCAGAAAAGGGCAAGTTGCATCAACCTCCTCATGTGGCCTGGACAGCTAATTATGAAAATTGTTTAGGGATTTAAGACAACATTCTCAGTCTTGGGTTATGAACAAACTACTTTTGAGCTGTAAAAGAAATCACTCTGAAATCCCACATCTGTTCCTTCTACTGTAGAAAGTGGTATCATACATGTCAGAGAAACTAACTACTGACATTCCTTTTTCCTAGTTTTTAAAGAGCAAAGTACAGCATCTTGTCCAATCAGGGTTGCAGCATCACGACAGTGCCCAGACAGTGGAGCTCGATGGGTTGATCTGGAGTCACCTCTCCTTTCAAAAACTGTTGCTTAACCCATCTACCATGTGTCCAGAGCTTCAGTTACATGGTTTCTTCTTAACTGTTAATTATGTGTGTAGCCTTTATTTTATAGAGGTTTATCCACACAAAATTATTGGATCAGGGTTCTAGTCCCATCTCATGTTCACACATCTAGTTCGTTATCAAGCATTTAAATTTTTCTTATTTAAAAAATTAAAAACATCCTGATCATTTTCCAGTGGAAAAGAAAAGCAAAAGTTCTTTTTATTCTTCTTCAAAACTTCTTATAGAAGCCAGTTCTTGGAAGGGCCAGGAGCACTGTTCTGATAAGGTTAAGTTGCCCTGGGTTTGCAGAGATCACATCAACTAAATGGAATTGCATAATGGACCAGAAATGGGGTCAACTGAATCATGGAGTTTGAAGTGGAGCTAATGAAGTGGCCTTGCTCTTGCTTAAAGCAGGAAGGCATTTGATGTGATTCAAGATCCAAAGAGGAATTTGAATATTTCATTATTACATGGGAATTATGGCATAATGCAAAGACTGCTAAAAGAGGTAATCCAGTTGTATATTATTAGATTTGCAAGCTGTCAATTAATTGATAAAGAAAATCCCAAAGAAATCAGTCATTGACATATGTAAATTCTGAAAGAGGAGTAGGTGGGACACTTGCTAGGGTGATGGTTTGGATGGAAGGGGTGTAGGGTGAGACTGCTCTGGGCCAGAATGTGGCCCTTGTACTCTGGATACTGGAGAGTAGGCATGAGAATTGTGAAATCAATCGCCACAGCAGAAGCTAGACTTGGCCAATTCAAAAATTACATTTTTAGTATGGTCTGCTTGTTCCACGTAGATAATTTTGGGAAGGAATAACGAAAACTTTCAAACAATCAGTAGTTCAAAAGCAAAATGAGCTTCTCTATGAAATAAATTTTTCATAATTGGAAGTGTTTAAATAGGGACTGGACAATCTGCTTTGAAATGTTTAAGAAGGGAAGACTGACATTGAATAAAACGCCTTTCAAAGTTTTACCACAGCTATTTTTCCATGAAACCCAGAGGTTTTTTTTTTTTTTTTTTTTTTTGGTCCAAAGACATATTTAATATCTTAAACTTTATGTTATTCAATTTTGTACTCTCTATAATTTCTCAAGATCATTTTTTAAAATCTAATTTTGTTGTTAGATATATTTTCTGACCCATCCCATTTTATTTTTTCTAGAAATTTCATAAGCCTGTTTCCTTTCACCAAGTAATTTTTGTTGGCTCAACAAATATATATAACCAAGAAATCAATAGCATTTTTATCAATATAATATATTGTTGATAATATAACACATATGTATAATATATAAAGCTGAGAAATTGATAACACTGTTGAAAAAGAAAATGTTGGGTCCAGAGCCATTTGTCACTCCACCAGACACCTTGAAGTTGTTTACATTCATCCATTTACTGAGTCGCCTTACAGAGATCACACTAATTTAATATATTCTTTTCTTAAAATTGATTACATTTCACTCATCTCTAGTCTTCTCATACTTTCCCCATCGTCGTGGCCCTTTAAAGATTATCTAGGATAAATCAGCAATCTATTCTGCAAATTTTCTTCCTGTCCCATCTGTCCCTGTGTGCTTCAAATGGATATAATTCATTATTTGAGCTTCACCTTGTTATTTTCAGTGACTCTTTTTATAAGCTCAGGTTTATTTTCTACTTGGATTGACCTAAAGTAACTATCAGAAATTATAGAAAACTGTTATTTTTGATCCTGTACCCAATGTTAGAATAAAACTTCCTAATATCTGAACTCACAGATGTTCTAACTCACTTTCAACACTACCATTGATTTCTTGGGCATAGTAATAAGAGCAGACGTTCAAAAAAATTTATTACTTGCGAGCGTCTTTTACACATTAGTTCTTCTCCACGTATTTAGGGAAGCAGAGAATCTGAAAAATCATGGTGTTCTTCATAGGGCACCATAAAATATTTACTTCTGTTATACAGAGCAAAAATAATTTGTCAATAGAACATGTTTAATGGTATGCATATGAAATATCAGGTCGTGTGCGCACTCATGAAAAATATATTTTATCAACATGACCAACTATTTACATATTTTTCTGTGAAAATGAAGTTGATACTTATTTTGTTAAGCTAGTGCTAATTTGTAGGAAAATTAGAGCAACTATGTTACATATTTTTATTAAAAATATTTAAGATAATTCCATGGAAAGAAAGCTAAAATTTTTCATATAATATCTTTATTTTATGAAGATGTTGTTTGAGTCATACTGCACAACATTATTCAATTTAGATCTTATAATCTGTTAGATAATTAATATCTTTCCAAATATCCAAATGAGAAAACCAATGAACCAGGCTGTTAAATAATTTGTTCCAACCCGATACCAGAGCCAAGATTCTTGCCACTCCACAGTACTGCTCACATTTCTTCTTTACTGAGATCATTTGTAATGAGACAGTCAGAATTATATTTTCCAGAGCTTCCTAACAAGGATGAAAATCCACCTGTGGAAGGGGTTAGGAGCACAGGCTCTGCAGTCAGATGCTAGGGTTTCACGTCCGTCCCTGCCACTTGCCACCTGGATGATATTGTGCAAGCAGCTTACTTGCTCTATGTCTCTACCTTAGTATGGACTCATGAAACAATAGTAGCTACATCATGGGCTTGTTGTGACTGTTAATTGAGCCAATCCTTGTAAAAGATTTAGTACAATGCCTGGCATAAAATAAGCCTCAAATCAGTGTAAACTCTAACAATTCAGTCATTGTCATTTTCTGCCACATGCCATGGAATCCTTCTCTATTTTACTTTTCAACTGGTCTTTTACTAACTTAAAGTACAAATGTCAATAATACAATCTTTTCCCTCCTCGCTATCAACTTTCAAATATACATGGATGTATCTTCCAGTTTTGATCCCATTTACTTTACAGTGTCACTGCTCTGGAACCCAGAGAGCAGCTCTTTCTAGGAGGGGCAAACAAGAGCTAAGAAAGCCAAGACCTGCTGGGTGTTGTGCTTTGGCAAGACCAACGTTTCCAGGTGTCCTGAGGGGAGGCTCTGTGCCAATTTTGTGTCTGCATCAGAACTACATCATCCATTGCTGTGTTCTGTAGGTGTCACTTATAATATTAGTCTCACAATGCTACATGTGTGTCTTTATTTGGATCTTGAACATCTTTCCAACATGGAATCCTAATCTTAACTTCCGTCCCACCCTGATCCAGACCTATAAAGAATGCTGCAAGAGAATTTCATGGTGAGTGCACATCTGTCCAGAATTTTTAGTATCCCACACCTAGATCTCTTGCTTTTGAGTTCTGCCTACTATTAAGACATCCTCCCAAATAATACATTTTCTTTCTTACTTGCATGAATATTTTCCATTAGGCAAGACCACCCTAATCCTTTTCAAATTACTGTGAAATATCTCTCTACCCAATGAAACCAATGGTCCCAGGAGGGAATGAGTTTCTCACCCTCAAATGTACAAAATGTACAAGCATGGAATCATCTTTAGTTTTGCAGGATGAAAGAAACTTATAAGCTTATTCTATGTATCGCCAAAAGGATCATCTAATTTCCTCATTCCCTTATGTATTCATTCTTCATTCGAATTCTACTCTCCCAGAACTAAGAGAGATCATAGTTGTTGGAAAGTCCAACAGATAGGAGTATAGAATTCAAAAGCAGCGACTCTTCAGATACAGTGCATGAGGACAAAATAGACTCCCTGGGTTGAAGAGAAGATGTAACTTATTTAGTGCCCTCCTTTCTTTTCCATTTTCTCTTGCACCTTATAGAGTTCAATTGTCCCCAAAAAATAGAAATTAGAAAAGCTGAAAACTTAAATCTTATTTTCCTTTTTGTATTTTGAAGAACACAGCCCAAAAGTAATCATGAAAATAGAAAGTCATAATATCCTAGATTCTAAAGATTGAATGGACCTTGAAGGTCAACTAGTCAATGCACAGAAATGAAATGCCCAGCATGGTGCAATTTTTTTCTAATTTTTGGGGGGAATTGCTTAGAATGGGAGGTTAGTTTTGTGGGCATCTGTATGTTTCTCTCATCTTTAAAAATGGATTTGTTCTGTTTTCTCCATGTTTCTTTTTTTCTGTAAAAACATTGAGTGAGGGAAGAGAGTCTGAGGCCCATGCTTTCTGTGGAATCATATCAACCTCTCTCTTTTAAAAGGATCAAGGGAGATTCTTTCTTTTAAAATACATGGTTTTTGTTTGTTTATTTGTTTGTTTTGAGACTGAGTCTTGCTCCATCACCCAGTCTGGAGTGCCGTGGCGCAATCTCGGCTCACTGCAACCTCCGCCTCCCAGGTTCAAGCAGTTCTCCTGCCTCAGCCTCCTGAGTAGCTGGGACTATAGTGCGCACCATGACACCTGGCTAATTTATTCTATTTTTAGTAGAGACAGGGTTTCACCATATTGATCAGGCTGGTCTCGAACTCCTGACCTCAGGTGATCTGCCTGTCTCAGCCTCGCAAAGTGCTGGGATTACAGGTGTGAGGCACTGTGCCTGGCCTAAAACACATGTTTTTTCATGATGTGTCAGTGCCAGCTATCACTGGGGATCTACTTTGAGGGTTTATGGTCCATGGAAGCCAACACACAGGTGTGTCTGAGAGCTCAAAGGGAGGTGAGAGCCCATTGGTGGAGGACAGAAATGCCAGAGAATCAATCATCAGCCAACTGACAAATCCCATTCTGATCTTCAGTTAAATTTAAACCAGTTGTGCCTCATTCCAAAAAAAAATAACCAATTATCTGGTTCTTTACAAGGGTAGGAAGAAGAGCCTTCGGGCCACATTCTGATGTTCTTGTCTGAAGGCGGGACCCTACGGAAGTCATAAATCAACAAATTTCATGGTTAAAAATATCTGATTTCATGCCTTCTTACATTCATACAAATGTCATATTTAAACTATGAAGTATGTGTTGTAGCTGGGACACCCAGAGGCTCCCTTTAAACTTCTCCTTCGTGCTGTTGACTTCTATGTGATTTCTCAGGCTTCTGGAATCTCAGCCATGGAAAATGCTGTTTTAAAAACTTTCTAGTCATTTTCAACTTTGTTATTACAGGTTTGACTTTTTTTTTTTTTTTTTTTTTCTTTTGAGACGGCGTCTCACTCTGTGGCCCAGGCTGGAGTACAGTGGCGCCATCTTGGCTCACTGCAACCTCCGCCTCCCAGGGTCAAGCAATTCTCCTGTCTCAGCCTTCTGAGTAACTGGGATTACAGGGGTGTGCCACCAATCCCAGCTAATTTTTGTACTTTTAGTAGAGACAGGATCTCACCATGTTGGCCAAGCTGGTGTCAAATTCCTAACTTCAAGTTATCCACCCTCCTCAGCCTCCCAAAGTGCTAGGATTACAGGCGTGAGCCACCGTGCATGGCCTTTTTCAATTATATTATAACTAGTTGAGAAACATGTAACCAATTTGCCACAGATCTCACTGTTCTCTATTGTTTACACCTTTTCTTTACTGGACATGACGTGCTCATTGACATTCTGCTGGTCCTTGAAGGCATTCCATTGCTACCTCTGGCTTAGATTCCTGATCAGAGACTATACTGATCATAACAAATTTATGTCAGAGAAAGGGTGTAGCCATTGGTGCATATAACATATTTAGTGTACATTAATTGATTGATTGAATTCATGAATGAGACTTTTATTCTTTTAGGATATATCTGTATACGTATATAGATCATCAGAAAGTAAGATGTCTTCACTTTTTATTGCTAGCAAGAGCTGGAAGAAAAATACAATCAAATTCCCCTGCAATTTCTGATGTTACATGGAGATCCAACAGAAAGAAGCCAGCAACTATAGTGTGAAAAAGATACTGAGTAGTTTTAAACACACACACACACACACACACACACACACACACACACACACATACCTGTAGAGGCTCCCTCATAGCAGAGAGCCACGGACTTTTTATAGATGAAGAAAACAGGAGCTGAGGTGCTAGGCAAACCGTGTTAATGGGTGTGGCTGGGATATCCCCTGCTTTGGTCAGCCAGACCTCTGCAGGTACAGCTCACTTTGTGGTGTCCTCAGACCTAGAAGCCATCGTATTATATGCTATGTAAGAAGCTGCTTCTCTGGGTTGGCCCCAGCATCTTCCTCTGAGCCAAGAACTTCAGTGACACTAGTGGTAGGCTGGCAAGAAAAAGAAGATCACAGGACAGGAGTTGTCTTATGAAGAGCCCTGAAATGATAGGAAAATTTCAAGGAAATAGACATGCCACTACAAAATAAGCTTAATTTGTTTTGAATTTATTGATTAGATACTTACATAGTGCTTAATATGTGCCAGGCATGTTTTAAGATCTTAAACATATTAACTTGAATCATTACAACAACCCGGTGAGGTAGGTGTTATTGTTCCCATTTTAAACAGAAAAGAATGGAAGAACAGAGAAGTAAGGTAACTTGCCCAAGGTCACACAGCTCAAACTGGGGGAGCCAGGAAGGGAATCAGTGTAATCTATGTGCTGAACCAAGTTGCTACGGAACTTCCCTAATGAAGTGAAGGGGCTGGTGACAGGAAGTGGGGATAGTTAGGCTCAGGAGGTGGATTTCTTTCAGAACAGTACTTACCAACTTTCCCCAAGCTGCACCATTGTTGTGGCTTCCCAGAGCCACTGAGAAAAGAATGTGAAAGAGAAAAGGGGCTGCTCTCACCTCCTCCCCACCCCACTTCATCTGGCTCCTGACGCCACCTTCTCATTTGTTCTGCTTCCCCACTTGGCTGGCAGGTGTGTCCATTCAGATACCAAGTTGTAAACACTTATATTGGAAATATTTCAGGAATACTCCAGGAAGAAAACTGGTCTAAGAATTATGATAACTGGATTCTAGCATTTTCTCTGCCTCTAACCAGCTGGGTGACCTTTGGAAAATCGTAACTTCTCTGGACTTGTGATTCTTCATCTGTTAAAAAAAAATGAGACAACACTGGACTAGAATATTGCAAAGCTTCCTTAGAGTGTAGATTCTCCATGATTCTATGATATAAACAAACCAAATATTTTAGCAAATGTTCCTATAATGTTGATAAAACAACTTAAAATGTCTGAGCTAATTTCAACTCCATGCATTTCAAAAACAAGATCTCTCCTCATTTTTGTTTTCACTCTTGTTTTTTGTTTATATACATGTTCTTACTTGTTACCCCAGAAGGTGAGGAAAGCTTCATACTGTCTGACCAGGTTTTCCTTTATTTTATTGTTTTATATTATTTTATCACAGTTTAAATGTCATAATACAAATCAGAATAGTCCAAAATAGTGCAAAGCCTGTCAAGATTTTTTTGAGGAAATTCACAGGAACTTCCTGTATTTTCACAACCATTTAGCATATGCCAGATGGGAAAAATAATGCATTGCTTCCCGAGGAAGTGGGACATTTAGTAAGACAGTTTTTCACACATAAAAATACTGTCTTTTATCTCTGAACTACCCATGGATCTAGGAAGGGAAAAAATGACTTGGATCTGCAAGGCTTTTGTGGAAAGAAGAAGTCCCTGTGTCAATCAGAGAAGAACTTACTGAAACTCTGTTGTTTGTAAGCACTCTTATAGGTGTTGTGGGGATTTAAAGAAGAAACAGAGGCCTCTTGCTCAGCTTAAAGAGATTAGGCTCCTAGGAAAACAAAACATGTTAAACTATGCAGTTTCAGAACGTTGAGAGTGTGAGAGGGTGTCCAGGCCAGATCAGTAGCTTTGAGGGCTACTTCAAGGCCTGTGTCTGAAGCAACCAACACCTTATAAAAACTCAGGGACCACACTTCTTGGCTCAGAGAATTCCTGTGGGGTTTGGCCACCACCTTCTGCTTTGGTTTCTGATTTTCTTATCATCTCGCCACGTTGTAACAGGATGTGGCCTCCCTGCCCAGCCCTCATGTGGAGACAACCCGTAGGTTGCCAGGACTCCATGTGCCAGTCCCAAAGCTTCTCGGGTGTGGAGGGCCTCTGCTCAGCCCAAGTCAGGTGGGGCCTTCCAGTCATCCTTCCCTCCTCACTTTCTTGCAGCTTATCTCCAATCCAATCCCTCAGAAAATCTTTTGCCTTTAAGACACATGGAGTCTGACCACTTCCCTCCATTCTCCACCACTTGTCCTATGACCAAAGCCAACTTCATTCCCAGCCTGGAGTCTGCAGCAGCCTCTGAACTGGTTTTCCTGGTCTGTCCTTGCCCTCTGCTTCTAGCCTCCCCTATACTTTGTGTTTTTGAATGTCACTCGTTTGATTGTTCCTCCTGATTCTACGGGGTTAAGTGGGGTTCTGCTGGATCAATTTCCCTTGGGGTCTCTCCTGTGGCTGCATCAGATGAAGGCTGGGATGGAGTGTCCATGGTGGCTTCCCCCACATTCAGTCCTTAGTAGGCTTGTCTAGGACATCTAGGCCTCCGGTTATCTTTGTGTCATCTCAGGGGTTCTTCCTTTCCACATGATCTCTTCACAAGAGTGCTCCAACAGGGTAGCTGGACTTCCAACATGGAGTCTTGGAGCCCCTAAAGCTGACAAAGCCAAAGCTACCAGGCCTTCTCCAGCACAGTATTACCTGCATCACATTCTCTGGTTAAAGGCAATCCCAGAGCCAGCCCAGATTCAGGGTGGGAGGGGATATCACTACTAAAGGGTGTGAATGCTGTCTGAGGGGGACAGGGAATGGCTTGTTAGGGGCCACCTTTGGATTCTAGAGACCGTATCTTTTACGGTCTGTTCTGCGCACAACAGGGAGAAATATCTCATTAAACCTGTGTCAGCCCATATCCCACTGCTCAAAACTCTCCACTGGTTTCTCATGTCACTCAGAGTAAAAGCCGAAATCTTGACAAAGGTGTCCAAGGCTTGCACCATCTAGCCCTTAGCTCTCTGACCTTATGCCTTCCCTCTCTTCTACTCTTTCCCTCTGCTCCAGCCACACCTGGCTCCCGGCCCTCTGTGGCACTTGGAAGGCTCCATCTCAGGGAGATAGATTCTGATTCTTCCACCAGACACCTCTATGACTTCCTCTTTCATCTTCTTTAGGCCTTCACGCAAACATCCTCTTCTCCATGCTCTCTTCCCTAGCTCATCTTTCTAGAATTATAAAGCCAAATCTCCTATGCCTTGTTCTTCTTCTGAGCTTTATTTTTTACCACATTGACCATAATCATTGAAAAAAATTTTTTTCAATGATTTTACTTTTCAAGTATTTTAATTTTAAATGTCATTCTTTTGCATTTCTCCCCATGATAGAATAACAGAATTTTTCTGAAGGTAACTCCGTAACAGCAGAATTTTTACCTGTTTTATACTCACTACATTTTTCTCAGCACATACAATAGTGTTGGCAAATTATAAGCGTTCAACAAATATGCATTAACTGACTGACTGAATGGATGGATGGATGGATGGATGGTGGATGGATGGATGGATGAGTGGATGGATGGACGGACAGGTGGATGACTGGGCAGATGGGTGTATGGTTGGGTGGATTAATGGGTGGATGGATGGATGGATGGATGGGTGAATGGATGAATGTGTGGGTAGGTAGATGGGTGGATGGATGGATATAATGATGGATGTATGTATGGGTGGATGCATGTATGGGTGGATGCGTGGGTAAATGGGTGGATGGATGGGTGGGTAGGTAGGTGGGTGAATGGACGGATGGATGGATGGATGAATGGGTGGATGAGTGTGTGGGTGGATGAGTGGGTAGGTGGGTGGATGGATGGATGGATGAACGGGTGGATGGGTGTGTGGGCGGATGAGTGGGTGGGTGGGTGAATGGATGGATGGATGGATGGATGTGGGCTCCTACTCCCACCTCAGACTGCTGCTTGTTGTGCCTCTCTGAGCTCCTGGGCCCTTGTTTGTCTAGGAGCATGTAGATAAGTGCTCAGAAATAAAGCACTTGAAATGGGCCTTGAAAGACTGTGGGGGTTTTCAAAAATTGAGAGGTTAATGAGAGGACATCCTGGGGGTGGGGAGTATTTGGTGTTGTATTTTACGGTACGCTAACAAAAATGGAAAGAACCATCTTGGAAAGATAAGCTTGGCTGATTAGAACCCAGGATTCAACTTGGGAAGATGTAGAAAATCGCATTGCCTAGCCAGGCCAGTGAATCGGGCATGGCGAGACACTTTCTACAGATTGTCACTCACCTCCCCACAGTGCTCCAGGAAGCCATTACTCCTCTCACTTTCCAGATAAGGAAACTGAGGCTCAGAAAACTTAAATCACATAACTAGGTCAAGATTCAGATTCAACTGGAATTAAATTCATGTCTGCCAGTGTTCTTCATTCTGCACAATCTTCGCTTCACTACCTAATTGCCTTCTTAAACTTTTCAAAAACACACACTTGATCTTAACATTTTTAGACTGAGGGATGGGCAAGCATAACAAATAGTTTTTGGATGGGATATCGAAAGAATCCATTTCCCCTTAATTCACATATGGAATAAGCTTCAGAAAATTATTATTTGAAGTTAAATCAATGGTCTTATCAGGACAGTAGAATTTACTTTCTACATAATGTTTCACTACTTGTGGCTTTGCTGACTACTGAATTTTTTTAGAGCTTTTATAATCCCAACTTCTAGTTTGAAAATGCTGCATTTGGCAAGTTGGAGAATCAGTTCTTTCATTCAACAGTGGGACACCAATATTTTATTCTCTTTGGTGTGCCTGCATTCTTGATCTTTACTAGGGGAGGCCCATGGATTCCCAGGGAGGTGGCAAGCTCCACCAAACCAGAAATATTCCCCAGCAAAGCGGGAGATGCTCAGGGTGTCTGTATTCCATGGAAGACCAGGCTAACGGATTTCAATTGTCATTTCCAACTTCAAGATTCCATGTTTCTTTCTGAAATATTGTTCACGTGTGTAAGGTTTGTAAAGAAAATTGTAAATTATGTAGTTTATTTAGAGCTTAAAACACATGAAGTGGAGTAGTAAAAAATAAAAGGTTAAAAAAGTAAGTGGAAGAAAAAAGAAAAAAATAAAAGTGGAAGGCAGAGTAAAGTGGTCTATCTATCTTATATATTTACATAAGAAAAAGGTGTTGGAGACTTTGGATAGGAAGCAATTTTAAGCAAAATAAGCCATTCAAGAACAAGGGAGATACGATAGGATTTGGATTGAGAAAGATGACTAGAAAGACACTACAAATGCCTTATACAAAGGGAGGGTGAGTTGAAACCTGGTAACTTGGGATGTGGTATTATTAGAGTCCAGCTTCTACTTCCACTGTGAGACAGCATGAGAAGACTTCTAAGTCTTTAAGCTGACCTGCTAAATGTGCCCCTGAAAAGACATAATGCTCACAGAGTGTGATGGCTCATACCTGTAATCCCAGCACTTTGGGAGGCTGAGGCAGAGGGATCACCTGAGGCCAGGAGTTTGAGAACAGCCTGGCCAACATGGTGAAACTTCGTCTCTAATAAAAATACAAAAATTAGCTGGGGATGGTGGTGGGTGCCTGTAATCCCTGCTACTTGGGAGGCTGAGACATGAGAATTGCTTGAGCCTAGGAGGTGGAGGTTGTAGTGAGCTGAGATAGTGCCACTGCACTCCAGCCCGGGTGATAGACCAAGACTGTTTCTTTGGAAGTGTATGTGTCTTGTTTTCAGTATAAATTATGTTCACCAATAATTGGAAAGCTTTCTCACACTTTTTTCATGAAACAGTTAAAAACCATGGGAATCACCTCTTCCTTAAAATTCTGAAAGAGTATACCTGTGAAACCATCAGGATATGACATTGTCTGTCTGTTTCTTCATGGGATTTGTGTGTGTGTGTGTGCATGTGTGTGTGTGTGTGTGACTTTCCATAATTTTATTGTTTCAAAAAAAATTTCAAATATATTGTGATAAACTTCACATTGTATTTTTAAAAACTATATCATATATTATTTCCTATTTATTATGATGGTGTCATTTGTCATTTCCTCTTCTAATCCCTTGGTTAAATTAATTTGTCTATTCACATCAATTTGTCAAAAATGTGTCTCTCTCTCTCTCTCTCTTTCTTTCTTTGTTTTTTGAGAAGGTGTCTTGCTCTGTTGCTCAGGCTGCAGTGTAGTGGCATGACCTCAGCTCACTACAACCTCTGCCTCCTAGGTTCAAGCAATTCTCCTGCCTCAGCCTCCCAAGTACCTGGGACTACAGGTGCACACTGCCATGTCCGGCTAATTTTTGTATTTTAGTAGAAATGGGGTTTCACTGTGTTGGCCAGGTAGTCTCGATCTCCTGACCTCGTGATTTGCCCGCCTCAGCGTCCCAAGGTGCTGGGATTACAGGTGTGAGCCACCGTGCCCAGCCCTGTTATAAATTTTTAAATATCTTAAATTTCATACTTAGTTACTTTTATTCTTCCATTTCTATTAATGATACTTTTTTTTTTTGACACAGAGTTTTGCTCTTGTTGCCTAGGCTGGAGTGTAGTGGTGCGATCTCAGCTCATTTCAACCTTCACCTCCCAGGTTCAAGCAATTCTCCTGCCTCAGCCTCCTGAATAGCTGGGATTACAGATGTCTGCCACCATGCCCAGCTAATTTTTGTATTTTTGGTAGAGACAGGGTTGGCTGGTCTCAAACTCCTGACCTCAGGTGATCTGCCTGCCTAGGCCTCCCAAAGTGCTGGGATTACAGGCGTGAGCCACCACACCCAGACTTTTAAATATATATATATATGTATATATATATATATATTTTTTATTGCACTTTAGGTCTGGAGTACATGTGCAGAGCATGCAGGATTGTTGTATAGGTACATACATGGCAATGTGGTTTGCTGCCTCCATCCCCGGTCACCTATATCTGGCATTTCTCCCCAGGTTATCCCTCCCAACCTCCCTACCCCTGCTGTCCCTCCTGTAGTCCCACAACAGACCCTAGTGTGTGATGCTCCCTTCCTTGTGCCCATGCCGCACCCAGACTAAATGATACTATTGATGACATGAATTTGCCTCTGAAAAGAGCTTTAGCACATTTCCTCTTTTATTAAACATTACTTTCTCTTTTCCTAGCTTAATAGTCTTTATTTCTTTTTCTTGCCTGATTGCCCTGGCCAGAACTTCCAATACTATGTTGAATAGAAGTGGTGAGAGAGGGTATCATTGTCTTGTGCCAGTTTTCAAAGAGAATGCTTCCAGTTTTTGCCCATTCAGTATGATATTGGCTGTGGGTTTGTAATAAATAGCTTTTATTATTTTGAGATACGTTCCATGGATACCTAGTTTATTGAGAGTTTTTAGCATAAAGGGCTGATGAATTTTGTCAAAGGCCTTCTCTGCATCTATTGGGATAATCATGTGGTTTTTGTCTTTGGTTCTGTTTATGTGATGGATTATGGTTATAGATTTGCTTGTGTTGAATCAACCTTGTATCCCAGGGATAAAACCGACTTGATTGTGATGGATAAGTTTTTTGATGTGCTGTAGGATTTGGTTTGTCAATATTTTATTGAAGACTTTTGCATCAATGTTCATCATGGATATTAGCTTAAAATTTTCTTTTTTAGTTGTGTCTCTGCCAGGTTTTGGTATCAGGATGATGTTAGTCTTATAAAATGAGTTATGGAGGATTCTCTCTTTTTGTATTGTTTGGAATAATTTCAGAAGGAATGGTACCAGCTCCTCTTTGTACCTCTGGCAGAATTTGGCTGTGAATCCTTCTGGTCCTGGACTTTTTTTGGTTAATAGGCTATTAATTGCTGCCTCTACTTCAGCCCTTGTTATTGGTCTATTCAGGGATTCAACTTCTCCTGGTTTAGTCTTGGGAGGGTATAAGTGTCCAGGAATGTATCTATTTCTTCTTGATTTACTGGTTTATGTGCATAAAGGTGTTTGTAGTAATCTCTGATGGTAGTTTGTATTTCTGTGGAATCGGTGGTAATATACCCTTTAGCATTTTTCATTGCATCTATTTGACTCTTCTCTCTCTTCTTTTTTATTAGTCTGGCTAGTGGTCTATCTATTTTGTTGATCTTTTCAAAAAAAAAAAAACAGCTCCTGGATTTATTGATTTTTTAAAGGGTTTTTTGTGTCTCTATCTTCTTCAGTTCTGCTTTGATCTTAGTTAGTTATTGTCTTCTGCTAGCTTTTGAGTGTGTTTGATCTTGTTCCTCTAGTACTTTAAATTGTGATAATAGGGTGTCTATTTTAGATCTTTCCTCACTTCTCATGTGGGCATTTAGTGCTATAAATTTCCCTCTAGACACTGCTTTAAATGTGTCCCATAGATTCTGGTGTGTGGTTCTCATTGGTTTCGAAGAACATCTTTATTTCTGTCTTCATTTCATTATTTATCCAATAGTCATTCAGGAGCAGGCTGTTCAGTTCCCATATAGTTGTGTGGTTTGAGTGGGTTACTTAATCCCGAGTTCTAATTTGACTGCACTGTGGTCTAAGATACTGTTTGTTATGATTTCCATTCTTTTGCATTTGCTGAGGAGTGATTTCCTTCCAATTATGTGGTCAATTTTAGAGTAAGTGTGATGTGGTGCTGAGAAGAATGTATATTCTGTGGTTCGGGGTGGAGAGTTCTGTAGATGTCTATTAGGTCTTCTTGGTCCAGATCTGGTATTGGTCTATAGTTTTATTTTCTAATAATGTCTTTGTCTGCTTTCGATATTAGAGTAATGCTGGTCTCATAGAATGAGTGAGGGACTATTCTCTCCTTCTATATTCTGGAAGAGATTGCAGCAAAATTATGTAATTTTTTTCCTTAAATATTTGGTACAATTTACCAGTGAAACTCATATGAGCCTGCTGCTTTAGGTTTTGGCAGGTTATTAACTATTAATTCAATTTCTTAAAAAAAAATCTGTATCAGCTTAGATTGCCTATTTTTTCCTATGTGAGTTTTGGCAAATCTGTCTTGAATGGAATTGATCAATTTAATCTAGCTTATCAAATTATTGGGCATAGAGTTGTTCATATTACTCCTTTATTATCCTTTTAATGTGCACAGGATCTGTACTGACATACCCTCTTTCATTTCTGATATTAGTAATTTGTGTCTCGTCTTTTTTTTTCAGACTGGCTAAAGCTTTATTGATTTTATTAATCTTTTTAAAGAACTTGATTTTTTTCTCTTTTGACTTCCTATTTCAATTTTATTGATTTCCACTATAATTTTTATGATTTCTTTCCTTCTGCTTACTTTGGATTTCATTTGCTCTTCCTAGCATCCTAAGGTGAGAGTGTAGATTATTGATTTTGGGTCTCTCTTCTTTTCTAATATATGCTTCAATGCTATAAATTTCCTTCGAGGCACTCCTTTTGCTGTACCCTACAACTATTGATAAGTAGTATTTTCATTTTTATTTAGTTCTAAATATTTTTAAAATTTCTCTTCAGGTTTCTTCTTTGTCCCATATACTATTTAAAAATATATTGTTTAATCTCCAAATATTCTGAGATTTTCCATATATCCTTCTGTTACTGATTTCCTTTTTAATTCCATTTCAGTCTGAGAGCAGATAATGTATGATTTTTATTATTTTGAATTTGTTAAGGTGTGCTTTATGGCCCAGAATGTGGACTATCTTGGTGTATTTTCCATATGAGCTTGAGAAGGATGTGTATTCTGCTGTTTTTGGATGAAGTACTTGATAGATGTCAATTATATTCATTCGGTTGATTGATGGGACTGTTTAATTCAAGTATACCTTTACTGATTTTCTGCCTGCTAGATTTGTCCCTTTTTGAAAGAGGGGTATTGAAGCCTCCAACTAAAACTTAATAAAAATAAAACTAAGTTTTTATTTAACCTTCACTGATTCCTTCTCTGATGCTTTTTCTTTCTTTATGTAGATCTGAGAATCTGACCTACATAATTTTTCTTTTTTCTGAATAACTTCTTTTAATAAGAAGTTCTTGCAAGGTATGTCTTCTGACAACAAATTTCTTCCATTTTTGTTTGTCTGAGAAAGTCCTTGTTTATTCTTCACTTTTGAAAGATAACTTTAATAATATAGAAATCGAACTTGGTGGGGGTTTTCTCTTCTCCACGCTGTAAATATGTCATACCATTGTCTTCCTTGCATGGTTTCTGAGGAGAAGTTAGAGATAATTACTATCTTTGCTCCTCTATCTCACCTTGCATAGGTAAGATGCATTTTTCCCCTCCTCTGATTCCTTTCAATATTTTTTCTTTGACTTTCTGAAGTTTGAATATGATATGCCTAGGTTTAATTATTTTGGCATTTACCCTGCTTGCTTCTCTTTGAGCTTCCTAGATCTGTGATTTAATGTCTGGCATGAATTTGGGGACATTCTCAGTCATTATTGCTTTAAATATTGCTTCTATTTCTTTCTCTCTTTCTCCTCCTTCTGGTATCCCCATTACACATATGTTATACTTTTTGTAGTTGTCCCATAATCCTTGGGTATTCTGTTCTGGTTTTTTTTTTCTTTCCTTTTCAGTTTTGGAAGTTTTTATTGTTGTATCTTCAAACTCAGAAGTTCTTTATTCAGCTGCATCCAGTATAATAGTAACCCATCAAAGGTATTCCTCGTTCCTGTTAAAGTGTTTTTAATCTCTAATATTTCTTTTTGATTCCTTTTTCAAATTTCTCTCTCTCCACTTATACTATCCATTATCTATTATTTTATGTTGTCTACCTTTTCAATTAAATTCATTAGCATATTAATCATCATTGTTTTAAATTCCTGGTCTGATAACTTCAACATTACGGCCCTGTCTAACTCTGGTTCTCGTGCCTTGTTCAGTCTCTTCAAAGTGTTTTTTGCCTTTTAGTATGCCTTGTCATTTTTTTGTTGGAAGGTAGACTTGAAATACTGGGTAAAAGAAAGAAATGGAGGTGTGTAAGTCTTTAATAATATAGAGGTCAGGGGTCAGGGGAGGGAAATTATTCTGGAGTGACATGATTAGGCCTCAGTTTTTTTGGTGAACCTGTGTCCTGGGGACTGTGAACTTCACCAGTGCATCTCAGACCCCTAGCCCCCAGTCCCATCCTCTAACACTGCATGAAACAGATGGCTAGAGGGAGCTGGAACTTTTTTCTTTTTCCACAGGCTAAAGGGGGCTCAAGTTGGGTATCTCCCAGGTAGATTAGGCTCCGACAAAACTTCCTAAGTTGGGCTCCGGTAAAATAGTTTCTCCCAAGGACAGGCCTTGCTAAGAACAGAAAGCCCTAGTGTGTTTTGAAAGGATTCCTTTCCCCCTTCCCCTACAAGAAGCAGGAGGGAATTTTTTTTTTTTCTCACTTTCACTGCGAATGCCTCACAGAGCTTCTGGAGGTAAAACTCACAGAAACATGAAGGTCCCTTATGACTGGGTCCCCTGCAGCATTTTTTACTCTGAGACTTGTCCACAGTAAACAAGCCTCCAGCTATCTGTCAATTACAGCTCCAGTTTCTCTATCCCAGCACTGGTTCCCATGGTGGTTTTGCGTGTAGGTTTTTGCTCTGGTCTGTGTTGTGATTCTCTATATCCATCTGTTTCTTTAATTTGAGGGACAATGGTTTTCCCTGTGATGTCATTTCTCTGATGAATGTAAAATGAGTTGTTGATTTTTCAATTTGTTTAGTTTTTACTTGCTAAACTGGAGTGGTGACTTCTAAGCTCCTTACCTGCCTGCTGGCCTGAACACCAGAAAGCTCCATATATTTTTAGGTGTAGTGCTTTTATTTTTATTTCCATCATTTTCTAAATAGAGGGCAAATCTAATCAAGAAGTTAATTTTAAAATTAATTTTACTCAGTGGATTTATTTTATTTCAATTAAAAAAGAGCACTTCTCCCAGCAGTCAACACTGTGGACAGTACAAGGCAAATCCGATGTTTATTTTTTATTAAGCAGCTTTTTTTTCCCCTAGCTCCACTTCAGCTTAAAAGTTATAAGTTGAGGTCCATGTGAGTCTACTAAAATAGCAATAGTCCTATCCTCCCATAGTTTGGCCTTACCACTTTGATTAAAGGAGTTTATTCTTTCATTTCATTTACCCTTTACTGTAGATTGTAGACATCTATCCATTATGCAGTGCAGTATGTCCATCTTTGCCATACAGGGTAGATGGACTACAATCTCCTGAGTATACTTCTCTCTGGCTCTTCCTTTATATCTGCAACTCTATAAATGACCTTACTTCATGAAGCAATGTGTCATTGCCTATGTCCTTCCTCATTCTGTCATCATGCATTTGTGGCAGTTGTAATCTCCAAATGGATGAAATGTGCTGGTGGATGTGGGCTAGGGACAAGGAGTTGTCACCAGCAGTCTCAGAAAGCATTTCTTTCACAGATTAGAGCATTTCCGAGTGCTTTTTGGTGAAGCAATGCTTCATGTCTGTGAGACGGATCTTCTACGTGTCTGTGAGGTGTGGCGGGGAGGGTGTACTGCCTCTTGTATGCTTCATAGTATGTCTTATGTTTTCTCTTTCAAAAGGAATATGTGGATGCTCCAGAAAGTTTTCCAATCCCATCCATCACTCATGTTAACTCTTTATATTGCTTTCAGATGAAGGGAGGTTGTAAATGAATTCTCTTGGTCTCTGTTGGGACAACTTTCTACCTCCTCATTGGTTTTGGAGAACTGAGAGAGAGTGAATTAAAACAATTAGTTAGGTGGAATCACAGTCCTCAAGTCATAAAGAATCTTAAAATGCCCGTACTTAACTTGATAAGCCCTTGAACTAACTTGACAGCTTTTATACCCTCAATGGTAACTCACACTACATCTTCAGAGGATCTAAACATCTGGGTTAATAATGATTCTGCCAAAGCTTTCTCCTTAGAAATTCTGGACTGGTGAGATTGTATTTTCAATGGATTATTCTTAAAGAATTGGTCCATTTATTAAAGAGAAACATCTGGTCTACTGTAATGAACTTGTAACCTGTGATACAAAATTTTTAAATCTAGCACTAACAAAAGAAACCATTATTATATCAAATCTTCATTTATTTTGTAATAATAACCCCCACCACATGCTAAGATAAAAATGATCATGTACTTTTTATTTTAAATGTTAGTGTTCAACATAATCACTCCCAAACTTATACCTGAAAGTAAAATGTTTCCATTAGAAACTGAGAAAAATAATATTGAAACTCTGTTCACTATCTCGACAGAACAAAAAATGAAAAACAGACTAACACTAACCCAATCTCATATTTTCAGCATCCAGAGTTCTAAGCAATTTAATTCTCGTTTTGATCAGTACAATAACAATTAGAGATGAATGAGGAGAAGCTAATCCTCATTTGTATAATTAGGGAATGGAATCAAGTTGTTGAATCCTCAGCCATTTCTTCCTCAAGCCCTTTCTAGGTCTTCTTGCTCAACCCCTTCCCTCCACTGTTTTGCCCAATGTGGTCTGAAATTTTATTTAATTTGTTAAATTTGATTTTCAATTTATTATTCTTAGTTTTGCCCAATCCTCAGCCTTTTCTTCCTCAAGCCCTTACTAAGTCTTCTTGCTCAACCCTTTCCCTCCACTGTTTTGCCCAATATACTCTGAATTTTTATTTAATTTGTTAAACTTGATCTTCAATTTATTATTCTTAGTAGCCTGATGATTGCTGTTGATGCAACTTAAAGCCAATTGTATCTTTCCTCTGCTGAAAACCCTCTAGTGCAATACCTCAGTCAAGCAAAAGCTGTGTCCTTAAGACTTGAGGCCCTTCACATGCTGGCCCTTTTTCCTTTTTGCTTTCATTTCTAACTACTTTCTCTGTGGCTTCCTCCATTGCAGCCATCCAGGTCCCACTGCCATTTCTTACTCATGGTAAGCAGACACCTGCCCCATTTTCTTTGCAGTTTTTCTGCTTTTCTATCTAAAGGCTCTTTTCCCAGGAATTAACTGATTTTACTTCCTCAGCAATTTGGGGTCGTCATTCAATGGTACCTTCTCAGTAGGATCTTTCTGCCCATTCGATTTAAAATTGTTGCCGTCTGCCCTCAATGGCACTGTCTTTCTCTGTTTTTTCTCTATAGTGCTTACCACACTTGGATATACTATTCACTGTAATTATTTACCATGTTCACTGTGTAGCTCTCATCCCTAGAATGGAAACTACATAAGAAAAAGGATTTTTGCTTCCTTCTTTTCTGTGCACCCCAGTGCCTGTAATACTGCATGATACACATACGTGCTCAATACGTATTTGTTGACTGTCCAGAGAGTAAAACCTGCAAAGTTATAAAATAATAGATAACCACATTGAAATTAATCCATCATTTTAGTTAGGTTTTCCCTTCTTATTTTGATCTAAATGTTTCCCAAAGGATTTATAGGTATATTATTACTTTACTAAATTCTATCACCATTATTCTTATTTTAAGAAACAGTAATATAGGTAAATAATTTCCCCTAAATCCTGAAAGTCAAAATCCAGGCTGTGTCACCTCTACAGCCATCAGAAGTTGCCTTAGAAAAATAGAATGGTTTTCTCTTACGACAAGGCTCTCTTTCAATCAGCAGCTCCTTCTGGGGGCTATCAAAGGAAGTCTTAGGTTTCAAGGAACTTTGAGATGATGTGTCTATCACTCATGAATCAATGTAAAATTATTACATGTCAATATATTTCTTACTGATGTATATATATGATATTAACATATTAAAATATGTATTAATGTTTCTCACCCAAATTTCACAAAAGACATTTCACAATATATCTACATTTCTAATGATGAAATCCTAGAGAAGAAAAAAGAGTCAAGAGACAGGAACCCTAATAACTTAAGGTAAGGGACAGAGCCGTCGATTAATGTGAATCAGTAAAAATTTACCCTCTGGCCTGCTAACCAACCCCTGGAAAACATCAATGCAGATTCCTAATACTCTTAGGAATTCAGGAAAAGGGGAGATAACAATGGGTAGAAGATATTTAAATGTTTTCCAGAAGAAAGCAGGTTTTGGCTAGGCAATAAAGGATGAGAAGAATTTGCAGAGAAGGAAAAATATGTGTCTTAGGTAGGGAGCCACTATATCTGAAAATTACTCCAAAAATAACACATATGCATGGTCTTCCTTATGTGTTTGTGCATAATTAGGTAACTGTGAGGGATACTAGTTTGACTTAAGTTAAAATTTATACGATGGCGTATATTGAAATAGTTTTAGAAAAGGAAATTTTGGATTGCTTCAGGTGCAAGGGTAGAATCTTTAAAATAGGCAGAGTCATTGAGACTGAAACTACCAGATGAGAGAGTTCTATAGGAACTTGACAAAGAAATGTCATAATTTATGCTCTAGAGAATTGAAAGAAACTTTACCAACATGGTAACGTTCAGACTGAAGAAGGAGAATAAAGTGAAGAATCAAGTTAGAAGATAATGTCTAACGTGATATACTAGACGTGAGATCATCAGATCTTAATTAAAGATTCAAAAATTCCTAGAAATTTTATAATGACAAAAAGCCAGGAGAATATTAAAATGTGGGAAATTTTGAATGAAATTAAGAATTTTGTAAATTTGAACTCAATCACTATTTTAATAAAACAGTGTATATTTGACATGACAGTTTATTTGTAAATGATTATTTATTGCACATAAAATCTAAAAGCTTTTTCTACTCAGAAACTACTTAAAAAGTACTTATTGAATTTGCATTTATATGTTATTGTTTTACAAATGGCCATGCATACAGCTGGACTCATTTCTCCTAAACCAAATTATGGGAAACAGACATACAGTGAAAAAAGTCAGTAATCCACATTAATAGTAACACAACGAAGGTTATTTTGTTTCCTGGTTTTACTGATCTCCACTACGTCAAGCAGGTATAGCAAACACCGGATGTCAGAAAGAAGCGAACAGGAAAAAGGAAGGGAAACTAAAGATCAGCCTGGATAAAACTTAGGGCACAGGGAACTTTGTTGAATGAGGCTTATTAGCTGAACAACCATGATCATTTCCAGTTTCTTCTGATGCTTCCTTGATACAAATTTTGTGAACTTTTGAAAAGTCAAAGTTCATGTAGATATCAATTCCCTTTCATATATTAGGTTATTTTTAATTTGGTATATTGTCAGGCATACACAAAGTCCTTTTATCTGTTGTAAAAAAATGGAAGGATCCCTAAACTAGGGAGAAGTGAAAGACCCCGTGATGGGCATTGCTGGCTTTGCTAGTTTTGGGGGTGTCATGGAGAGGCTCACTTTCACTGGGACTAACATTGGGATGATGGCAATCATCAGGGTGATGAGAATTCTCTTCCCCTTTATCTGTCAGCTCTGTCATTTTTAGCTCCCTAAGCTATAGTTTCCTCAACTGTCAAATAGAATAAGATAATATGCATATCTCATGGGGCTGTTGTGAGAATTAATTGAAATAATCCTTATAAACCACGTGCTCAGGAGAACTCCAGACCACATTATAGTCCAGTCCTAGAGATGGTCTCAATTTTGTTACACAGAAATAACTTCTTAGGCAGCTTTTAAATGTACTTCTTATCTTGCAATCAACAACAACAACAACAGCAAAAACTCAAAAATAAACATCATCTTTCTTTACATTTCTGCTTTTGAATCTGTTTAGCAGGATGATATCACTCACGGTAAATGTCTTGCCAGTTATTAATGGAATCTTCTGTTTCCCTTTCTTCTTCCCCATAAATTAAAATATGGTTTAAGTCTAAAACAACCAAATGCACAGATAAACTGACCAGTTTGTTTACTGAGGCTATTAGTAAAGAATAGCTCCTACAGTGGACTCTCTGGTGTTCAGATGATAGATACAGTTTTATCAGTTTTTACTGTGTATATGTTCCTCTTGCTTCCAAAAGGTGACAGCTGTTATGTCCAGAGTAGGCTTCACCTGTTTTTGATAACTTTTTTCTTCTTCCATAAATCTGTTGGGAAACAAGCCCCTTTAAGATCTGGAGAAGTTTCTGTGGCCCTGCAGTCAAGTGCGGCTCCTCATTCACTGCCGTCTCCTCGTGGTTCTGAGTCTATTCTGCTATCCGTAAACAAAGATAGGTGTTTTTTCCTGCTCTCCATCCTATCTTCCACTGGCATGCTGATATATCCTATAACAATCTCCCCTGCATGATTTTGTTCTTCCATTTTAAAAAATGAGTTAAGAATTTATTCTTATAAAGTTGTGTTATTCTGTTCTTCTGTGACATTGTCTGCCTCACCCTAACACTGGCATTGACAGCAACAGTCTTTATTCTTCCTGTTACCCATGCCACCCATTCACATCCAAATACTTAAAGTCCCCCTCAAAACCCGCCACGGGAACTACTGACTACTGCTTCCTTACCTCAGTATTGAAACACTCACTGCCTGCCTTGACAAGGCAAGCCCACAGAAGCGAAGGCACTTGCAAGAACTTGTTTGTTTTGTCCTGATCTTTAGGTATCATCTTGTCTACAAATGTCATTACTGCAGTCTTTCTTACTGGAAGACAGCTGCTTGCAACAGGTGGTTATTTGAATATAGTTGAGCTAACTTTGTGATGAGGCTGATGCCACAGAAGCAGCGGCTGAGGATGGTCTCCCTGTCTGTCTGGAACAATGACTGTAGGACAAGCTTCTTGTATTTTTCATCCTCCTCATTTGCAGCCTGGAGGATTTTTTAAAAAACATCTGCAGGACACTTCTGACACACAAGGATGTGTTTGAACACCGTAGTAACATTTGGAAATGCCTGTTTCATTTGACGGAATTTGCAAATTACATTTTTCCCCCTCAGAATAACTCACAGTGTGGAAATGCTTCCATATGCTACAAGTTGTTCTCATCATTTGCTGAAGGGAAAACAAAAAGAAGAGAACTGTAGTTGAGTTTGTGACTTGCAGAAAGCATCCAGCTATAGCAAATACACACTCAGTGGTGGCCTTTCGTGGATCCAACGCCAGCCACTGGTGCCTCACTCCCTGCCAAAGCCTGTAAGTAGACTCTCTTTTTAAAGAATCACCTAAGTGCAAATTCATAAATAATTCTGAAAGTTATTACGATACACAAATGCTAATTAGTTCACTTACAAGTGAAAAAATATTAGGTCTTCTGTATATCACATATTTAGAAAGTGTCACATTCCAATTGCCTTGTATTTCCAAAACCTGGCCTAGGAAAATGTTTTTTAATATATTGTACCTGGCCCATTCCAGCAGTCATCATGACAAGAATATAGCAGCTTCTAGGTCCTGAGTGAATCAGAACCTCAAGTAAATGAAAACGTGTCCCCTTCCTTCCATGTCGGAAAATGGCCATGGCCCTTTGAGGCAAAGGTACAGAAAAAGTTTATTAAAATTCATTTATGCTTACTAAAATTCATTTAAATTAATGATTTAGAAGCGTGTTTCGAAGCCTAGGTATAGGATTGAAAACATGATAAAGGCTTGACTCTGCCCTCAGTTTTCAGGGTTCCAAAATACTGATGTTCATTCATTTATTTACTATTTCAATAAAGATTTTTTGAGCATCCACTGTGTGACAAGCCAGAGACACCACCAGATGAAGTCATGGTCCTCAAAATTGAAGAACTTGTATTTCAAAGGAAAATATTAGAAAATCATATAGATAATGACAAATCGTATAAAAACGGGAACTGTTGTATGGTATAAGAGATAGCTAATTCTGCTTAGGTAGTCAGGTGAGTTTTATGAGGGCATGACAGCTGGGCTGAATCTGGGGGAGAGAAAATATTTTCCTAGATGCAACATTAAGAATGAGTGTATTCATCAGAGGGAAGAGCACGTGCAGGGGTACACGAGGTGTGGTGATTTCAGGGAGCTGCAAAAAGGGCCCATGTCATTAAAGAAGGAGTCCTTGGCAGAGCCATTTAGAGGTAGGGGTGTCCAACCATGAACACTGGTGTTTGCCACACTCAGGACTGTGGATCTAGACCATCGATAATGATCATGATGATATCATTCATGAAAGCAATATCTTCAGGATTTTTATAATACAATAGTGACTACAGAAGCAATTAGAAGCGATACAAAAGATAAAACAGGAGAAAGAGGCAATGGGAAGCTGCTGTAAGTCTAAATTAAATCTCCCATAGATTCCATATCCCAGCTCTATATGGTATTTGTTTTTGAAGAATATAATACCATTGCCAAGTGATCTAAATTATTTATATATTTATTATGAACCAAATTGAAAAATGAAAATACCCAAAATATTCTTCAACTAAAGGCAATAATTCATTTCCTTTTTCAACTCTCTTCTATTGAAATAAAACACAAATTAAGAAACTATATTTTAAATTTCTATCTGTAGTTTATTTTAAAGAATAAAGACCTTCCTACTAAATGTTTCACAGAACCACTTATTTTGTTTCGTTTTGTTGATTTTTTTTTTAAATGTTGTAAACCAGCAGTTGGGAATGAAAAGAAAGAAAGAGAGAGAGAGAAAAAAGAAGGAAAGAAAGGAAGGAAGGAAGGAAGAAGGAAAGAAAGAAAAAGAGAGACAGAAAGAAAGAGAAAGAAAGAAAAAGAAAGAAAGAAAGAAAGAAAGAAAGAAAAGAAGGAAGAAAGCCCTCTCTAGAATGCTGGAGATATGGTTCTGGAATCCGGCACTTTTCTCTGGAGATTCAATGCACCAGGGGAATTTTAAAAGTTTTCTTTTAGGTCTTGGCCTATCATTTATTCCTGTTTAGAGCCTTGCTTCTTTCCTGTGGGCGTTGTTTTTGTTTTTTGTTTTTTTGACTTTGTGAGATAGATTACGAATTTGAGAAATATTTAAAGGGAAAAGGAAGGAGCAATTGGATGTTTTATTTCATCATTGAATTTCACAAATCATACCTGAAATGATGCGTTTTAAGACAAATAAAATAAGGTCTATATCACAGAGTATTTCTGCAGTTGCGTTGTCTCTCTCTCTAACTTACGCTAACAACCAAACCAAACCGAAGAACAACCTTGGCTATATAACTTCTGAAGCTGCAGTGAACTTGCTGCGGGAAAGAGAAGAATTTCAGATCCTGGGAGGGAGTTTCTGCTTGTTTTTGAGCCAAGCCCCAGTATTAGTGATATGATTACGTTCTCTGAAGCTTGGTGTGTTACTGAGCAACGCTTTCCCTGCTGTAGCTGGCCTGGGCGTGCCCATGTAAGAAGTGCAACATGAGGCATTAGAAGCATGAGAGATACAGACTTCAAGGGAGGGAGAACCAGCTAAGGAGTGCTCTTTGTTTTCAAAGTCCATGGTACCAATATAAGCCATTTCATAAACACCATCCTATGGGCCCCCTCAGAGCCTGGCCAGAGGAGGGAGCTCTAGACTCCATCCCAGGCTGTGAATGAGACTCACAGGTGAGTAGTGGCTTTCTTCGGTGCCCAGAGCCACACCCTTGTACTTTCTTAATGCCTCTTTCTGAAGGTCTCTGATGTGAGCTACATTCTCAGGATGAATCTAGTTGAGTCCCTGGAAATGATAGCTATTTATTTGTGTAATAGCATGTAAAGCCCAACTTAAATGGGTCTTCCTATGAAAAACAACATCACACAAGTGGCAGCCAATCTGTTGAAGCTAGTATTTGTCATTAACTTGTTTTCTACCTCTGCCTCTTGTCCTTCCCACTTGTGGCCCACAAATAACCAGAGGGAAACAAAGTGAGATAAAAGGAAAACGGTGTCCTGCAATGGATGAGACAAAAGAACGTGGATGAGGATATAGCCCCCAGAAAAGAGCATGACAGCTCAATCCACCATTTGGGAGCTCCCCACATTCACGAACCGAGAACACTTGAGGCTAAGTTCTCAGCAGATGTGACAAGATCCAGCCACATGATTCTCGTTAATGGGCCTGGGAATCCTGCAGTGGAAACCTTAGCCTTGTGCTGAGAATTGTTTCTATTGTTTTATATCCCCCTAAGCCATAAATGGTTGTTATGTAAATGTCATGTTGCTTAATTCCCAATGTACCTTTAGTCCTTCTAATCCTCTGTTAGACGCATACATATACAGCCAACATATTTAGATCCTGCTCAGAAAGAAAGCACCCTACCAGCGCTGAGGGAGAGATGAAGGTTAATATCTGTATTTACCTCCCCTGTGTTTAAGGAGGTGAAAAAGGCTGGTGGCGCTCAAATGGTTGCACATGCCGCTGAGTCAGGGGTGGCCTTCCACAGTTTTGCAATGCAGGCCAGTGTTGTTCAGAATTGCTTTGCTAATAAAACCATCATTGAAATGAGCAGAGGGAAAGAAATAAAAACCAGTTCACCAAACGCTTTTAATACAATGTCCCAAAGAAGTGAATATGCCAATGCTAAACAAAGATTATCAAACAAACAAAAAAGACTACAGCTTTGCTGAAAACTATCCTGTTCTTAAATTGAGATTTGGCAGCAAGGAGCTAAGTACCGACCACTATTTCTGAGTCTTAGCCCAACCAAGTGTTTCAGCATTCAACACAGTCTTCCCTTGACTTCTCCAGGTACGCAGAAGGGCATTGCTACAAAGAGGCAAAGACACACATCCTGTAAGTGTCAGCTGAAATGACCCGAGAAACTAGACACCTGCTGACAGACGGGGATAATGAGCCCTTCAGGTAGAGAGTTCTCCACTGTCTTTACAGAATTTACATTAAATCTTAGATTGCTGGAAATGATGGAGTTGGGGAATGATATGTAAAATCTGCCCTATCTCCTGCAAAGATATAAAACAACAACTCACAGATGGTAAGCCTAACATGATCTGGTCTCTTATTATAGAATGTCTGAGTTGAATCATGTAGTTCCAATGTTCATTTCCCAGATGGGAAATAGAATCCCAGAGGTGAGGAGTGACCTGCGTGAAGCTGTACACCATTGTACGCAGTCAGGAATATAACCATGGTGTCTTTGCTCATGCTCCAGTGTTCTTTCCAATAACCTGGACACCAGAAAATTTTTTAATGCCAAAATATTTACCCATAATTGATCCATCTAATTATCAAGTTTGAATGCAAAGCTTATTTGGTACAGCCACAATTTTATTTATTTGTTCGTATATTTATTTTTAATCATTAAACTTGTGCATTTTATTTTAGTCCTTTTGGATTTCTTTTTCTCCTTGGCTTTTTCTTTTAGTAACAGATTTTTAGATCTTACAAAATGAAGATATTGTGCATAAGTTTTTGTGTAATAAATATGTTTTCATTTGTTGAAAAGTAGTTTATTTATTTATTTTTTAATTTTTTTTTTGTCACCAGGCTGGAATGTAGTGGCATGATCTTGGCTCACTGCAACCTCCAACTCCATGGTTCAAGCTATTCTCCTGCCTCAGCCTTCTGAGTAGCTGGGATTACAGGCACCCACCACCTCAGCTGGCTAATTTTTAAAATTTTATTTTTAGTAGAGATGAGGTTTCACCATCTTGGTCAGGCTGGTCTTGAACTCCTGACTTCGTAATCCACCCGCCTCAGCCTCCCAAAGTGCTGAGATTACAGGTGTGAGCCACCGTGCCTGGCCTCTTTTTTTTTTTTTTTTTGAGACAGAGTCTCACTCTATTGCCCAGGCTGGAGTGTAATGGTGTGATCTCGGCTCACTGCAACCTCCACTTCCCGGGCTCAAGCGATTCTCCCCGCTTCAGCCTCCTAAGTAGCTGAAGCTGCAGGGGCCCGCCATCATGCCCAGTTAATTTTTTAAAGTTATTTTTAGTAAAGACGGGGTTTTACCAGGTTGGCTGGGCTGGTCTCGAACTCCTGACCTTAGGTTATCCACCTGCCTTGGCCTCCCAAAATGCTAGGATTACAGGGGTGAGCTACCGTGACCAGTCAATAATAAGCATTCTAGCATGCGTAAGGTGAAACGTCATTGTGGTTTTAATTGGCCTTTTCCTGCTGATTGGTAATATTAGCATTTTTTTCATACACCTGTTGGCCAGTTATGTGCCTTCCTTTGAGAAATGTCTGTTCAGGTCCCTTGCCCATTTTTTGAATTAGGTTATTTGTTTTTCTTGCCATTGGCTTGTGTGAATTTTTTATATAGTGTGGATATTAACCCTTTATCAGATGTATGTTTTGCAAATATTTTCTCCCATTGTCTCTTCATTCTGCTGATTGTTTTCTTTGCCATGTAGAAGCTTTTTAGTTTTTTTTTTTAACTTTTATTTTAGGTTTGGGGTACATGCTAAGTTTATTACACAGGTAACAAACTCATGGCATGAGGGTTTGTTGTACAGATTATTCCATAACTCAGGTATTAAGTCTAGTACCCAATAATTACCTTTTCTGCTCCACTCCCTCCTCCAAACCTCCACTCTCAAGTAGACCCCAGTGTCTGTTTCCTTCTTTGTTTTCATGTGTTCTCATCATGTAGCTCCCACTTATAAGTGAGAACATGTAGTGTTCAGTTTTCTGTTTCTGCATTAGTTTGCTGAAGTTAATAGCTTCCAACTCCTTCCATGTTCTCACGAGAGATGTGATCTCATTCTTTTTCATGGCTGCACAGTATTCCAAGGTGTGTATGTACCATATTTCCTTTATCCCATCTGTCACTGATGGGTATTTAGGTTGATTTTTAACATCTTTGCTGTTATAAATAGAGCAACAATAAACATTCACATGCATGTGTCTTTATGGTAGAGTGATTTATAGTCCTCTGGGTATATACCCAGTAATGGGATTGCTGGGTTGAATGGTAGTTCTGCTTTTAGTTCTTTGAGGAATCACCACACTGCTTTCCACAATGGTTAAACTAATTTATTCTCCTATCAATAGTGTATAAGTGTTCCATTTTCTCTTCAACCTTGCCAGCATCTGTTACTTTTTGAGTTTTTAATAATAGCCATTGTTATTGGTATGAAATGATATCTCATTGCAGTTTTGATTTAATCCTCTAATGATCAGTGATGTTGAGCTTTTTTCATATGCTTATTGGCCACATGTATGTCTTCTTTTGAAGCGTTCATGTCTTTTGCTCACTTTCTAATGGGGTTGTTTGTTATTCTCTTATAAATTTGTTTAAGTTTCTTATGGATGCTGGATATTAGTCTTTGGTCAGATGCATAGTTTGAAAATATCTTCTCCTATTCTGTGGGTTGTCTGTTTACTCTGTTGATGGTTAATTTTGCTGTGCAGAAGCCCTTAAGTTTAACTGGATACCACTTGTCAATTTTTGCTTTTGTTATGATTGCTTTTGATGTCTTTGTCATGAAATTTTTGCCCATTTCTATATCCAGGATAGTATTGCTTAGGTTGTCTTCCAGCATTTTTATAGTTTTAGGTTTTACATTTAAGTTTTTAATCCATCTTGAGTTTATTTTTTGTTTATGATGTAAGGAAGGGTTCCAGCTTCAATCTTCTGCATATGGCTAGTCAGTTATCCCAGTAACATTTATTGAATAGGGAGTATTTTCCCTATTGCTTGTTTTAGTCAGTTTTGTTGAAGATCAGGTGGTCATAGGTGTGTGGCCTTATTTTTGTGCTCTCTACTCTTTTTCATTGGTCTATGTGCCTGTTTTTATACCAGTACCATGCTGTTTTGGTTACTGTAGCCCTGTAGTGTAGTTTGAAGTTGGGTAATGTGATATTTCCAGCTTTCTTCTTTTTGCTTAGGATTGCCTTGGCTATGTGCTTGGGGTTTTGTTTGTTTGTTTGTTTCATATGAATTTTAAAATAGTTTTTTTTCTAGTTCTATGAAGAATGTCATTGGTAGTTGGATAGGAATAGCTTTCAACCTGTACATTGCTTTGGGAAGTGTGGCCATTTTAATGATATTGATTCTTCTGAATCATGAGCATGGGATGTTTTTCCATTTGTTTGTATATAAATTGTGTATAAATAAATAGTTAAACTAGTTAAAATGGTTTAAAACTGATATTCACTTGTCTATGTAAACAAATATACTGTAAACTACTAAACACAGACAAGTGAACATCAGAGAAGTTTGGAGACTTGTCCCAGGTACCCTGACTCTAACTTGGATTCCATAACTTCAAGTCCAGTGAAGGGTTGGTTGCTTTAAAAAATTGTTTAGAAGTGGCAAGTAGAGTGTAAAATTGTAAAGTAGGTTTTTGTTTGTTTGTTTTATATCCCATGTTCTTTGTGTCTCAACTTGTGGCTTCAGCCAATTATCTTTCTGGGGACTGCACCAACACTTTCCCTCTGCTTGAGTTTCTTTCATCACTTTTCATGCTGTGGATTGGCTATCAGTAAATCAGTCCATATCAGGTTGACCACACAACTGGCTACCTCATTGGTTGTCAAGCACTTGCTGGTCTACTTTATCTTTTTGAAAGCCTTTTAAACTTCATGTAGACACACAATCCTGAGGCAGGAGGGAAACATTTTGAATTCAACAATCCAGCACAGTTTGTAAACATTTGCCTTATATAGTCCCTGGTATTATTCCTAGAGTACAGATTGCCCATTTGTACTATGAAAGGGACACAGAATACCCCTGAGACTTGAATAGCCTTAAGAGTTCATCAGCTTCTCAGTTGTTACTCTTTTAAAAAAAAAAAAAGGACAGCAAATATTTCTTTAGGATAAATTTGTTCTTTACCCTCTGTTGACTCTGAGAATATGTTTTCCTATTTTCATGTAATTTTTATTCTTCTGATTATCTTCCCCAGTGAGATACATTTTACAATGAAAACCTTTTCTATGACAGTGGAAGGAAAGCTGATCCCCTGAATGATACCTGAGTATTACGATTATCATCAAAAGGTATGAACACTTTTTTTGGTGGGGGGAACAAAGCAATCAGCAACTTCTGCTGTTGCTTGGGTGGAGGAGTGTTACAGGATTTTTAAGTTCAAGAGAGACAGAGAAACTCTGGAATTAAAGTGGTGATCATTCTGTACCCTGCACATCACAGTAGTGCTACTAGCTGTTGATTAGAGCAAATATACCTGGAATTGCTTCTGAGTATTAGAAAGAACTTGGCTCCTTGGGACCAGTGACTCCATCCTGGGTTGTGACCAAGCAGTTGAGGAGAGAGCTAACTGGTCTACAATAATTCAGGCCTCAGACCTTGGCTTCATTAGCCAGCAGAGGTTTCGAGCACTTGAGCTAACCATCCTGGGACAGACTAAAGGGTGATGAGATAGCTGCAATTCAACCTTTAAGGTTATAGAAGCACAGAGGTATTCATCGTGTCATTCACTGACAGTAGCATTTATGATCCACTTCTGTCTGCAACTATTTCTTTTACTTGAACTGTGCCTGGTACAATCAGGAATGCAATATTTTTATAGAGTCAGCCTATCCAAATTGGTAGCAATGAAAAGATACGATTAAGATAGCTGTTTTTCTTTATTTAATTTTCTAAAGCATTGGAAGAGGTCTGGGGAAATTTTGATTAGCCTGCTTCTGGCATGTAGCCACAGTCCTGTGGGTCTAGACTGGTCTCATATTTTCCTGTATGCAGCTTTCCGAAGAGCTGTGCCTTTACACTGAGTCTTTCTTGTGAAACAGTAGGATTTGGGCTACGTTCCAGGTATATGCAAGTATTTATTATTAGTTCTCGTAATCATAATCACTATAAACATTAATGCATTTTAACAGTCTGGCAGCCAGTATCTTAAATCCCCAGGAATCTTAGTTAAATCCCAAAGAAAACTTTGTAACAGTTGTTTGGGGGCATTTGGGGCAGCATTTACAAGCAGGGAAAGACCAGTTTTCTGATTTTCAAAATAGGCCTGATCAATGGTTCAGAATTGAACTAATGTTTCGGTTCCTTTAGCCTTTGGACTGTTCCATCATATGAGCACACAAAGAAGATCTAATTGGGCACATAATCCAAATACCTCCCAACAGGAATTCTGATTAATTGCCATAACCTGGAAAAGAGGCATGTGATTGCACCAGTGTCAACATGTTCGAGTTTGTTGCAGAGTCTGCCAAGCTCATAGGACATTTGAATTTCATGGATTCATAGTATTGGGCCTTCGCTAACTTCTTTTCTATCAGGGGTCATTATCTCTTGGTTCAATCAACTTCCTGTTGACAAAAAAAGAAAAAAAATAAGCCTCAAAGGCTCTTGGACCTTAACAGCTCTTACAAAACAAATTATGATGATTTCAGTATGAATGATTCAGAAACATATGGATTGAATTTCCTTTCACATTATATACATATAAATTCATATATTAAATGGGAAAATGTCTTGGAAAACTGCATTTGGGGTTTTATCCAGTCTCGCATATTTCCATTATAGTTTTAAACACACTGGAATAGAAAGAGTACACTTGAAACCACAAGGCAGGCACAGGCAGTCCCTCCTTCTCAGCTTCCATTACACATGGACATGCTTTACCATAGCAATTAGCTATCACTTATAATTGACTGTTTTTCAAACAAGTACTCTGACTTACCATCTTTGAATCTCCAACACACGATACAGTCAGTGCTTGCTACGTATTAGGAGAGTGCAAAAACTTTGTTATATGGCTGAATGGATGCATGGGTTAATTAATGAATTAACTGGAGCCCACTTACTCTTCTTGCAACTGGGCCTTCCTGTTTCTGAGCTTACGCTGCAGGTTGGTTCAATCACAATAAGCTGTAGGTGGCCAGAGTCACTGACGCATCAGAGGCCATACCACAAGGGTTCAAAACTTTCAACAAACCACACTTAGGATTGGATTCTGGGTGGGTGACTTTCACTATGTTTTTGGTTGTCAACTGTCTGAGACTTTTTTTTTTCTCAAATGTTTGAGTTTGGTAAAACTCAGAACATGTTTTCCCAAGAACATCCCTCCACAATCTAAACCCATGTATATTTCAGGGGAAATTTAATCCATGTGCCCCTCAGTTCATTCACATAGATCATCAACATGCTCTTTAGTAAGAGCTATTGTGAGATTTTTGTGTAAATATTTGTTGTCATCGAATGATAAAGTTGCATTTATCCAGTGATATCTGGAGCAGGTTATGTTGCTTGCCTACTCAATAGACTGCATTTTTTTTTCCAGTCGAACCTCAATGCTATTTTGATGTTGGACAGTTCTATATCCCAGGCATCTCCCTCCAAGGCTAAGTGGGGGTGGGAGTAAGGTAGTATGAAGAGTTGGTATTTATTAGTTCCCCAAATACATAAATTCCCTCCCTCTTGCTAGTGATTATTTTGAGCATAGTCGTGTGGTCTCATGATGAATGTGCTCTACTGAACAGACTTCCAGCAATATTTTCGGCACTCTTAAACAGTGACTCAGTACAGGCACTGGACTCTTCTTGCCTTTGGACATTGTGAGAGCATAGTTTTGAGACCTCTGTAGCCAACCAAGGACAAGAGAACTGTGGAGAAGCACCCCTTGAATCCTCACATTTCTAAGCTTCTGAATTCACCAACTCTGGAAACTCCAGACATCTTGCTATGTGAAAGAAATCCCATATTATTTAAGTAATAAGTAATTGAATATTCTATTACTGCCAGATACATTCCAACTAAATATGACATCTAAACTATGATTTTAGAATTTCTGGGTTGGTATGGAAAATGGTAGGACCCACTTGATATAAAATTGTCCACTCAAGGGCAAAACTTGAGTTTTTACTTTTTCTAGTTAACAGCCTAGTGAAATTTATTGGGAATTAAAAATTAATCTTAAATAAATATAAACAGTGGTAAATTACATATGTGCATGTTAATCTTTTCCTATTTGCATGTGTTCAATTGCTATTTTTATTTTTTCATAAAAAAATTGTGAAATAGTTTAACAAAGATGATCAAAATACTTGATGCTTCATCCCTACTTTTTCTCAAACTTGAAACTGACTACTCTAATTCATAAGCAAGCAACTGGTAAAAAATAAGTTGAACTGTTTTAAGTCTATTAAATTACTTAAAATGATAAAAAATAGTTATTGTAATTTAATTGCTCCTACCTTCTTCTAGGTATCACCTTTCAACTACTGCTCCAAATGCTCTGATTTTTTCAGGATCTGCTTCGACTTGCTTGCTCACCTCAATTAAGATTCATCTAAAACAGTGGTACAGATTTTAGAAACACAAAAATCAAATGTACTAAGTTATATTTTTCTTAATTAAATTATCAGCCGCATAAAGACATAAATCTGATTCTACTGTACTCTACGACATACTAGGCTCAGGGCCTTACAGGATAGTGATCAATACAGTTATAGGGCGGCTGGTTTTTAAATGTAAAATTCTAGACGGTAAGAGACAGAAGGACCAATAGAGATCAACTCAATCAGTGGTTTTTAAAATGTGCCTCAGGGTGTTTTGGGCCATAGCTGTCTTTTAATTTGTAGATGAGTTGACCGTTATATTTGTAATGCAAAGTTCTCACAAGGAAGACTTTAAGGGAATAACACCATATCAAACAAAGGACACCATGGGTGGTAAAGCAACACGTATCAGAAGAATTTGGGATTCCTTTCAAATCACAAAGCAGCCCTTGAAAAGCAGGATTTGGTGAGGAGGCAAAAGGAACGTCAGGCAGGATGGAACGGCATGAGGAAAGCTGCTTGTGCAAAAGCAGTCTAGGTCAGGAGCAGAGACTTGCGCCACTATGGGGATGAGTTGATGTTGGGAAAACATAGAGGTTAGAGGATCAGGCATGGCTAGATTGTGAAGGCAGGTTCATCTCAAGGGGAGCTACAAAACACTGCAATTATAATGTGCATGTGCATCACCTGGATATCTGGTGAAGATGCAGATTCTGATTGAGTGGTTCTGGGTGAGGCCAAGAGGCTGTATTTTTCTAAACTCTCAGGTTTAAGTCTAATAGGTCCAAGGTCTAATTGCTGCAGAATTTGGTCAGGGGTCAGAAATCCTCTTAAATTAATAATGGAAAGGGAGGCAAAAAAATTGGAGATGACCAGAGAATGAAAACCTCAGTATTACAAAAGAAACAAAAAGATAATGGTTTGTTTTCTTAAATTAGCAGCTTGTGTTCCTGGAGTAAATTTCATCGTGTGGTATGTAGCAAAAGCCATATAGGCCAGCGTTTGAGTCCTTTTTCTTCCATTTCCACTCTAAGTCTCTTGTTTTTCTTATTTGCTGATTGTGGCTAATAATTATATCATTGTTTGCCTGCTTTTTGGGATAATTATATAGATTTATATGAAGTGTGTAGCACAATGCCTGGAGCCCATTAGGTATCCTACCAAATAACACTGTTATTGTTTTAATTGGGATTCTTGTTATTTATTAATCCTATGAATCACGTGAAAAGAATTTCTAAATATCTCCAGACAACGTGAGTATCTGTAGTCTCCAAGATACCTTCGTTTTCTGTAGAAAGGAGATTCGCCTCTGCCGATCCACTTAGGGAAAGCATTAGGTGATGATTTCAAACAGGATTTCCTAGTGACTAGAAGAATTTAATTACTTCCACGTGTAGCTCTGATGAGGTGAAAAAAACATTTATGCATCTAAACTGCTTGCTAATGGTCAAGGGTGTCATGCACAATTCCCACCAGCAAATATATGGCATAAAACTTATAAGTGTTGAAGCCTGACGTTAGTCATGAAGGTTCCTCTGCTCACCAGGGAAGTCAAATGTGCTTACACTGGCATTTTAATAAGTTATTCAGTTTCATTTTTTTTCTTTCTTTGAAAACTGTATTCTTCCTCATCCTCCTACCCAAGCCCCTGCCCATCTTCCTCCCTCACGCAGTCCGCACTCCTATCTACACAGGCACACACTCAATGACTTGTACAGTGAACACCTGGAATCACAACCATTATCACTGCAATAACTTTATTTCACAAATGAGAAAGTGAAGGAATTTAGGTTTAAAATGCTCACCCAACTCACACAAAGGATTCTTCGTGTCCTTGAGTTTCCAAGATAAGAAATATGAGGAATGCTATAAAGAAAGGAAATAACACCATCTTTTAGAATTTTTCTTGGAAAAATTGGGTTTTCTGATGGATATTGTTAGCCACGTGATCAAGCAGAGGTTTTTCTGGTGTATGTTGTTGCTCATACACCAACAAGGTAGGCAGTAAGAGCACTGGTTGAGTGTATGAATTAAGGTTTCCTGGTTTCACATCCAGCTATTATTGTTTTACTTGTTGCTGTTATTACTAGGTGACAATATAACCCAGGACAAGTTACTTGATCACTGGGCCTCAGTTCTCTCTTCTTTAAAATGGGATTGATAATAATGCCCACACTTCACAGGGCTGCATATCCCTTTAAATTGGTTGGTAGACAGGGAGTGCTTGGAGTCAGACCTGCCACATCACGGTGTTTCTTTCCGAATCTAGACATTTCTTTGGTTTGAGGAACTTGAACATACTTTTTCATTGCGGTCTGGCTATTCTAACAGTTCCAGTGACTCTTGTTCATTTTGTTTCAATATATGTTTGTAATAACAAAGATGACTACATGATAGATGTCCATGGAACATTCTTCCAATGACCAGAAAATCAAAATGCAACAGTAAGGTAAATAATAGGCCAACTTTTTATTGGGAAATATTTGGCAGATGCTAGACTTTTTAAAGGCAAGTATTATATTCAAGGAAAATGGTTTGAAGTGAAAATGTTTTTAGATACTGTCAACAAAACCAACTTGTACAATCCCACTTGCTTGTTTCATTATATTCCTATTGTTAGACCCACGTCAAAAGCTAGATCGGATCTAGATTTTCTTTTAAAAAGTGTTTCCCAAGTCTGCTTTCTATTATCCCCAGCAAAATCTGTTTCAATATTCGAAACTCATGAAAACAGCGAAAAGAAAAATGTCAGCAGAATCCCCGCTAGCTAAAAGTGCTCAAGGAGTTGGTGGCAAATCCTTGCTGATAAAATTGCACAGGCACCATTCTTCTCTGTTTTGCATTTTTAACCACCCGAGATGTGTCCTGCAGTTTGCTTTGGAGCCAGTCCTGTACTGGGTAAATTCCCACGAAGGGAGATTTCCAAAGCTGAGTTCATTTGCAGCTACTGCTCCTACTCATGATCCCAACCATGTTGTAGTAGGTGGAAAAGGCAAGAAATTGGGTGGATTACTATGAAAGCTGGCCATCAAAAGGCTGCGTGATTATTCACAAATACTTTCTTCCTCATAAGTTTCTACCATCTGGCATTCAGCACAGTAGAGTGAAAACACTTTTACCATGTTTCTAGAGCAAAAATTGAATAATTAGAAAAGAAAAACTCCCTCTGCCATCCCAAGACCAGCAGAAAATCTTCTAAATGACTAATATTCATCCAAAGCGTCCTCTGCTTTGCTTTGATCAGAGCAGTTTCTGATACTAGTTCTTAAACAGGATTCTTAATGTTGTTCAATAATGTCTGAAGAGCTTGTAAAAAGATAAGTGAAAATGCTTGTAAGCATTTAGTTTCTTCTCAAACGCAAAAGAACCCAGGGCTGGGGATTGATCTTGCAAAGTCCTCCCTTTTAATTCAAGTAAGACCTAGCACATGGAAATCTAGCAGACTGGGAGAAAACATAAAGGCAAGAAATTCTGTGGCTTCTCTAAAAGACAAGCATCGAATGCTTCTTAGGGAAGGAGATCATTTTCACACTTTCCTTAATCACTAAATTTTTCTGCCTTGATGGTAAGGCAAGAACAGGATGCCGTGAGCCCCACTACATAAATGTCTGAGTCTTCTACTTTCCAGGCTGAAATTTCCCATCCTCTTTATTCATGGCTGCTTGAAAAGAGGCACCTTATTTATTCGCTCATTGGCTCTGGGCTAAACAAATATGGTCCCTACCTCATGATGCTTTAATCTATCAGGGAAACAGATCATCACAAAATACATAAAAATGTTACTTAGTCATAATTGTGATAAAAATTGCAAAAAGGAAGTATAGCATAATACAAAAATTTTAATCGTATGATTTAACTTAGCAGATATAAGGAGGAGTATTGAAGAAAACAGTTACTCCTGCCTTCCTTCTCCTGCACTGTTACCTACAAAACTTTTGTACCACACCCATCTCTTATAGATACCCTATAGGTGTGCCATAGAAATACTTCTTATAAATATGTATTATCAGTGTCTCGATTATAAAAAAGAAGTTTATTCAACAAATATTCATTTGACAAATATTTTTTAATATTTACTATTTGCCAGGAACTCTTCTAGGTACTCAGAATAAAACAATAACCAAAACAGACAAAATTTTTAAAAACCCACAAACAAACCCTGACTTCCATGGAGCATACATTCAGGTAGGGAAGAAAGAAAATGAACAAGATAAAGAAATAACACGTAAAGTATGTTAGAAGGCAGCACAAGCCAAGGAAAAATATAAAGCAAAAAAGACGACCGGGAAGCTAGGGCCTGCGCTGGGAGAGATAGGTGCTGCAACTTTGGGTGAGATGGCCAAAGGCAGCCTCACTGAGTATGTGACATTTAAATAAAACACCCCAAGTTGAGAGAAGGAGCTTCGTTTATATCTGGGATTGGGGCACAATATGAAGCTAGAGATTTGGCCAAGGCCAGATTAGAGAGGAGCTGCCGGATCATGTTCAGACTTTTAACTCTATTGGGAAGGATATAATCAGACTTACATTTTTTAAAAAAATAGTTGGGGTCTCACTCTGTCACCCAAGCTAGAGTGCACTAGTGCATCATGCTTCACTGCAGCTCAAACTCCTGGGCTCCAGCCATCTTCTCACCTCAGCTTCCTAGGTATTTGGGACTACTAATGCATACCATTACACCCAGCCTGCTTCCCAGGCTGGTCTCGAACTCCTGATCTCAAGTGATCCTCCCTTCTCGACTTCTCAGCAGACTTATATTTTAAAACAACTGCTTCCTAGTTATTGTGCAGTAAATGAATGTGGTGGTAACAGAAGAATATTGAGAGAGATCAATAGAGAAAGCTGTAGAAATATTATAGACAAGATAAGGTAGTACAGTAGACTAGATATTTGCATGCTCCCAAAATTTATGTGTTAAAATGTGGTGGCATTAAGAAGTGGAGCCTTTGGAAGGTGAATAGGCCATGAGGTGGAGTCCTCTTGAATGGCTTTAGTGACCTTATAAAAGAGAGCCGGCAAGCTCTCTAGCTCTCCTTCTGCCATGTAGGGATACAGTGAGAAGTTGGTAGTCTGCAGTCAAGAAGAAAGTTCTCACAAAACCTAGCCATAACACATCCTGAGCTCACACTTCCAGCCTCCAGAATCATAAAAAATAAATTTCTGTTGTTTATACACCATCCAGTCTATGGTACTTTGTTACAGCAGCTGAAACGGACTATGATAGGTAGTAACCTGGGCTAGGGTTGTGGTTGTAGATACGAGTAGACAAGAATGAGTTTGAGATGTTTTAGAGAGAGAATTCACAGGACGTGGCAGCTGTGTGGATATAGGAGATGATGGGCAGAGCTTGTGCTTGGGCCAATCAACTGCCAAGATGGCTCTGCTTGGCCTTCATCTCTTTCCTTCTGGTATGGTGCTTACAGCGGGCCCATGTATTATTATACTTTAGCTAAAAGTTATTGCAAGTGGTTTTCAGCCAGGTACATACTCCACAGGGAGATGTCAGCAAGTCTAACTGGGCTGTAATGAAAAGGTTTATAAGCATGACTTTAGAAAGGTTAAGTGCGAAGAGAGTCTCTGTGAGGGCTAGAGCCCGCACTGGTCATGAGATGCTCACAGCATGCAAGGCAGTAATGATCTAGAATCTCTGGCTCGGGTGGACAAGGCAAGAGGCACAAATGTGCATGTGGAGGAGACTGCCAATAGTTTATTGGAATGAGGACTCATCCTTCCCACTGCTATGACTGGAGCTGTTCATGTAAAGGTCTCTTCCCAAGGTTTAAGTACGTGCTAGAAAGCCTCACAAAAAGAAAAAGGGAAGGTTTAATTTGAGCCACTTGGTTTGGATAAAAAACTCTTTACTGTTAGGAGTCCAAAGAACTGTTATAGCCCACATGTCCTGGGATGGAATAATGTCAAAAAAGCCATTTCTGTTGGGAGAGTGGCAGTTTTAGTAAAGCTTAAAGCTTTTGGTATTAAACTCAGCTGATACGGCTCATTCAATCCCGAGGGGGAAGTCATAGAAGATCCTGGGCACCCCACATGGGGCCTGTGGGTCCACTGGTGCCCACCGACAGAATCTAGTAAGGAAGTAGATGGTCTTGTTCAACTGGGCGAGGTTGGTTAGGACTGACCACTGCCCTGATGTGGTGCTGAGGGCCTTTGCTGGCAGGTTTGATCATGCAGCTGAAATTGAAGACAGAGATTAGTCATTACATGATATGTGCCACTTAACATTAACTCCACTAAAATCAAGAGAATAGGATGAATAAATTGGGATATATTCACAAGATGGACTTCAAGACTACCATTAAGAATAAGTCTAAAGAGAAAAAACCTGGGGAGAGAAATCTGCGATATTGACCCATTCAAATAAAAACTATTTCTCTCCTCTCTCTCTCTCTCTCTCTCACACACACACACACACACACACACACACACACACACACTTAGAGTAGAGACAGATACAGAGATGGGCAGAGAGAGAGAGAGACAGACAGAGAGAAATGACTGAAAGATATATATATTAAAGTAGTCATTCCTGTTTTGAAAGATTCAGGTGAATTTTCTTCCTTTTAATTATCTATATTTTCTGAAACTGTATTGCCTTATGACAAGAAATGAGTACAATCGGGCTATTATAGATGATAACTACAAAAGTAAAATAGAAATTTGCACACATGCTTCAATCTATTTAATATTCAGACCCCATCATTAACTCCCTTAACTCATTCTTTTTGTTCAAAAAACATTGCCATGACCCGTTCATCACTGTTTTCTCTTCATGTGGTCCACCACTGAAAAACTTCAACATCTCTCCCTCAGAAAAGGAATCTATAGCTCCCTCAGGGTCAGTCTTCCTAGTGCTTTGCCCAGAAGTTATTATCTTTCATCTGAAACGATGGAGAGAAGTTTGCTGAGATCATAAAACCCTAAAAATGAGAGAAGAATACCTCAGGCTGGTGAATCTCTGAAGCGTGAGAATGAACACAGGCAGATATGTTCCAGCTTCATCTGAGTGAGTCCTGCCACAGAGGATATTTCTCTTCCCTCTGTAGGAATCAGCTGTCTGGGGAAACTGGGGTCCCTACACTAAACAGGGACAGGGAAGGCAGGGCAGGTTCAACATTTGGAAGGATGGACTGGCAAGATCCCACTTACACTCCTCTAACCCTGAAATGTATTTGCATCCAGAATATAACTCACAAGACCATAAAATCAGAGAAGGGATCATAAAAATGATCTAGTCAAACCTCTTCATTTTAAAGATGACACAATATAAACTCTACGAAATTACTTCCCCAGGGTCTCATTATTGTCAGTGGCAGCAACAGCAGAGTCACAAAGTTTTATATATTATCTATTTTAAGATGGATTGGACTATATGTAAGTGGAGTGTAAGTAGTTCCTATAGCCAACAATCTTATAAAGGCAGCAGTCAAGGGAATGAAAGCTCCCAAAGTTCATAAACAAGTGGAGGATGGCTTAAACACGATTTAAAAAGAGAAAAAAGATTAAGATGAGTCAGAGACTAACCCTCTGGCTACTCATGATAGGAAACTCTTTGCTTCCCTTGGAAAGAAGATTGGTGGCCACATCAGATACTCAATATTCATCGTAATTATCTGAAGTTATATGTGTGTGTCAGGTACTAGTTTACATGCATAATCCATTGTTTAACATGGTTTCCTTTTTTTCTGATCACCTAATTCATAATTATATGGCATAGGTGAGAATATTATTGATTCCTGGAACCTACGCGGAACCTATGTGTTAGAATCTTTAGGGGTTGTTCTTGAGTGTCTGGAATTTATACCAGCTCCGTAGGTGGTTCTTTTGAGAAAAGAACTTGAGAACCACTGATATAGTCCACATATTGTACTTTGATTCTTCTTATTTTACTCATTTGTATTAAAAAATATTGAATCAATTTCCCTGAAATTAAAAGAAGATGACTCAGGAATTATTTGAACACTTGTATACCAACTCTTCACTTCATCACCATATTTATTCCTGGCAAGGAGCTATCACTGAATTGAATCTTCTACGTCTATGCTATACCTCTGTTTTCCAGCCAAGGCCATTGCTAGAGGCCTTGTTGTCATATCTGTTATATGACTTAGATTTCTCTATCAACTTCAAAATTTTTTTTCTTTTCCCACAGCTAGGAAAGTTCCAAGGCCTCTGCCACGTCTTCACCTCCATTCCCTTCTTTTCGTCTCGCTGTCCCTCAAATAATTCAGATCCTTAATCTTCCCACCTAATAGTCTTGTCACCGGAGCACCTGTCTCCATCTTTTTTCCAATTATGACATTTACCAGGTTAGTCTTCCAACAGGTCTGCTCCAATCATGTTTGTCTCTTTATCATAAGTTTCAATAGCTCAGCCCTATACAAGCAGCCAACTGAATCAACACTAAAACCATTGACCTGGGTTTCAGAGCCCTCTTTCATGTGACCCTAACCTAGATTTCCAGCCTTTTTAAACTTTCCTACCTGTATCCTGCCTTGGCTTGACCTGCCTATATGCCTTTGCTTATACTATCGGAATAACAAGAACTTCTGTCTTTATTTCTACTGTTTGAAATCTTAGCCATCACTTTTGATCCCTCTTTCAAAACACACCTCCTCTCTAAGGTCTTAATTAGTTCCTCTGATTTAACATTCTGCAACCTTCTGTAAAGCCTCTGCTTTGTGTGCCTCTCTTAACAGACTTTCACGTTTACTCTTAAAAGTTATTTGTAGAATTGTCTCATCACCTGTAACAACTGAATCAGCATGTTTGCTGATTTCCTGAATAAATCATTTTTAAAAGTTGTGTTTCAAGAAACTTCTCAAATATGGGATGAATTTTTCTTCCTCCAATAACATGAAGAAGTTCAATTGACAGTACATAACACACACTCAAACATCAGGGCACACTTCATAAAATGGCTTGGTTTTTAAAAGGTATTTATCACACTTTTTACAAAGCCTTGAGATACCTGTAATCTTGAAAGTCAAGTAATAGCATTCTGCAGAACTCTACTGAGGAGCTGACTTTCATTCTCTCTAAGACCTATTTTGGACACATATCCAGATGGGTTGCTAACTCATTCTACTTTAAGCCCTAATAATCAACATCCAGAAGAGCAGAAAGCCCTGTTGGATCCAACCTAGTAGACTTGGAGGTCTCAGGGATTCTCCATGATGTGCAGCTGGGCCATCTTCTGAGAATCTGGCTGACTTTTACCCAGTGTTACATCAGTGGAGCCTGTTTATTTTGTTGGGTTTCTCCCTTCTTTTTCTTTTTTACACTTTTTTTTTTCCACATGACATTGACAAATCTCATTTATTTTCCCTCTAGAAGCTTCCTTCTAGATGGTGATCTTTACAAAGGCAGAGATTACCTGCTATTGAGGTTTAGATTCGCTTCATTTCAGAGCAGAGTGTTGGGGTCTATTTGTTTTTTTAATAAATATTTTGCAAACAAAATCTCTGAAATTGAATGTTGATATGAATATTAACTGAAATAATTTATGTAAAGGGTTGTGCCCAATAAAAGGTAAACAATAAAAAAATCTAAAAATGAGACAGCATTGGGCCTTATGTAACCTCCTATTCCTTCTCTTTCCGGTGGATTAAATTAAATCAAAAGCCATCCATGTGATTCCTTTAGTTTCATATCCTAGGGATGGTGATGACTTTAGAGTCATATATTCACTGGCAGTCTCTCAGCTTGTGGGGCAGCATGGCAGTTCTGTAGGTGAGCATATTAATAGGACACAACTGTGAACAACAAATTATTACTACTTAGAGTTTATACTGTGCTGAAAACACAGGATCTGGGTAGACAGAGATGAATGTCATTAGATAATTTGTTAGGAAGAAGTTGCCTAAGAAAGATGAAGAGTTTATATTTCACTATTGTTAGACATGCCATTGGATAAAGTTTTTAAGAAACATGTATTCATTTCCAAGATGTAAATCTTGAAAGTACTCATGTCAAGTATGCTGGCTCTTCTGTGTGCAGTTTTGATTTTAAATATAAGAAAATAAGATTTTCCCTCAAAAACTCTTCTTTCTACATAAGCTTAGAAAATTAGACAGCTGCTGCCAGAGGATTTTGAACATCCATCCCCAAGGATTTTCATGGGAAGGTATTCAAAATTCAAATTTGAATGCTTATATATTAATCAAAACATCTAGGCAGTATGTGCATTTCTTCGATGACCTCACAATAGAATGTTAACAACAAAATTCTTTCTTTTAAATCAAGTGACATAAAAGGACATTAAATCTCATAAGTGCAATTACCTCCAGAGATAGCCACACTATATTCTAGAAAAAAAAAAATATAGATAGCAAACAAACATATGTAAAAGAAGAATCCCAAATTTCCTGGTGTTGTATTTGGCCTCATAACATAATTGTCAACTGAATTAGCTCTGAATTATTCATCTGGCTCAGTCTCCCTTTGTGGCAATGATAGCATCTTTATCTGACCTAAAACTAACAGCGTGACATGTTGGACAAGTGTATGAACTCTGAATCTAACATCTCCATTCAATTCCTAGCCTTGACCTTCACTACTGGTAGGAGCCCAGCAAGTTACTTAATGTATCTTTCCTTCCTTTCCCTTGTCTATAAAGTAAGAATGATGATGATGATATCTACCTCAAAAGATGCTATATAATAAATGTGAAGACAGAATAATTATTAATGATAAATAATCCATTGAGACATTTGTAGAAAAGTCTCTTAAAGGAGGCAAACTGGAGGAACTAATTATTAAAGTAGAAATAGTTAATGAAGGAGGTTATCTAAGGAGACAGGATTGCAAGTTCCAAAGCAGAAACACTTGGGTAAACAGCTGGAAAACAGGGTATAAGTTGGAGAGTATTGACAGAGAGGAGATTGTTCCAGCAAGATCTTAAAGGCCCTTGTCAATCATATTAAGGACGTTTCATAGTTTTCTGAAGACAGTGGAGTCACTGAGTGCTCTGAATAGAATGAGGACACACCATCATGATAGCTGGTGGCATTCATTATTCCTGAACCTCAAGTGAAGCCCTAACTCTCCCGCTAACATGCTCTAGAGTCCACTTACTCTTCCACTTGCTAGACCACTATTTTGTATTTTCTCTCCCTCTCAAACTTTCCAACCCTCCTCCTCTATCCTCACCCTTTACTGATAACCTTGTTTTCTATTCCAATGGGAAAAAAGAGGCAATGGCGAGGGAAATTCCACGAGCTCACCTCTGCACCTGCCCACCTACTCTTTTTGTGACTTTGTTCTCCATTTCCCTGTTTTCCCCGGGTGAACTGTCCATTCTCCTGGATTATACCTACTCTCCATGAGTGCACTAGATGCTTCTCTCTCTCACTCAGACACTTTTCTCCAGCCTTACTCTCCTGTTTCTCCTCCATCAGCAATCTTTCCCTCTCCACCAGACTATTCTAGAGCATACAAAAGGCTGTCATTCACCTACATCTTCAAGAAAACGCTGTCTTGACCTCACTTCATGCTCCATCTGATGCCCTATATCTCTCCTTCCTTTCACAGATAAACTCTGAAGAGCTGTCCCTTGCTGTCTCCAATTTCTCTCCTTCTATTCTTTTGTAAACCTGGTCCAATCAGGCTGTCACCCTAACCACTCCTCTGAAACGTCTCTTATCGGGGTGGCCAAAGACTTCCACTTTCTTAAGTCCAATCAGTAGTCCTCTATCAGCAGCATTTGACACAGTTGATGATTCTCGTCTTCTTGAAACTCCATCTTTGCTTGGCTTCCAGAACATAGTATTTGCCTGGTTTTCCTCCTCTCCCTGGCTAATTCCTCCCAGGCTCATTTGTCAGTTTCTCCTTATCTTCCTGACACCTTCTTGTTGGAGTGCCCAGGGACAATCCTGTGCTTCTCTTCTCTCTGTATATCCACACTACTGGCAATCTCACCCATGTACCAATTACTCCAAAAGGTATGTCTTCAGCTGAGACTTCTCTCCTGAATCCCAGAATTATCTAAGCCACTGCCTAGTTGACATCATCTTAGGTTATTTAACCACATTTCAAATTCAACATGCCCCAAAGTGAACTCCTGATACTCTTTCAAACCTATTTTTTCCCTTGACTTAGCCATCTCAATAAAGACAACTCCATTCTCCACTTACCTAGCCCAAAATGTTTAGCCAGAGTTGATTCCCCTATACTTTTATACCCTACACCAAAAACATCAACATGCCTCTTTCATTCTTTTAAAAATGTACCAGAACCTGACCTCTTGATATTCTATCATTCCTCACACTTGTTTTACTTTCGTTTGCTTAATTTTTCTGCTAAGCACGCATATCTTTTTTATTTATTTATTTTTTTTTTTGAGACAGCGTCTCTCTGTCGCCCAGGCTGGAGAAGTGCAGAGGCGAGATCTCGGGTCACTGCAACCACTGCCTCCAGGATTCAAGCAATTCTTCTGCCTCAGCCTCCCAAGTAGCTGGGACTACAGGTGCCTGCCACCATGCCCAGCTAATCTTTGTATTTTTAGAAGAGATGGGGTTTCACCGTGTTTGGCAGGCTGGCCTTGACCTCCTGATCTCAAATGATCCACCCACCTCAGCCTCCCAAAGTTCTGGGATTACGAGCGTGAGCCACCACGCTCAGCCAGCACTCGTACTTTCTTATAGAAAATATAACATTATTATTTTGTTTGCTGACTTACCCCCATCCTGGAGTCCCAATTTTGTTTACCATCTCCTCATAACAGAGGGTGTTGTTTGCTTCCTTTATTACCTTTTGTTACTCCAGTGGCCTGTGTCTACCAAGGGCCACTTTGTATAACGTACATTCATTAGATGCTTGCTAAATGACCATGCAGTAATTGCGTACATTCCATTATTATTTTGTCATGCCCTGCCCAGTGATACCAAGAATTGCATTGACCTTTATTTGTGGCTTCAATATGCAAGCCAGTGAATTTAGGAAAAAGTCAGTTTCTCCTATGTTCTTTTTCTGGCTTATAGCTGGTAATTTGGTTTCCATTATTTTATGAGTCAGGTTTAGATGACTTTGCTCTAAATTCATTTCTTTCCATTTGCCCACACTGAAGAATATCTAACCCTTTTCTTACCACCCACATAGCTTTTTCGTGTGGCCCTTGTTGGCTTGGCACAATGCATGATCTTAATGTCATTTTCAGAACCAGAAATTCCATTTTGTGTTCCATCATCAAGATCTTGTACTAAAAGATAATAATTTCAGGAAAAGGAAAAACTCACCCACTTACACTATAATACTTGAAAAATTTTGTATGCTTTCTTAACATTTCCTTTCTCCAGATAAGAGAGTTCTCTCTATATAATAAAACTTGTCTCTTTATACTTCTAAAGTTTCAAATGTCCAAGTCCTTTATCTATCTTAGTCTCAGGCTTTGGTGTTCTGTATGTTTTGTTTCTATTACAAATAAGACTTCCATACTACCAATTACATTACTCATTGGCCCAGGAATTGGAGAGAAACCTATAGACTCACCAGCAGCCTATGAGGAGAGTCATTGAGTCAGCAGAGCGGCTTTGGAACCACTATACCCCTGTTGGAGCTATTGAGCAAAATGGCCATCATGGTGAGAACTGGCTACACTTCAAAGTACCTAAAAGACAAAAAAAGACCAAAGAACTCGTGAGGCAATATAACTGGCCCTCTCATTTACTTATTGTATCCAAGCTAATGTTTGGTCGGTTTGCTTTTCACATTATTCTATTAGATTTTCTGCAACCATACTATCTGGGAGTATTAATATGTCTTCTTCTTTCTAGTGTGTATAATTTTATTTGTTTTTTGTCAAGTAAAAGTGGGATGAGTGAGCATCTTTTTTTCCCTTGACTTTAATGGTAGCATCTTAAATATTTCATTACTAATTTTTACATTGAGTATGGGTTTGAGACATATAGTCTTTATTACATTATAGATGTATTCATATAGATCTGTTTGATAATTTTTACAAGATTGATGTTAAATTTAGCTGAATGCCTTTTTAGTATCAATTAATATAATCATAGGATTTTTTCTCTTGACTGAGAAATATAATATATTAATCAATTTTGAATAAGTTCCCTTGCCATCTTGTATAAATCTTATTTGGATTTTGGGGGTATTTTTTATTTTTATGTTTTTAGACAGAGTCTTGCTCTGTCACCTAGGCTGGAGTGCAGTGACACCATCTCAGCTCACTGAAACCTCTGCCTCCCGGGTTCAAGCTATTCTCCTGCCTCAGCCTCCTGAGTAGCTGGGACTACAGGAGTGTACCACCACACCTGGCTAATTTTTTGTATTTTTAGGAGAGACAGGGTTTTACTTTGTTAGCCAGGATGGTCTTGATCTCCTGACCTTGTGATCCACCTGCCTTGGCCTCCCAAAGTGCTGGGATTACAGGCATGAGTCATCACATCCCACCAGCTTTTGGAGGTATTTTTAAAATGAATTTCTGGATTTGGATTTTAATAATAAACTTAATATTTGTGTTTATGTGTGAAATTACCTTCAGCTTTGGGTGTGTGATGTCTGTATGTGTGTGCTGTGTGTTTGTGTGTGTGTGTCACTTTTTTCAGGTGTTTGTATCATCTCTGGTAGGATAATAAATGAGTTCTGAATTTTTCCTCAAATTTTGTTCTTCCACACAATTACAATTACTTGTTCCTTAAACATTTAAAAGAAATTCCCTATGGCTCCATCTAATGTGGATAAATAGAGTACTATTTTGAGTATACAGAGAGATTATTTAGGAAAATTTGAAACTTGTATTTATGTAATTGGTCTCTTAGGCTTTCCACCTCTTCTTGCATGGCATTTGTTGTTATATATTGTGATCTTCAACTTCATTTATTATCAATGAATAAAAAATTACAACAAAGCTACAGCTACAAAATTAGCAAATATATCATATGATCATTATAAATGAGGGTCTTTGTAGCTGAAGGCTTGTGAAATGGGCACCTGTGTGCAATGCTATGGTGGTGTTAATTTTTACAATGCTTTAAAAAAATTTTTTTGTAATTTTATCAACTCTAAAACAATATGTTTTCTAACCAAATAATCTTATTTCTTGGAATATATGCTAAGATGATTATTCACAAACAGAAAATAAAGGTCAACGTGTGATTCTTTATGTCACAGTGCAATTACATTATGATTACATAAGTGAAATGTCTATTACAGAAATGATGAGATAAATTATAAGTTACCCATTTATTGTAATGTTATGCTGGTTCTTTAATAGTTATGAAAAGTTTTCAGTAACATGAATGAAAACTAAGATAGAAAATTACATATGTCATATGACTGGAACTTTTTAAAAATATGCATAGTATAAAAGATATTTGGAATTTTTAAAAATTTTTTTATTTTTGAGACAAAGTCTTGCTCTGTCACCCAGGGTGGAGTGCAGTGGTGCGATCTGGGCTCACTGTAACCTCCACCTCCCAGATTCAAACAATTCTCCTGCCTTAGCCTCCTGAGTAGATGGGATTACAGGTATGCACCACCACGCCCATCTAATTTTTGTATTTTTAGTAAAGATGGGGTTTTACCGTGTTGGTCAGGTGGTCTCAAACTCCTGACCTCATGATCTGCCCGCCTTGGCCTCCCAAAGTGCTGGGATTACAAGTGTGAGCCACCGTGCCTGGCTGACACTTGGAAATTTTTAAATAAAATGTTAATAGTGTTACTTTCAGTTAGAAACAGTCAATTTTTCAAAAGTTTTAATATTTTTTCAAGTTTTTAAGCAATAGATAAAATAAATACATGTACTTTTAATTTATGAAGTTTTCCTAACTCTTCCAGATAAGAGCATGTTTTGTATTTGAAAACAGTGATCATAACTCTCTGGAAAAAATAGGGTGAAGTTCCTTGCTCTCTTTTTCCTGTATCCCTCAGCCCACTGGGCACTCTTCTGCTGCTGCTGTCGAGGCCGGATGCTTGCCCCATCGGCCTTGTAGAAAGTGTACAATTGCACTGCTGCCTTCCAGTCAGGAGTCTACTCCAACAATTCTTTATGATTGGTCAAATTAACTTTAATCTGCAACTCACTTTATTCATTGCCCATGCACTGTGCTGGATGTGCACTGCTCCCACCTCAGCCATTGTTATTTAGATCCCTGTTTTGTCCTTTCCCTGTGCCTCAGATGGCTCAACAGGAAAATGACGATGTTGACCTCCAGAGTCCTTTCAGACTTTCTTTAATTCCTCTTGCTACCTGTTTTAGTTTGTTTTTTGTTGCTCTAGTAGAATACCAAAGACTGGATAATTTATAAAGAAAAAAACATGTATTTGACTCACAGCTTAAAGGCTGGGAAGTCCAAAAACAAGAGGCCATCATCCGGCAAAAGGTCATCCCGTGGCAGAAGGTGGAGGAAGCAAGTGCATGAGACAGAAAGGCACCAGGGGCCAGACTTACTTTATAACAGCGTACTCTCATGATAACTAACTCATTCCTGCAAACAACATTAATTCATTCATGAGGGCTGTGTCTTCATGACCCAGTCACCTCTTATTAGGCCCCAACTCTCAACACCGTAGCGTTGGGAATTATGTTTCCAACATGTAAACCTCGGCGGACACATTCAGAACCATAGCACTCTCATTCTATAGTTTTCCCTGAAGCCATTACATTGCTTCTGAAAACCATTACTTCTGTTTTCCTCCAGCAGTGCCCAGGCCCACGTCGCTTGCTAGTTTTCTTTCTAGGTTAAAAACCTGGTGTACCCAAGGAACTGGGGTGCATTTATTTTCCTGCACTGAGGCACCCATATTTTCCGTTCCCTTGTGTAGCAGGACAGGCTCTGAATCCATCCCACTTTCCACTCTGTGTGATCTCTGCTCCCTTCAAGGAGACCATTATTCTACTGGTACAAGCTTTACTCTTGGTGGCTTCATAAAACAAAAATGGAATTCGTCATATTAATATTTCACACGCGCGTAAGGGGGAACTTCATAAAAATTAAAGCTGTGGAAAATGAAAAGTATGATTTGCCATGCAGGATTGGGGGCTACAGATGCGGGAGAGGGAATTTTTGCATCAGATGGAAGATGGAATTGGCACATCGTGAGGTTGTTTTCTCAAATGAGTTTCCTCCTCTGAGCCGAGGAGTCATCAGAGGGGATCAGGTAAGGTGACGGATGAGAAAAATGCTTTAACAAGGTGTGGTCAGGCTTTGTTGCTACCAAGTGAGGGGTGGGAAGCAATGCCTGAAGGGCAACCTGCAGGGACGGGGAGGGAGAGCGGGAACTCCGCCACCTCTCCAGTGCCATCAGAAGGAAAGGAAGAGCAGAGCGGTGAGGATCTGAGGGGAAAGGATTTGCGAAGGGAGCTCAGTGGTTAAAGGCAGGGATGCTGACCAAGCTTTTTAAGGTTACAAAGAAGAGAGACAGCCGAGCTTTTCTAATTAGCAAGGCATTATTGTGAGGAGTGGGTAGAAATGAGGAAGATGAGAATCCAATCACACAGGGATGTTCAATGTCGAAGCCAGGAACATTCTGGACAAAATAGGGTAGTTGGTCACCCACCCGAGTCGGCCAGAAGCATAGGAGTAGCAGCTGCTGCCGAAACAAGGAGACATGATTTGGGAACCTGAAGAGTTTTCTGGATATACTGACTGAGGTTATCTGGTCACCCTCTTCCCGGCCAGTTTCATTGACAAAATATCAGTACATGCATGTAAACTTACACACATACATATATGCAAATCCACATACATACATGTAAACATTTATGTATTTATATATTCCATTGAGAAGCAGTAAGGTACAATGATAAGAGTTTGGACGCTAGAGCCAGACTACTTGGGGTTTATAGCTTAGCCTTCCCACTTTCTGTCTGTGTTAGCTTGAGCAAATTAATTAACCTCTGTGTTCCTCCATTTTCTCATCAAAGTGCTAGAATCCCTTAGAGTCATTGTGAGCTTTGAAGTGAGTTATTATATGTAAAACACACTTAGACAATAGAGCCTGGCACATAATACACACTTAATCAATTTCAACTATTAGAAATACTGATTCCTTCTTCATGCTTTTCCATTATATTGGGCCAGCAGACCTCTGTGCCTCCAATTCTCCCTATGCCTCTCAGCCTTTCTCTGCCCTTGTTCTCAACAGTCAGCTCTTCAGATCAAATTCCTATTGAGTTAATCATCACCATCTTTGCTGGGCAGAGCTTTGGCACCAAACCACCTCAACAAGGCAGCTGCTTAGTTCATAGATTGGGCATCCTTTTTGCCTAATCAGCACTGTTGATAATAATTGCTGAAACTTATAAAGCATGCTAGCAAGAGTAGCAGGGTCAGGAGTTACCAGATGGGTGACCTCAAGTTTTCTACAATGAACCTGTAGGGCATTACCTTTGGAATTAAGGAAAAGGTTATTTTAAAAATAGACTATTTTAAAAATAGTGTGGGTAGACCATGACCTTGCCTATTATGAAAGCCCCTGGCCCCAGAGACTGCACAAATCATGTCTTCCGGCCAATGTCCTGGTGCAGAAGTGACAGCCCGTTGACTGAGGACGGCCTCCTTGGGTACCTAACTGCTAAAAACTGAGCTAGGGCCCCTGGAGCTTGCTGTCTCCCCTGGTGACTGTTGGTAGCTCCCACCCACTCTTCTACCGTGGTCTCCAGTATCTCGCATTATAACCATTTATGGGCTTTTCACCTTCAAGAGGGAATTAGCTTCTCAAATACAAAAGCCAATTCATCTTCCTATCCATGGTGCACAGAACAGCACCTGGCATGACAGAGGCACATGATACCTGTGTGCTCAGCAAATGGCCACACGGGAAGGCCAGGAGGCATTTTTCAATGTGGGGTTTCTGAAACCTCCCGTTCACTCATTCACTCATTGTTATTCATTCAAAAGTTATTACTTTGTGCCCATTCCTGATCATACAAAGGGGTCTTACACTTTGTTTTCGAGAATTTTATTGTCCATATGCCTGGAAATATAATTCAAAAAGAAAAAAAACAAAACACAACTAATTACCCTCTTTATCCCTGAGATATATCCATACCCCTGAGATATATCTAACTATAGATTTGATAGTAAATCTGCAAAGTTGAGACCTCAAAGTAAAAGCATCAAAATGAGTCTGTTTATACCTTCAGGAACTGAGACTTAGAAAAATTACCCACTGTAATTCAGAGGTGGCTATGGAAAGGAGCTGTAATGGTGGGGGATGGGCAGGGACAGAGATGCTGAAACTCAAGAGGAGTTTTGGCTTGGTAATATAGACCCATGGGCCACTCAAAACCCACTGGGAGTTAAACTGGTACAAAAATCTTATTGGCAAAGGCCAACTTTTAGCTCTGCCATTTAATTAGAGCAGAATTCCCCTAGTAAGTAAGGGAAATTGATACTTTTTCACCTAACTGCTTGTCCACTGAAATTAATGTGCTAAGAAGAGCAAGAAACTATTAAGAAAAATGTGGCATTGCCCTTGTCAAGCTTTTGACCCAAATATTTACACTGCATTTTGTGTTTTTTTACTTTCATTATTCTGAAAGGGATTTTGTAGTTTTTCTGACATATGCCAAAGCAGGTTTTTACATTTTGCAAGTATGCAAATAGCAAATGGAATAAGAAATTCATGCAGATGCTTTCCCAGATTTTCAAATGCAGAACATCGTGTTATGCTGGTTCCAGAAGTTATAATTGCACTTAAAAGTCCTGCCTTGGTGTGGCATTCGGGGACTTTAGGGACTGCACACTAATTCATGTCTGACTTTGTAATCAGCCCTATTCATAAGAACTGGCTTATAGAAAACACATTTCTTCTTCTGAAGGAGAAGCAGTGATTAATGACAACTTCAAGAGTGCCTTGTGAGCCCTGTAAATAGATGGCGCTCTAGCAATACGCTGGAATTCCGTCCCCCCACCCCCTGCCCCGTCCCAAATTCCCACTCTTGCTTCCTGAGAACCCCTTCCCGCTATTACTGTGCAGAAGACAATATCTCCTCTGGGTCAGTATCTATTGTCCCTGACTCCCTCTCTCCTTCTGTCCCTGGAATCTCTTAGTAATCTATCCCAAGTGGCAAACTTTCAGGAATGCCCCCCTTAGGAGTCTTACAAAATGTGTAAAGTTGTATCATTCCTTTCTTCTTAGAAATAAAGAAAAGCTCTTTATAGAACTGGAAACATTTTCTTTTAAACAAAAGCAATCAAGTACTCCCCAGGGCTGGGCCTGAGAGATTCATTCCTCATCCGCCTGAGACCAAAATGGTGAAAGACATGAGTGTCTCCCCTTCAAAGAGTTCTGAGAGCCTTGCTCTCGAAAGACACTCCCTCCAGTATGTCTGCACACAACTAGACAGTAGCTCCAGCTCCCCTGTCATTCTGGTTAATCCAGGACATCTGGTCACCCCATGTGGGGACCTGGATTCTGTGTGCCCTCCAGGGTAGGCAAGAGGCCCTATCCTATGCGTGGAAGATCTGGCTGCCATGGAAATAAAGTCAATTAGAAAAGACAATAGTGATAAGGCTCGCTCACCTATGGTGCTTGCTTCAGAAAGTAATTACAGGCAATGGAATTAGCTTCAGTATTTGTAAAATAACTTTCAAGACAGGCATGAATGGAACCTAAACTTTTAGGTGTTTCTTTCTTGCATTACTACTATTTTTTAATCTAGCAGTTCTTGACAGCCTGTTGCACTGATATACAATTCCTGCAGCAATATTTTGGAGAGGCAAAACATGTTCCCTTGAAGTCCTGGAGAAAGGTAGGCTCCAGAAATCATCACCATTGGATTTGGTCCCAAGGGCAATGGGACAAACCCAGATAGGATACTTGGATTCTCCTTCTTCTTCACATTAACTTGCTCTGCACTTTTAAGTAAGTTGGCTAACTTCTCATTTTCCTTAACCTTAAAATATAATCATAGAATATTTAGAAATTAGAAGGGACCTTGTTGGGGAAGGGAAGTAACCTAGTTGAGCTTCAGTTACTTCATTTTACAGATGAAAAAACTAATATCTGTCTTACCTCAATCCCACATTGGCTGAAAAAAATCAACTGAAATTTCAGCATACTTAAAAAGTTTGAGGTTGTACAAACTCTTGTACAAATGAAGGAAATAATAATTACTATTATTCACAATTTAAAGTAGAAAATATTTCAGATACATATCACTAAGTAATATTTTTATTATCATTAGTAATTCCCACATTTAGCTAGATGTGAATACTTTCATTGCCCCTGAATTTCCAAAAGTTAGATAAAGGGATGATTTTCTTTTCTCTCTGTTCAGTAAAATTGTTACATGTTCTCTCAAACAAACAAAATTTTCTAATAAGTGCTCTAAACTTGTACAGAAGGTTACTTCCAAAGCTTTCAAATCACTCAAATCATAGACTTCCTGTTATGCAGTTAAGTGAAAAACAATCACATCTATCATCATTTTATATTTATTCGTATTTTGGCTTTGCCACGCACCTGGGCGACAGAGTGAGACCTTGCCCTCCTGAAGCAAAACCTTCACTTCTCAATATAGTTATTTGCTTTGGGCCATAATTTAGCCTGGATTCCCTCAAAAGTTGAGACAAAAGCTTGTATGAGAATAATTTCATTGAGAATGCAATCCCAAGGAGTAGAAACAAGGGACTGGGGAGTGTAACGGGGAGCAGGAAAAGCCAATTCAGGGTTGCAAGATCAAGTTGACCACGTCCAGTGGTTGGTGCTGTCTCAGACAACCTTCTAAGAAGTCTTATCAATGTGCGCCCAAGGACAAAAGGGGAAAATGTCTAACTATTGGATCCCTGAATTTCACAGAGCTGTGCAGGTATGAGTACAAGGTGAGATCTTGCAGGTACCCTTCACCAGAGGGTCAGCAAAAATCTGGGCAGAAGGAAGAAGGACTTGGCCCAGGGGAGGTGAAACATCATCAGACTGCCCCGAAGAGAGCTGTTTGAAACTTGCACAAAATAGGTCACTGCAGCAGTGACTAGATTAAGAAGTGAGGCTGGAGGCCCAGTGGAAAGGACTGATGAGACCAAGAGCTCAAGACTAGCCTGGGCAATATAGCAAGACTCTATCTCTATTTTTGTTTAAAAATTAGCTAGATGTGGCAGCATGAACTGGTAGTTCTAGTTACTTAGGAGGTTAAGGCGAGAGTGTCACTTCAGTCCAGGACTTCTAGGCTGCAGTGAGCTATGACGGTACCATTGCCTTCTAGCCTGGGTGACAGAGTGAAACCTTGCCTTAAAAAAAGAAAAAAAGTAGGGCCAGGTCAGCTTCGGTGGCTCGCATCTGTAATCCCAACACTTTGGGAGGTCAAGGCAGAAGGATCCCTTGAAGCCAGTAGTTCAAGGCCAGCCTGGTCAACAAAGCGAGACCCTGTCTCTACACACACACACACACACACACACACACACAGAGAGAGAGAGAGAGAGAGAGAAAGAGAGAGAGAGAGAAGGTGATGAAGTAAGGCCAAGAAGATTTAAGGCAGTGAGCACTTGTGGTATCTGACACAGGTTAAAATCCAGCCAATTTACACATGGTAATTTTTCACTGAGAACTGGGCTCTGGAAATCTCTGATTCATGTGTTGACAGAACTTCCCTTATAACTCAAGCAACATGAAGTATAACACTGGGTACCTCTTGCACAACCTGAGACATAAGGAAAAATCTGTATTTATCCAGGCCTGGCCAACAGAGTGTTTTAGGGTAATTTTACATGGAGGCCTTTCAATGAACTTTTGCATAAAGTAGGTAAATTTCACTTAGGCATATCTCTGTGTCTCTTTGCGCAACAGAAGAAACTGGCCACATGGATATTTGTCAGTGCAACACTGACAAATCAAGCCATTTTTACACAGCTCCATGTAATTAAAATTTGAAGCATCTCCAAGTTTTGGGGCTGAGCTAATTAGGCAGGCGTAGGGTAGAGGTGAGTAAATAATGAGAACGATTTACTTGAGGAAGTTCCTAGGCAGTAATTCTCAATGTGTAGACCTTGACCAGAAACCTTTCATCACCTGAGAACTTATTAAAAATGCAGATTCTCAGTTCCCGCTGAGATCTACTGAATCAAAAACTCTAGGGGTTCAGTAGCCCTATTTGCATTTTAACAGGTCTTCCAGGTAATGCTGATGCTTGTTAATGTTTGAGAACCATAGTACTATGTAAATCTCTTCTAGAACAGTGGTCTGACTCAGGGGGGAAAGCAATCAATAGGGTGGGAAATGAGTTGGTCAGATATGTACCAGATTGGTGCATATTTTTTCAGCACTTACTAACAGCCAGTTACCATTGAGGGTTCCAAAGATACAAAGGTGAACAAATCACACAGCCTCTGATCTCAGGGAGCTTTCTAGTGAAAGAGACAAACAAATAGACCAAGCATCATAATAAGCTAGCAAGAGGAACATCTAAATTCTTCTTGGACTCCAATCCAAACTCAGGGAGGGCGCAGAAAAGAAGTGATTTCTAAATTAAGCTGTGAAAAACCAAAGTTGTGTTGGAGTGAGACAAGAGGACACTTCCAATAGACAAAACAGATCTTTCAGAGTCCTAGGGGAAAACGAGCCATCTTAGTCAAGGGCTGCAGGAAGTTAAAATATCTGAAATGCAAGATACTGGAAGGAGACAGGGAGAGAAAAGGTTGGAAACATACCAAGAAATAGATCATAAAATGTTTAATATGCAAAGACCATTCTGACGGACTTCTCTTGACCCTGGATGCAAATGGGCACGCCCAAGATCTCAGTCTAGCTTGGTTGTTTTTAAATGCCAGCCAATGGATGGTGACCCCAAACCTGCCTCTTTCTCAGATTTCCATACTGCCATCACTGCTTGAATGTCTAAAAGACGTGTCAAACCTAACTCGACAAGAGTTGATATTTCCCCCCTCAATCTTATATCATTCAATCTTTTCTTAACTCAGCAAATGGCAATCATATCTACCTAAAGAGTTCTGTCTTTTTTCATCACCTACATTCAAGCCATAAGCATATCCAGTCAACTCAGCAAGATTTCTTGGTTCTTCCTTTAAAAAGTGTGTGGAAACACTTTCCACTTCTTTCTAGTCTTCTGTGTACTTCCTTCTTGATGGCAAAACAGCTCCTTGGCAGCTTGAAGCCCATACTGTGGCCAATTCTCTCAGCATCTCTTGAACTCCTGACCTCAGGTGATCTGCCTGCCTCAGCCTCCCAAAGTGCTGAGACTACAGGCGTAAGCCACTACGCCCAGCCTCTCTCAGCATCTCTTAGTCTTTCCCAAAGAAGCACCGTATTAGGTTTGATTTGCTTTGACTGTGTTTATCTTTACCCATGAACCAATGACTATGGCCAGTGAGATAAACACTGTTTGTGTTCAATGCTGGGTCATAAGCTCAACTTTGCAGCCAGGGATGGAGATAGTCTCATTCAAACCACATAGTAGTTAGGGGTGGAAGGGACAGTGGAGAGAGCAGTGAGGAAGGAGGGTGGTGGGGGTAGATAGTCCCCTAAGGAAATTCGAGGTGTCATCGAAAGGAGGATAATGGATACTGGGCAAGCAGACAAGAGATTTTCACTAGAGTGGCAAACCAGGAAACCACCGAATAATGAAAAGTAAAGGAGTTTCTTTTTGAAATGTACTTGAATATCATTCTTTTCTGTAAGTACTGACCTTTCATTACCAAGAGACTAAATCAAAATCATTTTACATGTCCTGGGCACTCATTCACCAGCATTATAATAAGTGCTTGGCTGTCTGTGACACTGGGCTTGATAATACAATACCAGTGGCTGTGATTTCTATCTTCTAGCAAAATCCAAATCTCATGAAAACTTTAAGAATCTTAACACTGGTTAAGTTCATAGACTAAAGTGAAGGATTTATTTTCTATTCAATATATAAATACAGGTATACTGTATATGGTATAAAATGACTGTACAAGACATATATAATGATAATTTTCTTTAAAAGTTAAAATCAACATACAAAGACCCCCGTATCTACCAAAAATGCAAAAATTAGCTGGGTGTGATGGTGCGTGCCTGTCAACCCAGCTACTCAGGAGGCTGAGGCGGGAGGATCACTTGAGCCCAGGAGGTGGGGTTTGCAGTGAGCCAAGTTCACACCACTTCACTCCAGTCTCGGTGACAGAGCGAGACCCTGTCTTAAATAAATAAATAAATAAATAAATAAATAAATAAATAAATGGAATGAACTGCCTTCAGCAGTTTGAGGTGGGTGTGTTGATGGAATAAGGGCAAACTCAAAGACTTAAAATTATAATCCATATAGAAGTTGGACCTTAACAGTATAGAAATTCAGGTGCAACGTTTTTTCTCTTTAAATATTTTGAAAGCCATTAGGAAAAGATAATTATAGTCTTGGGTTTGAGTAGAAATGTCAACAGGCAATGAATGTGCTCCTCTCTGAACAACTAACATGAATATCCACAGCTGCTTCCTATGTGCAAGGGCCTGGCACACTTTTTTCCTTATAAGCAGAAAAAAAATGAAAGAAGAAAAAAAGAAGAGAAAGCTCTCTCCCCAAAAACCTTCCTCCTTTCTCCATTACCTCCAACCTCGTCCTCCAAAAAAAGGCCTGTTTTGATTTTGAGATCTTTTTTCCTCTGCTTGTTGGTGTCACGAGATTGATCTCTGTTATTCTGACCTGGCACCTTCCCCTCATTTTAGGGTGCCAGCTGCAATTGATAGGCAAACAAATTCCACCTGTATGGTGAGAATAATCTGGGGGTGGGGTGGGGAGTGGGAAATCTTATTTTAAGAAATATTCCTTGCTCTAACAAACAAACAAACAAACAAAAACGCTGGTTGCTGTGTTTCCAAACTGAAAAACTTTTTTGGGGAAAACTGAAAGGATACAGTTGCCAACTAAGGAGAGAGTTAAATGAAGACGATGGATATTCACTTCCCTGCTGATCTTTATCTGCCAGAAATGTACAGGAACTATAACTGTTTCCTTTGCTTCAATAATGGAAAAATGGTTATATTTATTGTAAAAGAAGCTAAACCATCACAATAAAAAACAGCACCTAAATGACTAAAGGCATATACAAGTCCAAAAACAAACAAATTGGTATCTCTCAACCACAACTACTTTAATACCGAAGCCCTTTGACAGCTTTATTGGATTTTCCTACAAAGATCCCAATAGTTAATGCTTGCAATTAGCTTTTGAAATTAACTTGGAGCGCTTTCCACTTAGAAATTGGCTTAGTAAGTTAGTATCATGTTTTTCTTTTTGTTGTCACAAATCTGTTTGTCCTTGCCCTTGTTGAGATTTCTGCTTTATTTTTCTTTTTCTTTCTCCAGATTTCAAATACACTACTTTATCATATCTCGAGGTCCCAGAATCCAAAACGCTGTAAAAAATTCTGTGGACAGTGAAGTTCAATAGTGTAACAAGGACATCAATGTGAGGATGTTGTCTAGGGTGCAAAAGAATTCCGACAGATAAATGCTTAAGCCTCTCTTTTGCCTTGTTTTGCTACTTTTCCAAGGCAAGATGCCTAGGCTCTTCTTTCACAAAAAGTGCAAGGAAAGCGGACTTGACCTTTGCAGAGTGTCTTAAATTTTAGGCTCTGTTTGTCAGCTGCTAGAGACCTCACCAAAGCAGTGAACTGAAAAACAAAGGCAGTCAAACTGCAAATGCTCCCTGAGAAGGAAGCATTTATTCGATCACAATAGTTCTTTGTCTTTCCTGAATTTGGATTGAGTATCTGGTTTAGTGTCCAGATATACTAACCATGGGCACCTGACTTTCTCAAGGACAAAATGGGGGAAAAAACGCAAAGGTGTTTTAGAGTCCAACCGGGGTCCGATGGAATTGCTACAGTGACTTTTGCCGGAAAAATCTGGGGTTAGCTAGGACTAGTAATTCTTCATCCAGAAAGTTTCCACTCATAAAATGACTTGGTCTCCCCTTTCAATCCGACACAAATAATTATTTAACTTAAATATATACAACAATGAACGTTCCAAAAACACTTCTGAAAAGATGCATTGTGTTGTGCATGGGCCTTGAAAAAATGTTTGTATTCAAGATTTATAGTGAAAGAAATAGGGGTTGTGCTCGTTTTCTTTGTCATTTACAACCCCTTGAAACTGCAGAATTGAAACAATTAGCTGCCTGCTGTTTAACATTAAATGAGCATCACCATCATCTTTTGGCCATGCCACGACTGTTTCCTTGAGCAGTATATCCCTGAGTGAGGCCCAACTACTGTACAGAAGGACTGAAATCTGAAAATGCCTTAGAATAACATTTCAGGGCTTCACTGCTGCTTGATCTGTTTCTTTTTAGCCTGTCCTAGAAACAGTGAGGCACTGCCACATTTTTAAGGTGGGGGTGGGGGGGTGGGGATAACATCTAAATTCCTCATGTATCTCAGAAATCTAAATTAAAACATTGAGGAAGCAGTTACTAGGTTGTTCTGACAAAGATAACAAGGCTGTGAGGATTGGATTTAGAAATGAACATTGCAGGGCTCTCTCGGTTGTAGCCAATCTGGAATGTCACACTCAGACATACAAGTAGTTAGGACGAACTTAAATAGCCAGACCCCATAAAAGAAAAAAAAAAAGTAGCACTGCACATTATTATGGGCTGTAAGGCTTGGTACCATTATTATAGAATGCTGTACCATTTTGTTTCAATTAAGGAACACAAATAAATCACAATAAAAAATCGTTCAATAGGTTTGGAATCACTCTATATAGTCATAACAAAGCTACTACACTGTTTAAATTGCCCGCTGAGAACCATCATTTGGTAATGACTAACAGAGAAAGGGGACTAAGGGCCTCTTTCCCAATGTTCTGAAAACCACTTGGAGTCCCATTCTCTCCTGATCCCCCCCAGCAGTTATGTGGATGGTGTGAGGAGGCACAGACGGATCCCAGGGTCACAGACAGGCTTGCAGCAGATACTTGGGAGCCCAAGGCCTTGGAACCCTTCCACATGGCTTCACTGAAGACTGTGGTCAAGAAAAGTGGGTCTCCATGCTTGTGTCTTTGTGTCCCTGGTCCACCTCCCTATCTCACAGCAACGTTCGTATTTCACAGCCTGGGCAGAATGAACGCCTCTCGGGAGCCTTCGTTCCAGTTAGGGCATAGCAGGTTGGTCAGCACAGAGGCCTTGAGTACCAGGAGAGTGCTTGGCTGTAGCAAGAATAGTCAGGGTCCCCACTGGCAGCCATCCAACTCTGGGCAGAGCCGATCAGACATCTCCTGAAATTTCCATTACATCAATATCATAGTTGTTAGAACAAAGCATGGAACACTCATCTGTTTTACAGAATTTATTTGCACTACTCATTCTGCCTTTATGAAGCAGGATGCATGGAACGGGTGAACATATTCCCAGGAAACAGTTCCCTGATAACTTAGGAGCCTCCAAGTCTGCCGAGTGTTGCTCTAGTTTTCTGTAACAAAGAAGTGAGTGTTGGTGCTTCAAATAAAAGCTATTTTTTGCCCTCCTATAATTGAGGTTGGGTGAATTTCCTATATATTTTTTTCCTTTTTTTTTTTTAAGAAGGTGTTTTACTGCTCATTTTCTTTTCTCTATTGTGACTGTAGATATTTTTTGTGGGATTCCCCTTGTTCACTTTTCTCTCTACCTTCCCATGCTGAGGATTAAAAAATCCCACAGATTTGTTTTACTACTGTGAGCATAAAAAGCAGCAAGTTTGCATTTTGAACAGAGCAGAGATTAAGGCATTGGCAGCCTTGAAATAGCTCTTTCTCAACTTCCATTCCCATGAGGTTATCCACATAAAGTTGCTGTTAGTACAGGGTCAGTGTGATGAAATGTATTTGTTGAATCTCTTTGGTGCCAAAGCTTTTGCCAACAATCTGATCTACCTGATAGTGGTACTATTTCAGAAAGGTCCAGTCAGTGGAGCAAATACAGTGCCTGTGGATTTTCAAGCATAGCATTGATAGCTGAGACCACAGCAAACAAATACTCTACATTTTCTCTTTTTCCCTTAGAAATAGGCATGCAGGAATAAAGAAATAATCAGAGTTTATAAAGTAGGAATTTTTATTTTAATAGTAAGTCTTAGTTGGATCTAATTTCCAAATAGAACACCACTAGGGGTGCAATAGTATGACACGATCCTGTCGCCCTCTCTCAGATCCACAACCAGGGATCCCCATGAGGGCTCTGTAACGAGAGTATAGTATGCAAATGTGTGTAAAAAGGAAGTATTATATTAAAAGTTGCAAAAACAAGCCATCGAGAAATATGTATCATGTTAGAGAGCAGAAAAACAATAACAAAAATTATGAAGTGACCAAAATACAAAGTTTAGGAGAGTAATCATAATTTACCTAAAAAAATATGCTGTGTCAGGACAGGGGAAAGGGACATTTTTCTTACCTTTCCGTTCCCCAACTTGAAATTTTCTGATTCACAGATTCAAGTATACATCCAAAATATACCAGAATAAAATCAGCATTTATTCATGTTGCTGGGCCCACAGCACTTGCAACCTCGTCAGATCTCATGCCAACCTTGTTAGGTTGAAACATCCTGTTGCAGAAGGCTTTGGATTGAGATGATAGGTATGTGAGATAGGTTGAAAAGCAGAGGATGGCTCAAGATTGGGGATGAGAGAACAGTCAACTATTCCTTTAGAGGATGGGTGTGTGTATGGGTTGACGGGGTGACAGGAGGAGGGGATAGGAATAGGGACAGGTGACAGTGGAGCAGGCTTACTATATGCCTACCTCTCCTTGCCCAGCTAGAAACTTTGAATTCAACAATAAAATCTTCAAAGAATTCGCAGATGCCAATAAAAATGATGCCCCTCTATAGGTTTTCCTCCTGCCTCCAGCACAAAAGCAGTCTTAAAATAATTCACAGAAGCCTCTGGGCTCTGGAATGGGGAAAAGTATCAGCCTTCATAACGATACCTGCATATGAATGTGATTTTTGGTGTCAACAGCTTCCAGAGCTCAGAATTCCAGCCAGCTTCACGAATGCTGGGGGAGTTCCTTGGTGCCCTGGTCTGTCAGCTCATCCCCCACCCAACTGAAAGTAGGGGAAAGATCAGGGGTAAAGGGAAATGAATATTAAGGAGGGTAATAGAGAGAAATAGGTATGGAAAATAGAAAAAACCATACAGATCATATGGGAAGTATGGACTCTGCTACTAGGAAGTTCTGAAGAGGGAAATAATCCAAACAATACCAACAATATCCGTGGAGCATGTTTACTTGCCTAGCACCGTGGAGAGTTTCATATGGAGTATTAACTCCATTTTTAAGACTGGAAAGTGAGGCTCAGAGAGAAAGTTGCTTAAATTCACACACGTGTACATTGAAAATCTGGAACTTGAACTAGGTCTACACACTGTCACCACCTGCAATGTTACCTCCCACAGTGAGAGGGACGCAGGATTGCTGGCACTAGTTCACGTGGTCTGCTGGCTGGTGCCAAAGAGTAAAGGAACTCTCATGTATTGAACCGCAATGTTTTCCTGGACACTTTACAGGTAATCTCATTTTATTTTCATCACAGCTTTAGGAATTAGGATTACCATCCTTAATCTAGAGATGTGTTATTTAGGACTTTAAAAGCTTCATTAAAATAGCCTGGCATGGTAGTATGTGCCTGTGGTCCCAGCTACTCAGGAGGCTAAGGTGGGAGGACCACTTGAGCTGGGTGGAGGGGAGGTTGCAGTGAGCTGAGATCAAACCACGGCACTCCAGGCTGGGTGACAGTGAGACCCCGTCTCAAAAAAACAAACAAACATACAAACAAAAAAACTTCATTAATTGATTTATTCATCTGTTGAACAATCAATTGCTGAACTTAACTATTTTACACAGCCAGGTGGTAGACATAGAATAAAGAGCAAAAAAAAAAAAAAAAAAAAAAAATTAACGTCTTATCCCCTCAACAGGCTTGCTTTCTAGTAGGGAAAAGAAAAAGTTAATCATATAGCCGCACTGATGACTGTTTTTTAATTACAAATGTAGAAGACTCTCTGAAGGAAAAAACTCTTCCAGATTTCTGGAAGAGTCAGCAACATACGGACATCATGACCCATACTGAACAGGGTGAGGGCAGGGTGGCCTTCAGGGGTGGCTAAAGATATGATCTTGAACTAGAATCTGAAAGATGAGAATGACCTGGCTAGTTGAAGGGGTGTGCATGTGTGTTGTGGTGGGATTTTAATCAGAGGATTTTCATCAGAAGGAACAGCAGTGCAAAAGTTCCTGGCTCCAGTATAGCTGGAATTCCAACGTGGCGGGAAAGTAGAGCTCAAAAGGCTTCAGGGAGGAAGCTGGAAGCAAGGCCTTACAACGCATCGTGGTTTGGGTTTCTGTGCTAGAGTTCATGTTTCACTTCTCACCCAGATTCAAAAGGCTGGGCCTTCATATCTATTTCTGAGCATGGACTCATAAGGCTGCCCCATCTGACCCAGCCCTACGTAGGCACCTCTTGCTTTTCTGAGAATCCAGTCCAGGGAAAACACCCACTGTATCCTTTGACTGCAAAAATACAAACATCAAATCCTGATGTGGCCATCTGGCAGGTGTGTGAATTGGAGTAAGTCCTTCAGCATTTTCAAGCTTTGGCTGCATCCATGGTATGCACAAGTTATGATGTAGGGATAAAGGAGATGATGCCTATGGAGGGCTCAGCCCAGTGCCTTGCACTTAGTGAGGTGCTCAGGAAACGCCTGCCCTTACTGTGCCTGTAAATGGGCAGTTGCCATTTCCTGACCCAGGAGATGGGCTGGCACTTCATAAAAGCCATCCTCTTCCTCTCCTCAGTTAGGGAGATATATACTTGTTATATCTAAAATGTAATCATTCAGAAATATACTTGTTATTGAAGAATCCCAAATCCCCTGGATGAAGACATCAATGAACTTACTGGAATTTAAAAATTTAGTAATAATGAACTAATTGGTTTACAAACAATTGAACTGGGGGCTACATGCCTAGCCCTGTGCCATATGGTCTTCTGTGTAATACAAAAGAAACCCAAGCTCTGCGTGTACCTCAGGGTGTTCCCAGTGTCAATGGGGATAAATAACACATTTGGAACTTATAGAACACAGAAGAAATATTCAAGAAAATTCCGAACAGCTTATTTTAAATGGCTAAAATGTGTAGATAAACTACCCTGTATATTTTCTCAAAAAGAAAGTCTACTATGGAGATTTCTTGGAAAAGATTAGGCCTCCAAAAATGGGTAAAGTCTAACATAGTGAAAAAACTATATGCGTGCCTTACGGTCCAGTAAAGCTAGTTTGACCGAACTCTGCCAGTTCCTAGTTATTTGGCCTTAGGTAAAATATTTAAACAATCTGAGATTTCTTACTGGTAGAATTGGAAAATGTACCCATTTCATAAATGAGAGAATTTAAGTAGAATATCTGGCACATTTAATAAGTGGATGTTATCATTTTATTTTATATGAGTCGTTAGTTTAACATCTAGGTTAAGCACAGGGCACGGATGAGTTAGAGCAACCAACCTATGTCTAAATCCCAGCTCCACTGTCAGCCACTACCTGGACATCAGGCAAGTTACTTAGCCTACCTGAGCTCCATTTTCTTCTTCTCCAGCTCTGGGAGACTCATATCCACTAACCATGGCTGTTAGGAGATAGCATCTGTTACTGTAGAGCAAATGTCCAATCATGGTAGCTGTTTGAGGTTTTCTATCATTGTTACTGTTGTTACCATTATTGTAATTTGTCAATATTGGATGGGTAGAAAGAAAGCAAAGAGACAGGGAAGAAGAAAAGTACAAGCAAAAGCCAAAAATCTAGAATGAAATTAATGAAGAGGCAACTTTAATGTAGGAGACAGTCTCAGTCTGAAAATGATGATAAAGTTGAAGAAACAGGAAGAAATCAAAGTAAAAATGGAATTCAGGGAACCATCCTAGGTTCCAGTGTTTCCATATAACCTTCAAGCTTTCCCAGAGATTGTTAGGAAACAGCAGTCCACCACCTTAAATAGTAACACATCACATGTCTCATAACTCCTCGGTTTTTAGGGTCTTCTGCCATCATCACAGTCTAGTTCTTCATTCTGGTTCAGTGCAGAAGAGAAGTCAGTAAGCCGTCCTCGGGGAATACAGTTTTTGTCTATTTTAAAATATATTTATTAACTGGGCACAGTGGCTTACACCTGTAATCCCAGCATTTCGGGAGGGCGAGGCGGGTGGATCACCGAGGTCAGGAGTTTGAGACCAGCCTGGCCAATATGGTGAAATCCTGTCTCTATTAAAAACACAGAAATTAGTCGTGGGTGGCGGTGCATGCCTGTAATCCCAGCTACTCAAGTAGTTGAGGCAGGAGAATCTCTCAAACTCAGGAGATAGAGGTTGCAGTGAACTGAGATTGCGCCACTGCACTCCAGCCTGGGCAACAGAGTGAGACTCCATCTCAAAATAAATAAATAAAAATAAAATATATTTATTTATATTATCATCCATTTTTAATAGCAAATTTTGCTGCTAAATTAGATGAGGTAAAGTGATCTTTCTGAGTAATACTGTCCCAGCAATAATCACAATAACACTGAGCTCTCGGGGTGTGGCAGCCACTCCTGACGCAGTAGGATTGACTTCAGTGTTTTTATATTACACATCAGGAGACACTTTTGAAGAGGTGAAATAACCTCTCCCTTCATGTGCCGGTGAAGGGGCAGAACAAAGGCATGACCCCAGTGTACTCCATTACCAGCAAGCTTTGTCCCTAGTTTCCAGAGGAAAATTTCCATCGGGCTCCTGTGGTTGTCAGAGTCAGCATTCCCTTTGAAAAGAGGCATTTGCCATGGTGTGAATGTTTATGTCTCCCCAAAATGTATGTGCTGAAATCTTTTCCACACCCCCCACGGTATTAGTAGGTGGGGTCTTTGGGAGGTGATTGGGTCATGGGGCAGAGCCCTCATGAATGGAATTAGTGTCCTTATAAAAGAGGCCCCAGAGAGACCCCTTCTCCTTTCCACTATGTAAGAACACCGTGAGAACTTACCTTCTATGAACCAGAAAATGGACCCTCACCAGACACGGAATCTGTTCATACTTTGGACTTCACAGGCTCCGTGAGAATGAATTTCTATTTTACGGTATTTTATTAGAGCAACTGGAATGAACTAAGACAGAGTTGTAGGTATATTAAAGGAGCTAAAGTTGTATAAACAGGGATGAACAAACTCATCTCCTTCAGCTATTTCTTCATCCCGTCATTTTTGTTTCTCACTCTGCCTACTTAGTAGTATTTCCATAATGCTTATCATGTCCTGGTCTCAGACTTAAACAAACAAAAAATCAGGACGGTAGTATAAAGAATACCTCAAACAATGAAATCAATCTCATTTTCAATTGCAATACGAATGTGAATTAGGAAGAAAGAAAGAAGAGTTAGCTACTATTTACATTTATGCTCAAATGAATGTTTATTTTCAAGTTATGATGAAAAATAAATAAAACAAATATCCACAATCCTCAAGAGGCTCTACCATCTGTAACAGAGTTTTTGTAAATTGATAGGCAACCTGTGTGTCTCAGGGAAAGTCTAAAATGGAGATGGAAAACAGAAAAGCCTGCAAAGACAGGCCACAAATAGGGCTGGGCAAAGCAGGCAGCCTCATCCCTTTGAGATGGACAAACCATTCTGCACGGGGAACACATGCGCATCCTCCAGAAATGGGCTCTCACTTTTTTTCTGGAAAAACACATTCTGGAGACAATCTTGTTTTCCTCTTTTGACTTTTGCTAAAGACATGACTACAGAGCATCATTTCTCTACATGGGTAGACAATAGTGCCAAGGGCAGTGAGCTGTGATGAATGGGTGCTTCCCTCAAACCCTTCCTCCACCACCAAGGCTGCACTTGAGATTTCCATTTCCATAAACCAAAAATAAAAGCACTATAAAAATGTAAATGTATCATATGCTTAAAATATTTGTAATTTCTACTTTTTCATGAATAATGATTTCCTGGATTTTACATATTACTGTTTGTAATTATGTTTTCACTTAACATATTGAAGCCGGTAGTTTATTGCAATGACGATGAAGCTTTGTGTGTTCTTCCTCCAACTTATCTCTTCTCTCTCATAAATACCCTGACAAACATAACCTCAGCTCCAATCATACAGTTTTTGTTATGATCCTTCACCTAAAAGATTTTTCTTCTTCCAGAATGAGACATTGGAAATATTTGGAAAAAAAAGCTCAAGATGGCAGATTGAACACTCACTGGAACCTGAAGCTTCTAATACAAACAAATACAAATAAATTGACAAAGCCCTTTACGAGACATATTGTATGCCAGAACCAGAGATCAAATCCACAGCAGGAAGCAGGGGTTAAAGATCAGAAGGACTTAAACCCTTGCCCTTGGGTTGTACAGCTATATGGGAATGCACGGGGTTGAGCACACACTGTATGTGGCAGGCTATCTGTATGAAGCGTGGGAGATAGGACCAAGTTGCCTCACATGAATGAAGACAGGAGGAGTTCCATATTCGAGAATAGAAGCAGAATTATCAATCAAGGCCAGGACTCAAAATGCATAATAGAAGGCCTGCATGTTTGCCATCTTCATGGTAGTAAAGTTTAAGACCTAATTCAGAACCAGGTATCTTCTAAAGACTATGGTGGCGGCAGCCCATACCACGGGCTGGAAAAAATTTCCCACAGATGAACTTGAAAATGAGAATTACAAAGCAGGTGAGGAAGTCTAGATTCATAAAAAGAATCACCAAATTGAAAAATTCACATGTGAAAATAGAGATAATAGAAAAGTGTTCATTCATAAAAAAAATACAGTGTTCTCAAAGAGATGAAAGTGGAATACTATTCATGAAAAATGAAGAACAAGAACAAAACAGAAGATTATGAAAACAAGAACAGATGTATATATCAAAAAAACCAAATGTAAGTTTCATTAGATGAGTTTAACTGGCTACTGGGAAAAAATGAAGACAGAATTTTTTAAGATGGAAGACAAAATTAAGATATCAGTATAGAGAGATGAAGTTTTGGAAAACATAGAAGAAAGACAGGCGACACAGAGGATATTCAAACAGTTCAACATAACTCTGCGATTCTTAAAGAAATAATAGGGAGATGAGTTAAGAGACAGAGTTCAAACAAATGATGGCTTAGAATTTTCCAGAACTGAAAATAAGCCCTAATATTTTCCATTGGTAGATAGGTTTGAGGATTTAAAAAAAGACTATATTATGTAGAGTCATTGTAGAGAAAATGTATAATCTTCGGATGAATAGAAAATTCTAAAAATAAATAGAAAAGACAGAACTTACATAGAAATGACAATCATTTGATGATTCTCAACAGTAATAATACGTAACCTAAGGCAATATAATACTGGCTTCAATATGTTAAGGGAAAATATAATTACAAACGATATTATATAAAATACCATTATTCGTGAAGGAGTAGATTTAAAAATATTTTAGACATAAAAAGTTTGCTATTCCCAATGAACAATGTATTTAGAATGAATACATTGAGTTAACGATGAATGAAAGGGTAACTTCCAAACTAGGGGAGAGGAGGTGAGAAAAACAAAGGTAAATTAGAATGTAATTAACTTAACAGAATTCACAAATTAACAAAGAAATAAAGCACCAAGAAATAATAAATATAAAGCATAAAATATGACTGAAAAAATAAAGAATATTTTAGCAAGTATAATGTCAGTAGTTTCCCTCAATTCAAAGATAAAGACCTCAAGTTAGATTATTTTAAATCCAATTATAAGTATTTGCAAGATATAAATTTAAAACAAGACAATATTAAAAAAAATGAGAATAAATAAGTGGAAAAATAAATACCATACCACCAAAAAGTGGCTGGCTGTAAATTGATGTAAATCCAAATAGAATGTAGACTATAATAATTACTTCGGGCAGGTCCGTTAGCACCTTTCTTCCTTAATTTTCTCATCTGTCAGCTGTAGACAATAAAAGCAACTACCTCAATGTTTTGTGATGAGTGAGTTAAATATAGAATGCTCAAAACAGTAGTAGGCATATAGTCTGAGCTTTATACATCTTTTACAACTCTTATTATGTACAAATATCATCTTCATCACAATTATTATTAAATAATAACAGAAATTAATACAGATCAATGTAAAACACACAAAGTTTAAAAGCCAAACAATGTGATTTTGGAGATGATGTGAAAAAAATACACTTGTGCAGTTTTCATAAGTAGCACTTTTACATGGTATGAGAGCAAAAATGACATAAAATGCAATAGAGAAATCTTGCTTCTATTTCTGTCGTTGTATGTGCAATTCCCCATCTCTAACTCTAGGTCACTACTTTTATTTGTTTCTCGCTTATTAAAAGATATTCTTTATGCAAAATCAGGCAATATGATGATATTTTCCCTTCTCACACAAAAAATATACTTTCTGCACTTGGCTTTTTTTAGTGTATTTTGGAGAGTTTCCCATGCTAGTATGGTAGGAAGACTCATATGCACCTATATAGGTGCATATATTTAACTTTATAAATATACCATAACTAATTTAGAAAGGGTTCTCTTGGTGGGTATTTGGGTAGTTTCTAGTCTTTTGGTATCATAAAAAATGCTTCAGTAAATAATCTTGCTCATATACTATGCAAACGTATGCAGGGATATTTGCAGGACAAATTTTCAGAAGTAGGGTTATTGGGTCAAGAGTGGGTGCATTTGTAATTTGTGTAACTACTGATAATTTTCTTTCCATAGTGGTTATTCCATTTTGAAATTCCATTTCCAATGTACTACATTTACTACTGTTGAGAACTTAAATTGGCATAGGTGATTTCAAGAAAATATCGTGTGGTCAACTAATAAAAATGAAAGTGCCTATAGCATTTCAACTCCGAAATACAGCATCGAAAGAAATTATCCAATATAAGCACAAGGAGATGTGTAAAATGATGTTCACAAAAGCATGATTTGGAATACTGTTAATCTTTATGAGAATAGATAGGTCAAATGATGTATTAATTTATAATTAAACACAGCAGTTAAAAGAAATGAATTTAAAATATTTATATCAACAAGGCTAGATATAAATCTAGCCTTTTTCACTCAACCCATAATGTTGAGTGAAAAAAGGAAACTGCCAAATTGTACACCCATAATCCTACTTATGAAGATTTTAAACACACACACAACACTATATGTTGTTTATAAAGACATGTTTATACATGTTTATATGTGCAAACACATGTAAGTATTTAAAAAGATTAAATATCCACATCTAACTTTGGGAGGCTGAGGCGGGTGGATCACGAGGTCAAGAGATCAAGACCATCCTGGTCAACATGGTGAAACCCCATCTCTACTAAAAATACAAAAAAATTAGCTGGGCACGGTGGCGCATGCCTGTAATCCCAGCTACTCAGGAGGCTGAGGCAGGAGAATTGCCTGAACCCAGGAGGCGGAGGTTGCGGTGAGCCGAGATCGCGCCATTGCACTCCAGCCTGGGTAACAAGAGCGAAACTCCATTTCAAAAACAACAACAACAAAAAAAAAAACCCACAAAAAATATCCACATCTAAACTCATGGCAGGACTTTCTCTCTAGACAGGATGTGAAGCTGTTACAGCGCTGAAAGGGAACCAGCACAAGGTGAGCCCTAGATAACATTTATTGTTACTATCATTAATAGAGTATGTTTTGTTGTTAGACGCAAGTAAAACAAAATGTTGACAGTTGTTAATTCTGGATGTGGTAATCTCAGAATTTATTATATTATTTTTGTCCTCTTCTTCATATTTCATATATAAAATATTTATTGATGAAAAATATGCACGAGACTCTAGGCTCCAGTCATATTAAAAACTCGTTGTTAGGCAACATGACTTGTTGAAGATTTTCCTTCCTCCCTCCCTGCCTCCCTCCCTCCTTACTTTTTTTCTCCCTCCCTCTCTCCCTTCCTTCCTTCCTTCCTTCATCCATCCTTCCTTCCTTCTTTCTTCCTTTTCTTTTTTTTGTAGACAGTAAATAAGCATGAGATTCTCATGCTCATTAAACTGCCCAGCATAGGGCCAACTAGAATACAAATACTCAGATATTCAAGCATTTTTCTTTTCTTTAACTTCCCAGTGCCCATTCCATTTTAGAGTAAAATGTCAGTAAGGGAGGAGCTTAATGAAGCCAATGGTCACGCGCTTTGTCCTGGATGAGCACCTATTTTTAGATAGGAATGGGAGAGACACATCTTGAATTGAAAGCTGATCTCTTTCCAACGCATTCATCTTTCTATAAAAAACAGATAATTCAGGATTTCATTTTGTGATGAAAATGATGAATAAATGATGTGCCATTCTTTGAACTACTAACTCTTCTGTGTTTTGTGTCTGGAAACCACAGTAATGGCAACAACCACATAGTAGAAATAGATATATTGAAATATATATATATATATAGAGAGAGAATATATATTAGATATTGAATATATATTTTGAATAATGTATTCAATAGAATATCTACTGAATATATATTTCCAATGTATATTGAATATATATATTGAATGTATATATATTTCCTATATGTATAGACTATGATTTTTTCAATATATATGTATAGAATATATATATTTCCAATATATATATATTGAATATATGTGTTTCCTATACATAGATATATTAAGATGGAGTTTTGTTCTTGTTGCCCAGGCTGGAGTACAGTGGTGCGACCTCAGCTCACTGCAACCTCTCCCTCCTGGGTTCAAGCAATTTTCCTGCCTCGGACTCCCAAGACGCTGGAATTACAGGCGCACGTCACCACAGCCCCATTAATTTTTGTATTTTTGGTAGAGACTGGTTTCAGCATATTGATCAGGCTGGTCTCCAACTCCTACCTCAGGTAATCCACCTGCCCCGGCCTCCCAAAGTGCTGGGATTACAGGCGTGAGCCACAGTGCCCAGCCAGTAGAAATAATTAGTAGTCAGAAAGCAGGCTGCGGAGCCTGGCAGGGAATCCAGGTGCAGCCAACATCCAAGGACCTGCTCTAAACCCCGTAGCAAGCAGAGCAGAACTGTTCCGTCACCCTTCCCGAGGCCACGTGACTCCACATTCTGCCTTCGTGGTGTGGCTAGGGGAAGCAACTGAAGCAGCAACTTGGCTCTCCTTCCTCCTGGAGAGCTACCTTCTTTTTCTCTCTTGAGAGTTTGTAATTTGGAGAAACAAACAATCATTTTTTTCCTGGTTTTTTTTTCTTCTTGTTTTTGATTCAGAAGTCCTAAGCAACCTTAAGGTTTTTCTCTTCTGAAAAGCCATAAGACGAAAAACAAATCTGAGATTAGAGCATCTGTGTTTCTGGCTCTGTCTTGGCTCTGCCTCCAGTTTCTGCAGAACTAGACCATCTCCACAGCTTAAGGAAGGGCACTGGCTATGCCCAGGGTAGGTCTCTGCCCCTGGCCAAAGAGTAACCAGATGCAGTTGCAGGAGCCCTTGGGAGAGGGC